>NW_024070208.1:66594285-67214673 GCF_014754425.2 Oryx dammah
TAGGAAAAAAAAAAAAAAAAAAAAGTCATTGCACTTGACTCAGCAGTCTTGTATATTCTACAAGCGTCCAATACAGAATTGTAAAGTAAAAATTTAAAATAAATAAATAAATTAATAAAAAAAAAAACATACCCTCATCATCTCACCACGACCACCACTCCCTTTTCTCCTACTTCCTCCCTAAAAAAAAAAAAAAAAAAAGAAAGAAACTCTGGCAGGCTAACTTGTTAGCTCGAAATAGATGAAAGTGTCAGGCTTTTCACAGTTCTTGACACAACTTTTATAATTTCATTTCTTGCTGCTCCCTGTCTGCATGACACTTAAGGTGCATTACTCACACTTCCCAAATATAACTTACAGTTCTATATCTTAATTTATAGATTGCTTTTCCATCAGTTTCCATTCAGGAAACATTTATCCATATTCTTCTTGAAACATTTTTTTGGTATCAAAATACTATATTGTTAACATAGTATCTGCTACTTTATTTTGCATTAAGGTCAGCTTTGTATGATATTATTCAATATGATATTCATTGTGGATAATTCTTTTATTCCAAGTGCCCAGCACAGAGTTTTCAATAAAACATCTCAGTGAATCAACACAATGAATATTTCAGAAGTTCATCTAGATTTTTTTTCCAAAATATACTCTAAGTAACTAATTATTTAAAAGGAAAATAGGACCAAAACCAGGGTAAGATTCCACAGCTTTTATTTCTTTCTTATCATAGGAAATGTTTTGTAATAGGCCAAGGCTGAAAGAGAAATAAATGCCATCAATCAAACCACAATCCCAAAACAACAGGTGGTTTGAATAGTTGGTTTGGATAAACAGCCATCCTACTTGCTCTGATAATAGATTTAAGAGTTGCCTCTGGGAAAAATGACAAGTCAAAACAAGAACTAAGACAGTTACCCAGGGATGTATGTGGGAGACAGTGACATCAATAGAACCAACTCTTTTCAAACTGATGACAAGTCCTGAGTGCTGTATCATTCCTTGAATTACTAATGATACTGCTGATATTGAGTGTTTGTTTAGATCTTTAAGTGTATTATGTATTTTCCTATAGCAGACTTGTTAATGGACTCTAACACCAAGAAGTTCTTGGCCTAGAGATGCTGTTTAAATTGCCCAGGCATTATCAAATGAAACAACTTTAGTTTAATCCATTATTAAACCAAAAATAATATATAAGTAGCCTTCAAAAGAAAAACAATGTACATCAAAGAACAGAAAATTTTAAAGTTTTATTATATTTCTTAAATTGTATTACCTGCATTTGTTCTACAAACATTTGTTGAGCTTCAGCTATGTTTCAGAGAGTTTGGTGTATTTGTTTCATATTATTCCTATAACAAATTACCACAAAATTAGTGACATAAAATATTGGGTTAGACAAAACATTTAAGTTCTGTAAAATGGTACAGGAAAATGAACTTTTTGGCTTGCCCAGTAAAACCCATTTATTTTGTCATTGTTCTTTAGGTCACAAATCCATTTGAGTTCATTTGGGTCCTCTGCTTAGGATCTCACAGGCTGAAATCCAGAATCATCCACACTGAGATCTTATCTATAGATTGTGGAGTAAAATCCATTTCCATGTTCCTTCAGGTTGTTGGCAGATTGAACGGAATCCTTTTAATTCTTTGAATCTCTATGGCTCTCCCTCTTACTACAAACCACAGAAAACCATCTACTTTTTAAATGCTCATGGGATTGGAAGTTCAATAGTTACTGGTGGTGCGAAGTTGGGAGGAAAGTCAAGAAATGATGCCCAGGTTCCTGGCTTGAGCCACTTGTTGGGATGATGTGCTGGTTTCTGTAACAAGGAAATGGGGAGGGTAAATGAGAACAAGGAAATGAAGAATGGGAAGCTCAGTTTTGAACGTGAAAAGTTTGAAACCTTTTTAAGCTAGCCAAATATAGATGTTTGTAACAATCGGGTATACTACTGTAGAATTCAGATGAAAGATTTGGGTTGGAGCTACTCAATTGACAAACCTGATTGCATACAGTTAACTGAAGTCATAGTACTAAAAGATAATTCCTGGGGAGGGAATGCAGCATGAAAGGAAAAGAACACGTAAGACATAATACCCAGGTCCACTAACAGAAATGGCTCAAAGAAGAGCCTACGTAAAGGATACATAAAAATATAGAACTAGGGCCATTGCTGTTATGCATGACAAGGAAATGAAAATTTCAAAAAATTTCAAATTTGAAGAAAGGCAACATTAACACTATAGGCAAGTCATGTTAAAAAAAAAAAAACAAACCTGACATATGGATCAGGCTTAGTGATAAGGGATTCATTGATGACTATTTGATAAAGTTTGGTGCAGTGTGTGTGCAATCCAAAATGAAATGGGTTTAGTTACAAATGAAACCTGAGGAATTTCTCTCTCAGTAATATTTATAATTGCTATTCTCTGGGAGAACCAGTTTTAAGTTAGGCTAAAAGTTGTAAGAATGTTCAGAGAAGAGCCTGACAAAGAAAGGGAACTTGCTTATGGTGAACCATGGGTACTGGAGAGCACAATGGAATGGTTTTTAGAAGAGAGGAAAAGAGAGACACTGTATTGTTGGATCAGGAAAATAAATAGGCATTTTACATTTTTTTAATTAAAAAATTAAATTCTAGCTGATTTATACTATTAGCTTCATATTATAAATATGAAGTGACTTTACAACAGTGATTTTATAGGTTACACTCCATTTAAAGTTATAAAATATTGGTTATATTCTCTGTGCTGTATAATATATGCTTATATATTTTTACACATAATTGTATATTTTTCATATATTTTACATATAGTAGTTTGTATTTTTTAACCGCCTACCCCTATTTTGCTCCTTCCCAGCCCCTCTCTCCACTGGTAACCACAAGTATGTTCTCTATATCTTATCCATAAATCTGGTTTTGTTTTATTATATTGATTGGTTTATTTTTATTTTCCACATATTAACGTACAGTATTCTCTTTCTCTGTCTGAGCTATTCCACTAAGCCTAATACCTTCCAGGTCCATCCATGTTGTTGCAAATGGCAAAATTTTGTTCCTTTTGTGCTGAGTAATATTGCACCAGTGCTCAACGTATGGAAACAACCTTAGTGTCATCTTTATTTATCTGCTGTTGGACACTTAGGTTACTTCTATATATCAATTGTAACTAACGATGCTATGAACATTGGAGTACATATATCTGTAATAAAAATTTGTTTAAATGAGAATGTGGAAGATGTGGGTTTGAATCCGGGGAGTTCCAATGGTGTAATGGTATACAATGTATTACACTGAATTGACATCAAAATAACAAGACATAGAAAAATAAAATGCAGCAGTAATGAAGGTAGAAGAAATATTATGATAATCTTCTTCTAGAAAGAAAGTGATCGGGCTTCTCAGGATTCAGCAATGAGTTGGACAGAGTTCACGTTTCTGGGGGATGGAGAGTGCTTATGCCTCTAGATGGGAAGGGAGCTGCAGAGAGTCTAGCTTAACTAGAGAGCTCCAGAAAGAGACTTACACATCTTTAAAGAACTGGCACATAGGTCTCCAGAAATTGATTGCATAGGAAATCCTGTATAGCAGAGGAATGACTATTAATAGATTTGAAGCCAGTAGTGGAGGGAAAGGGTAAGAAGTTGGAAGAAATGTTCAGGTAAGTAAGGTCAAAACAGTCAGGACCACATACTACTAAGTACATAAATTTAATATGCCTTATGTAAGAGGCAAAAAAATCATCCTTGACTCACAAAATAAATACAACATTTGGTTGGTAGGAGTGTACTGAATAAAATGAAATATTCTCAAGATAAATAAAGAAAATTTAAAATATCCATCTCAAATTGTTCCTAAAGGCGGTGATGGAATCGAAATGAATATATATGTATAGACTTGACACATGCAAAGCATTAATTATCAATTGAAAGATCAAGGACTACCCTTTCTAAAACCTCAAAATTTTAAGGTAAGGTCCAACTCTCCCTCATTGGGTTATCTCACTTTATTGCTATATAGCAGTTTCAGATAGATATCCCAGGGTTTATGGAATGGTAAAATTGAGAAAAATATAAGAAAAGAATATAGAATCACTTTTCAGGGTACTTTCGAGAAAAAATGCAGTAACTTATGCCAAGGAAGACTGTATTTTAGAGCCAGCTGAGCATCCATCTCAGCATCCATAATGTTCAGATCTTTAGGATTTTTTTTTTAAATCAACTACTTTTAGTTACTGATATTTTCCATGCCTATATCAAAACTGTTTTTACTGAGTTATATAGCATCTAACAAGAGTCATCAAAAATGATAGACAAGTATGGTGCTAAAAAAGTATTAAAATCTTCTAAAAGTATTTTACAGAAAAGATGGCAGTCAGTCAGTATCCCAGAATGTCTGGCTTTATCTGTTCGCTGGAGAGTGGAGAAGGTCTTTGTGAGAAGGAACAAAGGGAATGAGCAAGTTTTTAGTGGGGAGCAAGAAGGGCAATAATTTTATTTATAGCTTTTAAAAAATGTATTGGAATATAGTTGATTTACAATGTCATGTTAGCATATTTTTTATACTTTAGATAATTGTATTCAGTAATTAGATATATACACCTGAAATTCATGGACTATATCAAATCTGGAGAAAGAGCTTTGAAAATTATTAATTTAGAATTAGGATATGCTGCTGCTGCTAAGTCACTTCAGTTGTGTCCAACTCTGTGCGACCCCATAGGCAGCAGCCCAACAGGCTCCCCCGTCCCTGGGATTCTCCAGACAAGAACACTGGAGTGGGTTGCCATTTCCTTCTCCAATACGTGAAAGTGAAAAGTGAAAGTGAAGTCTCTCAGCCATGTCCGACTCAGCGACCCCATGGGCTACAGCCTACCAGGCTCCTCCGTCCATGGGATTTGCCAGGCAAGAGTACTTGAGTGGAGCAGATCCAAAAATCTCTAGGGAAGATGGAAAGCTGACCAACTGCAAGGAAAATTGCTGCAGATCGATGCTGAGGGTCCAGTGAGATTAGAAGCCATGCATTTATATTTATGGATTCATATTGTTTTTCACTGGTCTTCAGCTATCAGATTCAGGAACTCCCATGTGGCTCTTTGGAGTAGGGGAACAAAAAATGATAGACTTAAAGGTACTGATGGAGTTCAGTTGATCTGTCCTGTGACTCAGACTCAGAAATAGAATGAGGTCCAAAGGTCTGACAAATCAGGAAAGTTGGAGGGATGTTGAGGTTGGAATTCAGAATTTTCAAAGCTATGCACAGGTATAGAAGGAATGGATGCATACTATGTATTGTCTGGAAGAGGGATATAATTCAGACATATAGATTTTTAAGATGACATATATTTTGCAATCAAGAATAAACTAGAGAAATCAAGAGAGTCAGCTGGATTTGAAAAGCGAGGGAAAGGGAAAAGTTAATTATTCAACAAATATTTATTGAGGAACCTCTGTGAGTTCAGGTATTATACCAGCTGCTGGAGATACAAAACTGGCCAAAACACAATGTGCTAAGTTGCTTCAGTCGTGTCCGACTCTCTGTAACCCCCTAGCCGGCCAGGTTCCTCTGTCCATGGGATTCTCCAGGCAAGAATACTGGTGGGTTGCCGTTCCCTTCTCCAGGGGATCTTTTCAACCCAGGGACCAAAACCATGTCTCTTACTGTCAATTAGATCAGTCTCCTGGAATGATTTATGTTTCCAGCGTAGGAAACAATGTGGATGAGAGAGTTACAGTATTAAATGACAGTGTCAAAACTTATAATTAATACTCGTTTAGCTTTAGTAGCTGATATGAAAATCCAAGTAGCAGTATAAGCCAGAGAAGCCATATAGAGAAATTTGAATTATGAAGAGATATCAGTGTTGAACAGGGAAGATTTGGTGGAGTATACAGTGTAGCCCTGGAGAGCACATGGGCAGCATGTGAGGGAGAGGGGAGGTTCCTGAACTCCAAGATTGTAGGGCAGGTAGAGGAAGAAAAGAACCACTGAAAGAGTTGTGATGAGATCAGGCAATTTGCTTTTGAGAAAAATGGATAAGAGTTCCAGAAGAAGAATGGTTCATATAGTCCAATAAGTCAGAGATCCTGAGGAGAAAGACCAAATTGCTTGAATAGGTTTGGCAAATAGGAAAGCATCGATCATCTTAGCAGGTACAATTTCAGCAGATTGGGGTGACATACATTCCTCTGGGTGGGGGAATACATGAAAGACTTAGAAAATTATGTATTATCAATGATGGCCAGCAATTTTGAAGGTTGTCTCATAATTGCAAAATATAGTCTGTATCTTTGGTCTTTTAAGTAAAAAGGTATGTATGTTTACTAGGGAAATTTACAATAAGAAATATAAGGTATACATAAAATGTCCAAAAATTAACCTAAAGAGAAAAGAAAATAGAATGCTGTAACAATAGATGTTGGGGGTGGGGTGGTTAGGGATGTATTATTTGTAGGAATAATAATGATTTTAAAATTTAGTTTTATCACTAGTTAATGAAAAATCCCTCAGTAGTTAATGATAAATCCAATTTTTTACACACCTCAAATGGAAGCTGTGTCCCATAAAGAATAAAATTATATGCTTTTGAAAATAAAGTAATAGATTATTTTGACATGGACAAGTAATTCCACATATTAGTGCCTTCAAATTTAATGGTGATACCAAATGTAAACATCTTTTACATTTAACGAATGACTCTTGATTTGAAAAAAAAAAAAAAAAAGATCACCTTTCAGAGCTTTGGGAAGTGAACATATGTTTAAGAGTTCCATTGAATTTTCAACATAATTAGTTGTCTAACTATGTATCCAAATAAAGCTAATGAATTTCCATGTACAATTAACTGTGATTTATCTAAGGGTATTACAGTTGGAATTATTTTCTATCAACTTTTCCATAATTATCTTTTAATATGAATTTGCTAATTATTTATGGACAAATTTCATTTTGAATAAATTAAAATCTATTTCCACAATGCAGCATATATTGAGCAGCAGTTAAGAGAGGTGGTTACAGAAAATGCAGCTTTAATTATTTTTCCCCCAAAGGAGACTTTGAGAAGTTAGGCAAATAATTTACGTCAGTTCTTTTTTATAAATAAATTAAAAGTAAATGAGGCCTTTAAAATATTTTAAGATTTCTTAAAAGTTCATACATCTTAACTTATTTTTAACAGCTTCATTTTTGATTGATCTTGGTTTGATTTATTTTGCTATTTAAAGAGAAGAGAGTATTTATTGTATATTTTCTGTGAGTTTGTGTTAAGAGGCATATGGAAGCTAGAATACAGAAAATTTATGACTTTAGGATTACTCCTCAAATAGAATGTGCTTATAAAGTATACAACAATAAATCCAACTTGGCTTAAAATATTAGCCAGCCTATATATGATTTTTAAATTGGTTAGGAATCAGATACATGAAATGCTAAGCAAAAGCCATCAGAAGTAATATATGAGATAGCTAAATCATGTCCAAACAATTTAAAACTCTTAAAATATTTTGGAAATTCTTATCAAATTATATAGTAATATGTAGCCATATTACCTATATTTTAAAACATATTAGATGCTTATTAGGAAAAAAAATAGCAGTGTGATTTTGGTAGGCATAGAACTAGACTCAGTATAACTGATAAAATGAGCCTAAGGAAAAATAAAGTTAGATTTTTAAAATTTTGCTTTAAGAATTGCTCATTCAAAATGTCCTTCAGTTCAGTTCAGTCACAACTCTTTGTGACCCCATGAATTGCAGCACACCAGGCCTCCCTGTCCATCACCACCTCCCGGAGTTCACTCAGACTCACGTCCAGAGATTCTCTTTTAAGATTGGTATTCAGCATATAGAATTAATTCATATTAAAACTCCATCTAATTTAATTCATTTTTACAGCTGAGTAATATTCCATTTTATATATGTACAACATATATAATTACATATATTTATATGTAAAAACCATATAATTACATCCCCAATAAAGCCAATTCTTCTTTATCTGTTCATCTGTCATTGGATGTTTAGGTTGTTTCCATGTCCTGGCTATTGTAAACAGTGCTGCAATGAACACTGGGGTTATATGTGTCATTTTGAATTATAGTTTTCTCAACATATGTGCCCAGTAGTGGGATTACTGGGTCATATGGGCCATAAAGAAAATCAAATATCATATACTAATCCATATATGTGGAATCTAAAACAACGTACAGACGAACCTATTTCCAGGGCAGGAATATACACAGATGTAGAGAATGTACATGTGGACACAGGGTAGGAGAGGGTGGGATGAATTGGGAATCTTTATTCACATGTATACACTACCACGTGTAAAACAGGTGAAAGTGAAAAAAGCCACTCAGTTATGTTGAACTCTTTGGGACCCCATGGACTATACAGTCCATGGAATTCTCCAGGCCAAAACACTGGAGTGGGTAGCCTTTCCCTTCTCCGGAGGATCTTCCCAACCCAGACATCAAACCCAGGTCTCCTGCATTGCAGGCGGATTCTTTACCAGTTGAGCCACCAAGGAAGTCCAAGAATACTGGAGTGGGTGGCCTATCCCTTCTCCAGTGGATCTTCCTGACCCAGGAATTGAATTGGGGTCTCCTGCACTGCAGGCAGATTCTTTACCAACTGAGCTATCAGAGAAGCCTGACCTAGATGAGTAGGTTATGGGGCAGGAGTTCCAAAAGGAGATATGTGTGTGTGTGTGTGTGTGTATAAATACACCTGATTCATTTCATTGTACAGCCGAAACTAACAACCGTGTAAAGTAACTTAGTCCAATTAAACACACACACACTCTCTCTCTCCCTCCTCCTCTCCTCCTTTCCCCCTCCCCCCTTCCCTCTCTCTTCCTCTCCCCCATCTGGGCTATAGAACTTTGAAAGACTGTTGCTTAATGATATGAAAGAGAGACATTTGTGAGTGATGAAGCCAGAATAATTGCATTCCCAGTAAAGCCAATTCTATTGGATACTGAAGAAGTGCCCACTGGGAGGATTATCATCTGTAAGAATAGAGAGATGCAAGGTCAAGTCATGTGTTGTGTAACATAATCTACGTATTCTAAGAGAGTTCTGTTTTTTTTTTTCTTTTTATCTATTTTTCATTTTTCATTTATTTTTTAATTGAAGGATAATTGCTTTACAGAATTTTGTTATTTTCTATCTCAAACATCAACATGAATCAGCCACAGGTATACATATGTCCCTCATGCAATGTGATGGTTCTGCACTGTCTTTACAACCAGTTTTACAGAAGCTCAACTTTTTAAACCAATAGATCTTGCCAAGATTCTTACCAATCAAAATGTGATGTTCAATGCTTTGTAGTTAAAGTGAGAAAGTCAGGCATATCTCAAACAAAAGATGAAACAAAAATAATAGTAGTAGTTGTCATTTTATAGAAGCATATGCAGTCCCAGCCACTGAGGATGCCACTGGACTGAGAAAGTGGCGTCCTCGGCCCTTGCACCTTGAATCTCCTCCTGTTCCCAGCTCCCAGATGTAGCCCTCTCATGTCATTGAGTTTTGTGGGTCATTCAACCCACTTTCCTCTTTGAGAGAAATTCACAATCAAATATAGAACATGGAAAACCCATATTATCTACTATCTGCACTTTATGTTGAAATATGTGGAAATATTAATGTATGTTAAATAGAAATACATGACATTGTACCTAGTGTTTTTATTAGAATAAAACATGAAATCTACAGTTTTAGATTTTCTGCTTAGACATTAACCATGCTGCAAACTGATTAAAAATAGAAGTGAAATAGAATAATTATTTTAAAAGTTCAAAAAACAGTTGTCAGGCATAATGTCAGTTTATAGTATTCATGAATACTGATACTGAAACTCAATCACATAAGCAGTAGAATTTTGACTTGACTATTATACTTTGAAGATAACCTTCCTCCATGTGTATTGAATAAAAGAAAAACAATTATTTAGCATGCTTTTATGACCATACTGTTAAAACAATGCAAAATCATAAGTATACTTTAATGTTATTATACATTAATCAAAGTCTAATACATTAAAAGCCAGGGCCCCAAAGACCTATATCTCAATCCTATAACAAAACACCAAAACAAATATAGTTTGTTATTATACATTAATCATAGTCTAATCAAATCAAAAGCAGATCTATATGTCAAACCTTAAATAAAGGGAAAGCAGAACAAACAGAATTAATAAATCAGAAAATTGCAGGTGTAAAACATTTTTCCCCCTGCTGCTGCAAAGTCACTTCAGTCGTGTCTGACTCTGTGCGACCCCATAGACGGCAGCCCACCAGGCTCCCCCGTCCCTGGGATTCTCCAGGCAAGAACACTGGAGTGGGTTGCCATTTCCTTCTCCAATGCATGAAAGTGCAAAGTGAAAGTGAAGTCACTCAGTCGTGTCTGACCCTCAGCAACCCCATGGACTGCAGCCTACCAGGCTCCTCTGTCCATGGGATTTTCCAGGCAAGAGTACTGGAGTGGAGTGCCATTGCCTTCTCCATTTTTTTCCCCCTAGTATATGTTAACAATGAATCTTGAAAGACTGGGAACTTTGAGGAAGAGAAATTGGAAGGAGGCTTGTATCTCCCACCCCATTTTATAAAGTATACCTATATAAGGACAAACTTCTGAATGGAAACAGCGGACATGTTGACATTTCCTCCATAAGGTGATAAAGAGAAGAACTTGTAAAACTGACCACCCAAATCTAAAAGCAAGGACCACATGTGGGTTATACAATGTATCACAGCTGTGTGACATCATAAAGCCTTGTGTTTAAGAGATTGAAGTCCCAGAAGAGGCTCTGTATCTTTAGAAACTATCTGTAACAATCAGCAGGCTTGCTTTCTTCTTTTTCTGAATTTTAGTTTTTTCATCCTTAATATGGACTATTAATAAGTTACTGTGGGAAAATAAGATGAGATAAGAAAGGTAAAGCTTTTAGCCAGTTCCTGGAACTGAGGAAGTCCTTCGTGAAGGTTATTTATCTTTATTATGAAAAATATTGACTCTTGGGCAGCTATTCTTTTTATTCTCAGTTTATAAGTAACATTAATAATTAGTGTTATTATGTGCACATGTACTAATATATTCCCTATTAACTTTATCTCACTGGCTCAAGTAGGTGTCAATAGGATGCTTTTTCTGGCTCTTTCTACCTCAAACAATAAACCACAACTATACCTTCAGCAACAGGCAGGATCCAAATCAATTTCTGTCTTTCTACTTCTGAGTGCCAACCACCAGGTCCTGAGAGATTTCCATAGGTTTACCAGTGCATTACAAATCAGTTACCTGACTTGTTTCCTTGATGAAATGAGATGAGAAGTCTGGTCTAGGCCTACCCAGGATGTCTGTGTAGGTTTCTAGCTTTCTGTGGAAGGTTGGTCTATTTCCTCCATGTCACCTCTCCTAGAATGTTCATTAGGGTGATACTTGTAGAATAGTAGTATACGATCTCAATACTTCAACCAAGAAATAACCACCAAAATAATCTTCATGCCATGAAGGATGGGACTCAGTTGGACTAGTCTTTTTTGTATGGCAATCAAGATTTCTATCAAAAGAAATATATAGAATAAATAATGATATATTAATATGTTTAAGAAGTCCTAATTACCAAAGAAACCTTGTTGTAAAAATCACTTTTGAACAAAAGCCCACATACATAAATGTGCATTAAATCCATACTAACAACAACAAAACTAGCTAAAAGTCCTTAGTAGGAGTAGAATAAAAATACCTTAATAAGTAAGAGTCTATGGAATTATATTTGAAGTTTGGAAAGGATTTTAAATGTTATTTAATATTATTAATATCATATGTGTTATTTAATATCATATGTGTTCAGCCTTGTTCATTGCATTAACTCATGTTTTAAACTTATAGTAAACCTAGAAAAAATAGTTTTACTCCCATCTAATAGGTAAGGAACTTGTGTCGAGACAAACCTACCTCCAGAGATTATGTCCTTTTTCAAACCACATGCCACAGTACTGTGATTAAAATGCCAGTATAATCCTCTAACGGTATTTTACCCTTAGTTAATATAAAGATGTTTTGATCATTAATCCTTTATTTTCTATAATATGTGAAACAAAGCACATCTTCTATAATACAAATACTACTTGTAATTTTATAGTTTAAATTGTACATAGCATTTAAAAGCGAGTTCCAACTTAAGATATATAAATGATATGCCTTCTAATAAAAAGCACCCACAAATTGTGTTTCCTATTATTTTAACATAATATTGATACTTAAAGTTTTTTATACAAATTAGCATGTAGAGGAATTCTAGATTTTGGTGTGAACATAAACATGAAAAATGGGTTGAACCGAAAGTAAGTAATGGTAAAGTAACCAAATCTCCCCCACTGACAGAATGACAGGAACCTTGGACTGACTAGAAGATGAGCAAATCAACTGAACAGAGAGAAAGAGAAATCATACAAACTAACTTTGTCTTTGTAATTTCTGATGAAAACAGACATTCCTGACTAAGCCATTGAAATGTTTTAAAGTTCCTAAAATATTCTGACAAAAATTGCGAAAGTGTGGTGCAAATGAAATCAGACTGTCTTATCTCCCTAATCCCTCTTAAAAAATAATGCATGCGTCTTTGAGGAAAATGGAAACATGACATCGTAAAGGACAGCAAGGTGGAATTGTAATGCTACTTTTTTTTTGTTGTTACTCTGGGCTGTCATTTTCACATAAATGTTAGAAAATATGACGGTGTGTTTCTTACATTTAAAATTACCTATTTCTTGTTGAAGCAAGGACAGGGCCCATCCTTATTTAGGCTACACAGTCCTTGTTAATGATGGAAATCTCCATTGCCATATAAATAATGTGTGATCTGTCCGATTTGATCCATCTGGCTCTACAGTATTCACCAGCACTATTTTCAGGTCCACAGTTAGAAGGAATTTTAACTGTATCCCAGGATACTCAGATAAAACGAAGGTTAAGCACATTTCCAAACACAGGCTTCTCAGGTGGCACAATGAAAGAATCTTCCCGTCACTGCAGGAGACACAAGAAACACAGGTTCAATCCTTGGGTCAGGAAGATCCCCTGGAGTAGGAAATGGCAATCCACTCCAGTACTCTTGCCTGGAAAATTCCAGGAACTGGGGAATATGGTGGTTAATAGGGTCGCAGAGTCGGACACAAGTGAACACACACACACACGTGGTTAAACCTATCTATCCTTAGATTAAACCACCTTTCCCAGACTCAAAACAGGTATTTTGGATAATTTTATCTCCATGCTTCTAACAAGTTATTTATCCTTACACTTCTTTTCTATTACCAAATTCAAGCTTTCTTTGCTAAGTATGACTTAGACATTGCATTACTAGAAGCTGGTTTGCTTTACTGGTATTTTTGTTTGTAATCACACACAGTATGGCTTTACAATATTTGTGTTTGCTTTACTGTAGTATTTTCTAGAAAATATAGACCCTGAAGACCCATTAATGAATCAGTTTATGGATTCATGAGATTATTCCCAGATTCAAGGCCCAGAAATGGTCTTTTGCATTTCCTTAGCACAGTGTCCTAGCAGATTCATGACAAACATCATGACCTGGAATTAATTATCATAAATATTCAAAGTGCGTCCACGGCATATCAGGAACAAGACTAATAGTAAATGGCGATCGGGGTAGACAGAGTCCCTGCCTTCAAGGAGCTTTCATGCTAGTGTGATTTCTCATGATAGGATACACATTTCTCCATATATAGTGTCTAATTAGGATGCCAAGGATGGAGCCTTCATCCTAGTTAATGAAGAAAACGCAACAGCTCAGAAAAAAAAAGAATTTGGTGTTCATCTTTTTCAAATTCTTTCCATTTTCAGTGACTTCATTTTTATTTTATACAATTTAAAAGTTACTTTCCATGCATAATTATTACAAAATATTGACTATATTCCATGTGTTGTACAGTATGTCATTGAGTCTATCTTATACCCAGTAGTTTGTACCTCACACTGCCCCACTCCTATTCTGCCCCTCTGCCCTACTAATCACTAGTTTGTTCTCTGTGAGCCACTTCTATTCTAGACTCCACGTATAAGTGATATCATACAATGTTATCTTTCTTTGATTTCACTTTTGCATAATATACTTTAAGTCTATCTATGTTGCTGCAACTGGGAAATTTTTATTCTTTTTTGTTCCTTAGTAATATTCCATTGTTTACTTGTACCATATATTCTTTATCCATTAGTCTGCTGATGGACACTTAGTTTCTATGTCTTGAAAATTATAAATAATGCTGAAATGAACATTGAGGTCCATGTATCTTTTCAAATAGTGTTTTTATTGTTTTCAGATGTATACTTGTGAGTGGAATTGCTGGGTCATATGTTTTTAGTATTTTGAGAAACTTCTATACTGCTTTCCACTGTGGCTGAGCCAATTTTCATTCCCACCTATAGCATACAAGGATTCCCTTTTCCCCACATTCTTACCAACAAGTGTTGTATTCTTTTTGACAATGGACATTCTGACAGGTGTGAGGTAATATCTCATTGTGGTTTTGATTTGCATTTTCCTGATGGCTAGTGATGTTGAACTTCTTTCTATGTGATCGTTGGCCATCTACATTTCCTCTTTGGAAAAATGTCTATTCAGTTCTTCTTCCCAATTTTTAATTGTATTGTTTGTTTTTTATATTGAGTTGTATTGGTACTTTACATATGTTGGATATCAATTCTAACCTGTATACATGTATAAAATGGGGGGAAAATTCCATTCTAGTTAAAAAAAAAAACATTACAATGAATAGCTATACCAATTAGTTTCAATTAACAATAAAAATAGGCTCTGGTAGTAAGAGCTCCACTAAATACTATAATAATACCCTTAAAGAGAGAAGCTGTATCTTTTGCCTCAGTATCACTCAATTTGCAGATGTTATAGATTTAACACATGTTGAGAAGAAAATATGAATTCAAAATAATGAATGAAGGAGTAGTCATCTTCTCTTCACTGGGAACAGGCTGCAATGTGAATATCAAGGCTCCACATTCAGAAATACTAGTAGTAGATACTGAAGACTGAAGGAACTTGGTAACCTCATCAGACTCATTGAGGTGACCATTAGAACTAGCTCAAGCTGTGACCATTCATAAATATGATACATCAGCTTATCCCAGTACTCTGCTCTGAGGGAACTAAACAGAAATATTAATAGTTAGTTTTAAAAACTTTTCCTAAAGAAAGAGATTGTACATATTTCACATATGATTTCTGAAAAATATATTTCACGTATGATTTCTGAAAAATATCAAGATTAATTTAGAAAAATTAATTTAATACCAGCAAAATAGATAAACTTCAATAAGCACGTTTTGTAAACAGCTCTGGGTAAGCAGTATCTGTGGAACATAGAAACATACTGATTTTATAATAAATATTATTTATTGCAAATGGATTTTAATGGAGCAAGACTAGAGAAGATACTGCATGACTGATCAGAGGTATGAAAAAGTCAATGAGTTAAAATGAGGATATAATAACTGCTCAAATTCTGGACATGAAAAAAAATGTAAGTTTTAAACACTTTTTACTTCTGAAATGGCATATATTTTTCTTAAAATACTTTATGGTTCATTTTAGGACTAGCAGTTATTGAAATCTAAGCTATAAATTTCAGCATTTGTGGTTGTGGTATCTGAAGTCCTTCAAGAAAAAAAATAAACATAGTATTCCTATTTCAGCTAAAACCTCATATACACTTTTCCCCCAAACAGAAGCTTCATATTTCTCCTAGCTAATAACAGTATTATCAGAGACTGGTCATTAAGTAAATTTAGTTTCTTTCCTTCAGCATCACACATTTAGCATTCATTCACCTGAACAATTATAAAATCCAGCACTTAGGACTGGTTACAAAATGAAAATGTGGATGCCTTGTTCAAAGATACTAGAAAGGTCTGTGCAATGAGAGCAGAACTTTAAGCCATTTGTGGGGACTTCTGAGCATGGAGCCCTGTGTGACTGCACAGACCACATGCCCACCATTGCTTCCATAACCTCTTATTTAAATTCTCTGATACCATGAGGCTGTCATCCTCAATATTCTTGAAGCTGCATTAATTTTCTGTTTTCTCACTTCAATCCCATAGTTGATCCTCTTTATTAGGGTTAACAACCTCAGCACTGTAACATATTGGACTAGAAAAGTCTCTATTATGAGGGCTTCCCTGTGCATTTAAAAACATTGAGCAGCATCTGTGGTCCCTACTTATTAGATTTCAGCAGCTCCCTTCTTTACCACAGATTGTGATAGTCAAAAATATCTCCAGATATTTCCACATGTCCTCTGGTGGTTCAGCTGGTAGAATGCCTACAATGTGTTAGACCTGGATTTGATTACTGGGTCAGGAAGTTTCCCTGGAGATGGAAATGGCAACCCACTCCAGTATTCTTGTTTGCAGAATCCCACATGACTGAGTGACTTGTGCTTTCTGAGGGAGAAGATTTCCCTTTTTATAAATTCTGCTTTGAGTTAACAGAGGGCTCTATACAAAATGTGGAAGTGGTTAGGCTACCCCATCTTACAACATTGGAAGAATTCTCACAAGACCATGGGATAAAGCTCAGCTCTTTATCATGATATCCAAGTCTTCATAACTTGGCCTTGTGTATCTCTCTAACTCAAAATGGAGCTCTTTTCTCTCCCTTGAATTACACAGAATGTTAAACCGTTTTGCTAAAATCTTGACTATCTTTATGCCATCCCACATAGAGCTATTATGTCCTTCCTGTCCTTAATTGTGCCTAAGTATGAGGTACTGGCGTGCTGTTTCTAAATCTAATGTGATTAAGAGAGGTCTAAATATTCAGTCCTTCATAGAATTTCCACAAATTAAAAGAATGAATTCATCTTCAGAAACATTACATTGAGGGAATCCAATTTATTTTAGAGCATATGTTCATATAGGAAAATTTTCTAAATAGAAAAACTTCTGTTGTGTCCCTCATAAATGATTATCATGCTTGATTTTATGCATGCGTAATTCAATATACTGGTCTATATATTCTTGAAAAGTAGGGAACACTCACAGCACATATTTATATCTCTGAAATACAGTGTATTACTTAACAGATGCTAGCCATTTATTATTTGTTGAAAGAGAAAGGAAGGAGGAAAAGAGAGAATAAAGGGAAGGATGCAAAGAAGAAGAGGAAACAGAGAAAATTATTTTGGGAAGAGTTCTGGGTTCATCCATTTGCTCGTGGGCCATATTGTTTGGAGTACTGATGCTTTCTATCTTTGTTTTACTATCTGGTAGGGCCACTCCTCAGTATTTACTCTTCTTTTCCACTTAGTTGTTTTCTTTCCTTTTTATGCCCCTGACTTTACTTTTTATTTTTGGCAGGTAAATTTGAGCTCCCTGGAGCAGAGAAAGTTTTCAAGCCTATGTAGCCCATGAGCATATGGACAAACCAAGAAACATAGTGGAAAGTTGCTGTTCAATCACTAAGTTGTGTTTGACTCTTTGCAGGCTCCTCTGTCCTCCAGTATCTTCCGGAGTTTGTTCAGATTCATGTCCATTGAGTCAGTAATGCTATGTGACCATCTCATCCTCTGCTGCCCTCTTCTCTTTTGTCTTCAGTCTTTCCTAACATCAGGGTCTTTTCCAGTGTGTTGGCTCTTGGCATCATGTGGCCAAAATATTGGAGCTTTAGCAATAGTCCTTCCAATAAATATTCAGTAGAATTAGAAACACACAAATATTAGTATACATGACAATTTAGAACATAAGGCATTCAGTAGGAACTTAGAAACATACAGGAGGGAGATCCAGGTTCGATCCCTGGGACGGGAAGATTCCCTGGAGAAGGGAATGGCAACCTACTCCAGTATTGTTGCCTGGAGAATTCCATGGACAGAGGAGCCTGGTGAGCTACAGTCCATGGAGTTGCAAAGAGTTGGGCATGACTGAGCAACTAACATACATGGAAACATACAAATATACATGAGAACTTAGAATATGATAAGGCATAATTTCAACTGAGTACATTAAAATGGACTTCACAAGAAGTGCTGTGTGTATGACTGGTGATTATTTTTAAAGGCGTAATTGAACCCACACTTCACAGAATGAACATAAATTGGATTGTTGAGCCAAAGGGGAGGTGCTTCCCTAGTGTGGTTAGATACTGCTGCATTCTGTGACGGAGGGGTCCTATCACTTGATCTGAGTAATCAAATATCCAGCAGTCAACAATAAAACTATTCACCATCAGAAGAAGAGCACTGAGCCTCTCTATAAATGGGCTGCAGATTCATAATTAGACAATCTTTCCCTGCCTCTCAGCATGTGCTTATCCAGAAACTTCATCATCATTAGTGTCATCAGTACCATTTCATGAATAAACACAGTGCTAACATATACTGAGCTCTTTCTAAGAACTTGATATACACTGTCTTTGAAAGAAAGACATACTCTGTGGTTGCCTATTATAGATTTCAGTGATGCTGTGGTTATTAATCCCTTTACACTAATATAATCATTAAAGGTTTATAATTTAGCATGTTCAGATATATGCATATATACTAATGGATATTATCAACTTTGTCCAAAAATACTTACTGAATTTTACAGAAGAAAAAGAAGCTACAGTTTTGCTTTTTAAAGTATCTACATCCTCTTGAAGAGAATATCCAGTTTATATAGGAAAGATATTATAGAAATGAATCACACACTTGCAGATTTGTCCACATAATTTTGACAAAGTGTTGATAACATTTCCTGTGATGGTGTACCAGTTCTCATGGAGCAACACAGGATTTGGTGACTGGTGTTCAAGATATGTCCTTCACTGATCAGTTGACAGAAGATTCCAAATCACTGTTCCTCATGATTACACTTTGATTATGAATTTAAATCACTTGAAATCCATCTGTTCATCAAAGAGTAATTTACTGTCAAATCCAATAAGTGACAGGAATTATTTTCCTTTACTTCTGACCTTGTTCTTGGCACAGAGGAAGTTGGTTCAAATATAACAAATTTCCCCTTGACAGCTGGACGATTGTTCCTTGTGGCAAAATGAGAAATCTGTTGCATAGAATCGACAGCCTGGATCACCAAATATTTTACCATTCTAAAATGTTCTTTTGAATGCATATATTATTTTCAACTTTTTCTTTGCTTTGTTTAATAATTTTATACCTTTGTGCTCGGTTAACTGTATGAAAGGCATATATCTTATCTCTGACAGACTTTGGTATATAACTCATGGGCTTCTTTTATTACTATTTAAAACTAAAATTCCACTTTTTTTCTTTTCTCTATCTTCCTCTCTAATTTAAGACCTCTAGTGAACTATAGCTTTTTAAAAAGTAAAACATGATGCAGCAATTGGAAAGATGTCTCTCTTCCCCTTAAGACTGTGGTATCCTTGAAGTTGAAGTTCAGGTTTTAAATTTATCTTTACATCTCTAACCAAATAGCACAACTGGTAGAATTTCAATAAAAAATTCCTGGAAAATCATTGAGGTACTTTTAAGAGGCATAGTATCATATAATCATTTGTTATGAATAAACCATTTGCATATAAACAATCTTAATTTGGGCTATTATATAATCTTCATCTTAGTATGCCATAATCATAACACAACCGTACAGTAAAATCCTTACTTTTCAATTGCTTTAATATAATACCAATTACTTGTTTGGACATTTAAAGGACATGATTTGTATTATGTTTCATTGCGTTTTTCTTAAAAGTTAATATGCATTTAGTTTTATGTCTCTTCACAAGGCCAATGCGTTTTAAGAAGCAAAAAAAAAAAAAAAACACAGAATACGCAAGGCAATTAACATACATAGAACTCAAAAAATTAGGCCATTACTGGCCATTTTCTTCTCCTCTCCTTTCCTTCCTTTTTCTTTTCTGTCCTTCTTTTCCATTTCCTTTTCTTTCATTTTATTCTTTCTGCAAAGAAAAATTAACTGATCCATGTGAGCTAGGCATTTTGCTCTGTCAGATGAATAAAAAGCAACCACTAGCTTTTAAGATAACACATATCAGAAAATAATGAAGAAAGTTGAATCATTATATAGTGTTCAAGGAGCTTATAAACAGTCCTCGAGAACTGAATACTCAGTTATGTCTCATATTGATAATAATTATTCCAATGAGGAAGAGATTAATATTCTCTGAAATAACTGCTGATTGCTCTGAGAAGAAGGTTCAGCTGAACTAGGTCTTGAAGGCTGATTAGTGTTTGAGGAAATGGAGAGGGAAAAGACGATGACCCAGAGTATTCATTGAAGTAGAAGAAGAATAGAGTCTGTGTGGAAGTAAAATTTAAACATGTCTAAGAGGTAAGAACGGGCTTCCCTGGTGGCTCAGACAGTAAAGAGTCTGCCTGAGGTGAGGGAGACGTGGCTTTGATACCTGGGTTGGAAAGATCCCCTAGAGGAGGGCATGGCAACCCACTCCAGTGTTCTTGCCTGGATAAGCCCATGGACAGAGGAGCCTGGCAGGCTACAGTCCATGGGATCACAAAGAGTTGGACACCACTGAGTAACTAAACACGGCACAACAAGAGGTAAGAACACAAACCTCAGCGACTTTGATTCTAGATAAAAAAAATTAAAACTTCAATAGAGAATTCTAGATCCCAGGGTTACATAAGTAAAAGTTTGTGTTTTCCCAGTGTGAGGTACAAGACGTATTACAGGAAAAGAATTAAAGTTAGACTAGCTGTGAGGTTAGCTGGGAGACTATGAAATATGACTGAAATTTAGAAACATTGCAAAGGGAGGGAGACTTGGTCTTAAAAACAGACTGGTCAGATCTCCATGCACATGACTGTGTAAGTCAGCATTTTCTTGCTTTTCTGGAATTCAATCAAAAACATCAATGAGAATGAAAAATAAATCCTGTAAGTTTTATACTTGGTAAAACTAAGTAAAACGTATTCTCTGTAGTTTCAAATATACAAGAAAGATGCTAAGATTGAAAGTACAGAAAAGAAAACTGGAAAATAATGAGAGGATTTGCTTGAAGTAGAAAGATGACATTGATTTAACAAATATGTATTGAGCTTTTCCCGTGGTTCAGACCATGATTTAGGCACATAGGGAAAAAATAATAAACAAAAATCCCTGCCCTCATTGGGCTTATGATATAATTGAGATGAACAGACAAAACAAAACAGTTAAAACAGTGTCATAAAGGGTGATAAGTGTAATGAACCAAATAGATCAGGGAATAGAGAGTGAGCCAAAGGAAAAGTTAAATTTTAAATAAAGTGGTAAGAGAAGGTACCATGGACCGAATGTTTCTGTTTCCCCAAAATTCTTGTGTCGAATCCTGAAAGTTCACTGTGAAGTATTTGGGGATAGGTATCTTAGGAGGTGATTCAGTAATGACAGTGGGGCCCTCATGGTGGAATTAGTACCCTTATAAGAGAAAGTAAGAGAGCTCGCTCACTCTCCCTCTCTCGTCTCTACCATGTGAGAAAAAGTGAGAAGATGGCTATCTGCACACGAGGAGGAGGGTCCTCACCATCCCCCAGATATACTGGTATGTTTATCTTGGACTCATTAGCTTCCAGAACTATGAGAAATAAATATTTGTTCCCTAAGCCACTCAGATTATGGCCATTACTTGTTGTAGCCCAAACAGACTAAGAGAGAAGGTCTCCCTGAGGAGGTGATACTTGAAGGAACTGAGGGAGAGAGAGGTAAAGGGAAACATCGTGGAAAGGCCTTGAGCCCCAGCATGGTGAGAGTCAACTGGGATACCCGTGTGGCTGGACCTGAGAGGAGAAGCAGGCAACTACCCGGAAATGTGATCAGAAAGAGCCCAGGAGGCCAAGTTGTGTGGGGTTTTGCAAATGAGAGTGAACGATGGGCATGTAAGCAGAGTGACAGAGGAAGCCACTGGAGGGTTTTGAGCCAAAAGGTTCTTGTGGTCTGGTGTACATTTTCACAGGATCATTTTGTTTGGCTTCAGTATTGAGACTAGGCACAGGGTTCAATGTGGAAGCAGAGGCACCATTTATGAGGCTTCCTAGCATACCAAGTGAGAGAGAATGGTGAAGTGAGTCAATGTAACATCGGTAGAGGCGCTAAAAATGGTTAGAAACAGACCCATGATGAAGGTGGTGAATTGGAGAATTTGGCAGTGGATGAAATTTACAATGTGAAAGAAAGTTCCAGCTGACTCCCAGGTGTTTGGCTTGAGTAATTGGAAGAATGGAGTTGAGATTACCTCGAACAGGACAGACTACAGATCCTGTTTGTTTGTTTCGGGGGGGAAGAGCAATAATTTGGTTTTAAAAAAGTTAAATTTGAGATACCTCTGGCATGTCCATGTAGAGATGTTTAGTTAACAATCTATACCTACGAATCTAGAGTTCAAGGAAGAGATCTGGGCTGGAAATGAATCTGAGCGTTGTTCCAATATAGATGGTATTTAAAGTCAGGACTAGGTGAGGTCCCCAAAAGAATGTTGTGGTGGTGGTTGTTTCTAAAAAAACTTACAAGGATTCTCTCAGAAAGTGACAAAGGTGAAGAGCATACACAACAGTGTACCAGGTTTTGAATTTGCAGTTGTTGTTCACACGCTAAATGATGTCAGACTCTTTGTGACCCCATGGACTGCAGTACACCAGGCTTCCCTGTCCTTCACTATCTCCCAGAGTTTGCTCAAATTCATGTCCATTGAGTCGGTGGTGCTGTCTAACAATCTCATCCTCTGTTGCCCGCTTCTCCTTTTGCCTTCAATCTTTCCCAACATAAGGGCATCAGGGTCTTTTCCAATGAGTCGACTCTTCCCATCAGGTGGCCAAAGAATAGGAGTTTCAGCTTTAGCATCAGTCTTTCCAATGAACAGTCAGGGTTGGTTTCCTTCAGGATTGACTGATTTGATGTCCTTGCAGTACCAAAGTGAAAAGGACCAGTGCCGGGGCCATCTTAGGACCTGTTTTGGTTCAGAGAAAAGAAGAGCAAGGATAGAGCTCTACTGGGAAGCTAAGACAAGCCAGGTTTGCATGTGGGAAATATCAAAATTATCCCAAGATTTAGATCATCCTTCATTAAATTTCATGAGACAGTATGGTTATAAACAGAACACCAGGTTTTCAGTACAAGATGCTAATTTTGTTTTCTTTGAACGGGGCCTGACACAGTTCTCTGTACTACACTCAATGACAGTCAGCTGCCTAAGTTGTTCCTCATACCCAGAAAGTTGGTGGCTGCCTGATCTCTTAAGACCTGACTTTATTCTTGGGCAAGGCACTCAAACTCTGTCTCATCTTATTCATAGCAAAGGATTGCTACATCTCTCCCTTCTCTGAGAGTCTATTACCCCTGTCCCCTCATCCCTTATTCAGTTCAGTTCAGTAGCTCAGTCGTGTCTGACTCTTTGCAACTCCATGGACTGCAGCGTGCCAGGCTTCCCTGTCCATCACCAACTCCTGGAGCTTCCTCAAACTCATGTCCATAGAGTCAGTGATGCCATCCAACCATTTCCTCCTCTGGTGCCCCCTTCTCCTTTACCTTCAATCTTTCCCAGCATCAGGGTCTTTTCCAATAGTCAGTTCATATCAGGTGGCCACAGTATTGGAGTTTCAGCTTCAACATCAGTCCTTCCAATGAATATTCAGGACTGATTTCCTTTATGATGAATTGGTTGGATTCAACCAGTCCATCACTTATTAGCATCTGCATTAACAGCACAATGAGTGGAATTTTATTGCTTTAGGATAAAGATCCTGTGATCTTTAAAGGATATTTTCATGTTAAATGATCTCCATTTAGAGGGCACATTTTAAGGGTTCCTAAATTATAGGATGGTTTCCCCAGTGGCTCAGTGGTAAAGAATCTCCCTGTCAATGCAAGAGACTGAGGAGACATGTGTTCAATCCCTGGTTTGGGAAAGTCCAGTGAAGGAGGAAATGGGAACCCAATCCAGTATTCTTGCCTGGGAAATGCTATGGACAGAGGAGCCTGGTGGATTACAGTCCATGGGGTCACAGAGTGTTGGACATGACTTGGCAACTAAGCCTACATGCACATGCTGACTACTGTATAGGCATCGTTCTCATTAACAATTGCAGGATAAGAACAGTATTGGCATCATCACTGTTCTATGCAGGCATAAAGAAGGCTGGATAACTTGCTCTATGTTGTATAATGGACCACTCTTGGCTGACTAGAGAGACCAGAATATTTTCACTACACTTCATGCTTTAGTGCAGCTACTCCATTTTACTTCAAATACCAAGTTTTATACATTGCTTAAGGTCCACTCTATCCATGTGAACCAATTGTTTCAAATGATACCCACTTAAGTTTTTATGAATGAGTCTATATTTTATGGCCACCGTGAAAATTTCCATATTTTTTACACCAAACAATTATAGATACATCTTGCAGGAACACATTTATAGAGTCAGGAATAAATTTATGGGAAAATAAATCACAAAATCCATAAATTTTTAGTAAGAATCTGTCTTTTTGTGCTCCTTTATATTTATCCATCAGTCTTAAAGGAAGTCACAGAATTTTTAATAAATGGAAATTGTGTGCAAGTATTTCCCATCAATTTCACCATGGTTAATTTAGTGATGGATTCAGAGTCAAGAATGCCTTCATACATTACAGCCTCATCGAGGTCTTTGTAGAGCTGTGCACTTAGACATGATGCTTTAGTCACAATGCTTATGCATGGGACAAGCCCAAGTGGTGCTATTTACTTAGACTATGAGGTTACTAGCGCCTCTGGAGTTGAACAGTGCACAACCTGTACAACTGTACATTGCAACCTGTGTGGTATAAAATGTAGTCCATTTAGAACCATGGAAAAATTTGAAGTTATGTATTGCAAATGTATTGTACCTATCATTAGTAGTAGAAACAGAAACTTCTGAAAGTCACATTAAGGCATTTAATTTATAGTACATCATGATAGAATTAAAATTATACCCAATAAATATTTGTATGTTGGTACTCTATCCCCTGCCAAAAATTATTTGAGGAAGATTATCATTATGTAGATATGTACATATTTACATGTATATTTATATTTATAAATATAATTGTTATATGTAAACATAACTATTTAAATACCATTTGTGTTCAAGAGAAGCGTAATGGAAAGAGGCAAATATGCTGATAACAATGATTAGTAAGGTAGTTGTAACAGATGGCATATTCACTCCTGTGTTTCCCAGCAACCAGTGTAAGGAGGTTCGCCAGAATTGGCAAATTTATTCTCCTCCAAACAGTAGGACTATCAGTTTTTCAAAGGTCAAACACAATTTACTATGCAATCAATTCTAAAATAAAATTCTCAGGTGAACCTTTTTTTGAGACATGGAATACACATGGTACAAATGCATATGTTATTAATGCAATTTTTATAACAAATATGGGTGATTTTTATGCAACTATTCTAATAACTAGTGGAATATTGCTTCTAATGAAATAGTCTCATATATGTGTGGAATATAGATTATTAAGAAAAAGAGAAGAGTAGCTTTGGCTATAAAGTAGGCCAAGTGAAATTTATTCCAACATGAATTGTTAGTTGGATGTCAAACAGTTTGATACTGTGATTTGACTTGACCTAGTGTTTGTATTTTGTCATACTCAGAGATTTTTTATATACTTTACAAATTAGATGAGTTTATAGAGAATCAACATTGTTCTGAGACTTGAAAACCCAACCATGATTTATTTATCTATTTTTCCTGAGGTGGATGGCTATATCATTTCTACATGGATTGAATCACTGAGATTCCTTCAGGCAAAACTGTTTTTTTCCCCTCAAAAAGTCATTTTTATTTCATTGCAACTTTTGAAAAACAGCTGATTAAAAAAAAATGCCCGAGTATTTGGCAAGTATTTGGCAGAGGGATTTTTATTACAAATATTTAGCCCAGTGATGATCCTTAAACATTCGTCTTAAACAGTAAAGTCTCCCTTTGTGACCAGTAGGATAATTTCAATGGTGAAGGAGCCTTGCATAACTGGACAAACTTACTTAGAATGCTTTGGCAAACTGATTTTAATGATACCAGAAATAAGCGTTACACTGATAGCTATGAATCGGTCCTGATTTTTGTGCATAAAATCACACCATCAACTAATAAAGACTCATCTCCTTGTTTACTTTTAGAGAAGATTATGCATTCAGTTCATCTCTAAATAGTCTCAGACCATTATAGTGTAAATTAAACAATACAAGATTAAAACAATAGTTTACAATATATCTGGAGGAGGCAATGGCACCCCACTCCAGTACTCATGCCTGGAAAATCCCATGGATGGAGGAGCCTGGAAGGCTGCAGTCCATGGGGTCGCTGAGGGTCAGGCACGACTGAGCGACTTCACTTTCACTGTTCACTTTCTTGCACTGGAGAAGGAAATGGCAACCCACTCCAGTGTTCTTGCCTGGAGAATCCCAGGGACTGGGGAGCCTTGATGGGCTGCTGTCTATGGGGTTGCAGAGTCGACTGAAGTGACTTAGCAGCAGCAGTTACAATATCTCACTTAAGGTTTGATCAGTTTTTTTCAGTATACTGTTGCTGCTACATCTGAGTCTTAACAATGGTCATAAAATGTACAGTTTATAGAAGCAATAACAGCCAGGGCTTTTGACCATAGCTGTTTTTTCTTCTATTCGAAAGCCAATGATGGAGTAAGAAAAAAGTGATAACATTTTATTTCACTCTTGGTCAGTCTGTCCCTGAAGGTTGAGACAGTGGTCTATAGCAGGATGGTATTCCCTGGAAATTCTGTGGTTCCTGATGTGGGATATTCAGTTAAAATAAAAAATAACAATAAAATAAAGCTGGCATAAACACCATCAAGTAAAGATCAAATTTTCAGTGTGTAGAGCATTTTTCCTTCTGAAAATGAGGCAGATTACATTTTGATTCAATTGAGAAGATGCAAGAGGATACCGAATATGAGGTGTTAATTGAAGGTTTGGGGCCCACCATGCTATGCAGGCTTCAAGCTGCTCAGGGCTGTCCTTTCTAATAAAAGCTGGAGGAAAGAGGGCTCAATTTCCCAATGGGAGGACAGTAATTCCAGTTTCCATCTGTCAATAATGCCTTGTGATGTGTTATGTGAGCCAGCCTTTCTTAAGTGGCTTTTGAAGAAACTCCTAGAAGTTATTTGAACATCATAAGACTGCTTGAAGAGCTAATGAGGACCTTGAAACATTTCACCTTTATCATCTGAGTGTTTCAGGCATGATTGGTGTTATTTGCAAACAAAGAGAGGGAAGGGATTACAAACAGAAACTCACCTTTATCCTTTTATCCGAAAGAAAGCACAGAATGACTCCTGAGTAATCAAATTGGAAATCTAAGCACACAGGTGTATAAAAATCTAATTTTACGCTTAGAGGTGAGTCCAGCTAGAACTTCTCTTCTTTTTAGTTCCATATGCTTATACCTAAATACAAGCCAGTAGAGAAAAAGGCAGTCCCAACAGATGAATAGATTGAGCATTTATTACGTATTGGTCACTGTTCTACACACACGTTGTACATACTTCTATTTAATTCTCACATACATACATACAAAATAAATATGATACATATTGGTTCTGTGTTTGTTTCCATTTAATTGGTGAAGGACTGAAACCCAGTGAGGTAAAATAAGTTACTCAGCACCCCAGTGTAGAAAAGTCAGCACCCTTTATCTGCTGTCATATGTTTAACTGCTGGGTTACTGTTCTTCAGTCACTAAGCCATATCTGACTCTGTGTGACCCCATGGAAGGGAGCCTGCCAGGCTTCTCAGTCCGTGGGATTTTCCAGGCAAGAACACTGGAGTGGGTTGCCGTTTCCTTCTCCAGGAGATCTTCCTGACCAAACCTATGTCTCCTGCATTGGCAGGCAGATTCTTTAACACTGAGCCACTTGGTGGCCCTAACTGCTAGGTTACCTGCTACTCAGTTTTGCCTGAAAGTAGACAGTATTTTCGGGGATTCACAGGTGGTGCTGGTGATAAAGAACCCGCCTGCCAACGCAGGAGACTTAAGAGACGCAGGTTCAATTCTTGGGAAGCTCCCCTGGAGGAGGGCATGGAAACCCACTCCAGTATTGTTGCCTGGAGAATCCCATGGAGCGAAGAGCCTGGTGGGCTACAGTCCATGGCGTCACACAGAGTCAGACATGATTAAAGTAACTTAGCATGCACACAGACTTAGTTTTGAAAACACCACAGAAAATTCTAGATATTAAATCTCTCTCCAAAATATATTTCTTCAATGAATAAAGTAGATGCAATTTGAACAGCTGTCAGAAGCAGAATATTTAAACAGCCTTGAAGTATGTTGGTGAGAGGCACACATATGTTAGAATATGAGGCATCCAGTAAAAATACCAAGAAACTCGTGGGCTTGAGAGATCAGTGTTTATTCTTCTGTCATAAGTTAAAACTAATGTTTCTAGCTTAATTCTCTAACTTTTTTGTCTCTATAGCTTATTAAAATAAAAAGAGTTTAAGTGTTACAGAGATAATATTAATATTGTGAAATCCAGGTTTTCAAGGCAGAAATAATGAACTGCCAGGGGGAGGGGTAGGAAATAAATTGGTTGCTTCAGTTATGGATTCATCTAAACAAGATTCCAGGCACTACAAACTTGAGAATACAAAGCTATTGCTTCCCTTCAAGGGAAACAAACCTGTAAATAGCAAATTACAACTTCACAAAAGAAATGTTTAAATAAAGATCTATGATAAGTGCATGGGGATATACAAAAGGTCTGTCTCACTCTAGGACAGAGTGTTGGGTGTTTGAAATGCAGATCTAAAGAGCCTTGTTATGTTGGGGAGAGAGAGAGCCACTGGCCTTTTTCAATTTCTGCTAAGCTGTATTAGGTAAGCAGAATATCTGATCTGAAACACAGCAAAGAGACATGAACTGGGGGACTCCTCAATTCTGAGCAGAGACAGGGCTGTCAATAAACTGGAACTTGTGGTAAACATAACTATTTGGAAAGTATGTTTATTTACAAAATAAAGCCTTCTGTACTTTTACAGGAAGGGTGATTAGTTGGATTTCTTATACGATGTTTGTCCATACAAAGGATTCATGAGACACACAAACAGCCTATTTGTGGTTTAATGGAAGGATACAGCAGAATTGGCTGAGTGCCTTCACCATCTTTGCAGTCATGCTACAGACATTCCGAACTCCTCACAGTGCCCTGGACCAGAGTATCATCCTGTATCCACGCCCTGTCTACCTGGAAAAGCCACCTGCTGCTTTCACCTGCCTTGCTGTTCCTTCAGTGTTTGCTTCAGCTCACTTCCTCCAGAGAGCCAGTTTCAGTGACTTCACCTTGTGGTTCAGAAATGTGTTCATAGTGGCCTGTCTCTATTACATGAATCAACACTCTGTCTTCAAACTGTTTATTTAACTGTTTCTTTACTCATTCTTGGTTTTCCAGTGTGTGATACAGGGTAAGCTGTACAGAACTTGGCAACATATATTTGTAGTCTCTATGAACAGATGTTGCTAATTTTGTTAAAAAAATGTTTATTACATCATTTAAACATTCAAATAGGTTATCATAAGATTTCTGTCCTCCCTAAACTTTTATACCATTTTTAATGCTGTTATTGCAGGGCAGAGCACATTACAATATTACCTAATCACCGGATATGAAAGTTGAAAGGGGTTTTGGAAGTTGACTAGTTCAAACCTTTATTTTCTCATCTGTAAAATAAGTAACAGAAAGGTTATATCATTTATCTAGGGCCTCTCAAATAGTGAGCATTATGATCAAGACTTAGAATCCTTACTTCCTAATTTCCTTTATGGGGCACATCCTATCTGTTCCACATTATATAATTTCTGAATTGGAGTATAGAATTTTAAGTCATTTTAGAATTTAACTCATTACTATACAGTCATGCTCTTCTGTAGCACTATATGGCAACACACTCTATATTCTTGCCTGAAAAATCCCACAGACAAAGGAGCCTGGAGGGCTACATTCCACAGGGTCACAAAGAGTCAGACACAACTGTGTGACTGAGCATAAACACTCATGGTAGACACAGAGTACATATTTGTTGAATTCTTCCTAACTTCCATGTTTGGAGAAGGAAAAGGCAACCCACTCCAGTATTCTTGCCTGGAGAATCCCATGGATGGAGAAGCTTGGTGGGCTACAGTCTACGGGTCGCAAAGAATCGGACACGACTGAGCGACTTCACTTTCACTTCCATGTTTAAGGCCATATTTCCTGCATCTCTTGAATAGCCCTGAATTTATAATCAGTAGCAATGAGGGAAAATTTAGGGGTTAATGGTGTTATTTAAAAGTAATGATGTCATGTCTTATAATAATTCATATCCCACAGGACCACAGAATCAGATGCCTCAAATTACAGTTCAGTTCAGCTGCTCAGTCATGTCCGACTCTTTGTGACCCCATGAATTGCTGCACACCAGGCCTCTCTGTCTATCACCAACTCCTGGAGTTCACTCAAACTCACGTCCATCAAGTCGGTGATGCCATCCAGCCATCTCATCCTCTACCGCCCCCTTCTCCTGCCCCCAATCCCTCCTAGTATCAGAGTCTTTTCCAATGAGTCAGCTCTTCGCAAGAGGAGGTCAAAGTACTGGAGTTTCAGCTTTAGCATCATTCCTTCCAAAGAACACCCAGGGCTGATCTCCTTTAGAATGGACTGCTTGGATCTCCTTGCAGTCCAGGGACTCTCAAGAGTCTTCTCCAACACCACAGTTCAAAAGCATTAATTCTTCGGTGCTCAGCTTTCTTCACAGTCCAACTCTCACATCCATATGTGACTACTGGAAAAACCATAGCCTTGACTAGATGGACCTTTGTTGTCAAAGTAATGTCTCTGCTTTTGAACATGCTATCTAGGTTGCTCATAACTTTCCTTCCAAGGAGTAAGTGTCTTTTAATTTCATGGCTGCAGTCACCATCCACAGTGATTTTGGAACCCAAAAAAATAAGGTCAGCCACTGTTTCCCCATCTATTTCCCATGAAGTGATGGGACCAGATGCCATGATCTTCATTTTCTGAATGTTGAGCTTTAAGCCAACTTTTTCACTATGCACTTTCACTTTCATCAAGAGGCTTTTTAGTTCCTCTTCACTTTCTGCTATAAGGGTGATGTCATCTGCATATTTGAGGTTATTGATATTTCTCCATACTTAAATATTGAAATTCTGTTTTTTGTCATGACAAAAGTATCTTAAGAATTTTAAAACTGAATTCATAGTATATTCCAGTGAATATTTGAGAACTATTAGAAATGAGTTGAGATACTAAATAAAAGAAAGGTTGATATTACAGTATCAGAAGAGCTTTTGAGCTCTTAATAATTTTGAAACAGTCATTTCCCCTGAACTTGAACTGAATAATTCAGCCTATTTATTTTTTACTCAGCCATGGGGCATGTTTAAGGATTACTTTTAATTCTTGAGAATAAAGGTGGATACATATGAAATGGTCATATAAAAAGAGGTACGTTTTACAACAGATAAAAATTGGTTGAATAAACCAATTTGAAAACTAGAAAAATTGAATAAACTAATTTGAAAATAATTAAGAAAATTAAAGATACAAGGGAACATTTCATGCAAAGATGGGCTCGATAAAGGACAGCAATGGTATGGACCTAACAGAAGCAGAAGATATTAAGAAGAGGTGGCAAGAATACATGGAAGAACTGTACAAAAAAGATCTTCACAACCCAGATAATCATGATAATGTGATCACTCATCTAGAGCCAGACATCTTGGAATGTGAAGGCAAGTGGGCCTTAGAAAGCATCACTACGAACAAAGCTAGTGGAGGTGATGGAATTCCAGTTGAGCTGTTTCAAATCCTGAAAGATGACGCTGTGAAAGTGCTGCACTCAATATGCCAGCAAATTTGGAAAACTCAGCAGTGGCCACAGGACTGGAAAAGGTCTGTTTTCATTCCAATCCCAAAAAAAGGCAATGCCAAAGAATGCTCAAACTACTGCACAATTGCACTCATCTCACACTCTAGTAAAGTAATGCTCAAAATTCTCCAAGCCAGGCTTCAGCAATATGTGAACTGTGAACTTCCTGATGTTCAAGCTGGATTTAGAAAAGGCAGAGGAACCAGAGATCAAATTGCCAACATCCACTGGATCATGGAAAAAGCAAGAGAGTTCCAGAAAAACATCTATTTCTGCTTTTTTGACTATGTCAAAGCCTTTGACTGTGTGGATCACAATAAACTGTGGAAAATTCTGAAAGAGATGGGAATACCAGACCACCTGACCTGCCTCTTGAGAAATCTGTATACAGGTCAGGAAGCACCAGTTAGAACTGGACATGGAACAACAGACTGCTTCCAAATAGGAAAAGGAGTACATCAAGGCTGTATATTGTCACCCTGCTTATTTAACTTCTATTCAGAGTACATCATGAGAAACGCTGGACTGGAAGAAACACAAGCTGGAATCAAGATTGCCGGGAGAAATATCAATCACCTCAGATATGCAGATGACACCACCCTTATGGCAGAAAGTGAAGAGGAACTAAAAAGCCTCTTGATGAAAGTGAAAGAGGAGAGCGAAAAACTTGGCTTAAAGCCTAACATTCAGAAAACGAAGATCATGGCATCTGGTCCCATCACTTCATGGGAAATAGATGGGGAAACAGTGTCAGACTTAATTTTTGGGGACTCCAAAATCACTGCAGATGGTGACTGCAGCCATGAAATTAAAAGACGCTTACTCTTGGAAGAAAAGTTATGACCAACCTAGATAGTATATTCAAAAGCAGAGACATTACTTTGCTGACTAAGGTCCATCTAGTCAAGGCTATGGTTTTTCCTGTGGTCATGTATGGATGTGAGAGTTGGACTGTGAAGAAGGCTGAGCGCCAAAGAATTGATGCTTTTGAACTGTGGTGTTTGAGAAGACTCTTGAGAGTCCCTTGGACTGCAAGGAGATCCAACCAGTCCATTCTGAAGGAGATCAACCCTGGGATTTCTTTGGAAGGACTGATGCTAAAGCTGAAACTCCAATACTTTGGCCACCTCATGCGAAGAGTTGACTCATTGGAAAAGACTCTGATGCTGGGAGGGATTGGGGGCAGAAGGAGAAGGGGATGACCAAGGATGAGATGGCTGGATGGCATCATGGACTTGATGGACGTGAGTCTGAGTGAACTCTTGGAGTTGGTGATGGACAGGGAGGCCTGGCGTGCTGCGATTCATGGGGTCACAGAGTCGGACACGACTGAGCAATTGCACTGAACTGAAACCAGTTTGTATTTCAAAGAAGATTGCATGGAGTTCAAAGTTGTGTTTTATTAAATTGATGAACATTATATTGATTTTCAGTTATATTTTCTGTTTCCTTCTTTTATCTGAAGATGATTGACTGTAGCCCTAAAGTATCTGAGAAGAGGAGAGGGAAAATTCTGAGGAGAGATGAGCAATAGAGAAACATGATATGGAAGATAATGTGCTTGGCCTCACACTGACTCTCTATTTAGCATCTGCCTCTCTTGACCACTGCTGAGAAGTAGCTTTCTCACTCTAATCATTCTTATACCACTTATAAAAAAAAAAAAAAAGGTCACTTCGATCACTGTAAGCAGGTCTGATCATTGTAGGTAGGCTTCTCTGGTGGCTCAGTTGGTAAAGAATCCTCCTGCAATGAGGGAGACCTGGGTTCAATCCCTGGGCTGGGAAGAGCCCCTGGAGGATGGCATGGCAGCCCACTCTAGTATTCTTTCCTGGAGAATCCCATGAACAGAGGAGCCTGGTGGGCTATAGTCCATGGGATTGCAAACAGTTGGACATGACTGAGGATTAAGCACAGGTATGTCTGAAAGCCTCTGCTTATGGAGCTTCAATCTTCTCAGTGGCACAAGGACATTCTATTAACATGTATGTATAAACATCAGGGTCTTTATGTATTAAAAGGATGGTGAGGGACTCATTTGGCACTCTGGATGTTAGGAGTTTAACAGAGAATATCTATTCTTACTATTAAAGTACTACAGATAATGTGAGAGAAGAGGCTAGTTATTTTGGTGAGAGATCAAAATGGAGGGAGGCAAGTTGGTGAAGAAGACTTTCCTTACTGGCTTTGCGTGGGAGACTTAAGGAATGGAGACTAACTGTCACCTGATGGGAGGCACAAAGGATCCTCTCCCTGCAGCGGGGCTGACCCACTGTCTTCCATGTCCTTAATGGCAGCCATGCTTTGTTGGGGCTAAAGGATGGCCATTGCTCTGACCCAGAGCATAGCAAGTGGTGTTGAAGTGAGACCCGGAAATGAGTTTTCAAAGGGGGGATTAGGAACAAGTAAACTCATTTATTCATTTGTTTATATTCCCTTAATTATTTTATTATATTTTCAATGGACTTTTTAAACATATCTTTAGATATATCAGTTTTTCTCTGAGCTCTACTAAAAGGAAGCAGTAAAGGCATTTTTGTCCAACCTATAGATTAAATTTAACGTGGATTATGCACTCGTGGGGTACAGCATGGAGGTGGAGTGATAGGTACTTTCCAAGCATCAGAATAGAAAGGGATGCTCCAGATGAGCAGTGAAGTCATTTGGTTACTCATCTCTTCCTACATATAGATACACCAGCCAAGATTGGAACCTGAGAGATCTTGGGTTGCATGGATCATAAGGGATGAACACAATATTCAGAGCAGGAAAACCTAGTTGACTACTGGCAGTTATTTAAAGAAAAATACTGAGTAATTGGGAAGATTTCATGGAGTTGCAGGTGTTAATGAGTTCTTTTGCTGAGATGTTGACACAATTTTATGAGTATTTGGTTGTCTAAATAACATTAGTGATGATGTGTGTGAACGTCTGTGTGTTAGATCACAGTGAAGAAGCACAGGCATTTATATACTTGTTCCACCATGAGATGCTGACTGTGCAACTGGGGGTTGAAATAAGTACTCACCTTTTTCAATCTTTCCAGAATAGGTAGTTCTGTTCCATAGAACATAAAGGATGCATAAATATTTTCTCAGAATATCTGTTCAGTTATCTTTTTCTTCTGACTCAGATTGCAAGTAATTTTGACCCTCATAGCTGGTGGCTAGCATGCATGCAATTATGGGCAAGGTTTTGAAAATGGAAAGTTACATAACCACATATTTGTTGTTCATTTGCTAAGTCACGTCTGAATCTTTGTGATCCCATGGACTGCAGCACATCAGGCTTCCCTGTCCTTCACCAGCTCCCAGAATTTGCTCAAACTCATGACCATTGAGTTAGTGATACCATCCAACCATTTCATCTTCTGTCATCCCCTTCTCCTCCTGCCTTCACTCTTTGCGAGTATCAGGGTCTTTTCCAATGAGTCTGATCCTCGCATCAAGTAGCCAAAGTATTGGAGCTTTAGCTTTAGCATCAGTACATCCAATGAATACTTGGGGTTGATTTCCTTTATGGTTGATTGGTTGGATCTCCTTACTGTCCAAGAGACTGTTGAGTCTTCTCCAATACCACAGTTCAAAAGCATCAATGCTTTGATGCTCAGCCTTCTTTAAGGTCCAGCTCTCACATGTGTACATGACTACTGGAAACCACATATAAAGGGAGAATATTTTAGTGTAGAAAGCATGAATTTTAGATGAAGACAGATCAGAATTTGAATTCTAGGCCCATTCCTTTCTCACAATATGGTCTTGAGAAAGTTATTTATTCTCTTTGTTTCAGCTTTATCATTAAGATGAGTATAATAATACTAAGTTTCACTTTTATTTTTGTCTTCTTCCCTTTGCAAGATTTATTGAAAGTCTGTTCTCTTTTTAGACATGTTCCTGGATGGTTGAAATGTACTTTTGAGCAAAACTTTACATTGTCTCTGGCCTGGTGGAGATTTCAAGATAGTGAGGTAGCTCTGTAGGTTAAATGTACATTAGTTCACCTAAAGTTTCTCAGTAAGTATGGGCACATTTTTTCTTAGAAAAGGCCCTCAGAATAAAAGATTCAAGTATCTCTTGTCAATTGCTCTAAATCATGCAACTTGTTCAGAGGCTAAGAGAATACGATCCATAGAATAATACTATTCAACACATCAAAGGTTTAACACACGTTTACTTCTTAAATTTTGAATCGCTGTACTTTTTTTGTAGGTAAAATAAAAGGGGACAAAAAAGGCATAAATGACTTGAGATATCGTAAGATAAATCTTGTGAGTAGAAGCATTTCATTGTCAAGTCAGAATTAATTGTAACTTGTGCTGCAGTGTTACGTCTAAGGATTCTCCAATTTGGTTAATGGCTTACTTAATTGACGATATAATCATGGCTCGGAAGGTGTGAAATTAAAATCTTAAGAAGCATATAAAATTACTGTGCAATTCAGAAGTTTCGTGTGAACATAGCAATACACTTGGAAAGTGGCTTGTTTATGATTGATTCTTCACACTTAGACAATTTCATTGATATCTTAGTCTTTTCGAGCTGTTAATATAAACTGAGTGGCTTATAAATAGCAGAAATATATCCCTAATAGTTCTGAAGATTGGAAAGTCCAAGATCAAGGTTCAGATGTATTCAGTGTCTGAGGACCTATTTGCTAGACAGTCACCTTTTTACTATGACCTGACATGGCCTAAGGGAAAAGATTGTGCTTTGAGAACTCTTTTATAAAAACCCTAATCTCATTCAGGAGGGGTCAACTCTCATATGTATTTTCACTCTGGGGGTTAGGATTTTATAATTTGAATTTTAGGGGAACACAAACATTCAAACCATACCTGAATCAAATGAAAAGATTGACCTAAAATATTGACCATTAGTAGATCAGAGCAGCATTTCCCATCCTGATTCCATGGATTTTTGTCTGTAAAGTATATAGCATGTGACTTCTTCAGGTGTCTGGATCTTTACCATGGCAGAACCTTTTAAGATATTTTCATAAGTGTCTGTTTTCAGTTATTACCAGTGTCTCAATATTATTCAAATGCAGACATGATGTTACTGGCAAATGACCATAAGTAAGAGACGGACTTTAAGTTTTGTGTTTCAAGAGTGATGGTTGTGATGCTGTATTTACATTTTCTTACCCTGTGTCTCTCCAAGTTTGTGATTTATATCTTTGGTAGAAGTACGCATCATACCAGCCGCAAAACAGACTAGCATTAAACCTGTGTCTCTGGACTAATGGCCTGGTGCTGAATGAGCTTTCCAAAGCAAATGACCTGCTTCAGTATTATTACATGTTCTCTTAAACAAATTAGAGGATCTTATTTCAAATAGGAAATGGCTGATTTATTTTAAACTAAAATATTTTATAATACTTTGAAATTTCAAACATGATATTAGGTAAATGAAAGTGAATATTTCAGTATTACAATATAGCAGGGGGAAGGTGATTATGTAAATTATATACATACTGATAGGATAGAAATCTGCATATTGGAATATCTACTTCCCTTGTATTTTTTATAGTATCATCATAATACAATAAAGTTAGTGCCCTATTGCATTAAAAGCACATACTTATTAGTGAAATGGCCAGAAAAAAATAATCACTCACTCAGAGACGTATTAGCATGAGATATTTTGTCTAAGTGTGTATATCACTTGAACTTCCTTTGAACTCTCTGCACTTCTTGCTGTTTATGACAAAGAAAGTCATTGCTCACAAACTATTGGGTTTGTCTTTGAAGCAGCACCAGGAGATCAGTGACAAAAGGCAGAGCTGAGATTAGATGCCGAGGGTTATTGTCTTGCTTTGGTCCCAAAGCTATGTGAAATGTCAGCTAATTGAAAATGGTAATTATCCTACACAACAACCTAAATGGTTTCATTCTAGGCTATGTGTTGCCTTTAAATTAATAGTCATTGATCTTCTGGTTTTTCACAATTCTTTCCTGTCCTTTTGTCAAATTATCCAGCTATCAGTCCTTGGAACAAAACCTATCTCACCATTTTTATTGACCATGGTTTAATGAGTGACCTGACCTTCCTGTTTGGATAGACTGTAATAGGTCCATCCATCTGAGGATCTGTCAGCCAGAGCCGTGTAACCTTTTACTGTATATTTGGTTTCTTGGTAGAAAGGTTTTAAAATGAAAACTTCAAATAATTGTTTTAGTGAGGCTATTTACATTTATTTCAGATACTAATTGGGAGGAGTCATATTAATCACAGTAGTAGTAGATTTTCAAATTAGGATCTACTGAGAAAGGCTGTCCCCTTGAGAAATGAATACTATATATTCAAAATGCTCAGCTTGCTTCTAATAGGAGTACTTCATACCAAATGGCTTTGAGGGAAATCTGTATGGTATAATTCTTCAGACACAGAATTAAATTTTTCAGTTATGATGGGGGAAAAATAAAACGATCAAGTAAAAATTAGAAATACATGTTCTCCATAGCTATAAAATGAACTCCAAGTGCACTCTGATCCTGTAAAATTGAGTTGCTTTAGAAAATATTTCTGAGGAACCTAATCCTAAGTTAAGGCTTCCTAATATAATGGGTGAACAACCCAGACACACTTGGGCTTGATCTGTTTGAACAAAGTGAAGAGTGTAGGGAATTATTCAAATATATTCAGGCAGAATTCTCCACTCTGGAGGTTAGGAGTCTAACACAGAGATATTATGGAAAAGTTACATTATGTTCTTAGTTTAAGCCTTGCCACAAAGTCATAAACTAATTTTTGAGTGTGAGGGAAACCAGTGTATTATTTTTCTAGTCATACTGGAAATAAGAAACACTATCCATTATTTTTACATCATTAAGTGTAATTATGAAATATATTCACAGACTATAGAGACTAAGGACATGCAAAGAAATTTGGTGCTAAAAATAGTTGAAGGTAAAATTAATGTGACATATTGAATGGTGAACAAATACCTTTTGTGCTCTAAATGTTTAGATACAAATATGAAAAGACTCAATCCTGTTGGGAAATTACGGCTTTATATTCAAAAAGAAAGCAGAAGGAAAAGGTTTGGGAATGAGAGATAATTTGGCCTCTTTTGTTAAAAAATAATTATGACAAAGACTCTCTCCTTAACTAAACTTGATTTAGGCTCCTTTTAAGACCTCCAGTCGTCGATCATACATCCATCTTTCTTGGGCTTGAGTCACACAGTTGTAGCAGGAAGATTGCTAAGTCAGTCTAATAACAATCCCTTACCCTCCCATCCCTGGTGGCTCAGATAGTAAAGACCTGGGTTTGAGCCCTGAGTCAGGAAGATCCCCTGGAGGTGGAAATGGCAACCCACTCCCGAATTCTTCCTGGGAAAATTCCATGGACAGAGGAGCCTGTCGGGCTACAGTCTGTGGGGTCACAAAGAGTCAGACAAGGCTGAGTGACTAACACAGCACTATACTACCCTCAGTATCTGATCACCCTCAGTATGTGATTGCATTCTTCATCCCCCAGATGATAAGTGATCACCCTGCCCTTCCCTCAGCGTCCCAGTCAAGTCTGTTAAACCAGAATTTCCCCCTTACCTTAGCTGTTCGCTCTTTCAGTAATGTCCTTCCCGCAGACCTCCCCGCCAAAGCACCCCCGACTCCTCAGCGAGGAACTTCACTCATCAATGTCCATGCTGTACTTAGAACTGAGCTCAGTTCTACACTGAAATTTTGTTTCTGTTATGGCAACAGTTCCAGAATAAATACATTTACCATTTTAACAACTGCCCAGGTCTGGCTTTCTTGAATGATTTTTGTGGATTTAACCACTTGAGGCTCTGGTTCTTCTTTGGCAATTTCACAGACCTTTATTTTATTGCCAGCTAAAATGGTTTAGAATGCCATGTCCCACCTGTCCTGTCGGGAGATCAGTATCTCAGAATAAGTGGAGGTAGTTGCCAGAAGAACCCAGGCACTGATCTGTGGGATATCTGTAAGCTTCCTGCCCTGTACAATTCTCGCCTCTGTCCCCCGTCTATCAGCAGCTGGTAGAGGAGGCTGGGGGCCATGCCTTTGGCCCCCTCCAGCTGGTGACTGGAATTGGCTGATGCTTAATGACCATTGTCTGTGAATTTGAAAGCATGAAATGAGGGTATTAGGTTATTTCTTCCCTGAAAATTCTACCTTTTGTAATGAAAAATAATTTTAGAGCCAAATCCTGTGCTGTGTAAAAGAAGCTCAACCAAAAATCAAAGTGGTCATATATTTCTTCTATAAACAATGAAGTTTAAATCCCAGAACTTCTGTCCTTTTCATGCTCTGACACTTTGTAACAAAGGCTCTCTCAAGCTTGTAGGTATGAAAGAGCATACGGAGTTAGAGCTGGATAGTGCTGTGGGGAAAATAAAAGCAATATTTTTTCAATACACAGTTAACATTCAGATCATTGCTGTTCCCTAGTAAACTATCTGGCAGCCAAAATACCAAGTATTCAAAATACCTGGCATTTGTGATCATTGTGATTGTAAACCATTGGCACTGGGTTTATTTTCTTGAGTCAGACCATTTTGCACTACTCTTAAATATTTTGGCATTAGAACTTTGTTTTTGATACAGATAATTTCTCTTGCTATTTCCCTGTTTCCCTCATTGCTGCCCTGCATTTAGCTGCAATTTGCTCTAATTGAGTCATCCTCATGATCATGGAGAATTTGTTTAGCCGTTGCAATTTTTAGCTGTAATCTCATTTTGAATTGTTTACTCTGATGATTAACATTAATGCATGAAGATTCGGCAGAGAAAAAAATGTTATGTGGAAAATGTGTTCTTTAATAGTTAATATAAACCTTCAGAGGTTGGTTGTCAAAGGCTGCAATCTCTCTTTGATCTTTAAAAAGCTTGCCAATGAATACAGTTCTGTTGAAGAAACTATATTGTTCAATCCAAATATTTTTGGAAATCTGCTTCAGTCTTGAGGCTTTAGAAATTTGCATAAATGATCTAGGTCTCAGTAAGCACTGAATGAACAGCAACTATTTGATGGAATCATTTATAGAGTCAGACACTGGAGTGTTGATTATCTACAAAAGTGATCATTCACTAAGTGATTATGCTTAACTTGACATGAACTTAATATCCCACTGGTCATTTTTAATCAATAAACTGAAATATAATCAGATTGGAGAACATGTTAAAGTACATCAGTGCAGGGAGAGAAAAGAAGAAAATGGCCACATCAGATTGAATTATTTGGGAAAGTTGAAGGGCAATGTAGTTTAGCCTCTGCTGTGTTACTCAGCATGGGAGGAATGAGTTCTATCACAAGGTTTGGGGGCCAGAGGTCTGGACAACAGGGCTTTGGCCAACACTGAACTGTCCCAGCAAACAGAAAAAGGAATCTTACACTCTTGATTCACATTTCTTTTCTTTTTCTTTTTCTTTTTTTTTTTTTTTTTTTTGTCCTAATAATGCGTAGCTAATGGCGCTGGGTTACAGGCATCTCTAATCTGTGCCTGATAATCGGTGTGAAATTGGGTCATTCATTTTTTTTTCTCGATGTTCATTTTGTCATTTAGAAAATAAAGGGTACTGAGAAGTTACCCTTTAAGTACATCTTTAGGCTATATACACCTCTAAAATTCTTATACATTTGGGGATGACTACATCTGATTTATTCTTCCCTATTACACAGACACTGTCTTAATTGTCTCCAAACTATTTGAGACAAATACTACGACTGCTTTGTTCTGGTGTTCTATCAGTCACCTTTTTTATTCCTTTCTTCTCTTTTCTACCCTTCTCTGAACTTCCTGATGTTCAAGCTGGTTTTAGAAAAGGCAGAGGAACCAGAGATCAAATTGCCAACATCTGCTGGATCATGGAAAAAGCAAGAGAGTTCCAGAAAAACATCTATTTCTGCTTTATTGACTATGTCAAAGCCTTTGACTGTGTGGATCACAATAAACTGTGGAAAATTCTGAGAGAGATGGGAATACCAGACCACCTAACCTGCCTCTTGACAAATCTGTATGCAGGTCAAGAAGCAACAGTTAGAACTGGACATGGAACAACAGACTGGTTCCAAATAGGAAAAGGAGTATGTCAAGGCTGTATATTGCCACCCTGCTTATTTAACTTATATGCAGTGTACATCATGAGAAACACTGGGCTGGAAGATGCACAAGCTGGAATCAAGATTGCCAGGAGAAATATCAATCACCTCAGATATGCAGATGACACCAGCCTTATGGCAGAAAGTGAAGAGGAACTAAAAAGCCTCTTGATGAAAGTGAAAGAGGAGAGTGAAAAAGTTGGCTTAAAGCTCAACATTCAGAAAATGAAGATCATGGCATCCAGTCCCATCACTTCATGGGAAATAGACAGGGAAACAGTGGAAACAGTGTCAGATTTTATTTTTGGGGGCTCCAAAATCACTGCAGATGGTGATGGAAGCCATGAAATTAAAAGATGCTTACTCCTTGGAAGGAAAGTTATGACCAACCTAGATAGTATATTCAAAAGCAGAGACATTACCTTGTCAACAAAGGTCCATCTAGTAAAGGCAATGGTTTTTCCAGTGGTCATGTATGAATGTGAGAGTTGGACTGTGAAGAAAGCTGAGCGCCAAAGAATTGATGCTTTTGAACTGTGGTGTTGGAGAAGACTCTTGAGAGTCCCTGGACTGCAAGGAGATCCAACCAGTCCATTCTGAAGGAGATCAGCCCTGGGATTTCTTTGGAAGGAATGATGCTAAAGCTGAAACTCCAGTACTTTGGCCACTTCATGTGAAGAGTTGACTCATTGGAAAAGACTTTGATGCTGGGAGGGATTGGGGGCAGGAGGAGAAGGGGACGACAGAGGATGAGATGGCTGGATGGCATCACTGACTCGATGGACGTAAGTCTGAGTGAACTCCAGGAGTTGGTGATGGACAGGGAGGCCTGGAGTGCTGCAATTCATGGGGTTGCAAAGAGTCAGACACGACTGAGTGACTGAACTGAATTGACTCTGTAGTTACTTATACAAGTCATAGTTCCAGACAGTTCAAAATTTGAGACTTAGACTTGACAATCCTATTTCTATGCTGGTTAAAACCCAAAGATTAGATTGAGTCAAGAGTCTGTATTTGTATATGGAAAAAGAGTAAAGGATCCAGGAAAGGGTCTAGAACCCTGCAAATGAAAGAGTGTCAGTGACTAGGAGAAAAATAAGGAGACGATGGTCTCCTGAAGCCATGAGAAGAAAGCCTTTAGCATAGAAGGGAGTGATAAACTGTGCTGAAAGCATCTCAGATTTTATGGACAGAAAAAGAAGAGCTGCCGTCACACTTAGCTGCTTTCAGCTTGACAGAAGTTGGGCTCCTGACAATGAAAGTACATTCAGAGTATTGTAAATAGAGAAAGGTGCTGACAAAGTGGAGAATGTAGTTATGGGTAGCTCTTTCTAGAACTTTTATGGGTAGCAGAAGAAAACTGGCAGAGCTGGAGGGAGCTTTGTAATTAAGGAAATTGATCCTCCTTTTTTTTTTTTTTCTTTCTTTCTTTCTTTTTTGACAGACATAAAAGAACACAAGTTTAGGGCATAATGTAGTAGAAAGAAAAAAAAATCAATGATGCAGAAAAGAGATTGGATGATTAGGATAAATCCTCAGTGAATGCAAGACTATGGGTTCTGGCACACAAAGCAGTTGGGATCTAATAGGAATGGAGTCCCTAAATCCACATAACAATTATTTTTCTTAAATTTAATTGAGAAAATTATAGTTGAAAACCAACTATGCCTGTGTGTCATAGGTCATGATGTAAAAGGCAGTTCTCTTTATAGATCCTGGTCAACAGTTTTAAAAGTAAAGTTCCTTGAGGTAACTACAGTTAGAGGACAGAAGGATGCAGGACAAATACAAGAAAACACAAAGTGGAAAAAGTAGAATGAAACAGCGTCTTCAGTGGAAAAATGGGAATTTCAGGAAGTAGCAACTGATTAGCAAGATGTTTCTGGAGTTCAGTACTGACCCAGGATCTTTTAATAAGTGGTTTTAGGGTGAGCATTAGTTTGTTTACATATTTCAAATGAAGTACAGTACCGTGTGAAGAAAACAGAAAAACATATGGAATTTTAAAATTTTAAATGATTTTGATTCTTAGGACAATATTTTTTCTTCAAAATAAGGCCTGTGACAATTAGTGGGTTGTAGCATAAAAATATATTTCTTACTGTAAATAGCTATAAGAAAAGAAAATTCATCTAAGAATGCTTAACCAACTATGAGTTTACCATATCACTGAAATAGACATCTACTAATAACCATCCAGGCTGGATATAATCCTGAGCTGGATGAAGCACAGGCTGGAATCAAGATTGCTGGGGAAAATATCAGTAACCTCAGATATACAGATGACACCACCCTTATGGCAGAAAGCGAAGAAGAACTAAAGAGTCTCTTCATGAAAGTGAAAGAGGAGAGTGAAAAATTGGCTTAAAACTCAACATTCAGAAAACAAAGATCATGGCAACTGGTTCCATCACTTCATGGCAAATAGATGGGGAAACAATAAAAACAGTGACAGACTTTATTTTCCTGGGCTCCAAAATGCAGATGGTGACTGCAGCCATGAAAATTAAAAGAGGCTTGCTCCTTGGAAGAAAAGCTATGACCAACCGAGACAGCATATTAAAAAGCAGAGACATTACTTTGCCAACAAAGGTCTGTCTAGTCAAAGCTATGGTTTTACCAGTAGTTGGGTATGGATGTGACAGTTGGACTATAAACAAAGCTGAGTGCTGAAGAATTGATGGTTTTGAACTGTGGTGTTGGAGAAGACTCTTGAGAGTCCCTTGGACTGCAAGGAGATCCAACCAGTCTATCCTAAAGGAAATCAGTCCTGAATATTCATTGGAAGGATGGATGCTGAAGCTGAAACTCCAAAACACATTGGCCACCTGATGCGAAGAACTGACTCAAGTAGAAAAGACCCTGATGCTGGGAAAGATTGAAGGCGGGAGGAGAAGGGGATGATAGAGGATGAGATGGTTGGATGGCATCACTGACTCGATGGACATGAGTTTGAGTCAATTCTGGGAGTTGGCGATGGACAGGGAAGCCTGGTGTACTGCAGTCCATGGGGTCTCAAAGAGTTGGACATGACTGAGCTGAACTAAACAACCTTCCAGTGGCCAGATAGTACTTGCATTTGAGGACATTCTTTCCCTCGTGCTTGTTGTGCTGTGGCAGACTATTCCATTCTCAGACATCATGTTTCATTCTAAGGATGGAAAACACTGTAGTAGGGATAAAAGGGCCCCTCTCCAAAGATAGCCATGTCCTCATGTTCAGAACCTATGAAATGCTGCCTAGCATAGCAAACAATACTCTTTACATGGGAATAAGTTAAAGATTTGGATTTCTCTGGTGGCTCAGATGGTAAAGCGTCTGTCTACAATCTTGGGAGACCCAGGTTCGATCCCTGGGTTGGGAAGATCCCCTGGAGAAGGAAATGGCAATCCACTCCAGTACTATTGCCTGGAAAATCCCATGGGCAGAGGAGGCTGGTAGGCTACAGTCCATGGGGTTTCAAAGAGTTGGACACGACTGAGTGACTTCACTTCACTTCAGGTTAAAGATTTTGAGATGGAGAGATGATCCTGGGTTATCTGGGTGAACCCACTATAACCAGAAGAGTCTTTATGAGTAAAAGGAGTCTGGAGATTCAGAAGGAGAGGTGGTAATGGAAGGAGAATGATAAAGAATGAGAACAATTCACCTGGCAGATGCTGACTTTAAAGATGGTAGGAGGCAAAGAATCAAGGAAATGTGGGTTGCTTCCTCTATGGGAAAACACACGCACACACACGCGCACACACACGCACACACACAGACACGCACACACGCGCACACACACACGCGCACACACGCACACAGGCGCACACACCCACACCCACACCCACACACACACCCCTCCCTAGAACCTCCAGATGATTTTAGCCCAGTGAGTCCCATTTCAGACCTCTGAACTCCAGAACTGTAAGATAATAAATGTGTGCTGTTTTAAGGCACCAAGCATGTGGTCATCTGTCAAAGAAGTCATAGGAAACTGAAATAAATGTGAAAGGGCAAAAAAGGGGGAAAGAAACATGCTAGCTGAGTTGGTCATGTTATATTAGGAAAGGAAGGAGGTTGGAAAGGAAGGAGGAGGCTGAAGAGGAATGGGCTATGAATACAGGCCATGACAGGTTGCTGGATATAGAGAAGTATTGGAACATGGCACCAACGCTGAGATGTAGGGTGAAGAGCAGATGTTGGGTGTTGGGTATGAGAAGGTATTGGTAAGCTGGGTGTGTAGCAGATGGTGTTTGCCATCTTGCCCAGCATTGCGCATCCACCAGAAAGCTTCACTGTTGCCTTTCAAAGTTATGTTTCAAAATTGTCTTACCTTCATGTCCACAACCAACATTCTATTTCAATCTAACATCTTCTCTCTTTCCAATTGCTAAAATAATCAACTACTTTTCCTCCTTTGGTCAATTTTGCATCAGCCTCACCCTGTTTTATTTTTTACCATTATGCAGCCAGCATAATCTTCTTAAAATGTATTTTATTAACCCCTTGTTTTTTGACTAATCACTTCTCACTGAAATTAGAATTCAGATAAAAATCCTTGACTGCCTTGACTTCTCAAGCATTTCTTACAGAGAAAAAAAAAAGATTCTTTAACAAATGTTTTGGCTTTCCCTCTGCACTATTATTATTTTTTTGAGAACTTTTTCTTTTAGATGATTTAATTTTACCTCATGATCAGGCACTTATTTGTGTGGTTGGTTATGTGATTAATGCCTCTTTTAAGTTATAAGCTCCATTATAGTAGAAACTAGGTCCATTTTTACCCAATATTGTATTGCCCTTAACTATAAAGTAAATTAATAATGGGTAAAAAACAAACGGGCAACAGTAACACTTCTTACACTCAAATTGTCTAATCTAGTGGGAAAGAAAGAATGAGATGACCATTATAAAAATTGTAACAACTACACTCTTTAGAAAGACCAGACAAGTGAATTTGGATCCTTATATGTCATCTACACCTTGAATGCAGATTTGAAAGATGATATTAAAGGGATGTTGGAAGATAAGACATTTCAGGTTTAGTGAACACAACTTATTGAAGCAGGTTGATATGGAAGAGTAAGTCAGACACACAGACATAATTTCACAATCTAAGATTGCATAGGAAGTAGAGCATGGAATGGGAAATGAGTTTTGGGAATTTGGTGAAGATCAGGCTGTAGAAGGTAGCAAACATTGCAAACCTATGCAAATAAATTCTGTGCAAGATTTTGTTGTGTTATTCGTGTTTATTTCTAAATATGAGTGATATTAGTGATATTGTAGGAAGTTGGCATTTCAGGTAAAATCATACCATTAAATTCTTACCATCTATCAACAAATACTTTTTGAATGCAAATTATGAATTCAAAATAAGCACGAGATAATGAAGTGACAGAAAAATAAAGATATAGTTCTTGGTCTCATAGAAAACTTCTTTTCTTCTAGTTTTTAAAGGTTTTATTTTGTCTCGAAGACAACATCACAGGTTCATTGAGAGCAGAAGAAATCACTCTTTATATTTCTCCCATTTCAGTTATGGCAACTGTAACAGAATTAGGCAAACAATAATTGAGCAGTGAACTCCAAGTAGATTTATTAATTGAATAATAAAGATATTTCTAGATGGTAAAAGTACCATAATAAGATGGTTGATAAAATATCATGATGCCACCTTGAATCATTACAGACCTACCTTACAATAGGTGAGTAAAATGAAATGGGACATTTGAAACTTAATGTAGTTGGATGGACTAATCCAAGGCAGTAATTATGGATTATTCAGGCTGAAAATTCACTTAGAAGTCTGAATGATCCAGAGTTCTAATTTTAATATTAAATAAATACAACTTCCACATGCCCCATCACATTCTGCATTGTCTCATTGCAGCTTGAATGTTTTCTCTACTTTGGAATTTATCAGACTAATCAAAACATCTAATGCTGGCTAACATAATAGTCACCTGACTCAATTACGTGGGCTGTCAGATGAAATTGACAGATGGGTCTCAATGAGAACAAAACATACTCTTGTCTGATTCCCATTAAGGAAAATACTGATAAGTGACATGTACTTTCTAATATCATTGTTGTTATTTAGTCACTAACTCATGTCTGACTTTCTGTGACCCCATGGACTCTAGCACACCAGGCTTCCCTATCTTTCACTATCTCATAGAGTCTGCTCAACCATTTCATCCTTTGTTGCCCTCTTCTCTTCATGCCCTCAATCTTTCCCAGCATCAAAGTGTTTTCCAATGAGTAGGCTCTTTACATCATTATCCTTAGATAAACATTTTTTATTCTATTGGTATCACTCTAATTATATATATATATAGTAACATATATGCTATATATTCACTATAATAATAGTGATTGTGGCTTAAAATTTGCAAAATTTAAAGTGTATAGGACATGTTTTAAGAAATATAATCCTTTCAAGAAGAAGAAAAAGATTTTGATAATATGAGGAGTTGAAAAGTAGAAATCAATTGAAAATTAATAGCATTTTAGTTTTCGGCATCCCAGAATCCATCTTAACTTTACATTTGTCTTCTTGACCATTTAGAAATGTTTTGTTACTTCCATGAAAGCAAACAATAAGAGTGGGGATAAAGCTCACTTTAATTTCTAATATACTTAGTGGCTCACTGTCCAATGACTGGTTACATGTGACTGTTGAAATTTAAAGTTAATTAAAATTAATTAAAATTAAAAATTCAGGTTTTTAGTCACATCAGCCACATGTCAAGTGCTCATTGGTTCCATGTGGTTAGTGGCTAATCTTTCAGCACAGGTATAGTGCATTTTTATCTTTCTGGAAATTCTCATTGATTCAGTGCATTCAGATTTTTGATTGTCATCTTTGGGAAGTTAGCAGAGTGCTCAGAGGAGGATGAAGGATTTCCCAAGGTGAGAAATGGGTTTTCTCAGGAGACCACTGGTACAAATGACAACCAAATGACTCGGAGAGAGTGAATTTGTGACTGTAATTGCCAGAGTCTAAAGGGAATTTGCAATCAGGAGACTATTTATATACTTAGTTGTTTCTGAAATTGCTTTGTCATGATTCACCAAGGCATGTCGTCAGGATACGCCGTGTGCATTTTAAGATAGGATGGTAGCTTATGGATAAGATGGTATGATTATGAGATTGGCCACTTCTAAATGTAAATCTCCATTTGTTTTAATGAGTGGAGAGCACTCATTTTTTCCTGTCTAGAGAGCAATGGTTTTCATCATTCAACAGTGGAGTGTTTACTTCAAGCCATTTTAAAAATGCTACGTACGTTCCCCAAATTTATCCTGATAAAGGCCCAGTTTGACAGTTACTGTGCCAGATAAAGTTAATATTAATTCTCTTTTGTTACTTATGGAATCCCTGTGAGAAATAAATTAGTCCATAATAAATGTCGTTATTAATAGAATAGATGGTATTGTTAATTGCCAATCTAAGGACTGGTTTCTATTCTAAGGAGTAGTCATAAAATCCAAAATCCTGGCCCTGACCCAGGTTCTGTATAATTTCCTAAATCCAACACAGGGAAATACAGGTTATTTCTGCTACAATGTTTGCTGCAAGAGCCAGGTTCCTCTGTCCTTTTTTAGTTGCCTAATTTTTACAGTTACTTAGAGTGTTTTTTGCATCTTCTGATTCATTTCTATATAACTTATCATGGCCCTTCAGATAGCATTATTCCTACCTAATATATAGTGTAATTAGGAGGAAAAATTAATCGAAGTTGTATGCATGTAGTCTGAAGGGTACATTTTATCCTAAAAGGACATAACTTGGTTTCTTATCATTTCTCCACATCAACATCATCAATCTCATCCTCTTCTTTCTCAAGGGCATCAGGTACACCCGTGTTTGTAAAGACTCAACGTTGAGTTCAAACTTGGGAGCCAAGCTGCCACAGTTGAATTCTGGATCCACTACTTACTAGTTGTGTGCTAGCAACCTTCTGACCCACTGTGTGTGCTAAGTCACTTCAGTCGTATCCGACTCTTTGCAACCCTATGGACTGTTGCCCACCATGCTTCTCTCTCTGTGGAGTGTTGCCCACCATGCTTCTCTCTCTGTTGGATTCTCCAGGCAAGAATACTACTGTGGGTTGCTGTGCCCTCCTCCAGGGAATCTTCCTGACCCAGGGATCAAGCTTGTGTCTCTTATGTCTCCTGCATTGGCAGGCAGGTTCTTTACCACTAGTGCCACCTGGGAAGCCCTGTGACCCACTGTACACATCTGTAAAATGGGTTTGAGAATAATGGAGATGCACATTTCATGGATTTATTATTATTAAATAAGTTAATTGCAAGGAGAATCACTTGGAACGAGTTTCAGCACAATACAAGTCCTCCCTGAACATGAAAAGCTTTTGCGCTTCCTCAGCCATGATGGCGGGGAAGGCAGTGGCACCCGACTCCAGTACTCTTACCTGGAAAATCCCATGGACAGAGGAGCCTGGTAGGCTGCAGTCCATAGGGTCACGAAGAGTCGGACATGACTGAGCGACTTCACTTACACTTTTCACTTTGATGCATTGGAGAAGGAAATGGCACCCCACTCCAGTGTTCTTGCCTGGAGAATCCCAGGAACGGGGAGCCTGGTGGGCTGCCTCTATGGGGTCACACAAAGTCGGACATGACTGAAACAACTTAGCAGCAGCAGCCATGATGGGGTGCAATTGATAGTGTCTCATCAATATTCTAAATCAGTCACTCATTCACTTAGGCTTTGTTTGCTTTTAGTTCCTTAGATTTTATCACAAATACTTTCCTTTTACCACTGGAAAGTAGAGATAAATAAGAAACAGTCTCTCACTTCAGAGAGTTTATGTACCTGAGTGTGATATCATTATCTTTTTTAAAATGTATTTGCTTATTAGCCATAATTAAGAGTTTTAGGAAAAATAGATGCAGTAGTTATGTAGCCTTATTGGAGAGACTGTTGAAAAGAAAAATGAGTCATAATAAAACCTTCCATTTGATTGCTTATACAATTTTGTTGTGTTTTGACATAAACTAAATTTATTCTTATAATAAACTCAAGGATCATAACAGTATCTCAGGTCAAGTAGCTCAACCTTTGTCCATACTATATCACTTTCTTGTAAAGAATATCATGGCTCCAAACATGGACTGTATACAAAAACAGAAAAAGCTAATCTCTATAGTAAGAAGTACAAGCAGTGGATACCATTACTGGGATTGTTGTCTAGAAAGGAATTTGACAGGGACTCTTGAGAATGTCAACTTCTGTTTCTTGATATGGGTCAGGGTATATAGTTTGAAAGTTCAAACTATACACTTACACTTGCATTTTTCTATCTGTATATTGGGCTTCCCAGGTGGCTCCACAGATAAGGAATCCACCTGCCAATGAAGAATATGCAAGAGACATGAGTTCGATTCCTGGGCTGGGAAGAATCCCTGGAGAAGGGCATGGTAACCCACTCTAGTGTTCTTGCCAGTAATATCACGGGGACTGAAATGCCTTATGGGCTACAGTCGTGGAGTCTCAAAGAATTAGAGCATTCATACACACACATACTCTTTCTCTCTCTCTGTATATTATACTGAAAAAAAGGTAAACACATGGCATACACATACATGTCGGTATTTGTTTATGCATTTAAGTGTGTGCATTTATATATATATATATCTCCACATATATATATATGTATGTATGAATGGATGTGTGTATTTTATGAGTTCAATCCAAAAGAGTTCCCACATTATGACTATGACTCTGTTATATAAAGACAGCAAGCTTATTAAACAGTCTCAAACTTTCCAAACTAATTTATATTAAAGCATGATCTTACTGAAAGCCTTAGATTTATGCATCTCTCTTCCATGATAGAATGGTAAGTAGATCCTATACAATACTTACTTCAGAACCTTTTCCAATTCCAAAATGCCACTAAAGCTTAAGTTAATTAAATTACATAAATTCTAGGCAGTGATGGGAACAGTAATATTTAGTATAAGTGCATATTCTTGCAAGAATCCCTCCCTTACAAGGCGTGCTGATACATCAACTTGCTTAACTGCTGGCATTTTTTATATGTCTGAAGGGAAGACGTACTTAAGTAGGTTAGTTATCCCTTGGCTTGTGAATTGCTAACATTTTTGTTGTTTGCTAATAGTCCTGCAGGGCAGAATTCATTCAAAGCCAGACAGGAAATATAATGATATAAAGCCAATTGTTTACAGTGCATATGCTCAGAATTTGCAGTCATTCCGTGTCATAGGTGGTGGGCTCCTGCAGGCGTTCCATTTCACTTGATTCATGATGATTGGGGCTTTGAAAGTGAAATTGACTAAAATTCATTCTGTTTGTGAAACTGCCCTCTGGAAAGTTAATCATGCCTATGTGGACAAATGCACTGATAGTATTTCATGGCAATATCATTTAAAGTCTTGAAAAAAACTCAACTGTTAACAAATGAAACATTAGAAACAGCTTTTTAACAAGTAAATGTTGGAGGAACCATTTAAAGTTTAGTCAGAATTATGTATAATTTCCTGGACAATGCTATTAATATTAATATATCAGTTATTTTCTAATCAACAAAATTATTTGTATTTAAGTCAACATACTTGTGGGTTTCCCTGGTGGCTATGGTTCAGTTCAGTGGCTCAGTTGTGTCCGACTTTTTGTGACCCCATGAACTGCGGCATGCCAGGCTTCCCTGTCCATCACCAACTCCTGGAGCTTGCTCAAACTCTTGTTCATTGAGTTGGTGATGCCATCCAACCATCTCATCCTCTGTCAACTGTTCTCTTTCTCAGCATCAGGGTCTTTCCAAATGAGTCAGTTCCTTGCATCAGGTGTCCAAAGTACTGGAGTTTCAGCATAAGTCCTTTCAATGAATATTTAGGGTTAATTTCCTTTAGGACTGACTGGTTTGATCTCCTGCAGTCCAAAAGGCTCTCAAGAGTCTTCTCCAACACCACAGTTCAAAAGCATCAATTCTTTGGCACTCAGCTTTCTTTATGGTCCAACTCTTACATCCATACATGACTACTGGAAAAACCATAGCTTTGACTAGATGGACCTTTGTCAGCAAAGTAATGTCTCTGCTTTTTAATATGCTGTCTAGGTTGGTCATAGCTTTTCTTCCAAGGAGCAAGCGCCTTTTAATTTCATGGCTGCAGTCACCATCTGCAGTGATTTTGGAGCCCCGCAAAATGAAGTCTCTCATTATTTCCATTGTCTCCCCATCTATTTGCCATGAAGTGATGGGACCAGATGCCATGATCTTCATTTTTTGAATGTTGAGTTTTAAGCCAATTTTTTCACAGTCCTCTTTTAATTTCATCAAGAGGCTCTTTAGTTCCTCTTCACTTTCTTCCGTAAGGGAGGTGTCCTCTGTATATCTAGAGGTTATTGATATTTCTCCTGAAATATTGATTCCAACTTGTGCTTCATCCAGCCCAGCATTTCATGTGATATTCTCTGCACATGTTAAATAAGCAGGCTGACAATATACAGCCTTGATGTAATACTTTCTCAATTTTGAACCAGTCTGTTGTTCCATGTCCAGTTCTAAATGTTGCTTCTTCTCCTACATACTGGTCAAGACCCTGGTGGCAGAGTGGTATAGAGTCCACCTACCAATGCAGGAGGCCCTGGTTCAACCCCTTGGTTGGTAAGATTCCTTGGAGAAGGAAATGGCAGCTCATTCCAGGATCTTTTCTTTGAGAATCCCATGGACAGAGGAGCCTGGTGGGTTACAGTCCATCAGGTTACAAAGAGTCAGACACAAATTAGCAACTAAAACAACAACATCAGCATGCTTGTAACTTAATCAGGATCTTTGTTTCTTTCTGTTTGACAATATTTATAATCATGGAGTAGAGAAAGACTGAAATTCAAGATGGCTCTTCTACACCTGAAATTTGATGTAGGATCCTGATTTAACTGTTGAAAAAACAACAACAAATTTATTTTCCAGGATATTTTATTTTTTATGTCCATTCACCAATGTAATTATTTCATTAATATTTATTGAATATTAGTGTATTGGGCAATGTACAATTTGCTACAGATACATGTTACAACTGACCAATTATCTGGCCTCATGGAGCTTCTATTCTAGCGGAGAAAGGGCAGAACAGAAACCAGTAAATGGTTTAATGTATGTCAGATAATGATGAGATGCCATGAGGAAGATGGGCAAGATAACATAGATAGAAAGTTTCGGATGAGAGGGGATGTTGGTGTTGCTATTTTAAGATGAATAGAGAACAAGTTCACAGAAATGGGGGATTATAGGAGATAGATACCTGAAGGAAGTGAGGAATGTACCCATGGGGATACTTGAGACATAGATGGTCTCCAAAAATCACCAAGATATTGCAATACCTATTTTCAGAAGACCTCAGAATATGAACTTACTTTTTTCATATTCCCTACAGCATTCATGAGTAAAGATCACCATGTTCTTTTGCTTGTCTAGAAATACAAAATATTGACAATACCTGGAGTGTACACAGGGCTGGGACTAAAGTCTAATTCACTAATTCACAAGCCAGAGACTCAGCTGAATATGAAAATCAGAAAAGAAGATGATTTCAGTCTCAAAAAAATTAAATATCAACTCCTAAAAGGGGATACTGTAGGGCAAATTTCTTGTAAATTTCCCCTAAACATTACAAATGTCTTTTTTTCCAACATACTGATCCTTTTTTCCTCGCATGGTTTTTACACTCTTGTGGTACATTCTTATTTTTCTTATTTATGTCCACTTCAATATTTAAGTGAATTCTTTCCTAAAATCTCCAGGCTGGATTGTTCATGCTTCTTTCTGAATTTCTACAACAATCCCCATGTAACTTCCAGATTCTGCCCATTTCTTTTGGGTTATTTTAAATGTCTCTATTTTCCCTGTGAAAAATCATCTTTTCAGCTTCTCCAATGTTGATTACACTGCTTTGAACATTTTAGAATATTAATGGATGTTTTTCAAATAAATAAATGAGCAAATAATTAACTTACTGGTACAAAAATATGTAGGACCTCACCAAAGTGCTTGTCCATTCATCAGGATCCCTGTTATACTTTATAGAGGAATGTAAGGTATTGCCACAGAGTTTAGAGTTAGAAATCTGGTTCTGTCATTTTAAACACTTAAGTATTCCTTAATTCTAATATAAACATGTGAATAATGCTGTCCCAGTGGGTCTATTTAGGGTCACAGTGGCTAATATATATAAAAATGCTTTGTAATTGTATTATTCACCTATATGTTTCTATGACTAGTTCTAACATTATTCATCTATGTTTCTATGACTAGTTCTAACAGTATTTAGTCAAAATAAAGATGTAGGAAGGAATTAACCCTGTTGAAGACTTAAAAAAAAGCATAGCTTAAAAATAATTGACCAAAAAGTGTATTGGGTTGAATCCATATTAATAATAGTCCAATAAATCCCAGAAAATGTAATGGCCATCCTGCTTTAGGGTGAAAATGCAAGTTCAGTGGAAATCTTTGTGCTTATTATCATGAAAAGGAGTGTGTGTGTGTGTGTGTGTGTGTGTATGAAAAAACTATGCAACTATGTCACATGAAAAGAAGATAGAATGAGGCAGAACAAAGCCAGGGCACCTAGGGAAACTGGGAAGACAGGTGAAAATTTTAATATATGAACTATAAATTTCTGCTTAAGTGACAAATCCAACTGTTAATATGTTTTCTTGTCAGGGGACATCTACTAAGCTACAGATTATTTCAGGATTATACCTGTGCTAGTGGTTTACTATCAGATCTATATTAATTAAAATATGAATTTGAAAACTATTTGAGATAGCTTGATAGAAGTGTTATCCTAAATACTTTTGATGGATTCAACATATCACAAGCTATTCTGAAAAGAGTTGTGACTTCTGTCTTCAAACTCACAAAAATACCTGCTAAAAGGGAAAACTAGAATTATTTTATATGATTAAAGGTCAAACACATGTACACCTGTGGTGGATTCATGTCAATCTATGCCAAAACCAATACAGAATTGTAAAGTAAAAATTAAAAAAAAAAATGATTAAAGGTCAACCATTGATTCTACTTCTAAAGTTAGTATATTTAAAAATCTTCAATTAATATATATTATAATGTTCTATGTATATATTCAGATTAATGATTTGTATGCTACAAAAAACTTTTTTAGAATTTTTTTTATTAGAGTGTAGTTAATTTACAAAGCTGTCTCAGTTTCAGGTGCACAGCAAAGTGAATCAAGTATACATACACATATATCCACTCTTTTTAAAGATTCTTTTCCCATATAGGCCTTTACAGAGTATTGAGTGTAATTCCCTGTGCTATACAGTAGGTTCGTATTTGTTATGTATTTTACATAATCAACTGGGGTTGTATTATGTCAACCCCAGTCTCCCAATTTTCCCTCCCCCGCCTCTGCCACGGTAGCCATAAACTTGTTTTCTACATCTGTGACTCTGCTTCCGTCTCATAAATTAGTTCATTTGTACTTTTTTTTAGATTCTACATATAAGTGATATCATAGGACATTTGTCTTTCTGTATCTGACTTGTATCAGTCAGTAGGTCCATCTATGTTGCTGCAAATGGCACCATTTTGTTCTTTTTTTATGACTGAGCAATGTTTCATTGTATACATGCATGTCATCTTTATCTGTTCCTCTGTTGACGGACATTTCAGGTGCTTCCGTGTCCTGGCTACCGCAAGTAGGGCTTCACTGAACACTGGGGTGCATAAATGTTTTCAAATTATTGTTTTCTCTGGATATATGGCCAGGAAACCAATTTATATTTCTACCAACAATGTAAGAGGGTTCCCTTTTCTCTATATCCTCTCAAGGATTGATTGTAGATTTTTGATGGCCATTCTAACAGCTGTGAAGTGATACATCATTGTAGTTTTGATTAGGATTTCTCTTACAATTAGTGATGCTGGACACCTATTCAGGTATGTTTTGGCCATCTGTATGTCTGAAGAAGTTTATTTAATCAATACTTTCTCACATGAAAATAAAGGTTCTCTTCACATACAGGGAGAGCATGTTCTCCATAATCATTTTTGTGGCTAAGTGGGATTCCATGATAATGGCATATGAAAGAAGTATTGTGCTTGTAAACTATATAGGTTATCCAAGTCAGAATTTTTCCTCTAGTACGCACTAAGATATAGATTGTATGATGCTTTTTTTCCCCTGAATATTACTCTTAAAACTAAGTAGTACTCTCAAACTATCCATTTTTTTCAAACTACTTCTTTACCAGTTACATTCAAAATGTTTCCTAAATCTTAATATATTATAAATTCAGACTATGTAAAATCTGACAAGAAAAGAAAACCTTGTAACATTATTATACTGTGTCAAATAGTATTTCCTCTTATGCCCTCAATTTTCTCCTCTCTGGGCTCAAAAGAGGTGTTTTTTTTAATGAATTTGGTTAAAATATATCCTTAGCCTCCATAATTGCAGAATCATTCCTTCTTCAACTTCACAGTTTTTATTTTTTTTTATCTTTTCAGTCCACAGTCTACATCATTTAAGTCTGTCCTCAAAAGGCAAACTCCTGTCCCTTTGATGTTTGTTTTTTCATGCTGTGATCTGGACCTAAAAGGCTTTCATTTTATCCTTCTTGAAGTCCAACAGCACCGTTTGTAAAAATCAGGTATAGGTTCAGTATTTTGCACACACAAAAAACTGTATGCTTAAATACATCATAAATTCCTAATAATGTCAACATTCCATTTTCTGTTTTCTTTTTCATTTTTAATAAAGTTGTAGCACACTAAGTTTCTTAATAATTGACTAGACCTTGAAAGTGTCTAGTTATGTATTTGATCAAAGGGACGATATTATAGGCAACGGAGTCAAACTCAAGCAAACAATCCTGTAAACACGATGCTAGGGAGTAATCAGCCCCTTCATTGAGAAAGCTAGGTGAATAAAAGTAAATATTCACAAACTTGTCAAATTTCAAACACAATTTTTAATGTTTCATAAGTGAAGGAAACCTACCTCTTGTTAACAGTGCCTGGAAATCCCCACACCACTGTGCAGTCCATTATTTCTATCCAGTCTCTGAGTTTGCTTTGACTCCTTATTAGGAGGATAGAGAATAAATTTTCCTGTCTGATAGTCATAGAATAAAGCCTCCTCACCCTGAGCTGACTTCAGTATGTCAAACCAATGACTGTTCTCTCACAAATAAATGACAGAAAACCTGTTGGTTGCCTTTTAAATTCACATGGAGCCGGCCCCCTTTCCAGGGCTCCAAGTGTGCAGTTCTCCTTTTCTTAACACAAATTCCGCAGGTTCCTGGTGGTGTTTTTTAAGAGTTTCTGCAGAAGTTGTGTTCTTAAAATTCTCATCTATATGAGACATTTTTGAGCCATGCATATTGAAATGCACACATTAATTTGAAATGTATATTTCTATATGTTGACCAGAACAGTCATTCTTGGAGAAATAAGATAAATTGTATGGATACAATTTAAACAGGGGGCTTCCCTGGTGGCTCAGTGGAAAAGAGTCCATCTGTGAAGCAGGAGACATGTGTTCGACCCCTGGGTCAGGAAGATCCCTGGAGAAGGAGATGGCAACTCTCCAGTATTCGTGACTGGGAAATCCCATGGACAGAGGAGCCTGGCGGGCTACAGCCTGTGGGGTTGCAAAAGAGGTGGACACAACTGAGCAACTAAACAACAACAACAGTTTTAATAGATAAAGGGAAATGGTTTAGGGGAATTCTCTTTAGTATAACATCATTAACAGAATTTAATGAAATAGGGGGAATTTGTTACTTTCTGTTTAGTTTAGTATTGACCATTTAACTGTTTCTATTGAAGTACTGAGTTGTAGTTAATTAAGGCAAAGGCTTTGGATTCAGAAAGATCTAGTTGTGAATCCTGGCTCTACCAGTTTGACAAGGCACTTCTAATCTGAATAGATATCCTCATAGGCAATGTGGGAATAATACTTTAAACTTGCTATGCAGACGAAATAAAATTACAGATATGGGTTTATGGCATTGTCTGGTATATACTATAATTCAGTCAATTTAATTTGTCTTCTATCTTTAGAGGTTACAAAAATATGCATATACAGTTCAGGTGTGGAAATTAATGGAGAATATGAATTTTCAGTACACTGGGTCTAATCATAGGAAAAATTTATTTCAACATTACCAATCTCTATTTTTGAGTTTTTCAACTGTATTTTTATTAGTCTTACAAGGAAATGATAACATATAATTCCTTTGGCTCCCAGATTTTATTTTCAATATGTGGAGACCCAAAGTGTAAAATAAGTACAGATGTATCACAAATAGCAATACTACCTTTAAAACAGTATCTTAAATACTACCAAATTAGAATTTTCTTAGCCTCTAGTGAATACATTTTTATTTAGTTTATTTTAAATATTTTGATTATATGGGGAATGTTTCTGTGCCTCTGTTGTCTCCTTAAAAAGGAAAAAAAGAGCTTTGTAAATTAGAAATAGCTGCATTTTGAACACATTAGCAAAGATGACTTAAGGACAGGGGCTAGGAGTCAGGATTCAGTCTTTCTCTTTCTCCTTGTCCTTTTCCTTCTTCTTCCTCTTCTCTGTCTCTCTCTTCCCAGCAATCAAAACTCCTGTACTCCCTCTTCTAAGTTTCTTACTAAAACCTAAGTTTTGAATACTCTCTGGTTTTATTCTGTTGGTTTGAGAATTAAGCATTCTGCTCTCTGTGTGTATTGTTGGTCTTGATATTTTCTATCCAAGCTTATCAAGCTTACCAAAATAATATCTTCCATCAGCAGATGAATGGATAAGAAAGCTGTGGTACATATACACAATGGAGTATTACTCAGCCGTTAAAAAGAATACATTTGAATCAGTTCTGATGAGATGGATGAAAGTGGAGCCGATTATACAGAGTGAAGTAAGCCAGAAAGAAAAACACCAATACAGTATACTAACACATATATATGGAATTTAGAAAGATGGCAATGATGACCCTGTATGCAGGACAGCAAAAAAGACACAGATGTGTATAGCGGACTTTTGGACTCAGAGGGAGAGGGAGAGGGTGAGTTGATTTGGGAGAATGGCATTGAAACATGTATAATATCATGTAAGAATCGAATTGCCAGTCTATGTCCGATGCAGGATATGGCACGCTTGGGGCTGCTACGCGGGGATGACCCAGAGAGATGTTGTGGGGAGGGGGGTGGGAGGGGGGTTCATGTTTGCGAACGCACGTACACCCGTGGTAGATTCATGTCAAGGTATGGCAAAACCAATACAGAATTGTAAAGTAAAATAAGAAATAAATTAAAAAATAAATAAATAAATAAAAGTCACTGAGATAAAAAAAATAAAATAAATTAAAAACAATAATATCTGAAGTTAAAAATTTATTTACCATTGTCTTGAATCAAGCAAGTTTGAAATACTTTTATTAATATCAGAAACCCTGATTATAAGTTAGTGTTACTTGCTGTACTAGAACTTCCTTATGTTATTATTGTTAACACCACAAATGAAATATTATTATTCTTGCATTATATAGCTGGTGTTTCTTTCATTTCAGTTAAATACTTAACATTCTGCTCTCATCATTCCTTCTTACATCTCAGATTTTTCATCTGGGATAGTTTCGTTCTTTAAAATGTTTCTTTCTTCTTGTTTTTTGATGGTAAAATCTCTGAGTAGTATTATCTGAAGGTGCATTTCTCTCATATTTGTTCTCAGTTCATAAGTCTAGAAAGATAAATATTTCCTCCTAGCACATTGGAAAGAATATTGCATTGTCTATGATGTCATTATAAACACTAGAAAATGTGCTGTTTAATTTACTCTTCCTTGTAGATAATCTGGCTTTGATCTTTGGCTTCTTTTAGATCTTCCCTTTGTCTCTGATAGTCTGAGGTTTCCTTGGACTGTGTTAGTATGTGTATTTATGTCAAGGAGATAAATGTCTTGGTAAATTTCTTCTGCTAGTACTTTCAATTACAATGAATTTTTTTCTCCTGTATTTGGCAACTTCACATTGCGCATTCATGTTTAACAGGCTACCACTGGGCAATCTTGAATGACTTGGATTATGTTTTTCTCCAAAACTATTTTAATTTGGTTCTGAATGATGTCACAGTGTGCCTAATAGTATGTTATTGGCACACCAACCAGTCTGAAAACACTTTCATTTCTCAAATTGGGGAATGATGGTGGCTCAGATTTAGGGGGGAATGTAAATTCAAAACCCAGCAATATGAGATAACAGGAAGGCCTAGAAGACTCTTGCCTGGAGGACATAGGAAAGGAACAGAAACTAAGAGTTTTCTTCATTGAATCATTTTCTAGACAATTTCCCCACCACCACCATTTACACCTTCATTGAAACTGTAACACTTAAAAATGCCCTGGTCTTACTTATGCATCTAGAGGTCAGAGTCTATTTTGTACCACTATAAGCTCTAGTCTCTCACTTCCCCTAGGTCTGTTCATTACAAATCTTCTGAAATTCCCAATTCCTATTACTATCTTGACCTTTAAACTGGCATCAATTCTGTTTTAAAAAGAAATTTTAAGCTTTAACTTTATCTTAATTTTCTCTATCCCCAGAAGTTTCATGTATTTTCTGTTGAACTCTACAGTTAATTACCATGTATTATGTTATGGTTTTCCTGCATCTGAGTATTTTCTGTGAATAGGGGATATATCTGAATTCCTAATTCTCCACATTGCAGGCAGTAGTGCTGCAAGTTTCTTTCTAAATTGTATTTTGTTGTTGTTCATTCATGTTGACTCTTTGCAAACCCATGCAACAATGCCAGGCTCCTCTGTCCTTCACTGTCTCACAGAGTTTGCTCAAACTCATGTCCATTGAGTTGGTAATGCTATCTAAATTGTATAGCTCTTGTTAAATTCAAGTTTGATTAGTGATTATTCATGTTGGAAAAATTAAGACCATGCATAGTATCATGAGATAGAAAACCAACAACTTACAATAGCAAAGAATTATAAGAAAACAAGTTTTATTTTAAGATATTTAAAATTTTAGCTACAATTTTAAGTACTACTGGAAAATATGACTCAGTTACCAAAGCACTGGCAAGATAATTTTGAAATGAGACCCACAACACATCCATTTCCATGACTACTGAGTTTCAGGCAACTCATTTTGTTGATAACTTGCTTTTTCCATATTGAGAAGAACACAACATGGAAGTATTGACAAATACAGTGTGTTATTCAATAGGGTTTTCTTAAAACCAAGCATAATTCTCAGGTAAATTAGAAACAAAATAATAAACAGCTCATCCTCTTGTTATGCATACCTCTATGAATGCATACCTCTATGAAAAATAGAACTAAGTGAGGAACTTAGCTGTGAAAATAAAACTGCTTAAATAGCTATTCTGTGTTATTAGCAGCAATAATCTTGGGTTAGTTTGAGGATCAGACTGACAGAGCTTAATAGGTTTTAGCCAGTGCTAAATTTACCACATTGAAGAGAAAATTCAGGACAGGAAACATACAGAATACTTACCAAAAGAACAGAGCTCTCATTGATGTCTTGACTCTCGTGACATCCCATTCATTCTGACTTACAACATACATTAAAAAGTGGTTGAGTATGTAACCAGATTGATGCCCTTTCACTTTCTATACCTAGTTAGTCAGACCTGTTAGTGTATTTTCTCATCTATACAGGTGTGACCTGGTCTTGCTCAGTCAGATATTCTCACTCATTCATTCATTCTCATTCCTTTACTCTCTTCTCCCTCCTTTGCTATCCCTGCTCCACCTCCCTTAGAACAGGTAAATTCCTAACAATTCCTTGACTTAATATTACAAAGAAAGGAACAAAAAACCATATACCACATTGTTAGACTTCCCTGAGGCTAGCTGTTAACCTTTTTCTCTTTACCTGCATATGGCAATAAAAGATTGCCTGCTAGACAGAATGCTGAAAGTAATCAGGGAACCCTCCTTCCAATCCTTCCTAAAAACTGCAATGTTATGTTTGGGTACAGGAGACAAAATAGAGATAATTCTAGAATGTTCCTAATGTAGAAAGGAAAAGTTTGGACGTAAGGATAGAACACACAGATGAGACGAACACCAAGGGACATTTTTTTTTTCCCCATAAAAGTAACAGTGTTCAAAAGTAGTTACATTAGGCGGCTCCAGTGTTCAAACAATAATAAAACTGAGTTGACAGTGGGTAACATAATAGGAATTTCTCTGACAGGATGGAGCTTCTCCCAAATGTTATTGGCAACAGCACATATATTTTGAGCAAAACTGTTTATACTGAGGAGTGATCTCAGAAAAGAAACATGAAAATTACTGTGAAAAATCAATCTGTTGTTCTTTTTTTTCCCTACACAATGAACAAAAAATTCTTTAGGGTTGGATAAATAGAATCAATTGACAAGATAATATTGGAAGTCGTTTCATAAATGGTATTGACAACCGTCAAAATATCTAGTCAAAATAGCACGGGAAGAGATGGAGAGACATGAAGGGCATTATGTATTTTTTTAAATGAATCAATGGAAATGCATTAATTCATTTTATAACTCTCACAGATACTAGCTACAAAAGTATATAATACTGGGACAAATATTAAAGTAGAAAAAAGCTATACCATATTTATATAATGCCACATATGTACATTGACACCCTGGTTTACTCAGCAAGAAAATATTCTGGTCTGATCACGTGAATCTTCTTGTTACATAATTATGCCAGCCACATTTTTCTTCACTGAAAATAGAATCATGGCTCTGACTCCATTTTTACTGTGAATTCAAAATCATCAACCCAAGATTTCTAGTTTTAGATAAAGTAGAATAAACTATTAAATCTTACTGTGTGCACAGCGAAGCACTTTGAAGACTCAAAAGAAGATAATGGCAGGTAGACTGAAGAAGAAGACCAGAATTCAAAATATCACTGAACTGGTGGTGAATTTCCTCTAGTATCCTCTGACCTAGACTCAAGGTACACTGAAACATGGAAGTGGGTATCAGCAAGGACATAGGGAACCCCAGGAAAGCTCTCTAGTTTAGAATTAAGGAGGAAGAAAATGGTTTTTTGGTAGCAGCAGTCATAGCAGGAAGGGTCAGTAGTCAACTACAATCTAGAGGGACGCATTCACCTCTTGAATGAAGTAATTGTGATCTCAAGAGGGTAAGGTCAAGTTCCACTGCTCCTCCCACCGCATGCTGTAGACATGGATGAAACTGACAAAAAGAACTCCAGAATGAAAGAAACAAATCCCAGGCTTTCTTCTGGCTAGTAAAACAAACAGAAAGGGCTCATGAGAGAACTGGAAAGTCCTGGAGAGATCATACAGAGGAAGCTGCTCATGAAAACTAACTCATTTTTTAATGAATCCCTAGGACCACATTTAGATAAGTTTATCTCCTGCTACACTATACACTGAAGACATTTAGAATGGAATTTTGTTAAAGACAATGACCCCATTTCTAGACTCATAATTGAGTGGTGCACAGGTAAGACAGATTTGAATAGCATTGCAAAGAGTTTGAAAAAGGAATTGGCATTCAATCCACAAGTCACAGAAGACTGGTCAAATACAGAGACTTAACTCCAAATGAGTTGACTTCTTGTTCCAGAAATTAAATGATCCTTCATAAGCTGTATATATGACCCAGATTCTCAATAATAATATTCAATATCCCTGGGATACAATTGAAAATTACCCAGGATATAGGTAACAAGGAAAACATCAACTCATATGTGAATAGTCAAAAGATGATGACATTGATGTGACACAATATCAAGAATCACAGTTTAAAGAGCTACTATAAAAATATTCTGACAAATGTGAATATTCAAGTAAGAAAGGGAAAGATAGAAAATATCAGCAAATAACTGAAAAATATAAAGGAGAAATAAATAGATCATCTAGCACTAGGAAAAAACCACTGGCTGGACTCCATTGCAGAATAGAAATTGCAGAAGAGTCAGTAACACAGATAAATAGAAAGTATGCGAGATAAACTACAGAGAGAACGAAGATTGAAAAAACTGAACAGATGTTTACAGATCTTTGGAATAATTTCTAACACAAATCTACCATTTGTGTCATTATTATCCCAGAAGGAGAAGCAAAACCATGCAAAGCAGAAGAAAATATTTGAGCTTCTCAAATACAAGAAAGATATAAAGCTACAGATTCAAGAAACTCAGAATACCCTCAAAAAGATAAGCTCAAAGAAATTTGTGCTTAGATGTAAGACTCCACCAAAATTAAAAATATTTGCTCTGTTAAAGATAGACCATAGAAAAAGCAAAAATATTTTCAAACCATATATCTGATAAAGGATTTGTATCCAGAATATATAAAGAAATCTCAAAATGCAACAGTGAAAATCAAATTTAATAGGGCAAATGACTTGAATAGATGTTATACCAAAGAACACATTTGGAAGTCAAATAAACATATGAAAAGATATTCAAAATCTAAACTATTAAGAAAATATAAAAATCATGAAATATACTGCACACCTATTAGAATGGGTAAACTTTAAAAATTAATAATACTGAGTGCTGATGAGGAAAAGAAGCAACAAGAATTCTCACACATTGCTTGAGGGGATGCAGTATGTACAACCACTCTAGAAAATTTTGGTAGCTATTTTATTTTATTTTATTTTAATATTAATATTAACTTATTATAAGCCTAGCAATCTCACTCTTTGCTGCTTACCCCAGAAAAATAAAAACTCAGGTTCACACAAAAACTGATACATGAATGTTTGTAGCAGCTCTATTCATATTGTCAAATCTGGAAACAACCTGAATATACTTCAGTGGTTGAATGAATAAGCAAACTATGGTACACTGGTATTTTAGAACCCTACTAAGCAATTAGGAAAATAATCAGAGCTGATTTTTGTTCACACAGAATGTTGGATGAATCTTAAAAGCCTTATATTGAACAAATAAACCCAGTATCGAAAAGTTATAATCTTCATGCTTCTATCTCTAAAAAGATGAAAATGTGTTTGTGGAAAACATCATTATTGACATGGTGTATATGCAGAGTACATCATGAGAAGTGCTGGGCTGGATGAAGCACAAGCTGGAATCAAGATTGCTGGGAGAAATATCAATAACCTCAGATATCCAGATGACACCACCCCTATGGCAGAAAGTGAAGAGGAACTAAAAAGCCTCTTGATGAAAGTGAAAGAGGAGAGTGAAAAAGATGGCTTAAAGCTGTATGTTCGGAAAACTAAGATCATGGCATTTGGTCCCATCACTTCATGGGAAATAGATGGGGGAACAGTAGAAACAGTGTCAGACTTTATTATTTTGGGGGGCTCCAAAATCACTGCAGATGGTGATTGCAACCATGAAATTAAAAGACGCTTACTCCTTGGAAGGAAAGTTATGACCAACGTAGATAGAATATTCAAAAGCAGAGACATTACTTTGCCAACAAAAGTCCATCTAGTCAAGGCTATGGTTTTTCCAGTGGTCATGTATGGATGTGAAAGTTGGACTGTGAAGAAAGCTGAGCAACGAAGAATTGATGCTTTTGAACTGTGGTGTTGGAGAAGACTCTTGAGAGTCCCTTGGACTGAAAGGAGATCCAACCAGTCCATTCTGAAGGAGATCAACCCTGGGATTTCTTTGGAAGGACTGATGCTAAAGCTGAAGCTCCAGTACTTTGGCCACCTCATGCGAAGAGTTGACTCATCGGAAAAGACTCTGATGCTGGAAGGGATTGGGGGCAGGAGAAGGGGATGACAGAGGGTGAGATGGCTTGATGGCATCACCAACTCGATGGACATGAGTCTGAGTGAACTCCGGGAGATGGTGATGGACAGGGAGGCCTGGCGTGCTGCAATTTATGGGGTTGCAAAGAGTCAGACATGACTAAGTGACTAAGCTGAACTGAACTGAAGGATGGAATATGGTGAGAAAACAGAGGGATAAAATAAGAGGTTTTGAATCAGGAGTAATGTAACTTTTGTATCCTTTATTTGATTGGTGGTTACATGTGTATTTGCATAAGAGTGAATTCATAGAACTGTTGCCACAAAGAACAATTTTATGTTAATATAAACGTTTAAATTTTGTTTTAAATACTATAACTGGCAAAATACTTGGAAGAAAACACTACATGAAAGTGCAAAGTGAAGGTTGTCTCTGAAAAAAAGTTAAATCATAGACACACACATTCATTTTCCAAAATTACATGTGAGAAAATAAAAAGCTTTAAGAATAATATGACACTTTTTATTTCCAAAATTAAAATTTCAAGATAAAATTTTAATTGAAATAAGATAAATTCTGAGGCCATTTAAAAAAAAAAAAGCCTACATGAAGTACATTAGAAAGAAAAGCTGTTCATGACAAGATAATACAAAGAAAGCTCTACATCTGTTTCAAGAAAAGTAAACCCAAACTGAGGCATTTTTTCCCCAAATAAATTCTTGAGGGTGACCAAAATATACTTTAAATGTGAGTCTCAGTTGACCTAACCTACCACCTGCAACTCTTACTTGATGGCTCTGAGTAAATTTCGGAGAATACAGTTCCTGCCTGTTTTCTTCTTCTTCTTCTTCCTTCTAGTCCTCCCCTTTTCCCTCCCCTGCTCTCTCTTTTGTGCTCCTTCAAGTCTGTAACATTCTTGAAGGGAACTTTGGCATCACTTCTGTGTGTCAAGTCTTCTGAATAATTCCTCTGGAATCTTCTACCTTTGGTTTACACTTTTAGGTTCAAAAGAGTGTGATTCTTCACTTTATTACTCTCATCTGTGTCAGGATTGATTAAAATTTTGAGAATCAGGAATCCCGTCGGAATCCTAGAATATTCGCATATCTATTGGTCATTGCATTGAAAATGTTTTTTATTTGTCTCTGATCATGTCTGCAGCTTAGTTTCTCCTCACTTTCTTAGTAGCTTCAAATATACAGTTTCCTAAATCCGCTACAAATGTTCATGTCTGCATGCTTTTCCCCGTTAATTACCCCAATAATTTGTGCATTATTTTTTAATTAAAATATAGTTGATTTACAAAGGTTTGTTAGTTTTAGGTTTACAGCAAGGTGACTCAGTTATATAAAGTTATATATATATATTTTTCATGTTCTTTTCCCTTATAGATTATTACAAAATAATGAGTATATTTCCTTATGCTTCCCAGTAGGTCCTTGTTGGTTATCTATTTCACACATAATAGCATATATGTGTTAATCCCGAACTCCCAATTTATCCCTCGCCTCCTTCCCCTTTGGAGGCCATGAATTTGTTTTCTATGCCTGTAGGTCTGTTTCTATTTTGTATATAAGCTCTTTTGTATCTTTTTTTTTTTTTTTAGATTCCACATATGAATGATACCATATGGTATTTGTCTTTCTTTTTCTAACTTACTTCACTCAGTATGATCATCTCTAGGCCCATCCTTGTTGCTGTAATTGGCATTATTTCATTCTTCTTCCACGGCAGATTAGTATTCCATTGTATAAGTATACTACATCTTTTAAAAGCTAGTAAAATATAATTTCCATTATCGTCTCTTTCCTAATCATTCTCTATTCCTCAGATGATAGATTGACTACCTTATCTATCAGTGCATTCACCACTGTCTTCACAGCTCTTGAAGTTGCCTCTATTTTATTATTTCATTATATTTAAATTTTGTCTAGTTACCAAACTAAATAGTACCAAGAGGAATTTTTCACTTACTAACTCATATTTTTTTTTTTTACCTTTTCAATGTTGCCAGCAATACTTACAGACATTCAAGAAGTGTTTGATTATAAATGTAAAAATGTATGCATGCATGAATGAATTCGACATTTCTTGCCTTCAGTTCTTTCTTTACAATATCCTTCATGAGACTTATTTTCTATTCTGTAGTATGTGAAGTATTTGAAAATGTGTTATTTACAAAAGCTAGCAGAATAGATGAAATCCTTTCTCATATAACACTAGACAATTGTTTTCATAACCAGTTTAGACAACACTGAATAAACTCACACCCACTCACACCCTCTCTACCTATAGCATCTCTGCTATGATGTTAGCAGAATTTCTGAAAACAAGCAAAGTTATTTACAAGTTATTCCATTGAGAATTGAAAATGTTATAACAGGTACATTATTTTGAGTGAACAAAAAATGTTGAGGTACTCTTATTTAGCATTAAGTGGAAATAGCTTTGCAAATTCTTAGAAATAAAATATATCATATGCAAGTGAAAATTTTCAGTAATTGAGAGAAAGCTTTATATATTTAATGGTTTACCTTCTCAAGTCTTCAATTTTTCTATCTGAAGAAGTTATCTATGTATTTGAAATCTGTGAAACCATTTCATGTATATTGAATGGATCTATTACTGAAAGGAAGTACTGTTTTTAATATTCAGCACAATAAAGAAACACTTGTTTATTAATCACCCAGCCATGTTAAGAACATCATGGTAAATAATGAAGATTAAAATAAATTGTCTTATTTCTTGTCCTCAAACTGGGTACACTGATAAGGGTCATGGACAAGCACTCTTAAAGCTATTGATACAAGGAAAGTCAAAATGTATTATGTTTCAGGTACTATACTAAGAGTTTCACAGAGTTTATCTAATTAAATTTTTATAATAAACAGATGAAGTCAGTAATATCATTTTTTATGTAAGGAAACATAGAGTAACTTGCCCAAGGACACACAGTAAATAGAGGAGCTGGAATTTCATTATGAATCTTAAGTTTAAGCAAGTCACAGGAAATTTTTGGTTTCCCAGTGCATATAAAATTGATGTTTACACTATACAGTAGTCTATTAAGTGTGTAATAGTATTATGCCCCCAAAATGTGCATGGCTTAATTAAACAATTTGCTACTAAAAGCTGGTAACCATCATCTGAGCCTTCAGAGATTTCAGTAATCTTTTTTATTCTGCTGGAAGGTCTTGCCTTGGTGTTAATGGCAGTGGGTTGGTTGCTGAAGGTTAGGGTGGCAATTTCTTGACATAGGACAACAATGAAATTTGCTGTATCAATTTACTTTTCCTTTCATGAATGATTTCTCTCTAGCATGCCATGCTGTTTGATAACATTTTACCCATAGTAGAACTTCTTTCAAAGTTGGGGTCAATCCTTTCAGACCCTTCTGCTGCTTTATCAACTAAACTTAGGTCATATTCACAATCCTTCAGTGTCATCTCAACAATCGTCATAGTATCTTCACCAGAAGTCAAGTCCAGCTCAAGAAACCACTTTTTTTTGCTCATGTAAAAAGCAACTCCTCCTCTGTGGAAGTCTTTTCATGAGACTGCAGCAACTCACTCGCATCATCAGGCTCTACTTCCAATTCCAGTTCTTTTTCTGTTTCACAATCATCTTCAATCACTCCCTTCACTGATGTGTTGAATCCCTCAAAGTCATCTGTGAGGGCTGGAATCCTTGCAAATTCTTATTAACGTTGATATTTTGACCTCTTCCCATGAGCCACAAACATTGATGGCATCAAAAATCGTAAATACTTTCTAGAAGGTTTTCAGTTAACTTTGCTCAGACCCATCAGAGGAAGTACTATTTATGACAGCTATGAGCTGTATGAAATGTATTGATTTAATAATGTCATGTAATTTTATACTGGGTTTCCCTGGTGGATCAGGAGGTAAAGAATCTGTCTGCAGTGCAGGAGACCTGGGTTAGATCCCTGGGTTGGGAAAATTCCCTGGAGAAGGGCATGGCTACCCACTACAGTATTCCAGTATTTTAAATTACTCTTTGATCCATGGGCCACAGAACATATTTGTGTTAGCAGGCATGAAAACAATATTAATCACATTGTTTATCTTCATCAGAGCTCATGAATGACCAGGAACATTGTCAAAGAATAGTAATATTTTGAAAATCTTTTCCTTAAGCAGTAGGTCTCAACAGTGGGCTTAAAATATTCAGTAAATCATGTTGTAAACAGATATGTTGTCCACATCTTGGACTGCTTGTTCCATCGATACAGCACAGGAAGAGTAGATGTAGCATAATCCTGAAGGGCCCCAACATTTTAGAAATGGTAAGTGAACGTTGATTTCAACTTCAAGTCACCAGCTGCCTTAGCCCCTAACAAGAGAGACAGCCTGTCCTTTCATGCTTTGAGGTCAACCATTGACTTCTCCTCTCTAGCTGTGAAAGTCATAGATGACATCTCCTTCTCATATAAGACTGGTTTGTCTACTTTGAAAATCGGTTATTTAGTGTAGCTACCTTCATTAATTATCTTAGCTGGATCTTCTAAATAATTTGATGCAGCTTCTACATCAGCATTTGCTGCTTTCCTTAAATCTCACTTAAACCTCTACTAGCTGAAAATTTTTCTCTTATAGCTTCCTCTCCTCTGTGAGCCTTCATAGAATTGAAAAGAGTTAGGGCCTTAATTTGGGTTAGGCTCAGCTGGTAAAGAATCTGCCTGCAATGCAGGAGAGCTAGGTGCCATCCCTGGTTTGGAAAGATCCCCTGAAGAAGAGAATGTCTATCTACTCCAGTATTCTGGCCTGGAGAATATAGTCCATGGGGTCACAAAGAGTTGTACGTGACTGAGCAACTTTCACTTTCACTTTGGCTTAAAGGAATGTTGTGGTTTGTTTGATCTTCGATGTAGACCACTAAGATTTCCTCCATATCTATAGTTAGGCTGTTTTGCTTTCTTATTATCCTTGTGTTCATTGGAATAGAAATTTTAATTTTCTTCAATAATTTCCTTTTTCTTCACAACACAGCTGACTATTAGACACCAGAGCCTCACTTGCAGTCTATTTCTACATGCCTTCCTCACTAAGTTGGATCTTTTCTTGCTTTTGATTAAAGTGAGAGATGTGAGACCATTTGACCATTCCTTTCACTTGAATACTTCGAGGGAGATGGGCAGAGGAAAGATATGGGAAAACAGCTGATTGGTGGAATAGTCAGAACACACACAATGTTTATTAACTTTGCTAACTTACATAGGCACAGTTTGTGGAGCCAAAACAATTACAACAGTAACATCAAAGATCACTGATCACAGATCACTATAGCAAACATAATAATAATAAAGCTTAAAGTGAGTGAGAATTACCACAGTGTAACACAGAGCACAAAGTAAGCAATGGTGTTGGGAAAAAGGATGCCAATAGATCTGCTCCACACAGGGTTGCCACAGACCTTCAATTTGGAAAGGAGATAACAAAAACGGCAGTATTTGCAAAGCACTGTAAATGAAGTATGCCTGTAATATAGTCAAGTCATAGAGATAAAACAACAGCTTCAGAAAAAAAAAAATTGATAGGAATTTGGCTATAATGTAGGTTGCACTAAAACAGGAAAAGTAAATTAAAATCAGAGTGTGGGAGGCCTGAAAGGATAAGTTGTTACCACACAATTTATTAATTTATTTGTTCTCCGTCAAGGATTGAATGTCTACTGTGCATATCTCTGTTGTAAGTACTGGCAGTAGGATAGTGAACAAGACAGGGGAAACCCCTGTCATCCTGGTGGAGGTAATATTATAAAGAGAGTGTCAGACTATGAACAGGTAAAAATATGACATGTGTACTGGGTAGTGACAAAAACTTTGAAGAACACGAAGTGTGCTACAGCATATGGTTGTTTAATATGAGTCTTCCATGATACAGACTATTTTGATGAAGCCCTCTCCTTGAACATTATATTGAACTACAGTATATATAGTAGTATAGGGCAATGATTATCAATTTGATGCTTCTGCAATGATTATCAATTTGATGCTTCTGCAGAAGCATCAAATTGATAATCATTGCCCTACACTAATGAGAATTCTCTTCTTCCTTCTACTTTCTGCTGCTAAGTCACTTCAGTCGTGTCCGACTGTGCGACCCCATAGATGGCAGCCCACCAGGCTCATTCATCCCCAGGGTTCCCCAAGCAAGAACACTGGAGTGGGTTGCCATTTCCTTCTCCAATGCATGAAAGTGAAAAGTGAAAGTGAAGTCGCTCAGTTGAGTCAGACCCTCAGCAACCCCATGGACTTCAGCCTTTCAGGCGCCTCCGTCCATGGCATTTTCCAGGCAAGAGTATTGGAGTGGGGTGCCATTGCCTTCTCTGCCTTTTACTTCCTACTACTTCCAATCATCTCTGACTCTTTAAGCATCACCTGAATTTCTCTATAGGTATAGTCTCCCCAGAAATCTTTTCTGCTCTGCCCCAGGGAAGGTTAATTGCCCTTTTGTGCTATCTCATTTTCTTAAACTCACCATCACCTCTTGGCATGTTTCTTGTCTTACTAGCATGTCTCTTCTTTTTTTTTTTGGCATAGTCTCATCTCTCTTTTTTTTTAATTGCTTTGTTTCTTCCACACCTACCATAGTGTCTCACATAGAGTAGACACTATAAATGTTTTAACAATGAAACCATAAATAAAGATGCAATGGGAGACAAAGGAGAGAAATGGCATTTGGAATTCTCCCTTTAAAGATCAAAGTTAACAGTGTGGTGATATGGCAGCCAAGGAAGTAAGAAATAAACTTCGGGGAGATATATTTCTGGAATTTCACAGGTATTGAAAATCAAGCAAAAGCACCTTCATCTCTATATGTTGAGGAAAACAAGAAGCAAAACCAACCCATGTGTTTCCTCATGGCTCACTGAACTCTTTAGTACGGGAGACTGAGAAATGACTCTAGGAATAGATACCTTTCCCCATTTTGACAGCAAATGAAATCAATGCTTAGTAAATATAGAGGCCTAAACTACCACATTTGATATGTCACATTTTGCTAATTAGTATACGGTTGACCCTTAAACAACAGGGGTTTGAACTGCTAGCATCCACTTATTCATTGATTTTTTTTTTCCCAAAGGTAAATACTACAAGATCTGCAGTTGGTAGAATACCTGCAGATACAGAGGAACTGTGGATGTGTATGGCTGATGAAATTATAGGTGCTTAGTAGGTCAGCATCCCTAACCTCCATGTTCAATGATTAAGAACATGGTGCACACGACATACTCTGAACTTTAGAATGCTAGCAAAATACAAAAATAATTTTAAGGCATGTTATTTGGGGCATAAATAATATAAATATGTTACACAATAAATAGGGAATAATGTAATGTTTATATTGTGCTATAAATGATTTAAATAGGGAATACCAATTTAATCCATTATTTAAAAAGAAACTAATACAATTTTTGAAGTATAATTGACAGTATCATTTTCTGACACATCTTTCCTTGTACTTATTGCCTTAAAAATGATTTTATTTTATTTATTTATTTACTTATTTATTTTTTAATTTATTAATTTATTTATTTTTTATTTTACTTTACAATTCTGTATTGGTTTTGCCATACATTGACATGAATCCACCACGGGTGTACATGCATGCGTTCCCAAACATGAACCCCCCTCCCACCCCCCTCACCACAACATGAAAATGAAACTTTCTTTTTCCTGCTTTATTCTGTTGTGATTTTTAATGATATATTTTGAAATTATTTTCAAATGTTTGTTTTGCTTTTATTTAAAAAAATCTTCACAACTTCTTCCAAGAAGCCAGAATAAAAGGCGTGAGTTAAAGGGAGTGGTTGAGAATATGGTACAGGGAAATTTTGTCTTAAAATGCTTTCTTGGGAGCATCCCTTCCATACTAACCTGTTACTGTATTGCGTAGAATTAAGTGTAAGGTCAATTAATGTATATTGAGACTTTGAGCAGATAACAATATTGGAAAAAATAAAGTGTTTTTCCTAAGATTAAAGAAAGGCCCTTAAAGAGGACCTATTATGTAGAGAGTGTAGAGAGGAGTAAAAATGTGGTGTTGGGTATAAATGAATGACTTTAGAGAGCCACCTTGCTCTCTCTTTGTGCGTGTGTGTGTGGGGGTGGGGGGGGTTGCCTACTTGTGTCCGACTCTGCGACCCCATGGACTGTAGCCCACCAAGCTCCTCTGTCCAAGGAATTCTCCAGGCAAGAGTACTGGAGTGGGTTGCCCTCTCTTTAGGGATGTATTATATGTTGACTTGCATTGTGGTCTCTCACAATTAGAGATGACATAAGTCTCGGAATTTCCAGTCTTATATCTCATGAGTTCAGTGATACCTGCTCCCTTGCTGGTATCAGGAAACTGTTTGCAGGAAACAGTGCTACTGAATCTGCCTCTATGTTTGTTATCTTAATGGATTTGTGTGGCTCTGGCTTCTATGTCTTGGAAAGATAAGTGGCACAGACAGAATTTCCACATATAATGGCCAATGTAAATTCATTCTTCTCAACTAGGGAGGGGGACATAAGTCAGGGTGACAGCTGGTAGCATCTCCAGTATCAGACCCTATTGATCTGTGGCTTCTTCAGTTCAGTTCAGTCCCTCAGTCGTGTCCGACTCTTTGCGACCCCATGAATTGCAGCGCGCCAGGCCTCCCTGTCCATGACCAACTCCTGGAGTTCACTCAGACTCACGTCCATCGAGTCAGTGATGCCATCTAGCCATCTCATCCTCTGTCATCCCCTTCTCCTCCTGCCCCCAATCCCTCCCAGCATCAGAGTCTTTCCCAGTGAGTCAACTCTTTGCATGAGGTGGTCAAAGTACTGGAGTTTCAGCTTTAGCATCATTCCTTCCAAAGAACACCCAGGGCTGATCTCCTTTAGAATGGATTGGTTGGATCTCCTTGCAGTCCAAGGGACTCTCAAGAGTCTTCTCCAACACCACAGTTCAAAAGCATCAGTTCTTTGGTGCTCAGCTTTCTTCACAGTCCAACTCTCACATCCATACATGACTACTGGAAAAACCATAGCCTTGACTAGACAGACCTTTGTTGGCAAAGTAATGTCTCTGCTTTTGAATATGTTATCTAGGTTGGTCATAACTTTTCTTCCAAGGAGTAAGGGTCTTTTAATTTCATGGCTGCAATCACCATCTGCAGTGAATTTGGAGCCCCCAAAAATAAAGTCTGACACTGTTTCCCCATCTATTTGCTATGAAGTGATAGGACCAGATGCCATGATCTTCGTTTTCTGAATGTTGAGCTTTAGGCCAACTTTTTCACTATGCACTTTCACTTTCATCAAGAGGCTTTTTAGTTCCTCTTTACTTTCTGCCATAAGGCTGGTGTCATCTGCATGTCTGAGGTTATTGATATTTCTCCCAGCAATCTTGATTCCAGCTTGTGTTTCTTCCAGCCCAGTGTTTCTCATGAGGTACTCTGCATATAAGTTAAATAGGCAGGGTGACAATATACAGCCTTGATGTACTCCTTTTCCTATTTGGAACCAGTCTGTTGTTCCATGTCCAGTTCTAACTGTTGCTTCCTGGCCTGCATACAGATTTCTCAAGAGGCAGGTCAGGTGGTCTGGTATTCCAATCTCTTTCAGAATTTTCCACAGTTGATTGTGATCCACACAGTCAAAGGCTTTGGCATAGTCAAGAAAGCAGAAACAGATGTTTTTCTGGAACTCTCTTGCTTTTTCCATGATCCAGCGGATGTTGGCAATTTGATCTCTGGTTCCTCTGCCTTTTCTAAAACCAGCTTGAACATCAGGGAGTTCACGGTTCACGTATTGCTGAAGCCTGGCTTGGAGAATTTTGAGCATTACTTTACTAGCATGCGAGATAAGTGCAATTGTGTGGTAGTTTGAGCATTCTTTGGCATTGCCTTTCTTAGGGATTGGAATGAAAACTGACCTTTTCCTGTCCTGTGGCCACTGCTGAGTTTTCCAAATTTGCTGGCATATTGAGTGCAGCACTTCCACAGCATCATCTTTCAGGATTTGAAACAGCTCCACTGGAATTCCATCACCTCCACTAGCTTTGTTCGTAGTGATGCTTTCCAAGGCCCGCTTGACTTCACATTCCAGGATATCTGGATCTAGGTGAGTGATCATGCCATCGTGATCATCTGGGTCATGGAGATCTTTTTTGTGCAGTTCTTCTGTGTATTCTTGCCACCTCTTCTTAATATCTTCTGCTTCTGTTAGGTCCATACCATTTCTGTCCTTTATCGAGCCCATTTTTGCATGAAATGTTCCATTGGTATCTCTTATTTTCTTGAAGAGATCTCTAGTCTTTTCTGTGGCTTCTTAGCATTAGTTTTAAGGTGTTCATCCTGTCAGAGCCCTCATTCATTCCTCTAGCAACTGCAGTGTGGTGGGGGAGGTGAAGTTTGAGTTGTAAATGGGTGGGCTTTTCCGGATAACAAAATATATTGTTCTCATCATATTTATTTAAGTTTATGACTTTCATTAAAACTGTCAGTAAGTTCTAGATTGAGATCGTTTTAAAGCGTGTACTCTCCATGAAATGCCACATTTTAAAATTAATTTTTATTGGAGTAAATGGCAACCTACTCCAGTGTTCTTGCCTGGAGAATCCCAGGGACGAGGGAGCCTGGTGGGCTGCCGTCTATGGGGTCGCACAGAGTTGGACACAACTTAAGTGACTTAGCAGCAGCAGCTCCATGAAATGACACATTTGAAAGTTAATTTTTATTGGAGTACAGTTGACTTACAATGTTGTGTTTGTTTCTGGTGTATAACATAGTAAATCAGTTATACATACCCATATATCCAGTCTTTTTTTAGATTTTATTCCCATATAGGTTATTACAGATTTCTGTATTGAAAGCTCTCTATGCTATCGAATAGGTCCTTATTATCTATTTTTACCTTTGGCAGTGTTTAAATGTCAATCTCAATCTCCCAGTTTATCCCTCCCCAGCTTACCCTCTGGTAACCATAAATTTGCTTTCTATATCTGTAACTCTATTTCTGCTTTGTAGATAAGTTCATTAGTAACCTTTTTTAAATCCCACATATAAGCAATATCTTATGATTCTTGTCTTTCTCTAACTGACTTTCTTTACTCAGTATGACAATTTCTAAGTCCATTTATGTTGCTCCAAATAACTCTGCCACAAATTGTAGGGAAAATGCAAATGTTTTAAGATATTTTCTGTTGCTTATGATACCATCTTTTCCCAAGCTATGTAATTTCTGGGACTATTTTTAGAAATTGTATTCCCTTTCATATTATCCCATGTTACTTTTGTTCACAAGCCCTATGTGTTTTTTTTTTCCTTTGTTTTATTTTCCTTTTAACTTAAAGAAATGCAAATTCTCTAAAAAGTCATTTTGTTATAATTGTCTGAGTTATAATTGTCTCCTCTCTGATGAATCCTTTGACATTTTCCAGCAATGGAGGAAGAGAGAACTATGATTCACAGCCTATGTGGTTTCCCACCACTTCGCAATTCCGTAATCTCTTGCAGGACTCTCTAGTGGTCACTTTACCTCTCACCACATTGTGCTTGTTATATAGTGACAGAGAAGTGAGCATATGAGTCTCAGAGTGAGTATTACTGTGGTCAAGTTCTGGGAGCCCTCATTCCTGGTTGGTTTGTATCTTGGATGTCTGAGCTAGAATCCTTCAGTAGGAAAGGAGCAGGATAGCTCCTGACCTTCTTTAAGACCAGCAAGCTTGTCCTGCTTTCAGTACTAAGGCTTATATTAATGAGCTTTTGATAATTTTGTTCAATCCTACCCATTCACCTTACATTTCATTGAAATGTCTCCACTATTCTGTCCACACAGTTTCTTAATCATTAGGTTCTAGATGGGTTTTTTCCCCCTATTTTGTTTTGTGAAAATATATGCACTTTCCTTTTTCCAAGTCACCATGAATACTTTAGTGACAAGTTGGGAGAAATAACAGAAAGACTAGCCACTCCAAATGTATTTTTAAATGAAAAATCCAAAGCACTAAGTAGATTTTAAAAGATAGTTTTCTGTAAAAATTTCAATAAATAAAAGACATCTTAACTAACACAGAAAGAAATATATCTGAGAATTAACTGTGTACAGATACTACCTTAAGCCAACGGAGAAGGCAATGGCACCCCACTCCAGTGTTCTTGCCTGGAGAATCCCAGGGACGGGGGAGCCTGGTGGGCTGCCATCTATGGGGTCGCACAGAGTTGGGCATGACTGAAGTGACTTAGCAGCAGCAGGGAAGGCTTTTGGGGGAAGTTATCTTCTGGATTTTAATATTCCAGGTGTTGATATGTTATTCTCCCCTGCTTCTTCTGATTTTCATTTCCCCTCTGTAATATGCCGTGAGCTCTTCTGCACTTTAAATGCTTTTTTAGAAGAGAAGGGGGGTGGCTCCTCTTCACGCTTTGGAGATGAATGATATCATCAGTCATCAAAAATTCACATGGATCATTACTGCATTCACATTAATTTATGCTCAATTAACACACTTAGAATCAGTTTCAGTTTTCTGTGGCATTGAGCCAATTGGCTTTATAGCTTCTGGCTCTGAAAGGTTCATTTTGCTTCTGTTCACTGGTAATACAATAAGCTACAGTCCTCATCCCTGTTATTAAAGTCTTCAGGTCTTTGTATTTGTGCATAAATTGAATAAGGCCAGCAGAGGGTGGAAAGGATGTGACTGAGTTCCTGGCTGAGAGCCCTAGTCTTACATATTGGCAGCTGGCTTCCACACAGATGTGGGGAGCCACACCTGAGCAGCAGGGTCATGGTGGTGTGTCATGAAATGGTCACCAGGAAGAAGACTCTGTTAGATTCAGAGGGACAGAGAGAGCAGGCTTTCTACCCTTGAATCCCTGAGTTGTTCTATGAGGACTGAGGCAGTCAGCAGGGCTTGCTTTCCTACAGTGCAGATTAACAGGAAGAGAACTCCTTTAATTTCCAGACCTTCTGGAAATAACCCTTTAGGGACAGCTAAACATGGGAGAATGTGCAGTTCAAAATTGGAATCTCTGTCCATGGAATTCTCCAGGCAGGAGTATTGGAGTAGGTTTCCATTTCATTCTCTAGGGTATCTTCCCAAAACAAGGATTAAATCTGGGTCTCCGGCATTGCAGGCAGATTCTTTACCATTTGAGCCACCAGAGAAGCCCACATTTTTTACTGTTCTATTTAATAACTGAAGACATTTATTTAGTTTTTCCTATTAAGATATATATTTCTTTTTATTCTTTTTTGTTAATTCATGCTAGGAGGATTTCAATAAGAGTTTATTTAGGGAAATGTACTTTAGACATGTATTAACTACTTATTCATAGTAATTTACTTAGATTAATCAGGAAAAAAGGGGAGCGAGGCTAAAGGTCTTAGCAAGAATCATACCTCTTATTATTCTTTCTGTCATTTATCTGTCACCTATCAACGTCTCCTCTGATGTAAAACCCACATTCTTTAACAATGGTTCTTTCAAACATGCTCTTTATGTTATGTTAGGAATATAATTCCCAGATCTGAAAATTGGGAAGGAGGAGACAGGCTTTGAGAATGCCTTCAGCAAAATTGCTGGGTGGGCTAATCAACAGAATAGTGAGTATCTATCAGAAAGATCTGGAGAAACTTAGATCATCTTGCATTCCAGGTTCAAGCCCAGATAAGCAATCTTGAAGGAATGGGATGTAAAGAAAAAAAAAAAGAAAACAGAACTACCATTTATTTCATGCTTACCTTAGTGCAAGGCATTACTATATGTGCCCTGTATCTCACATCAGCCTCAGTAAAATATGACTGAGTACTGTATTATCCCTGGGCTTCCCGGGTGGCTCAGTGGTAAAGAATCTGCCTGCTGATGCAGGAGATGAAACAGACACAGGATTGATCCCTTGGTGGGGAAGATCCCCTGGAGGAGGAAATGGCAATGTACTCCAGTGTTCTAGGCTAGGAAACTCCATGGACACAGGAGCCTGGCAGGCTACAGTCCATGGGGTCATAAAGAGTCAGACATGACTGAACACACACTGGTATCATCCCTCTTGCACAGATGAGTAAGTGAAGGCACAGAAGGTAAGGAACATGCCTTGGACCACAAAGTTAGTCATGACATGCAGCCATACAGGTCTCCAGGTGTCAATATAGAGCCTGCTCATTATCCAGGGCTACATAGCCTCCAGGAAAAGGGAGTCAGAAGCTTTGGTGGAGGTGCATGGGTGGTGGGGAGAAAGTTGGCTAAAGCTGGGTGAAGATGCCTTAAGTTCAGGAGTACTTTGAATGAAATAAGGACAAAATTACCTACTGAGACCAGTAGACTGTACAAGCCATTCATTTTTCTCCAACAACGAATCCAAGAGGCATATTGCAGAAATGCATGACTCTTCTCTGCAATAGCAAACCAAAAATTACAGCTATAGTAACCAAATATCCTGACCATCCCAGTGATTATCAAGATTCCCTCACTCATCATGACTGGCAGAATCCACAGAAATGAAGGGGAAAAAAAGGAAGGTATATGCTGAAAAGTCAGTAAGCAGAAATGGAAAGGGTTAGAGGAAACTGAAGGATATGGAGGGTAAATGTACAAAATAACCTGGGAAAACAGTGCTCAGGTAAAAGCAGTGAAGAGAATAAAGTGATAATATCTTTATAGAAACATGCCATGAATTTATTTTCATTTGCTAAATACCAAAACATTTATAAAGTGTTTCTTTTGTGTTAGATGCTACTAGGCTTAGAACTGGCTATAAATATATGAATGTATAATCCTTGTTCTCAAAAAATGAATTCATAATCTAATGGTTGATAGGCAAAAATAACTAAATTTGGAAAATGGAGAGCAGGGACTTTTGAGAGTCCAAGGAAGTATTCCAAATATTAATGATACTTGGAAGATTAACAATGGCATAGATCCAAATGTAGTTTCTCCCTGTCTAGTTCCAAGGCTTTTGTTCTTAATCCATGGCAGAACACCAAAGCTCAGCAAAAAAGTGACATGAAGTTTCAAACTGAAATAGATGCTTGACAAGGTAGTGTTTTTGCTTGACCTACGTACATGCAGCCAACAGTACAACATGGCTTATTATTCTGGTTTATTTTTTCAAGAACTAGGCTCTTTTGAATACCCTTGTGTGTGTGTGTTAATCACTCAGTCATGTCCAACTTTTTGTGACCCCCATGGAGTGCAGCCCACCAGGCTCCTCTGCCCATGGAATTCTCCAGTCAAGAATACTGGAGTGGTTTGCCATTCCCTTCTTCAGGGGATCTTCATGACCCAGGGATTGAACCTGGGTCTTTTGCATTGCAGGCAGATTTTTACTTTCTGTAGGGCTACCAGGGAGGGAGGCCCTGATAGCTGTAGGCACTGAGACAATTGTTATTTTGTTGGGTACAATATTGAGAAAACCATGCAACAACACACTTGCAAACCGAGGAGACTCTATGATTCAGTGGTTTTAGAAACTGAAGTCATAAGCAAGAATTTTTCAAATACAAATTTTAACTTAAAAAACTAATAATCACTAACCGTTCAAAAATTTTTGTGAATATAAAAATCAGACAAGAAGTACTTAAAGCATAAAAGAAGCATTAGATTCTAATGAACTATCCCTATAAAATTGTATATTGTGCTTTTAATACAACTATTAATTACATGGTGGGACCTCTCTGTTAGCTAAGGGTCCCTGTAATCCTTGCCTGATATTTAATTTTGTGGGCCAAATATGGGATAGTACAGCAGACTCACGGGCACTGTTTTCTTTTTTAAGGTCCAAAACAGAGCTAAACTATTTTCTTCTGCAAAGCGAATTACTTACATTTTTAAAAAAGATGCAGCCTGGGGAAAGATTATTCTAGATCTACATAAGACAAATAACCCACATAGCACTGGTTACCTAATTTGTGATCTGGAAGTTAATTTGGACATAAAATACATTTAAGTCTATATTATTGGGTCTTAGTGAGATTTTAAAGGTAGTTTTTAACATCAATTTTTTTTAAATAACATCAAAGAAATGCAAGTTTGTAGACCTGCTAAATCACTTGGGATCTTCCAAGTAAAAATCTCTTCCTGCTAGAGCAAAAATGGCTGAAGTGAATTCCTTTGTCAGCAAATAGTGTTGCAAGATAAAAAGAATATGCTGTGGAAAAAGAAACAAGTATTAGGACAAGTTATTCATTCTGGGAGGTGTTCTGTAAGGCTGATAAAGTACCAGATGTTTCTAACACATCACAGCTTATGATATTTGCTAAATTCTATTTCTTGGTGTTATAATATATGCACTTTTTTTCCCTGAACCAATAAAGGAAGCATAACAGAGAAGAAGTGTTTTTCAAAAAATAAATGGCTTCCTTTGTAAAAGTAATGTTTTATGGGAAAACAATGCAAATGTAATCACTGATGAAAATTTGAGAGGCGCAGTACAAAAGTGAGTCTCATCCATCACATCATTCATTGGCATATGATTGTGACAAGAGGTTGAAAGAGAAGTGCATAAAGTATTACAAGATATCATTGATGCAGTTAATTTTATTAAAACAAGAGCTTTTTCAAAACGGAGGAGAAATTGAACAATAGTTTACAATAAAACTCGGAGTTTTCAAGAAACTCTTTTGTATCCAAATATTTACTCACTGCCTTCTGGCAAAGAACTCTATAGGGTTGATAAACTGTATCTATCCCTTTATAGCAAAAATGCCATTTGATCAATGTTTGACAAAAATTTCCTTTTAGTATATAACTCTTGATAAGTAGAATTTAGAAAAATTTTTGTTAGTATTCAGGTATTTTATATTGAAACCAAAATCAGTATGATTTTGTAAATAGAAAAAAAATCAGATATCCATGGTTCAAATACATGGAAACAAAGTTTTCTAAATTATTTGAACATCAGGCATTTCTAGATCTTCCAAATAAACACTACAGTGAATTTTAAATTATTCATTTGTAGAAAAACTACATCAAAGAAGATGAAAATCAATCAGCCATGTTTCAACAAAGGCTTTTATATCATCATATCAATATTCACTATAGTCTACAAATCAATCACTTCACTTGAATTAATATTTTTGTAAGACCACACTCTGTTATGATGGTTATTAAACTAATGAACAAAATAAACCAAACTTAAAACCAGGTTTCCAAGTCACTCAGTCCAGTTCAGTTGCTCAGTCGTGTCCGACTCTTTACAACTCCATCGACTGCAGCACACCAGGCCTCCCTGTCCATCACCAACTCCCAGAGTTTACTCAAACTCATGTCCATTGAGTCGGTGATGCCATCCAACTGTCTCATCCTCTGTCATCCCCTTCTTCTCTCATCTTCAGTCTTTCCCAGCATTAGGGTCTTTTCAAATGAGTCAACTCTTTGCATCAGGTGGTTAAAGTATTGGAGTTTCAGCTTCAACATCAGTCCTTCCAATGAACATTCAAGACTGATTTCCTTTAGGATGGATTGGTTGGATCCCCTTTGCAGTCCAAGGGACTCTCAAGAGTCTTCTCCAATATCACAGTTGAAAGTCATTATGCTCTATTAAAAAGAAACCAATACAGAATTGTAAAGTAAAATAAAAAAATAAATTAAAAATAAATAAATAAATAAAAGAAAAAGAAACCAACACTTAAACATAATTAAGAATATTTTTTCTAGCAATTACAAAATTGTGTTATGAGGGCTTCCCTGGTGGCTCAGATGGTAGAGAATCTGCCTGCAATGCAGGAGACTCAGGTTTGATCCCTGGGTCAGGAAGATCCCCTTGAGAAAGGAATGGCTCCCCACTCTAGTATTCTTGCCTAGAGCATCCCATGGACAGAGGAGCCTGATGGGACACAGTCTATGGGGTTGCACACTATGGGGTCACAAAGAGGGGGACACCACTGAACGACTAAGTGTGCATGTACACCCACATGAGCAAAACTAATATGAAACACAATTTGATGTTAATGTTATATATTTCGTCTCTGTATTATTCAGTATAATCTACTTTTCTTCTAAGTTTTAAAGTACTTATGAGATGTTATTACAGTCTAATATTTCATATAACTAGCAAGGAAGTGCATATTTGTTGGAAGTACAGGTGATTTTTAACAAAATTTGGAGATCAAAGCAAAATGATAGCATTGTGCCCTTTAGGGATATGAGACTCTCATATGCCAGTTGTATCATTTAAAACTACTTAATTGTCACAATCTTGTGGAGAATATCAATATTAAAATATAAGATAGTTAATAATAGCACTATCAATGCAGTGTTGTGATTAAGGTAATAAATATTAGTCAGATTGGATTCAAGAACAGCTGGAATTGCCGGTACTAATTTGCCCTTCACACTTGAGCCACTTACATCACCTTTACGAGCATTAGTTTCCACACCTACAAAATGTCAATAATGGTATTTAATGTTCTGGATGGTGTGGGAAATTGAGTGTGATGATCTATGTATGGCTTTTTATTACTGTTTATTAAATAGTAGCTTTTAAATTGCTTAATGATTAGCAATTATAATAAATTGCCAAAGGAAAAACTGCAATTTTTTAAAAATATATACCATTGTATGATTCTAGAACCTGTTGAGAATATTATAAATGAAACAATATCCTAGTAATTTATTTTTAATAGATCTAACAATAAACATTCACTATTTTAGCAATAAAAATGTAAGTATAAATATTTATACACATCTTATACCTCCATGTAATGAAAAGAATAAGAAGCTTGTCATTTTTTCCCCCTAAAATCAAATTTACCAGACTTCCCTGGTACCTCAGCTGTAGAGAATCTCCCTGCAATGCAGGAGACCTGGGTTCGATCCCTGGGTTGGGAAGATACCCTGGAGAAAGGCATGGCCACCCACTCCAGTATTCTTGCCTGGAGAATCCCATGGACAGAGGTGCCTGGTGAGCTACAGTCCATGGGGTTGCAGAATTGGACACGACTGAGCAACTAAACAACACGTTCACATCAGTAGTCTGACAAGACTGAGCAACTAATACACACACAACTCTTCTTGGTCTGTAGTGAGGCCAACTCTTCCAAAGTCCTTCCATTGAGAGCCTTTCAGGAAAGCAAGGAGAAGGAAAGTGATAGATTGATTAGTATAGTTTGATTATTCTTTTATTTGAAAACAAAAGCACTTATTACTGCAAACTATTTGCTTTGGGCTACTTGGCCATGATTTGTAGGTAGACACTGATGATGGGCATATCATTTTTACATACAAAGTTTTATGAGCTCAATATATGATCCAAAGGCAGATGTGATAGGGGTTCTCTGATATAAGAATGAATATAGGAATGGTAACACTGAAAACCTTGCAAGTTCCTTCTTTGCAAATAATGATCCATGCTGGGATTCTAAAAGTATTAAAAAATAAAAAACTGAAAAAAAATTAGTGGGACTTGTCAACTAAGAGAAGCAATTTTATGTGTTCAATTTTGTACCATCTTTAAATGCAAATTGTTGTTAAACTGAAGGTCATCACACTTGATGGCACCTCACTGTGATTAACTCTGCACTGTCTCAGCAGCCCCTTTATCTGTTTGCTTCAACTGTCACACAGTGGGTGACTTCTGTTTGGCATACCATTTGCTAATTATTGGCAAATTCTCCTTTTACTACTAGCATTTCCTCCTCCATGGAAACTACACAGTGAAAACAATGTTTCTCTATCCATCATAATGCTCTGAACTGTCAACAATGGATTCAAAGAAAAATGTCCCCTTTTCAATGAGTCAAGTGAGCATATGGATTGCTTCATTTGAAAATCCCATTAATACAGTGAGGAAACAGGTAGTATCTAATGAATCAGAAGTAAGTAGTTTGAAAAGTATGTTTGATAAGAATAATAATCAGTATTGAAAAGCATCAAAGACATTCTGGATAAGATTAATTAGGATATGAAAAGAGGGAAATTTAGCAGAAATATAACTGGAGAGAGTTGAGAGTGAGTAATATGTCTACCTGGTTGGAATCAAAACAGAGATTCTAACCAGCATATTTCATTAAATATCCAAAGAAACTGTTGTTAAAGATAAGAGCAGATTTCCATCAAAGCAAACAGTCCTTTGATGTTCTCTTCTCCTTTATCCTTCTTTAAAGTTCTACTTCTTGTTTCTAAATAAAGAGCCAGGGAAAAGTGGAAGAAGTTTGCCTCATGCATCAGCTTTTCCTGCTGGAAGTTCACAATATTGACAACAATATATTGATCACAGTACTGACAATATACTCATCTATACTGAAGCTTTTCTTTATCTACCTCTTTCTTAGTCCTCTGAAGAAATACATACTGATCCTTCCACTGTGAATCATTGAATGTCTCCTCACTCCCTCCAGGCTCTTGTCATTACTCTTTCCAGGATCTTCAACTTGCTTTCCACTGATTCCTTCATTGTATAAACATCTCAAGTAACTCCTGCTATAAATGTTGCTCTAAAAAACAGAGGAAACCTCCCTTGACTTATGTTCACAAGTAGGTTTGAACTGTGGTTTTGGAGAAGACTCTTGCGAATCCCTTGGACTGCAAGGAGATCCAACCAGTCCATTCTGAAGGAGATCAGCCCTGGATGTTCTTTGGAAGGAATGATGCTAAAGCTGAAACTCCAGTACTTTGGCCACCTCATGCAAAGAGTTGACTCATTGGAAAAGACTCTGATGCTGGGAGGGATTGGGGGCAGGAGGAGAAGGGGACGACAGAGGATGAGATTGCTGGATGGCATCACGGACTCGATGGACGTGAGTCTGAGTGAACTCCGGGAGTTGGTGATGAACAGAGAGGCCTGGCATGCTGCGATTCATGGGGTCACAAAGAGTCGGACACGACTGAGCGACTGAACTGAACTGATAAAATGCTCATTGATTTGTTCCATTGTTCTACAGATTTTGAGGAGGAGCAGTGCATGTATTACGTGTGTTCTAAAGTCTAAAATTATAGAAATGTGGAGAAATAAACATGCAAATAATGAGAGGAAATGATAGCTAATCAGGGGTCATAGAATGATAAATGGAAGATAAAAGATAGGATAGATGTTGGCTTAAAGGTCAGTTTTAGATTGGAATAGTTTGTGACGATTCCATTGAAAGGAATAATGTTTAAACTGAGAATTGAATGCTAAGAAATATTGTGCTGCATGATAATCTGGGTCAGAGTGCTCTGGACACTCACTAGCTCCACAGTAAGTGTGAAGACCCCAAACAAGGCTGAAATTTGATATATTTGAAAAACAGAAGTAAGTCCAGCACGAATGAGAAATGTATACAATGTCGAACATGAGAAAAGTCAGCTTGCTGGGCAGAAGCCAGATCACAGAGGCCTTTGTAGATCAAGGTGAGGAGTGTGGATTTTACTTACAATTGGGAAGACATGGGATGGTTTTAAAGAGGGGAGTCAAATAATATAATTAGCTTTTTAGCGCTACTTGGATGTTTTGTGGTATGGATGCCAAGGAACAAATAATAGAAGCAAGATCAAGTAGGAAACTATAGAGCTTGTTCGGAAACTAGAGTTAATATTAAACTAGGGAGGTAATGGAGTAAGTGTAGAGAAGCAGAAGGATTTAGAATGTGTTTTGGATTTAGAAGTGACCTCTTGGAGCGTTAGATATGAAATGTAATGTAGATCTAGGAACAATTGTTAAGCTTTTGGCTTGAGTCAATAGGTACGTGACTCCATTTGTGACTGAGATGCAAAGATGCAGTAAGAAACACAAGAAGGAAACTTAACACAGATTATGTTAAGTTTAAGGTAATTGGATATTTAGTTCTGAAGTTTAAATGAATGGCCAGGGCAGGATTTATAAATTCAGAGTGAACATTTAAATATAAAGATATTAACATATATATATATACTACCATGTGCAAAATAGCTAGCTAATGGGAAGCTGCTGTATAACACAGGGAGCCCCAGTCAGGCACTTTGTGATGACCTAGAAGGTGGGAAGAGGAGGGGGTAGGAGAGAGTCATAAGTCATATGGCTTATGACTCGTTCAGATTGTTGTATGGCGGAAACTGACACAACATTATAAAGCAATTACTCTCTTTCTGGAATATATATAACACTGTGGAAAGAAAATATCAACAGAGAAAATAAAGAGGTCACAAAGCAGGGCACAGTATGGGCTGAATATTTGTATCTCCTAACCCCAAATTTACATGTTGAAGCCCTCATGTGATAGTATTTGAAGATGGAGCCTTTGGGAAGCAGATATGCCAGAAAGATGGAGCCCTCGAAAAGAAAAGAAAGACAGAACTCTCTTTCCCTCTCTGCCATATGAGGAAGCTAGGAAGAGGTCTCTCAGAAGACCTTGACCAGCTGGCCCCTGATCTCAACCCCTAGCCTCTAGGATGGTGAGAAATTAATGTTTGTAGCTTAAGCTACTCAGTCTGTGGTTTTGTTACAGAGTTCAAGAAGGCTTAGACAGTGAACTCTCATGTTTAGAGGAGGAAAAGCCAGAGATTGAAGGTGGCATGTGATGGGTACAAAAAAAAAAAAAAAAGCAGTGAGGAAGAAAGTGAAGAAAGCTATTCTTTAATGAAATTTTTATGTGAAGGAGATAAAACACCTCAGTTTATACACTCACTATCTCAGGATCACTATCTCCAGTAGAACCGTTGCAGTCACCTCCACCAAAACAGTAAAGTGGCTCTTGCTAAGACTTCCAAATAGTCTTCAAAAACATTACTTCTGTGATGCTAAATAACCAGTTTTTTTCTCATGCATGATTCCTTAGGCTTACTTTAGCCTCTTGAGTATGAACAAAGTCATCAATCCAAGCCACAAATGGGGGAAAAAAAAAAAAAAACTAGATAAAGAAAATATTTCCATTTAACCAAGGTGTGATATAAGAGCTATTTTCCTCCTGAATTTAATGGAAATGCTTAAATTACTGGAAGGTGGTTGATCACTACCTTTTCAGTATAATTTCATTCAATAACAATTTCAAGGATAAAAATTGAATATTTACTCACTATTCAAATTTGAAACTTAGAAAAAGGTTGAAATTTCCATGTATATCAAGAACGTTAACCACTAGAGAGCCAAAATTTAAATGATGTCCAATAAAGGTAGGCTCTGTGCTCAACAGTGCAGTTTTGAGCTTCTGCAAAAACTGTGAAACACTATACGTTTTAGTTGCAAATGTAGTACTTAATCTGTTCTTACTGTTGAAGATGTCTTAATTTTTCCAGGAATTGTTAGAATTTGGCCACATTTTTATAAAACTTCAGAGAGAGAAGTTTGGCAAGCCAGCACCTATTGACTGATACAAGTCATTGCCAGTTGGAATAAAAATTGGCTTAGCTTACACAGTTCCTGTATGAAAGTAACCTTGTAGAACCTGACATGAGTATATTTTTATGTTAGTCAATACAGAATTTGTTAGTTTTCTTTTCTACTGAGGAATGAAATCCATATTAATTACTAGTATCTCTGTCTTTAAATGATAAATAAGTTTTGAAATTAAATAAACGTCTGGGGACACACCAAAATTTAAAGGATTTAAGGCAGTGGCACCCCACTCCAGTACTCTTGCCTGGAAAATCCCATGGATAGAGGAGCCTGGTAGGCTGCAGTCCATGGGGTCGCTAAGAGTCAGACACGACTGAGCAACTTGACTTTCACTCTTCACTTTCATGCATTGGAGAAGGAAATGGCAGCCCACTCCAATGTTCTTGCCTGGAGAATCCCAGGGACGGGGAAGCCTGGTGGGCTGCCATCTCTGGGGTCTCACAGAGTTGGACACGACTGAAGCGACTTAACAGCAACAGTGCATTTCTTGATAACAATATTACATTAACTCACCATCTTCTATAAATGCCTGATGTGTATTCTAAGAAAAGGAACTTTTTGGATAGCAACATGAATTTTAAATTTAATAACCTGGTGTATGTGTTAAGTGTTCTTTGGACAGACCAGCTGAAAGACTGAGCACTTCTTTAGTGTTGTTTCAAATACATCACTGAAATAATTCTACTTAATAGGATACCCTTATTTTATAAAATTTCTATAAAATAGGATTAGGCCATTTTAAAAATAAAGATATACTTGGTAGTGATTGTGAAGCTTAGAAATTGTGCCTTTTATATAGTAGGAACTGAAAAGCTAATGAAGTAAATTCTTGTTTAACTGGGATTTACTGAATTATTGCTGTACTACTGTTAATCCCTTTTACATTGGAAAAATGATAATTTTTGCCAATTATATCTGCATGTTATTCTTTAAGGAATTGAAGACCAAATGAAAGATTCTTTTGAGAACACTTAGTAAAATAATAGGGATTCCCAGGTGGCTTAGTGGTAAAGAATCCACCTGCCAATGCAGGAGACACAATAGATGAGGGTTTGATCCCTGGATTGGGAAGACCCCCTGGAATAGGAAATGGTAACCCACTCCAGTATTGTTGTCTGGAAAATCCCATGGACCTAGGAACCTGCCAGGCTACAGTCCAAGGGTCTCAAAAGAGTTGGACATGACTGAATGTCTAGGCACATTCAGTAAAAGAGTTCAAAATATCGAACTATAAAAGATGTCACACAGATTGTGATATTTTTATTAATAGTTGGAATTTTGCTTTCTTGCCTAATAGTTGGAAATTCTCAGTTTAAGGGGTCTCAAATCAATAATTTGCATGGATTCTGTGTGACACTTAGGATGAATCTTAAAAGCATTTAGATATATGAAAATATAACAGTCTTCAAGTTAATCAGAGATTGCAAATTGTCGATAGCAAACAAATGCATTCAAATATCAGCATCCATAGAAAAATGATATATTTGACTTATAATAAAATATTATTTTGTAAATATTAGACAAACAATGGAAGAATTATAATAAAACCAGCCACATATAATCAAATAAGTTGCAAAAATACATCAAAAAGAATAGTAGTTGTCTCTAGGTAGCAAATTGGGCTTCCCCAATGGCTCAAGAGGAAAAGAATCTGCCTGCAATGCAGGAGACATAAGAGATGTGGTTTCGATTCCTGGGTCAGGGAGATCCCCTGGAGGAGAAAATGACAACCCACTCCAGTGTTCTTGCCTAGAAAGTCCCGTGGACAGAGGAGCCTGGAGGGCTACAGTCCCTAGGATCACAAAGATTCAAACACAACTGAGTACATACTCATGCTAGGTAACAGTTTAGCTCATGAATATAACTAACAGATAAGAAACCTGCAGTTTAGCTGCTCTACTCAGTCCAGCCTCCAGAGTTCTGATCACAGTTCTCAGCTGGATTCACCTAGTTCAAATATTCCTCATAAATGATATAAGGAAAGATCTTTTAACTCAGAATTTTATAAATACACCAAAAATAATTAATTTAAAAAATAAGACCATGCCATGGAATATGTAGTAGAGAGTCATATTAAGCATTGTGTGCTAAGTTTCTTCAGTCATGTCCCACTCTTTGGGACCCCACAGGCTGCAGTCTGCCAGGCTTCTCTGCCCATGGAATTTTCCAGGTAAGGATACTGGAGTGGATTGCCATTTCCTACTCTAGGGGATCTTCCCGACCCAGGGATTGAACCTGTATCTCTTACGTCTCCTGCATTGGCAAGTGAGTTCTTTACCACTAGTACCATTTATCTTTAAAAATCTGTAATACATTACACATAATATATAGTGTTGTTCTACAGTTCATAACCATTCTCTAATTGCTAGGGAACTAGTAGAACACTTAGCAACTTTAAAAAAAAGGTGGGGGTGGGTTGTAATAAACACATGGTAAAAAATGTAGCGGCTTCAACACAAAAAGTGCTCACACTCCGCAATTATGTGAAAACCTAGCTCTTTCATCCTCTAAGGCCTCAGTTTTCCACTGTATTTTCTGGATGCAGCCAAGTGGCAGTTAGAAAATGGAGTACATATTTCCATCCAATTATATTAGGTAGCATTCACTCATATGGCCTTAGGCAACCACATAGAAACCTGGAGAATGTAGGCCAGCTGTGTACCAAGGAGGAAAAGGGTTTCACAGAGCCAAGGCATTTTCTCAGAGGTTGAAGATTTATAGCTTAAATCAAATATGTAGGTCATTTTTTTTCTTACCTAATCACACACATTTTTCTCATCCTCTTACGTGTGAATAAATGCTGTCCACTATTCTTCCTTAAGATTGAAAACATTCCCACAGTACTGTGTGTCTTTCATGTTGCTATCTTATTGCAGACCCTTCCTCTTTCTCATCAAGATCGATGAACCATCCACATAACTAATGATCTCCCTCTGAATGTCTTCCAGTGTTCTTCACATAGATTCCACATAGATTCCCAGTGATCTTTGAAAAAGCATATGTGATCCTGTCACTTCCTGCTTAAATCTTTAAATAGGAACCTTTCTCTATAACAAAAGTTTAAGCTGCTTAGCAGAGATTGTAATGACCTAAATTCTTGGCACGGTCTGACAGAAAGTCATAGTTGTTAGTATCAAGGCTAGCGTTATGACTGCAGAAAATTCCTCATTCTGGTTATGCCATGTCCTAGGTGTTAAAACTTGGCAGGTTTTTCTGAAGCTAAAGTTTATATCCTTTTCTCTGAGGAATGATACGTTTATATGAATCATCCATAATCTTGCCCAGTCTTAACTTCAAACAATGATGCCTATTTGATAAAATATTAACTTTAGATAATATTGTTGGAACAGAGGCGTTAATATTTGGAGCTAAATAATACATGCTTGGATACTGAATGAATCAGGAGTTTTAGGAGATACTATTCATTCTATATATAAAATGAAGTGTACTAGTTTTATAATATAAAATAAAATAATATATTTTATATTATTATGTTATAATATATATTATATATAATATATATTATAAAATAATATAGTTTAAATGACTTTATATTTAATATATTGATATGTGTACAGATCTGATATAATAATCACTCTTATCAGATCTTTCCAGAAATTAATGTTCTCTGCCTTGCTCAAGTTCAAGAACCACCCCCCAGGCTCTCTGCTCCTCTTCCATTGCCTGTGTCATCCACAAAGGCTGCCTTTCTACCAGTGTGAGTGTGTGCTAAGTCGCTTCAGTCATTTCCAACTCTTAGTGACCCTATGGACTGTAGCCTGCCAGGCTCCTCTGTCCATGGGATTCTCCAGGTAAGAATACTGGAGTGGGTTACCATGCCCTTGTCCAGGACTTTCTGCCAGCAGTGATCTCTATTCTCAGTGCTACTGCTCTGGTTTCCTAGTAAGGAGGATACGTGCTTTTCCATAAATTATGTTGTACTCAGGGTAGGCAAAAACATGTTGATCTTTCCCCACAGCCAAGTGAGATGAGATTGACATTTTCATTTGAATGGAAAGAAATGTCAGACGTTGGATTGTATAGTGACATGATATTAACTGTACACCCTGACACTTTCCCAGATTCCTTTTAGAGTTTTATGGGGCTGCTTCTTTCTCCCATTCTGGAACTGTCTTTAATTAAATGTGGATGGCTCATCCCCTATATCCATGTCACCAGCCTCAATATAAAAATTTACCCCTCACTTCACAAAAGAAGGGAATATTTGTATTGTCCAATTTCCTGAATCCCCATTTAATGCCTTAGAATCTAATTCTTTCCCAAAATGATACAATAAATGTCAGTTTCTTTGAGAGAAATGTCCCATCCACAAGGTTGTGGTTTAGACCTTTGACCTTAATAAGATATTCCCACATGTAATTCATGCCTTCGTGTATTCATTCATTCACTCAGTCAGCCAGTATGAATTGTGCACCAACTCTGAGACAGACACTGGTGGTATTCTAAATGAAGAAATCAAAGTCTCCACTCTCATTGAACTTATTTCTAAGGGGTAAGAGATGACAAAAAATGAAAAGATTTGATGTAACAGATCTGGATATGTGCTGAGAGGGAAAATGATGCAAGATAAGTGGTTAGTGATTAATGGTACACGGTAGAGTCCAAATAACTAAATCTAGGTTGTGCACAATTGTGTCTGACTCTTGGTGACCCTGTGGACTGTAGCCCACCAGGCTCCTCTGTCCATGGAATTTCCAGGCAGGGATTCTGAAATGGGTTATCATTTCCTTCTCCAGAGGATCTTCCGAACTCAAGGATTAAACCCATGTCTCTTTCATCTCCTGCATTGGCAGGCAGATACTTTACCACTCTGCCACCTGGGAAGCCCAACCAAATCTTGGTTACTAAATCCCAAAAGAAAAATATCATGAGTGACACCAAAAGGGATTGTGACATGCTCTTTCCAGTTCCTTTCATCACCTATCAGAAGATTCCCCAAAACACTGGGGTCTAATCTCTCCTCTTTAAATTTTACTTCCTCAATCTGGGTTATCTAGGAATTAGAATAATTATGAAATTGGTAAAACTATATGAAAAGTCAGAGTTTCTTTCACTGGGGGTTCAGGTCTAGACCCCTCCATTGGTCACTAATAAATACATTTTAAAGAGTGGTTATTTGCTTGTTTTAATTTATGTCCCAATAAGCCAATTTATTTTTAAGATACATCTCTTTTATAAATGAAAGAACATACAACAAACAGAATTATAAATTACCAAAACAAGGTGGGTTTAGGGGAGATGCTAAGTGGTAGTTTAGTTAAATTGATATGTTTATTTTTAGGACTAAATTATTTTGGCAAGATAGTATAACCCTTTAAACATGATATTCACATTTTATGATGAATTTGAGAATAAGTATCACTACTTTATCAGAAAAGATAATCTTCTTTAGAGAAATCTTAGTTTGCCCATTCTTTGCTGATATTTATTATATCCTGGGAATTTAAAATTTTATAGCAGAAATCAGGGGGGAAAAGGATTTTAACATGCTTAATTTTGATTTAAAGATAATTTCCCTCTCAAGTGTTGGCTGCAAATGTGTATAAAATTTTAAATTTAAGTGTCACCATTATTTTATTATATATTCCAACTCCATAAGCATTGTAAGCTCATTTGTTTAAAATAAAATAGCTCATGAATTTATCTTAATATATTGTCAAATGTCCCTTCAGTCCTTTCCTTTCCTTCCATCTCATTCTTGCATCATTAGAATTTTCATTAAACATATTTCTTTGAGTTATTTATTGTAAGAACATTCATTGACTTGTGCTACCATGCCTCAAAATTTAAAGAAAGAAGCTAGCATATTATGCTGGGACTTATTATCTATGGCTTTGAGTATTATTATAAACAATTGCTAGAAAAGAAGAGTATTTGAATAGTAATCTTAAATAGCTCTCCTCTCAATCCCAAGTCTTGTAGTAATATATGCTCAGTAGGAACAGCAGTTCCAGAGCACTCACTAGGGGACAGATGTTTATTTCAAATGGTCTCCCTTAACTTCCATCAGAAGAAATATGTTCTGATGTCAAAGCTATTGCCTTGCCTTATAAGTAAAAAGACCAGATAGAGCAAAGTAAAATCAATGGGAAATTTTGATAGGAAAGAGTTTCTTTTATAAGAAACTCCCCTCCTTTTTTTTTTTTTCCATCCATAGGCCCTGCATTTTTTTCATGTTGTTAGGAGAAATGTGTAAGATTGTACTTGTTTATCTCATCAACAAAACTTTTACACCCAAATTAGATTCACAACTGAGAAACGTGATTAGGGTTGTTGATTTTTTTAACAAGTCCGTTTTCCCAAAAACTACTTGAATACTGACACTAGATGACAACATGGCTTCTTTGAAGTGTGGGTTTGTTGTAGGTCATTTTCTTCATCTCTCAGGGCTCACTATGGAATAATAAAATTTTGCACACACAAAAGAATAACAACATTGGTGAATGTATCATTTCAAATTAATGTTTTCATTTTCTTCAAATGTATACAGCACAGATCGACCTGGAGAGTACTGCGCATAGTGAAATGTCAGATAGAGAAAGAAAAGTACTCTGTTTTCACTTATATGTGGAATACACAAAATAAACGAATATAACAAAACAGAAGGAGACTCACAGAGGTAGGGGATTATGATGTACAGCAAGAATGCATGCTCACTCACATCCTATTTTTTGTGACCTTATGACTGGAGGCTGCCGGGCTCCTCTGTCCATGGGATTGTCCAGGCAAGAATATTGGAGCAGGTTGCTATTTCCTCTGCCAGGGAATCTTCCTGACCCAGGGATCGAAACCACGTCTCCTGTGTCTTCTTGCATTGGTAGGTGGATTCTCACGCCACTGAGTCACCTGGGAAGCCAAGAGGTACAGACTACTATGTATTAAATAATAAGCTACAAGGATATATTGTATAGCACAGGGAAATTCAGCCAATATACTGTGCTGTGCTTAGTCTCTTAGTCATGTCCAACTCTATGAGACCCTATAGACTCTAGCCCACCAGGCTTCTCTGTCCATGGGGATTAATGGAATGGGTTGCCATGTCCTACTCCAAGGGATCGTCCCAATCCAGGGACTGAACCCAGGTCTCCTGCATTGCCAGCAGATTCTTTACCGCCTGAGCTACCAGGGGAAGCCCAGCCACCAGAGAAGCCCAATATTCTATAATAACTTCAAATGGAGTATAATCTATAAAAATATTGAATCACTGTGTTGTATTTCTGAAACGAACACAATATTTTTAAGTCAACTATACCTCAATTAAGAAAAAAAATAGCTGGGCAAAGGAGGATGATGGCATGCAATCACTTTTTTTCATATATGTTATAAAGTAGATAACTTTATAACAAGGCTATAATTTTCACTCATAACACTCTACATATATTTGTGTCACATTTTTCATTTGAAGGTGGAATCATTACCAAATTTAACAGAAAAATGAGAAGGTCTTAGTAAGATGAGACATTTCCTCAGGCCCTTTCAACCATGAAACATTAATTTAGATTTTAGTGAAGATTTAACATATGAAAAATATAAGATAATGATATATTCCCTATACTCAAAGGACTTACAAATAGTGGAGGAAGAAAAACATGAATTAGATAATATAAAACAATATATAATTAGATTTCCAATGGATTGCATATTCAAAATGTAAAACAATTCAGTAGTGCAAAACAGAAAATAACGAAAAATGCATAGTGTAGGAAATAATTCTTAGAACAGGATAAGAAATGGAATTACATACAAGTCCAGAGAAATAAGGAAGACCTTCATGTTGGTTTTTCAACTGAACTCTGAAAATACCCAAGCCTTTAATTATTTCCTCAATCTTTTTTTTTTTTTACTTTTATAATGCTTTGTGTTAATGGTTTTTCCCAATAAATATTGTCTAAATTCTCTTTCTTGTACTTTCTGATATATCTTATATGCCAATAAATATTTTTTTAATTGAATAATTGCTTTACAATATTATGTTGGCTTCTGCCATACATCAATATGAATTAGCCACAGGTCTCACACACTAGTAAACTAATGCTCAAAATTCTCCAAGCCAGACTTCAGCAATATGTGAACTGTGAACTTCCAGATGTTCAAACTGGATTTAGAAAAGGCAGAGGAACCAGAGATCAAATGGCCAATGTCTGTTGGATCATCGAAAAAGCAAGAGAGTTCCAGAAAAACATCTATTTCTGCTTTATTGACTATGCCAAAGCCTTTGACTGTGTAGAAACAATAAACTGTGGAAAATTCTGAAAGAGATGGGAATATCAGACCACCTGACATGCCTCTTGAGAAATCTGTATGCAGGTCAGGAAGCAACAGTTAGAACTGGACATAGAACAACAGACTGGTTCCAAATAGGAAAAGGAGTACGTCAAGGCTGTATATTGTCACTCTGCTTATTTAACTTATATGCAGAGTACATCATGAGAAATGCTGGGCTGGAGGAAACACAAGCTGGAATCAAGATTGCTGGGAGAAATATCAATAACCTCAGATATGCAGATGATACCACTCTTATGGCAGAAAGTGAAGAGGAGCTAAAAAGCCTCTTGATGAAAATGAAAGAGGAGAGTGAAAAAGCTGGCTTAAAGCTCAACATTCAGAAAACTAAGATCATGGCATCCAGTCCCATCACTTCATGGGAAACAGTGGAAACAGTGTCAGACTTTATTTTTTTGGGCTCCAAAATCGCTGCAGATGGTGATTGCAGCCATGAAATTAAAAGACATTTACTTCTTGAAAGGAAAGTTATGACCAACCTAGACAGCATATTCAAAAGCAGAGACATTTCTTTGTCAACAAAGGTCCATGTAGTCAAGGCTATGGTTTTTCCAGGAGTCATGTATGGATGTGAGAGTTGGACTATAAAGAAAGCTGAGCGCTGAAGAATTGATGCTTTTGAACTGTGGTGTTGGAGAAGACTTTTTAGAGTCCTTTGGACTCAAGGAGATCCAACCAGTCCATCCTAAAGGAAATCAGTCCTGGGTGTTCATTGGAAGGACTGATGTTGAAGCTGAAACTCCATTACTTTGGCTACCTGATGTGAAGAGCTGACTCATTTGAAAAGATCCTGATGTTGGGAAAGATTGAAGGCAGGAGGAGAAGGGGACAACAGAGGATGAGATGGTTAGATGGCATCACCAACTCAGTGGATATGAGTTTGGGTAATCTCCGGGAGTTGGTGATGGACAGGGAGGTCTGGCGTGCTGCGGTTCATGGGGTCACAAAGAGTTGGACACGACTGAGTGACTGACCTGAACTGAACTGATACATATTGAATCCTTCTGTGCTGGATTCTAGGGCCACAAGATCAAATAAGATTGTTTACATTCAAACCAAAACTCATTGAATTGCAAATATTAGTAACCACCTAAACTAGTTTAGTTACAGGCTTGCTATTGAATAATTTGGGGATACTTCATGAACCACCAAGGTCAAGACTATGGCTGGGCCTCCTGGAGTTCTGGTTTCCCTGATGGCTCTGACAGTAACGAATCTGCCTGCAATGCAGGAGACCAGAGTTCAATCTGTGGGTCGGGAAGATTCCTTGGAGAAGGGCATGGCTACCTACACCAGGATTCTTGTCTGGGAAATCCCATGGACAGAGGAGCCTGGTAGGCTACAGACCATGGGGTCAGAGAGTCAGACATGACTGAGTGACTAACAGGTATCCTGGAGTTAGTTCTAAGAGGGTAAGAGGAAAGTTACCAGGGATGAGAGTGGCTATTCTCTTCATCTTGTCTGGCTCTATCTGTTGTCCTGCCTGCATCATTCTGTTTTTCTTAACCAACCATGCTCTTCAATTTATGTCCAGTCATCTTTACCAATAAAATTTGCACACTGCTTTGATCTCTCATGATACATTCTCAGGCCTATATTTTCTGTGTCTCCTCAAGTGCTTAGCCATGACAGTCTCGGGTTTCCAGTTTTCTTAGGTATTTTCAAGACAAAAATAAGTGAATTTTTACTCACTTTGCAAATGTGATGCCTGGCTCTGAGTTAGAAGTTTGTTTCTGCTCCAGCCAAACAAACCTGGGTGGGAAGGATCCACCCATAATCCCATGGCAGGTGCTGCTTTAGAGAGAGTGGGTGCTATAGAAGGGCGTGTAGGAGGAGGAAAAAAAAAAGCCTGTCTCTGTCTTCATGTTGCTTCCAGATTTGCGAGGCTGAAATTTAGAAAGAGATGAAAACAGTATTTCAAGGCCAGTGAACTTGCCAAGTGGCATGTAAAGAGTGGACAGCTTTAGAAATTATGAGCACTCAGAGCAGAAAAAACTTAGTCAAACAGTACATCCTTATTCTGTACACCTTACTGTTTTAACCATGCATGCACATGCAGAACCCCCCCACCCACCCACCCATCCCTGCTCTGTTCACCCAGAGAACAACAAAAGCCTTGAGAAAAAGTTGGAGTGAAAACCTGAAAACAAATGATGGTTTCCTCAGATAGCATGATTATATATATAAAACAAATAACTTTGGCCTTTACAAATTTCACACTTAACCAACACATCTCTTTGCACTTGCTTATTAGAGGTGGAACCAGTGAGCAGAGGTATAGAAAGTAGAGTAAATACAGCAACCATGATGATAATGTAAGGCTTAACCTCACTAGCTGGAGTGAGTATTGATTATTGGGTAATTTTAAAAAGAAAATATACTAAGAGGCAAGCATGGGGAAAAAAAGTTTGCAAAATATGATAAGGAGCTGATATACTTAATAGTGAATTTTCAGGACATGCTTTTCAAAGCTGTTACCTTATCAGAATATGTATAAGTATTACATGAAAAATGCACTAATAGTAAAATTCATTTGGATATCTTTGCACTAAATAAAGTTTAACAAGTTGATTCTCTGTGTATCATCTGAGTCACACACTAGTGTTTATTATTCACCTTCAAGAGGGACAGTACAATTAGTAGCATTTTTAATTCATTTGACTACAGTCCTCAGTGTTTTATTATCTGTCAGATACATCTCCAATGAGAAGGTCAGTTAATAGTTTTAAATAAATGCCAAATATATACATGCTTTCCTGGTGGCTCAGATGGTAAAGAATCTGCCTGCAATGCAGGAGACCCAGGTTTGATCCCTGGGTTGGGAAAATGCCCTGGAGAAGGGAATGGCAACCCACTCCAGTATTCTTGACTGGAAAATCCCATGAACTGAGAAGCTTTGTGGGCTACAGTTCATGGGGTCATGAAAAGCTGGACATGACTGAGCAACTAACACACATAAATATATAAATGAAAGATGATGTACCCATAAAAGTACATTTAACCCATTGTTAAGCCCCACTACTAAGAAGGGAACAAGTCGAAACAACATGATTTTTAAACCAATTAGCATACTTCTTTGTTGCAGAGGGCAGAATATTTAGAGAGACCTCCCATAACTTCTGGATCTGAAAGTGATTTGGCAGTATGTATCAGTGGCACTGAGAAAGGGAATATCATTTGATCTTGTAATTACATTCTAGATATCCAGCTTGAGGGAAGAACCAGAGTAAAATAAAGTTTTTGAGCACAGCTCTTCATGTTGGCATTACTTATAATGAACAAAAAAAAAAAAAAGTGAAGTGCTTTTAGTTAGATTATAAAATTAATGATGACATATCTACAAATATAATATCACATAGTCACTAACATCGTGGTTTTGAATATTTAATCATCTGGACCAAGTTTCTTGGTATAAAATTGATTTTTAAAAAAGTAGAAAATAGTAGTTTTCTTTCCTTGACATTTTTCAAACTTCCTACTTTTTGCATATTTATCAGGGAAAATGTGTATCACAGTAAGTTACAGTTGTTAGCTTTGAAAAGATTCAGGTGCTTTGCTTTAGACTTATAATTAAGGTGTGTTCCCAGAACTACTCCCGTATTTAAAAATTCTAGCTCCAAAGCAGTACAAGGAAAAGGTATTCATTTGCATTGTTTTAGCAACTTGTGAACAGCCTTTTAAATGCAAATACCTGAATGCATATTTCAAAGGTAAAAAATTAAGGCATTTTTCAAGTGCTGATTTACAGTAGTGCAGTTGGCATAAGCATCTGTGAAAGAAAATTTATCATGCCAGAAAATAATTGAAATAGTGGTTGAAAGGTTCCTGACAGCAACCTTTTATCTGTGGCTTAAATAAATACTTTCCATTTCAAAGGCATCTCTAACTGCACCTTATAGTTCAAGTGATCAGTAAAAGTAGACAACTGACTTCTTCAAGGAGTCTTGATTTTTATGTGATTTGATCAGCTCACAGAGTATAAATTCAACTGCCAGAGCTAAACATATGCACAGGCCTATCTGAATTCTTGTATTCCAGGCATCTGGTAAAATATGTTCATGTCGCTAGCTTCTTTCAAGTCGTGTTTATCATCATCTCCCTGATTGCCTAATATAAGTTTACAACCTGTCTCCTAGGTGTACTAGTACATTACAGCTCTCCACAGATATCATAAACAGCGACATCTTTGGTAATGAATGTCAGAATCATACCAGCCTAAGAGTATATTATCCATCTTCTTGTCTCATTGCTGACACACCAAGTGCGACACTTGTTGGAAATTCCATAATCCAACAACCTTTAATATACAAATTTTGCCCTAGTTGCACCAGGAAGATATTTCAGAAGCCCAGTCAATTATGAAGACAGAATGTCTCTTATCTAAACAGCATCACTGTCTCAGTCGTTTCTCATTTTTCTTCAATTAATTTGTCTTCTACTATGGAAACATTGAAAGGCCTAAGATTTTAAGGCCAGAAGGGATGCTAGTCTAAACATTTAAATTTGCAAATTAGAAAGTTGAAGATAAGAGTTAACATGTTTGCCTAAAATCACACTGGCAACTGGCTATCTATTTAGAAGCAGAACTAAAGTATTCCGACTCCTAGTCTATGCTATTTTCATTATGCCAGGCAAACTCGCCAAATAACTGATTCCCCAAGTGAATCTATTTAAAGTAACCGCATTTGATTGTATTTTTTTTAAAAAAAGGATTATGTACTTTTCTCCCTCTCCTTTCCTCCTTCCCCTTCTTTCATTTTCTCCTTGGCTTGCCTTTCTTTTGCTTGATTTCACTCATCTCTCCCTGCCACTCACTCTCTCTCCTTCTTCCCCACTCCCACTTCTGTCTTCCTTCTGTCCCTCCTTTTCCATCCTTCTTTCCCCCTCCTTTCTTCCTTCTTTTCCCCCTCATCTCTCCCTCCCTCATTTTCCTCCTTTATATCTGTTTTGCCCCAACATCTAAGCAACATTGTTAGTTACCTCTCTCTGTACACTTATTTTCCATATGACATTTTCTCTTGGCCAACAATTAATTTTTGTAAAGATGCCCATCAGAGCTGGTTACTATATCATCCAAATCCTTAATCCTTAATCCATCTGCTTAAATCTAGTTTTCAGTCAAAGAGCCAAAAAAGATCCAGGTTAATCAAATGCTTTTACCATATAATTGATAGTAATATTCTTTGGGGAAGTTCTGTATAGAAACAAATACAAATATTTTCCCTAAGGGTAAGAAGCATATTTTCCCTAAGAGTGCACTTTTAAGGATATTACATCATCAGATTTAGAATAATTAACTTTGATTTCATATTCATTATGTATTAGTGTATGGACAGTTGGAGCCTTGCCATACCACAAGAACTACAGAATAATAATATATTGGTATATATTAAAACAGACAAAAACTCTCCCGCATGATGATATCTATTAATTAATATAAGAAGCATCATCACTAATAATACGACAGTCTATTTGAAGAAAACCATTTTAGGCAAAAGTGTTAGATAGCAGTTTTCTTCTCCTAACCTACAGACAAAAGCAACTGTTATGTATTTTCCTAACTACATGAAGTAGATGTTATAATGTTAGATGTGTACAAAGATGAATAATATAATAGCAGTCCTATAAAGAAGTATAGTCCAAAAATGTGAAGTAAAGAGAGAAAAATAACTTGTTATAAAAAGAAATACTAGTTTTTGGTGATGAGGCAGTGGAAATAGAAGTTATGTTCTTAACAATGATATTTTAGTAATGATATTTATAATTACATTTAAAGTGAATGTAATATATATATTTACAACATTTGGCTCACTTGCAAATATGTAGGGTACTTTAGTTGATTTTACCAGCCTAATTTGTAGGTGGGCAATTTAAATAATAGTAGATTTAATAGATTAAGGGAAAGCGGAGGAAGGTTTGGTGAAAGAAAGAAGTTGTATTCAAGTAATGAAATGGCTTTGTGCCCTCTAAACAAAATTATAATGATGAGTACTCTCAGGGACTAAGGAAAATTTGGCCTAAGATCTTAACATACATTGTATTTTAAAGTTTTTACTATTCATATGTGATCATTATCCACTACATCTTCAGTTCAGTTCAGTCACTCAGTCGCGTCCGACTCTTTGCCACCCCATGATTGCAGCATGCCAGGCCTCCCTATCCTTCACCAACTCCCGGAGTTCATTCAGACTCACGTCTTAGAGTGGGAGTTAACTGAAAACAACAACAACAAAAAAACACTAAATTCAGAGAGAGCAGGGGCCTAACTCAGTTGAGTGAAGCATATTTGGAGGCCTAGTGGGAATGCTAGCCCCTGAAGCTCCCTTCACACAACACTGTACCAGAAGCAGCTGCTCCTAACATGTAAAGAGAGAGAATTCAGAAAGATAAGGCACCCCAGTGTTCATGGCAGCATTATTTATACTTTCCAAGATATGGAAACAACCTTTCTATGAACAAATGAATGCATAAAGAAGATGTTGTACATATATACAGTGGAATATTACTCAGGCATGTGAAAGAATGAAATAATGCCATTTGCCACAACATGGTTGGGTTTGGAAGGCATTATGCTAAGTGAAGTAAGTCTGACACAGAAAGACAAATACTATATGATATCACTTATCTGTGGATCTAAAAATACAATAAACAAGTGAATAAAAGAAAAAAGAAGCAGATTCACAAATATAGAGAACAAACTGCTGGTTACCAGTGGAGAAAGGAAAGTGGGGAGAGGCAATATTGAGGTGAAAGTGAAAGTGTTTGGTGCCCAGTTATGTTTAACTCTTTGCAACATTATAGACTGTAGTCCCTGTCCATGGGATTCTCCAGGCAAGAATCCTGCAGTGGGTAGCCATTCCCTTCTCCAGGGGATCTTCCCGACCCAGCGGTTGACACTAGGTCTCCCACATTGCAGGCAGATTCTTTGCCATCTGAAAAATCAGTTCAGTTCAGTTCATTTCAGTCGCTCAGTCATGTCCGAATCTTTGTGACCCATGGATTGCTGCATGCCGGGCTTCCCTAAACATCACCAAATCACAGAGCTTACTCAAACTCATGTCCATCAGGTAGGTGATGCCATCCAACCATCTTATCCTCTGTCATCCCCTTCTTCTCTTGCCTTCAGTCTTACCCAGCATCAGTGTCTTTTCCAATGAGTCAGTCCTTCGCGTCAAGTAGCCAAAGTATTGGAGTTTCAGCTTCAGCATCAGTCCTTCCAATGAATACTCAGGACTTACCTCCTTTAGGATGGACTGGCTGGACCTCCTTACTCCAAGGGGTTCTCAAGAGTCTTCTCCAGCACCACAGTTCAAAAGCATCAATTCTGCACTCAGCTTTCTTTATAGTCCAACTCTCACATCCATACATGACTACTGGAAAAAACATAGCTTTGACTAGATGGACCTTTGTTGGCAAAGTAATGTCTCTGCTTTTTAATATGCTCTATAGGTTAGCCATAACTTTTCTTCTAAGGAACAAGTGTCTTTTAATTTCATGGCAGCAGTCACCATCTGCAGTGATTTGGGGGCCCCCCAAAATAAAGTCTCTCACTGTTTCCATTTTTTCCCCATCTATTTGCCATGAAATGATGGGACTAGATGCCATTATATTAGTTTTCTGAATGCTGAGTTTTAAGCCAAATTTTTCACTCTCCTCTTTCACTTTCATCAAGAGGCTCTTTAGTTCTTTGCTTTCTGCCAGAAGGGTGATGTCATCTGCATATCTGAGATTATTGATATTTCTCCCAGCAATCTTGATTCCAACTTGTGCTTCATCCAGCCCAGCATTTTGCATGATGTGCTCTGCATAGAAGTTAAATAAGCAAGGTGACAATATACAGCCTTGATGTACTCCTTTCCCAATTTGCAACCAGTCAGTTGTTCCATATCCAGTTCTAACCATAACTTCTTTACCTGCATACAGATTTCTCAGAATGCAGGACAGGTGGTCTGGCATTCCCATTCTTTTAAGAATTTTCAACAGTTTGTAGTGATCCACACACACAGTCAGAGGCTTTGGCATAATCAATAAAGCAGAAGTAGATGTTTTTCTGGAAATCTCTTGCTTTTTCGATGATCCAGCGGATGTTGGCAATTTGATCTCTAGTCCCTCTTCCTTTTCTAAAACCAGCTTGAACATCTGGAAGTTCATGGTTCATGTACTATTGAAGCCTGGCTGGGAGAATTTTGAGCATTACTTTGCTAACATGTGAGATGAGTACAATTGTGCAGTAGTTTAAAATTCCTTGGGATTGCCTTTCTTTGGGATTAGAATGAAAACTGACCTTTTCCAGTCCTGTGGCCACTGCTGAGTTTTCCAAAATTTCTGCATATTGAGTGCAGCACTTTGACAGCATCATATTTTAGGATTTGAAGTAGATCAACTGGAATTCCATTACCCCCACTAGCTTTGTTTGTAGTGATGCTTCCTAAGGCCCTCTTGATGTCTCGTTCCAGGATGTCTGGCTCTAGGTGAGTGATCATACCATTGTGGTTATCTGGGTCATTATGATCTTTTTTGTATAGTTCTTCTGTGTATTCTTGCCACCTCTTCTTAATATCTTCTGCTTCTCTTAGGTCCATACCATTTCTGACCTTTATTGTGCCAGATTTGCATGAAAAGTTCCCTCGATACCTCTGATTTTCCTGAAGAGATCTCTAGTCTTTCCCATTCTATTGTTTTCCTCTATTTCTTTGCATTGATCATTGAGGAAGGCTTTCTTATCTCTCCTTGCTGTTCTTTGAAACTCTGCATTCTTTGCCTTTCACTTATCTTATTTTGCAGCTATTTGTAAGGCCTCCTCAGACAGCCATTTTGCCTTTTTGCATTTCTTTTTCGTGGGGATGGTCTTGATCACTGGCTCCTGTACAGTATGGTGAACCTCTGTCCATAGTTCTTCAGGCACTCTGTCTATCAGATCTAATCCCTTGAATCTATTTGTCACTTCCATTGTATAATCATAAGGCATTTGATGTATGTCATACCTGAATGGTCTAGTTGTTTTCCCTACTTTCTTCAATTTAAGTCTGAATTTGGCAATAAGAAGTTCATGATCTGAGCCACAGTCAGCTCCCAGTCTTATTTTTGCTGACTGTATAGAGCTTCTCCATCTTTGGCTGCAAAGAATATAATCAATCTAATTTTGATATTGACCATCTGGTGATGTCTATGTGTAGAGTCTTCGCTTTTGTAATTGGAAGAGTATATTTGCTATGACAAGTGCATTCTCTTGGCAAAACTCTGTTACCCTTTGACCGGCTTCATGCTGGTCAAGAAGTGATTTTCAAGTTCCTTGGGTCACAGAATTCTTGAGAAAGCCTTTCAGGGATATAATGCTTGCATTTTTGCATATGGACAGATAGGCTGTTGATAATGCTTCTCCATGATGGACAATGCTGAGTGAATAAGGCCTCATCCCAAGGCACTGCTGTGCTTTATTTCAATGGATCTCTGGAGCAAAATGAGTTATAGACCTTTACGTTGCAAGTATCCTATATGGAAATTTATAATGAGAAAGTCCAGGATCTTTTAGACCCCAAAGGCAAGTTATAATTTCGGAGTTTTCACAGGAGAAGATGAGCGCAAGATGAGCTCATAGCCTCACCCATTAGAACAAGACCCAGTTTCCCCCTCAGTCAGTCTCTCCCATCAGGAAACGTCCATAAACCTCTTATCCTTCTCCATCAGAGGGCAGACAGAATGAAATCCACAATCACAGATAACTAACCAATTTAATCACGTGGACCATAGCCTTGTCTAACTCAATGAAACTATGAGCCATGCCATGTAGGACCACCCAGGATGGATGGATCATGGTGGAGAGTTCTGACAAAACATGGTCCACTGGAGAAATGAGTGGCAAACCACTTCAGTATTCTTGCCCGGAGAACCCCGTGAACAGTATGAAAAGGCAAAAGGATAGGACATCAGGGAAGCCCCTAATATTGGGGTAGGGAAATTTTTAAAAAGGTTTATTACAGGATTAAATGAAAACATGTGAGAAACTATTGAAAATTATAGAGAACTATAGATGTTTTAAGGTGTATTCAATAAAAAAATAAGATTGGTAGATTTTGACCAAGTCGGGGAGGGGGAAGAGACTGTCATAAATAATGGTAGAACTTTTAGATCCTCATATTGTAAATAATAGATGATGACTCAGATATATAAGGAAATATATAAATGTTTTATTATTATGGTATTATTTAAAGTCATATTTATCAAGTTTATAGAGTACTAAACAGAAATCCAAAGGTTATAATATTGTATAAAAAATGAGAAAAATCCACAAGTATATTTTAAAAATCACTCTGAAATGCATGTTAGGTGGTACAGAAAAATGTAGGTGGTGAATCTTTTGTGAGTTATATGTTTGTCAGGGAAGGGCGTGATGGATGGTTTTGTAGCTATGTATTACTTTCCAGAGTGTCTGAAATGTTATATGCCACATATAGGGAAAATACAAATTTAAAAATCCTAAACTTAGATGGAATAAAGATACAATTTGAGAAACAAAATCTTCAATTTATTGCATGGATATAAAGTTAATACTGTAGTTATTTGAATATTCTGTTTTGGTATTGTCCTTGTTAAATTCATTTTGCTCAGCCTTATTGAATTTTCTACCTTATACTTATTTTAGATACAAGTTAAATTGTTACTATATCTTAATGGTGTATTTTAATGAACACAAGTTCTTAATTTTAATGAATTCTAGTCCATTCTACTTTTCTTTTATGGATACTACTTTTGAAGAACATCTTTGCCCATTCTAAGATCATGAATATATTATCCTATGCTATTTTCTAAAAGTTGCTTTGTTATTCACATTTCTGCCTACAAATCCAAATAGAATTCATTTTTGTATCAACTAAATGGGGTCACATTTTGTTTTATATCTCTCATAAGGTTATCTAATTGGTATAATACAATTTACTGGATATACATTATTTCACACTTCTTTCCTGGGCATATTTACTTCAAATCAAATGACTAAATATTTCTGAGTTTTTCTCTGCAGTCTATTTTGTTCCATTGATTTACTTCTCTAATCTTTTATCAAAAACACGCTATTAATACTTTGGCTACTTTTGTAATAAATTTTTGAGGCAGATGTGTATGTTCCCAAATTTACTAAAAAATATCTTCACAACTCTTAGTACTTGGCATTTCATAAATGATAGATTTATTAATGAATTTGTTTCAGTTTTCACAATGAAAATTAGCAGAAACATCTGCTCTGATTTTTATTGGGATTGCATTATATCTACAGGTCAGTTTAGCAAGAACTGACTTGATATTGCCAAGTGTTCTAATTCATAAACATTGTGTATCCCTTTATTTCTTTAGCTTGTCTTTAATTTCCCACAAGGGGATTTTACATTCTAGAATTTGTATGTTATATTTCAGTAAAAGGGGTAAAAATCAAGGGCTTAGTACATACTTATTACATGATATTAGCTAATAAGTATCAACAACTATTGAACATTTACAATGTGCTTGACCCTAAATATTTGTTCACTCTCACTATTTGTTGTATGACCTATGGGTATAGGTCACACTCGTGATAGTATACTGCTCGTGATAGTAGTAAGACCCAAGTCCAGGTCTGCCTAATAGGAAAACCAGTGTTAGCATGGTCTTAAAACCTACCCTGTTTAGTTTCCTATAGAATCTCCATCTCTACTTTTATACTGTGGACTACAACAGATGATTTTTAGGTGTATATTTCCTATGCTAATTGCTAGTTTATTTAATACATATTCATAAGCTTTTTAATAAAAATGCATTTGGAGAGATAGTATGATGTGATACAGAATACAGTATAAACTGTTCTAGTTCTGCCTTGCCCAGTTACAAAGTGTGTGGTCAGGCATTTGAACTTAATCTTTTTTCTCCTTAGGTCCTTCATGTGTAGCATGGGAATAATAAATCCTAAGCTATTTCATCAGCAACTATTGAGACTATTAAGTTACATGTTTAAGGTGAAAGTACTTTAACAGTTCTTTATAAATTACATTATTGCTTTGAAAGTCCATTTCTTTACTATATAGTTTCAAATATATTGGAGTATGTAAAAAAATGATTTTGCCCTAGATTCAGTAACTCTTTTATCAATATATCTTATTAGTTCTGTAAAAGAAAACAGTGCTAAAATTTTCCTTTCTTTATGTTTCCTGTTAGATAGGATGGCCTTGTAATTCGGTTTGTCTTGGACAGTATAGTTCAGTTCAATTCAGTCGTTCAGTCATGTCCGACTCTTTGCGACCCCATGAATCACAGAACGCCAGGCCTCCCTGTCCATCACCATCTCCCAGAGTTCACTCAAACTCACGTCCATCGAGTCGGTGATGCCATCCAGCCATCTCATCCTCTGTCGTCCCCTTCTTCTCCTGCCCCCAATCCCTCCCAGCATCAGAGTTTTTTCCAAAGAGTCAACTCTTTGCATGAGGTGGCCAAAGTACTGGAGTTTCAGCTTTAGCATCATTCCTTCCAATGAACACCCAGGGCTGATCTCCTTTAGAATGGACTGGTTGGATCTCCTTACAGTCCAAGGGACTCGCAAGAGTCTTCTCCAACACCACAGTTCAAAAGCATCAATTCTTCAGTGCTCAGCTTTCTTTATAGTCCACCTCTCACATCCATACATGACCACAGGAAAAACCATAGCCTTGACTAGACGGACCTTTGTTGGCAATGTCTCTGCTTTTCAATATGCTATCTAGGTTGGTCATAACTTTTCTTCCAAGGAGTAAGTGTCTTTTGGACAGTCCAGCCTCCTTTAAATCTCATCATGAAAAGGTTAAAAACTTATATGGACACCTCAGTATTAGGTGGTGACAGCTTGTTTTTTTTTTAAACACTTAAAAAATACTAAAAATTATCATTTAAATATGGCCTTTTTCAATATATTTCAAAAACATCTTCTCTAAGACAGTTTCCATATATTTTAAAATTGGCTTCACACTTTTTAGTGTTATCTTTCAACCAGATTGCAGTTTATCTTTTGCAGCATAAAAATGCAGCTCATATGTGCACTAGAGTTATCATTTCCTGTATGCATATCCAAATATGTTCTTTTGTTATGTGGCTGGGGCATACTGCTTTGTTTTGCTTTTTTTTTTCAAATTTAGATTGCTGAAATTTTAAAATGCCAAACAAATACTTTTTTTATTAAGTTGTAATTAACTTACAATATTATGTTAGTTTCAGGTATATAACATAGTGAATTGATATTTTTATATATTAGAATATGGTTCTCTCAATAAAACCAATTACCATCCATTACCATACAAAGTTGTTACAATATTATTGACTGTAATTTTCTATGTGATCATTGTTGTTGTTGTTGTTGTTCGGTTGCTAAGTCATGTCCAACTCTTTGTGAACCCAAGGAATGTAGCCCTCCGGGATCTTCTGTCCTCCATTATCTCCCAGAGTTTGCTCAAAAATTCATGTCCATTGAGATGGTAATACAGTCCAACCATCTCATCCTCTGCTGCCTATTTCTCCTTTTGCCTTGAATCTTTCCCAGCATCAGGGTCTTTTCCAATGAGTCAGCTCTTGGGATCAGGTGGCCAAAGTATTGGAGCTTCAGGTTCAGAATCAACCCTTCCAGTGAATATTTAGCATTGATTTTCTTTAGGATCGACTGGTTTGATATCCTTGCAATCCACAGGACTCTCGGAGTCTTCTCCAGCACCACAATTTGAAAGCAGCAGTTCTTCAGCACTTAGCCTTCTTTATGGTCCAACTCTCACATCTATACATGAATACTGGAAGGACCATAGCTTTGACTATAAGGACCTTTGTTGGCAAAGTGATGTCTCTATTTTTAACATGTTGTCTAGATTTGTCATAACTTTCCTTCCAAGGAGCAAGCATCTTTTATTTCATGGCTACAATCACCGTCTGCATTAATTTTGGAGCCCAAGATAATGAAGTCTGTCACTGCTTCCACTTTTCCCCCTTCTGTTTGCCACGAAGTAATGGGACTAGATACCATGATCTTAGTTTTTTGAATGTTGAGTTTCAAGCTAGCTTTTTCATTCTCTCCCTTCCCCCCTAATCAAAGAGACTATTTAATTATAATAGTTTTGGGTGGGATATTTGGAATTATATATATATATATATATATAATGTCATCTGCAAATAGTGACAGTTTTATTCCTTTCCAAACTGGATGCCTTTTTTCTTGCCTAATTTCTGGGGTTGGGACTTCCAATACTATGTTAGTAAAAGTGGTGAGAGTGAGCATCCTTGTCTTCTTCCCAAACTTAGAGGAAAAGCCTTTAGCTTGTCACCTTTGAGTATGGTTTTAACTGGGACTTCCCAGGTGGCAATAGTGGTAAAGAACCTGCCTGCCATTGCAGGAGAAATACAGATGCAGGTTCATTCCCTGAGTCAGGAGGATCCCCTGGAAGAGGGCATGGCAACCCACTCCAGTATTCTTGCCTGGAGAATCCCATGGACAGAGGAGCCTGGAAGGCTACAGTTCATAGGGTCTCAAAGAGTGGGCCACGACTGAAGCAACTTTACAGGCACAGACAGATGATCTCAAATGTAGATTTGTCATGTATCCTTTCTTAGGTTTTTTCTGTACCCACTTTGTTGAGATTTTTTTTATTATAAATGGCTGTTAAATTTTGTCGAATGCTTTTTCTACATCTAATGAGATAATTGTAAGATGTTTATCCTTCATTTTATTAACATAGAATATCATCCTGAAGAATGTTCCATGTGCAGTTGAAGTTAATATGTGTTCTGCTGCTTTTAGATGGAACACTGTGTTTATATCTGGTCTACTGTGTCATTTCAGGGCAGTTTTCCTTATTGATTTCCTGTCTGGATGGTCTATGTATTGATGTAAGTGAGATAGTGAAGTCCCCTACTATTTTTGTATTGCTGTTTGTCTCTATTTTTGGTAATATTTGCTTTATATATTTAGGTGCTCCTATGTTAGGCGCATGCTGCTGCTGCTGCTGCTGCTAAGTCGCTTCAGTCGTGTCCGACTCTGTGCGACCCCATAGACGGCAGCCCACCAGGCTCCTCTGTCCATGGGATTCTCTAGGCAAGAATACTGGAGTGGGTTGCCATTTCCATCTCCAATGCATGCATGCATGCTAAGTTGCTTCAGTCATGTCCGACTCTGTGCAACCCTATGGACAGCAGCCCACCAGGCTCCTCTGTCCACGGGATTCTCTAGGCAAGAATACTGGAGTGGGTTGCCATTTCCTTCTCCATGTTAGGTGCATAAATGTTTACAAATGTTTTATCTTTCCATCCCTAGAGTGAGTCCCACATGATCATGTTGTATGATCCTTTTAATGTACTGTTCAATTTGGTTTGCTAATATTTGAGAATTTTTACGTCTATGTTCCCTGGTGGCTTAGAATCTCCCTGTAATGCAGGAGACTGAGGACTGATCCCTGGATTGGGAAGATCTCCTGGAGAAGGGAATGGCAACCAACTCCAGTATTCTTGCCTGGAGAAACCCATGGACAGAGCAGACTGGTGGACTACAGTCCACAGGGTCACAAAGAATCGGACACAACAGCAACAAACACTACTACACCACTTATCTATGTTCATCAGTGGTACCGGCCTTTTTTTTTTTTTAATTTTTACTTTACAATTCTGTATTGGTTTTGGTATAGATTGACATGAATCCACCACAGGTGTACATGCGTTCCCAAACATGAACCCCCCTCCCACCCCCCTCCCCACAACATCTCTCTGAGTCATCCCCGCGCGTCAGCCCCAAGCGTGTCATATCCTGCATCAGACATAGACTGGCATTTCGATTCTTACATGTTATTATACATGTTTCAATGCCATTCTCCCAAATCATCACACCCTCTCCCTCTCCCTCTGAGTCCAAAAGTCCGCTATACACATCTGTGTCTTTTTTGTTGTCCTGCATACAGGGTCATCATTGCCATCTTCCTAAATTCCATATATATGTGTTAGTATACTGTATTGGTGTTTTTCTTTCTGGCTCACTTCACTCTGTATAATCGGCTCCAGTTTCATCCATCTCATCAGAACTGATTCAAATGTATTCTTTTTAATGGCTGAGTAATACTCCATTGTGTATATGTACCAAAGCTTTCTTATCCATTCATCTACTGTTGGACATCTAGGTTGTTTCCATGTCCTGGCTATTATAAACAGTGCTGCGATGAACATTGGGGTACATGTGTTTCTTTCAATTCTGGTTTCCTCTGTGTGTATGCCCAACAGTGGGATTGCTGGGTCATAAGGCATTTCTATTTGCAATTTTTTAAGGAATCTCCACACTGTTCTCCATAGTGGCTGTACTAGTTTGCATTCCCACCAACAGTGTAGGAGGGTTCCCTTCTCTCCACACCCTCTCCAGCATTTATTGCTTGCAGATTTTTGGATCGCAGACATTCTGACTGGTGTGAAGTGGTACCTCATTGTGGTTTTGATTTGCATTTCTCTAATAATGAGTGATGTTGAGCATCTTTTCATGTGTTTGTTAGCCATCCGTATGTCTTCTTTGGAGAAATGTCTATTTAGTTCTTTGGCCCATTTTTTGATTGGGTCGTTTATTTTTCTGGAATTGAGCTGCAGGAGTTGCTTGTATATTTTTGAGATTAGTTGTTTGTCAGTTGCTTCATTTGCTATTATTTTCTCCCATTCGGAAGGCTGTCTTTTCACTTTGCTTATGTTTTCCTTTGTTGTGCAGAAGCTTTTAATTTTAATTAGATCCCATTTGTTTATTTTTGCTTTTATTTCCAGAATTCTGGGAGGTGGATCATAGAGGATCCTGCTGTGGTTTATGTCAGAGAGTGTTTTGCCTATGTTCTCCTCTAAGAGTTTTATAGTTTCTGGTCTTACATTTAGATCTTTAATCCATTTTGAGTTTATCTTTGTGTGCGGTGTTAGAAAGTGATCTAGCTTCATTCTTTTATAAGTGGTTGACCAGTTTTCCCAGCACCACTTGTTAAAGAGATTGTCTTTACTCCATTGTATATTCTTGCCTCCTTTGTCAAAGATAAGGTGTCCATATGTATGTGGATTTATCTCTGGGCTTTCTATTTTGTTCCATTGATCTATATGTCTGTCTTTGTGCCAATACCATACTGTCTTGATGACTGTGGCTTTGTAGTAGAGCCTGAAGTCAGGCAAATTGATTCCTCCAGTTCCATCCTTCTTTCTCAAGATTGCTTTGGCTATTCGTGGTTTTTTGTATTTCCATACAAATCTTGAAATTATTTGTTCTAGTTCTGTGAAAAATATCGCCGGTATCTTGATAGGGATTGCATTGAATTTGTAAATTGCTTTGGGTAATATACTCATTTTCACTATATTGATTCTTCCGATCCATGAGCATGGTATATTTCTCCATCTATTAGTGTCCTCTTTGATTTCTTTCATCAGTGTTTTAAAGTTTTCTGTATATAGGTCTTTAGTTTCTTTAGGTAGATATATTCCTAAGTATTTTATTCTTTTTGTTGCAATGGTGAATGGAATTGTTTCCTTAATTTCTTCTTCTACTTTCTCATTATTAGTGTATACGAATGCAAGGGATTTCTGTGTGTTGATTTTATATCCTGCAACTTTACTATATTCATTAATTAGCTCTAGTAATTTTCTGGTAGAGTCTTTAGTGTTTTCTATGTAGAGGATCATGTCATCTGCAAACAGTGAGAGTTTTACTTCTTCTTTTCCAATTTGGATTCCTTTTATTTCTTTTTCTGCTCTTATTGCTGTGGCTAAAACTTCCAGAACTATGTTGAATAGTAGTGGTGAAAGTGGGCACCCTTGTCTTGTTCCTGACTTAAGGGGAAATGCTTTCAATTTTTCACCATTGAGGATAATGTTTGCTGTGGGTTTGTCATATATAGCTTTTATTATATTGAGGTATGTTCCTTCTATTCCTGCTTTCTGGAGAGTTTTTATCATAAATGGATGTTGAATTTTGTCAAAGGCTTTCTCTGCATCTATTGAGATAATCATATGGCTTTTATTTTTCAACTTGTTAATGTGGTGTATTACATTAATTGATTTGCAGATATTGAAGAATCCTTGCATCCCTGGGATAAAGCTCACTTGGTCATGGTGTATGATCTTTTTAATGTGTTGTTGGATTCTGATTGCTAGAATTTTGTTGAGGATTTTTGCATCTATGTTCATCAGTGATATTGGCCTATAGTTTTCTTTTTTTGTGGAATCACAGATAAATACCCTAGAGACAAGGATTGAGAAGATGCAAGAAAGGTTCAACAAGGACCCGGCCTTTTTTTTTAAATTTCCTTGTCTGATTTTGATATCAGGGTAATCCTGTTCTCAAAAACGGACTTTGGAAATGTTCCCTCTCTTCATTTTTAAAATAATTTGAGGATAGACATTGTCTCTTCTTTAACTATTTGGTAGAAACCAGTGAAAGTGGCTAGACTTCTGCATGTTGGGATTTTTTTGGTAACTGATTCAGTGGCTCCCCTCATAGCTCAGTTGGTCAAGAATCCTTCTGCAATGCAGGAGACCCTGATTTGATCCTGGGTCAGGCAGATCCCCTGGAGAAGGGATAGGCTACCCACTCCAGTGTTCTTGGACTTCCCTTGTGGCTTAGCTGGTAAAGAATCCACCTGCAATGAATGCGTGAGACCTGGGTTCAATCCCTGGGTTGGGAAGATCCCCTGGAGAAGAGAAAGGTTACCCACTCCAGTATTCTGGCCTGGAGAATTCCAAAGGGGTCACAAAGAGTCAGACATGACTGAGTGACCTTCACTTTCACTTTCTTTTGCTTTCAGTTTCATTACTAAAGTGAAGTTGCTCAGTTGTGTCCAACTCTTTGCAACCCTATGGACTGTACCTGCCAGACTCCTCCACCCATGGGATTTTCCAGGCAAGATTACTGGAGTAGGTTGCCATTTCCTTCCCCAGGGGATCTTCCAGACCCAGGGATCAAACCTGGGTCTCCTGCATTGCAGGCAGACTCTTTACCATCTGAGCCACAAGGGGTTTCATTACTAGAATCAGTCTATTCAGATTTTCTATTTCATCATGATTCTCTTGGGACTTTCTTATATTTCTTAAGTCTGTGTTGGAGTTCTGAGTTTCTCCATTCGCCCCCTGAATTTAAGAATCAGCCTTGTGACCCTTCCTTTGAACTCTTGTTATCATGTAAATACTTATCTCTGTTTCATTAGAATTTTTCTGAGATCTTATTTAATTTTTTTGTTTAGAACATATTTCTCTGTCTCCTCATTTTGTTTGACTTTCGATTTTGTTTTCATGAACTAGAAAAAATGGTCATCTCTCTTGGTCTTGAAGTAGCAGCATTGTGTGAAAGCATTCTTCCTGCATAATCTAGATGCCCTTAAACTGTTGTTTTTTCATTGTGTCCCAGGGCACATGAGTCTGCCTCAAGCCCTCAACAATATCCCTCCCCAAGGTCACCACATGGAGGTGGTATTCCTGTGTATACTGTATCTGTCTTCTTTGTTCATTTCTGTTGCTGGCTGCTGCTAAGCCGCTTCTATCTGGTCCTTAAATATGCAGTTGCTATTTAGTCACCCTTCAGATTGTCTTCAGTTTCAGAGTGTTCATGGGAAGAGGTGAGTCCACCGTCTTCCTGTGTCACTCTCTTGGACCCCTGTTCCATCTTGGATCCAAACAGAAGTACCCTTCATGTAGTAACAAGCACTGAAGAAGTAGAGATTTTTATCAAAATTTCTTAACCACATTAATGTCAACTGCCAATTATGCCCAACAGGGGTTGGGAGAAAATTGTGTTTAGTTTACCTTTTTTCCATAAAACTAGGTTCCCTTTGTAGACTTGCTTAGTATTTTCATAACTTTCTGTCCTAGTTGTGTTAAAGGGTAAACAGGTATTGAAAGAAACTAGCTAAAACTTCAGGAATGAACTGAATTTCTATTGCCTCATTCCAGAACCACAGGAACTCTTTGGAAACACATTGACATTTCATAAAAGCATGTTTTCTTAACATTTTTATAACTAAAAAGACCCATTTATAGGATTGTCTCACAAGAAGCTTAACACTGCTCAAGGAACATTTAAATTTACTATCCTGCCAGAATGGAACAGCATGAAATTTCCACCTCACAGCTTCTCACGTGATAGGATTTGGGCTTTAGTGTTGATTGTATCTTCTGTTTTTTTTCCCCACCTCAGTTTTCATCCATTCTTACATTCCAACTGGGGTTTGCTTGGTTGTTTTTTCCAAGCTCATGTGTTGAATAACAAACACAGGATTACTTGGTCCTCCTCCATTTCAGTTCTGTTGAAATGGTATCTCACAAAATTGTATATTCTACTACTACTGAAGCAGAATTTACTTTTTAATTCTTTTGTCATTTAATGAGCTTTTGTGGGGAAGATTGCATTAATTGTCTGAGCTAAAAATTACTCACTTGAAACAGGAGTTTTGTTTCTTTATTGTTCAGAGGTTTTTTTCAAAGTTTGATTTAGAATTGCAGCATCTGATCATGAGGTTTCTTTATTTATGTGAATTGGAGGGAGGAAGTATATTTAAAAAGTATTTTTTCATTGAGAATCTAGAAGTGTCTCATTTTAAAAGATAATTTAGTATGATGATTCTGGTTATGCATACATATTGTTATTGTTGTTTAGTTGCTAAGTCATGTCTGATTCTTTTGCGACCCCATAGACTATAGCGTACCAGGCTTCTCTGTCCATGGAACTTCCCAAGCAAGAATACTGGAGTGGGTTGCCATTTCCTTGTCCAGGAGATCTTCTCAACCCAGAGATCAAACCTGTGTCTCCTGCATTGGCAGGTGGATTCTTTGAGCAATCAGGGATACCCCATATATACATATCAGTTCAGTTCAGTCGCTCGGTCATGTCCAACTCTTGCGACACGCCGCACGCCAGGCCTCCCTGTCCATCACCAACTCCCGGAGTTTACTCAGACTCATCTCCATTGAGTCGGTGATGCCATCCAGCCATTTCATCCTCTGTCATCCCCTTCTACTCCTGCCCCCAATCCCTCCCAGCATCAGACTCTTTTCCAATGAGTCAACTCTTCACATGAGGTGGCCAAAGTACTAGAGTTTCAGCTTTAGCATCAGTCCTTCCAATGAACGCCCAGGACTGATCTCCTTCAGAATGGACTGGTTGGATCTCCTTGCAGTCCAAGGGACTCTCCAGAGTCTTCTCCAACACCACAGTTCAAAAGCATCAATTCATCGGCACTCAGCTTTCTTCACATTCCAGCTTTCACATCCACACATGACTACTGGAAAAACCATAGCCTTGACTAGACGGACCTTTGTTGGCAAAGTAATGTCTCTGCTTTTGAATATGCTATCTAGGTTGGTCATAACTTTTCTTCCAAGGAGTAAGCATCTTTTAATTTCATGGCATATAGGGAGAAATAAATAGATGTTCATGTTTTCTAATGAGGAAGTAAGAGATCATTTAGATTGAAAGGGGAATGTTAATGAGTGAGATAAGTTGTGCTTTCTTAAGGTTCAAAGAGAGAAAGATGAACTAAAATAATAAAGTAGAATCAGTTGAAGAGTGTATTTGCTCAAGTGCTAAAGAGAGAAATTTAAGGGGAGTTTATGTTTGAATGATATTACTCAACATTTTCTATTTGGAAAATGACCTGGTGAAAAGTCCTTAAGTCTATTCCAATGCTTGAGGTATTTTTATCTATTTATTCTCAGCAGTCTTAGTCACAAGAGGCGTATGTGGAAGGAAGGAAATCTTTTTCAGTGACTCACTGATATTGAGAGAAAAATTCAAAATGAGTTGCCAGGAATAAAATAGTAGAATTTTAAAGGAATTCTGTTCTTACTCATTGTGAACTTGCCAGCCTTAGCCTGGATAAATTAATCATGCTCTGATAGGGTAGTCCTGGACAGCCAACCTTTGAGCAGCTATTCTTCTCTCTAATCAATATAGTAGTTTAGCATTTAAACATGCCTCCAGGCTAAAGGGCATAGAACTCTCTCTGAAGAATCTTTTTCTTCTATTCATAATTCTTTATGGGTTATATGAAATAATTTTAAGTAAAAAAGTCCAAAAAAGGTAAATTATTATTATTGCTATTTTTTCTTCATAATGAACATAAAAATTGGTTCTAATCAACTTAATTTCAGGTTCAGATAAAGTACATGAAATAGAATGAACTAATTCTTTAAAGTAATTTTTGAATAAAATTGAATGTTAAAGGTAAGTACACCAATTATGAACTATAGAGTCAAAGCTGTAAAAGTGACTTGAATGGTCTTGTATATAGGTGAATTTCTCTATATTTAATATATATACATTATTTAAATATATGTAATTTTATAGATAAAGTCTTATACTATGTATAAATATATAAAATATAAGCTATGTCAAACAAATAATAATATATTTTAATAACTGCCATGAAGGAAAACCTTCAAACCTTCCTCTCCTATGTTTTTAAATTTCACACACAGAGTTCTTAAAATTAATCATTACAATATTTAGAAATACTTATGCATAAGATTTATCACATTCTAAGGAAAATATATGCAAACTCTTCTCTGGAAAAGTTTGCCAGTCACAGCTTTCTTTTAAAAATATGTATATAAACTTTAACACCTTCCTTACTTTGCTGATCTTTTCTATTTCATATGGTATAGTCTCAACACATTAGTCTTTCTATGACTTTTTTAGAAATTCTTATTCCTTAGTGTTATTTATTAGATATTGCATCATAAGGAATCTGTTATTGAAAGACTATAATAAGTGAAATTTAGAGATAAGTATTTTTAAAAGATACTAAGCTATTTTCAATGGTCATCATTATAGTAATGCCCACTCTTCTTTTGTACTATATATAAAATGTTAATACTGTCATTTTCAAAGTAATAAAAAGAAAAACTACATTACCAAATGATAAAATAAATGAACTAGTTAATCACAGTGTTAGTCACTCAGTTGTGTCTGACTTTTTGTGACCCCATGGAGTATATCTGCTAGGCTCCTCTGTCCATGGAATTCTCCAGGCAAGAATACTGGAGTGGGTTGCCATTTCCTTCTCCAGGGGATATTCCCAACCCAGGGATTGAACCCAGGTCTCCTGCATTGCAGGCAGATTCTTTACCATCTGAACAATCAGAGAAGCATCTGGTTAATCATAAGGACTTTCCAAAACTATGGACTTTATTGAATCAAGCCTGTACTACAATATGAGTATTACTCTTCTTTTTCTACTCAGAATGTCAGGTCAGTTAAAAAAATATATATAGGACGTGAAAGTAGAACTGCTCTACCACAGCTCATTTCTGTGTGGTTGAGTTACTTATTTTATCATGCTAACAGAGATAGAAAACCTTTATTTTTCTGACAATGTAGGTTATGAATGATATTTATTTCTTGAGGAAGCTCTGTCTAAAAATGTTCTCTCTGACCTAAATTAATAATTCTCATTCAAGCAAAGCCAATCAGAACCCACCTCTTCACAAGCTGTTTTCTCTACGGGTTTTAAGACAGAGTTCAGGTCTGTTTAGAGACCTTGAACCAAATCCAAATCAATTTAGAGTTTATCTATATTTTTCACTATGTCTCATGCCACTTTCTGGCATTGAAATGACTTTATGTGTGTGTGGGCCACCATCATGCACTAGTATATACAGAGGTGGAATGTTCAACAAATGTGAACAGACAGTACCCACTCCCACACAATAAAAATAAACTAGAACCTGTTGCCCATTAACAGTCAAAGAGAAAATGAAATCTGTTACAAAAGGAAATATTTTCTCATCCTATATCCTCAGTTTGGCTTTTTTTCTCATTTTGTTTTTCTGATTTTAAGTGATAAAAAAAATCCTTTGCTAAGGTGGAATGATAGCGAGTGAGAAGGGGCAAGCTTCTTTTATCAAAAGAAATATTCCTTTTCATATGTCTCGGTCTTGATGGTCGATATAGCTATTTTTCTGTAACAGAAAATAACACAGACAACTATAGTGCAAGAATATCTAGTGTTTCCCTTGTTCCTTATCTGTTCTTCAAAGAAAGTAAGTTGGTTTTACTTTCAAATTTTTCATTTTAAGTCTGGAGGTTGTGATATTTCTTACTTCTGCCTATAGTTAGTTTCAGCCCATTGATATTATTTACATGTTATTTGGATATATATGTATCCATTTAGGGGGCTTCCATGGTGGCTTAGATGGTAAAGAATCTGACTACAGTGTAGGAGACCTGGTTTGATCCCTGGGTGGTGAAGATTCCCTAGAGAAGGGAATGGCTACCCACTCTTGTATTCTTGCCTGGAGAATTCCATGGACAGAAGAGCCTGGTAGGCTACAGTCTATGGGGTCACAAAGAGTCAGATTTATAAATTATTTCATTCCAATAATAGAATTATTATTAAAAAATAAGTACATAAGAATCTTACCAATCATTTTATACATTCTCAGTAAGAAGTAAGCATTATTACCCAGGTATTCAATCTGTCTACTTATTAAACTTATTATACTACTTATTCAATCTGTCTACTTATTAAACTATTCTAAGGGACCAAATTCTTCAGCCCCAAGGAGATATATTATCTCTTCTTATTATATATGCTCTAACAACATTTTTGTCATTCTAATAAGTAAGTAGTAGTATTTATATTGGAGAAGGAAATGGCAACCTACTCCAGTGTTCTTGCCTGGAGAATCCCAGGGATGGGGGATCCTGGTGGGCTGCTGTCTATGGGGTCTCACAGAGTCAGACATGACTGAAGTGACTTAACAGTAGCAGCAGCAGTATTTATATAGTTTATGGCATATATGGAACCAGAAACAGAATATAAATCAATTTTACCAAATTACAGAAATAACTGGACCTCTTTTGTCAAGGTCCTGAGGCAAAGAGTAAAAATACTTATGTCTAGTAACATGTACCAAAGGCAGATGTGATACTATTCATATGTGAATTTATCAAAGCTCAAAAAATGTATACCTAAGATTTATGCATTTCATTTTATATAAAAACAACTTACTTTCTGCACTTATAAAATATCAATAAGTATCAGGAAGTTGCACTGGAGAAGGGATAGGCTACCCACTCCAGTATTCTTGGGCTTCCCTTGTGGCTCAGCTGATAAAGAATCCACCTGCAATGCAGGAGACCTAGATTTGATCTCTGGTTTGGGAAGATTCCCTGGAGAAGGGAAAGGCTACCGACTCCAGTATTCTGGCCTAGAGAATTCCATGGACTGTATAGTCCATAGGGTTGCAAAGAGTCAAACACAACTGAGCAACTTTCACTATGGGTTAAAAATCTAAAAATCACTATTATCAACAGCAATAATGGCATTGCTGTTGTTCAGTCCCTCAGCCATGTCTGACTCCTTCCGACCCCATGGACTGCAGCATGCCAGGCCTCACTGTCCTTCACCATCTCAAAGAGCTTGCTCAAGCTCATGTCCATTGAGTCAGTGATGACATTGAACCATCTCGTTCTCATCCCATTCTCCTCCTGCCTTCAATCTTTCCCAGAATCAGGGTCTTTTCTAATGAGTCAGCTCTTTGCATCAGGTGGCCAAAGTATTGGAGCTTCAGCTTCAGCATCAGTCCTTCCAATGAATATTCAGGGTTGATTTCCTTTAGGATTGACTTGTGTGATCTTCTTGTAGTCCAAGAGTCATCTCCAAAACCACAGTTCTAAAGCATCAGTTCTTTGGTACTCAGCCTTCTTTATGGTCCAGCTCTCACATCCATACATAATTACTGGAAACACAATAGTTTTGACTGTATGGACATTTGTTTGCATAGTAATGTCTGTGCTTTTTAATATGCTGTCTAGGTTTGTCATAGCTTTTCTTCCAAGGAGCAAGCATCTTTTAATGTCATGGCTGCAGTCACCATCTGCAGTGATTTTGGAGCCCAAGAAAATAAAATCTGTCACTGTTTCCAACCCCATCTATTTGCCATGAAGTGATAGACAGGATGCCATGATCTTAGTTTTTTGAATGTTGAGTTTTAAGCCAACTTTTTCACTCTCCTCTTTCACCTTCATCAAGAAGCTCTTTTTAGTTTCCTCTTTGCTTTCTGCCATGTATGTGATACTATCTGCATATCTGAGGTTATTGATATTTCTCCCATCAATCTTGATTCCAGCTTATGCTTCATCCTGCCCAGGGTTTCACATTATGTACTCTGCATATAGGTTAAATAAACAGGGTGACAATATATCAACCTTCATGTACTCCTTTCCCAATTTTGAACCTGTGTGTTTTTCCATATCTGGTTCTAACTGTTGCTTCTTGACTTTCATACAGGTTTCAGAGGAGTCAGGTAAGGTGGTTCTATATTCCCATCTCTTGAAGAATTTGCCACAGTTTGTTGTGATCCACACATTCAAAGGCTTTGGCATAGTCAATGAACCAGAAGTAGGTGTCTTTCTGGAATTCTCTTGCTTTTTCTATGATCCAACAGATGTTGGCAATTTGATCTCTGGTTCCTCTACCTTTCTTGGAAGTTTTTAGTTCACATACTGTTGAAACCTAGCTTGAAGGATTTTGAGTATTCCTTTGCTAGCATTTGAAATGAGTGCGATTGTGCGATAGTTTGAATATTCTTTGGCATTGCCCTTCTTTGAGGTGGGAGTGAAAACTGACCTTTTCCAGTTCTGTGGCTGTGCTGAGTTTTCCAAGTTTGCTGGCATATTGAGTGCAGCACTTTCACAGCATCATCTTTTAGGATTTGAAATAGCTCAGCTGGAATTCCATCACCTCCACTAGCCTTGACTTGACTTCTCACTCCAAGATGTCTGGCTCCAGGTGATAGTGGCATAAACAGCAAATATTGGCAATATTTGAATCAGTAAGGAAGGAAGGAGAGGCATGCCTATCCTTGTTTGTTTGTTTGTTTAACAGAAACCAAATATAGTCAAGTTATTTATATTCTTACAGATATTAGAGTGAGATTTCCCCTTATATCTGCTCTTGGAAAATAATCAAATAGAGCTTTAACCCTAATGGTGAGCACAGTATGTCCAGAAAGTGATACTGGCATTACTTTTTAGATTTTGTGTTATTAGTTACAGTCATCTTTATGATCCCAAGACCTGGTATTAAATAAATATAGAAAAATAAACTGAACATTGATTATAGAATTATTTGCATTCAAAAACAATATTTTTATGGTGAATCAAAATATTAAAGGATTGAAGTTCACATCACAGCCAATATATGGTAGATTAAGATTTTGTAATATTGCTATGACAATCACCCATAAACACAGATAACTTTATAAAAAACTAAAAATTAGATTTGCAGAAAACTTCATAAACTCCTAAAAGTCAAAACTGGTTAGATTAAGCATAAAACTTCAAAGAAAAAAAAATAGTCTAAATAAAAGAAAACTTGAGGTGTTTACCAACCAGAAAGTTTGTCCAAAGTCATTTACTTGGCAAGACCAGAGAATGGCCATACTTGACTTACAATTAGGAATACACCTTCAGCAGGAGGGGCTACAAGGCTAACACAAAGGCTTAGTGAAAAGACATGAAGAAAGCTAGCTATTTAGATTTTGATTTAGATTTGGTATGGCGGAGCATGAAAATTTCTTTGCTGCAGTGAAGCATAAGGAATCTTGAGATGAAGTCTAGATGTTAAACTCATTTTATATGAGTAACAGTAGGAGGTAGGAGGTGTAACAATATATACTGCATGTGTGAGAATAATGTGAGAAGAACAAACAAAAAAAATGGGAACTATGAAACCCTCTATGGAAACACAAAATTAATCAAAATGTAGACAGTTGGTGAGCAAGAGGAAAGTCAAGTTAATGTCTGGAGACCTTCTCTGAAGGACAAATTAAAACTAATTTCTAGGTGTTTGAAAGTTTATCATTTTCTAAATAGTACTATAACATACTAATATGCATTAATTTAAAATATTAAACTATTGAGAACTTTCCAGAGATTCTTATATGCTCATGTATATTTAGAATCTCCATGAAAAAAAACAATATACGGCATTTCCAAAACTTCAAGTAGGATCTTTTTTTTTAACTTTGAGAATTGTGAGCAACTAGTAGCCCACAAACTTTCTTGGAAATCTTGAGTTGAGAGGTTTGAAGACCGAGGGAAGAGAATAATACCCATCAAATGCACATATATTGAAATAGAGACACTAAGCTTAGTGCCATAATACTAAGAGAAATAGGTAATATTCTCTGTGCTTAAGAATGTATATGTGGTCTCAGAAAGACAACACAAAAGAAAGATTGACATGAAGAAGTAAAAAGGAATGAAAGAAAATATTCTTGAAGGATTCACTGGGAATTTTTAATAGTCTAATTTTATAAAATTGAAGAGGAGTAGTATTCACATTTAAAGAGTGTGAACGTAATTAAGAAAAACTAAGTTACTTTTGTAAGTGAATGGTAAATGAAAAACATGTGTAAGAGTAAACCAGTGGAAAAACTCAGGTTTACCAATGGCGTCACAGTGTTATTCATTTCAGAAGTATGAGTTGTAAAGGCTTTTGAGTTGAGAGCCAAACACTTTGAAATCATTTTCTTTCATTTATATATGATTCTCCAACTCACTCATCTCTCCATTTTGGACTCACATCAACAACAGATTTCTTCTGATATTTCACTGTGTCTTCTAGCATTTCTAAGTCCAAAAATTAGTTGTTAGTGTTTAAATAACTTGACCTCTTTAAAGCACACAATGCGACTAATGACTCACTTGTCATTGATATGTTCGTGGTCTCCACTGTAACCTTTCTATTCTTTCTACTTTGAAACCTCTGTGTCTGCTTCAGAGGCTTTTGTTTTCCAAGATTCTACCTTGGACTTTCTTTTTAGTCTATTCATTCCCCATGACTGAACTAACCTACCCCACAGCTTCATAATGATTTCATTTTAATTAGACCTTGTTGAACCCATATGCAATATAGACAATATAAACTAAATAATTACTGAACTGATCTTTTATTTCTACCATTTGTTTCTGCATTGATATGTTCAATATAAATAAATACAACCTTCAGATAATTTTGCTAAGACAGAAATCTGTTAGACATCATGGACTTTAATCTCTGGCCCATCATATCCAATTTGATCTCTGACCTGTTATCAACCTGTCAGTTTTACCCTGTCTCCAAACTGACATCTCTTCTGCCACTTGTGTCAGTACATTCATTCAGTCCTCCTATTTTTCACTTGGTGATTGGGTCAGGCACCTCAACCCTTACTTTAATATTGCTACTATGAAGGCAGAACTGTTTTGGTTTGAGTTGACTATTTGGAAGCAGCCCTTTTGGTATGCGGGCATTTATGATACAAATATATATAGACATGCACATACATGCACACACTTTTGGATTTCAATAAAACTACATAATTATGTCCCAAAGTAGTGCATCCTCAAGCCACACCCAACTCGTTAGTTTCATACAATATGGGATCCAAGAAGGGAGGTATCAAAAATGCATCCAAGTTGAAGGAACAGAGAATGAACTATCTGACAGATAAATCACATTCATTCAAACAACAAGAACCACTAATCTTAAGAAAAGCTTTTCTTTATTATCTGACAACTTCTCAGAATCTTGAATGATCCACCTTTCCAATACTCTGATTTATTTAGCTTTATAAAAAAAAAAAATAGAGAAATCTATTTGGGTCCTGCCTTCTCTTGAAACTTCACAGGAATTCCTCAATTAACTTTTGACATTTCTCCTACACATACAAACCTCATCCCTTATGTTGAATGAACTCACACTTATAATGATGGCGTTTGACAATATGGGGGGCTTCCCTAGTGGCTCAGATGGTAAAAGATCTGCCTGCAATGCAGGAGAACCAGGTTTGATCCCTGAGTTGGGAAGATCCCCTAGAGAAGGAAATGGCTACCCACTCGCATATTCCTGCCTGGAGAATTCCATTCCACTTTCACTTTGGGCTTCCCTGATACCTCAGTTAGTAAAGAATCTGCCTGCAATGCAGGAGACCTGGGTTCAATCCCTGGGTTGGGAAGATCCCTTGGAGAAGTGAATGGACACCCACTCCAGTATTCTGGCCTGGAGAATTTCATGGACTGTATAGTCCATGGGATCACAAAGAGCTGGACAAGACTGAATGACTTTAACTTTCACTTTGACAATATGACTAATGCTTTCGCAGAGGCAAATGTGGTTCTAATAAAAATTTTAGAAATCTTTTTTCATTGATCTTATCTGATTTTAAAAGACAAAGGACACATAATTGTTATATTATTAATCTATATCCATGCAAATGAGAATAAAAGACTAAAAATAAGCTTTTTCTCATAGCCATTGTTCAAACAAGGACAAAGAGGAAACAATATCCATGTATTGTTTGATAACAAAAAATAGATTTTGATTTTAACACAGGTTCTTCCAAACAACTATGTCACAAATGCTTTGAAAGTTACCAATCAAAATGTCCTACTGTTAATTCTTCAACCTAAAAGAAAAATTTCAGTATTTTTATATAAATTGTAACAGTGATGTCTGCTGACTCTAGATAACACCAGAAATATAGAAAACCTGAGGGTAAAAATTAAAATCACCAATAAGCAAGGCTGCTTAGCTGTAATCTATTTCTTTTTATTGTTTTTTTCCTATGCACACAAATTTAACCAATTAGCCATGAAAAGAAAAAAAGAATAATCCAACATCTGTTAAAAATTAAGAGATTATAAGAAAAAACTTAGTGAAATATAAACACATTTAAAATAGACTTGAATAAAAAAGTTTACTTGAAAAGTTACTGAAGAAATTCTTTTTCAAATAGAAACAGAGACAAAGAAAAACAGTATTGATGTTAGGAAAGACATAGAAAACGTGAGTATAGATAAACAAAATGTGTGAAATATTGAGTGAAATTGTACACAAATCTCAAGATTTCATAGGAAAATTGCTAGAAAAAGCATTTGTATAGAGTCTATTAAATCTTCAAGAAATAATACTCTTTTAAACAGCTTTATTGAGAAATAATTTACATACCATAAAGTCCACATGCTTGAAGAGTATAGTTCCATGGATTTTATATTTACACAGTTGTGCAAACATCTCCATAATCTAATTTTAGAACATTTCATCATCCTCAAAAGAAACCTTGTGCCCATTAGCAGTAACTCCCTTTTCCCCATTTCTGTTTTTTCAAACAGTCCCAGACCATAGAAAACACAGGAAAGTTTTGAAAAACATAATATGAAGCTCCAATACTAGTAAAATAAAACCAGACAAAGGTGTGCAAATATTGTCTATGTGTATCTATGTGTCTGCTTATCTAATCTGTCTCTCTTTACCAAATTCTCATGGACATATGTATAAAATATTAGATAAAAATATTACCAATTCAAAATGAGCAGTTTGTTGAAATAGTAGAACATCCTGATCAGGTAGGATTTATTCCAGGAAAACAAGGAATGATTAACTTTAGAAAATATTAATTCAGACATATTAAAAAATAAATGATCTTCTGGAAAGATATCAAAAGTATTTAATAAAAGCCAAACATCTGTTTTTTAAATGAAACTTTTAGCAAATTTTAGAATAAAAAGATAACATAATCCTACAAACATATGCAGCAGAAACCTACTTAAAAGAACAGATATTTAATAATATGAGAAATGAACAGACTTACCATCACCATCAAAAATGTTTATACACATTTATATGCTGTTTATATATGTTTAATTAGATAATACAGTCATAAGAATACACATAATACAAAATAAAAGTAAACTCTAATTTATTTTGACTTTTAGTTCAAAATTTAGAAAATAAAAGTATAATAAAAGCACATACAGAGTAAAACATATGATTGTGTCTTTATTGTCTCTGTTAACACAATATGTGGACACACATAATGCGTACATTAGCAAAATACGTCTGCTCTCTGGGTTGCACCCTGATCTTAGTGAAAACAATCAGAATAATGCATATCTAAGAATAAGGAGGGAGAAGGCAATGGCACCCCTCTCCGGTGCTCTTGCCTGGAGAATCCCAGGGACGGGGGAGCCTGGTGGGCTGCCGTCTATGGGATCACACAGAGTCAGACACAACTGACGTGACTTAGCAGCAGCAGAAAGAATAAGGAGAGTAATAAGTCTGGAATATCACCAAGTAGGAAGTATTGTTTACATACAAGAGTTTCCTGCAGAGAGGACATGGAGAATGACATAACTAATGTTTGGGGTATGTGGCTGAATTATTATCAGTCATCTTATTTGATTTGACTCTTGAATATGTATTTTTGTATTTTTCCTTATTTCCTGTACATTGTTTACTTGGAGTATATTGTTATCTACAGGACGATAAAGAACACGACTGGGTTTTGTTTGATGCCATGTCTACATTTGTTTTCAAATTGTGATTGTACATCTCCTACTTCTCTCCTTGTAATTATTCTAGCAAGACTGACTGTGATAAATCTACATTCACACCACCATCCTGTGTAACAAGGTACATCAACATCTCAATTTGATAGGCAAAATTTGTATTATCTAGTTTTAATATTACTTTTTTTTTATTTGAAGGGAGAATAAGCATTGAGAAATGTTTTATTAATAATTCAGATGTCTGAAGAACCTGGACATTATAAATACATTTTTCTACTAGAGTATGAATGTTTTGTTCTTGGCTGGCGAGTATTATTTTTGTTGAAAGTTCTTTTTCTATCTTTGTGATTTTAGAAAAAATCATAGAAGAAATATGTATTGATACCTAATATGTGACAAGCAGTAGGTAGAGACCAGAAATACACAGTTGCAATCTTTATGGTATGGAGTATAGACATAGACACACTCTGTCTTGATATGATCGCTCAGTCGTGTCTGACTCTTTTTGACCCCACGGACACCAGGCTCCTCCATCCATGGGATTTTCTAGGCAAGAGTCCTGGAGTGGGTTGCCTTTTCCTTCTCCAGGGAACTTCCTGACCCAGGGATCGAACCCAGATCTCCCGCATTATAGACAGACACTTTACCGTCTGAGCCACCAGGGAAGTCTATGACTGTCATACATGCTCTGGAATAGCAAGCAAGCTACTAAGGAGCAAGGAGACGCATCCAAGTTTGTTTGTTTTGTTTTTTAATAAAGTCCTTTCCTTTTAGAATTAAATTCTTAGGGTGTCATCTCCCATCCAGAGATTAATTGCGTATACACTTGTATTTTGTTCTAGATCTTTATGTTAATATTTTCTTACATTAATAACTTTTACTTGTATTGATTGTGGTCTGAAATGTCACCTGCACAATTTACGGTCTTTTTCATATGCTGAGATAGTCTACATAGTCTGGTATATAAGTGTTTTATTTTAAGCAGTCTATAAACAGTAGGGAAAAAGTTTCTTGTTGTCATCTCTGAAAAATATATAAAACAATGGTCTTGAAGAGGGGAAAAAAGAGAGACATGGACATAATATTTTTATTTACACACAATTGTCACAGAGCATAGGGATAACTACTTTGGATGTTGGTTTTGCATTGTTCTTAGCACACATTTTGGATCTCTGAATAAGAAGTAAGGTATCACAAGAGAGGGATAGTGCTTTCCTACCATTTTGATGGCTTTGGTCTGCATTTTTGTCACAGAAGTTACCTATGGTTAGGTCACCAATCACTTTTCTCAATGCAGCTTCACGTATAGGTAGAGATTTCTTGTAGATTTTTATGAATAGGTTTTCTGCCTTGGTATTTGAATGTTATTAAGGTACCATTCGTTTTTTCCATCATGTTGGTGCTTTAGTAAGAGGTTGGGAGAAGCACTCTTAGGCCAGTTAGCAAGAGGAAGCATAAGAAATTAAAGTAGACTTTATAAAAGTAAGTTAGATATGGTCTCCTCTTTGAAATCTCATTGTTTTCAAATGTAAATACCTTTGTTTGGTAGAGAAGGCTATTTTATAGCCCCCAGCATATTTGCAAACCCATTTCCAATTCTCCAACTACAGTGAAAGTATTAGTTGTTCTGCTGCTGCTACTGCTAAGTCACTTCAGTTGTGTCCGACTCTGTGCGACCCCATAGATGGCAGCCCACCAGGCTCCACTGTCCCTGGGACTCTCCAGGCAAGAACACTGGAGTGGATTGCCATTTCCTTCTCCAGTCATGTCCAATTCTTTGTGACCCCATGGACTGTAGCCCTTCAGGTTCCTCTGTCCACAGAATTCTCCAGGCAAGAATACTGGAGTGGGCTGCCATTTCCTTCTTCAGGGGATATTCCCAACCCAGAGATCAAACCGGAGTTTCACCCTGAAGGCAAATTCTTTATCATCTGAGCCACCAGAGAAGCCCATTAACTACAATACCTACTCAGACCTAGATAGTTATCTTCAGTTTCCCCAAACTCCTTGCCTCACCTGCTCTTCAATCAGCTCCACCTTTATTGAGTACCTACTGTGTGTCAGAGACAGGTATCATGTGAGGTGCTGGTGATAAGAGATAAGTCACCATAGCTGGATGGCTAACTTCCACTGATGACTTAAGTCAACTCAGGAATCATTTCCTCTGGCCAACCAGGACAAAGTCACCCCAAAATCAGCTCTTCAGTTTTCGTTAGAGTATAGCAATTATTACATGAGGTTGTAATGGCTTATTTGACCTCAGAAGACTGTGACTAAATATTTATCTCCATATGTCCAGAGTCTGGCACAGTACCTTTAACATCAGATGTTCTTTGATATTTAATTAGTGGGACAACAGAGAAAGACTAGGTTTGAAGAATAAAATCACATTCTGTATCCAGGTAAGATGGGAAATGATAAATATGGAGAGTGTGGAATTCAAGGGAATAAAAAGAGGATCTAAGTTACTAAAGAAAGATGTACTTCATCATTAATAAAAGCAGGTAACTGGAAATAAGGATGGGACTAACAAAAAGAATGGAAATATCAGATAAAAGTGACATCTGTAATTTAGAGGTGTGTGTTGTCATGACTTCCCTGGCGGCTCAGACGGTAAAGTGTCTGTCTACAATGTGGGAGACCCGGGTTCAATCCCTGGGTTGGGAAAATCCCCTGGAGAAGGAAATGGCAATCCACTCCAGGACTATTGCCTGGAGAATCCCATGAACAGAGGAGCCTGGTAGGCTACAGCCCATGGGGTCGCAAAGAGTCGGGCACGACTGAGCGACTTCACTGTCACTGTTGTCATGATTTGCAATAGATAAAGTACACAGGACTTTAGCAAAGCTGGTGTGAGAATACTGCTTTCAATTAAGAGAAACAATGCTTATATAATTTTTCTACACTTTTATACCTAGACTTTGAAAAGTGGAAATGAAAGTTATTCAGTCATGTCTGACTCTTTGTGAGCCCATGGACTATACTGTCCATGGAATTCTCCAGGCCAGAATACTGAAGTGGGTAGCCTTTCCCTTCTCCAGGGGGTCTTCCCAACCCAAGAATCAAACCCAGATCTCCTGCATTGCAGGCTGATTTCCAGCTGAGCCACCAGTGAAGCCCAAGACTAAATATGTACTAAACAAATTAAAATAATTGGGTTTCCCTGGTGGCTTAGATGGCAAAGAATCTGCCTGCAATGCAGGAGACCTGGGTTCAATCCCTGGGTTAGGGAGATACCCTGGAGAAGGGAATGTTAACCTCACTCCAGTATTCTTACCTGGAGAATTCCATGGACAACCTGGCAGGCTACAGTTCATGAGGTTGCAAAAAAAGTCAGCCACAACTGAATGACTAACAGTTTGACTTTCATGCTCTTCATTCTGTACAGTTGACTATTCATTTTATATTGGGTTGCCCAAAAAGGTCATTTGGGTTTTTCCTTAAGATAGAAAAACCTGACTGAACTTTTTGGCCAACCCAATACAAAAAAAGTAACAGAGCAAATTAGATATTATACAATAGAATTAGTTATTTTAATGTAACTTTTCCCAAAAGTTACAAAATACACATAATTGGATGAAATATAAATTCATATCACCTTAGTATTGATTCAATTTTATAGCCATTATTATAATTAAAATATATTAAGAATTTAATTATTCATGGGCTCAATAAGCACTTTTCTCACCTAGGGTTATGTTTGTTACACATGCATCTTTTAAGAAAATACAATTGTATGAAAATCTGCATTGTTTTTTAGATATACTGCTGCTGCCCTCTTAATTGACTACAGTATAGTTTAGACATTACTTTTTCTATGCCCTGGGAAACCAAAAACTTTGTATGACTTATTCTCCCAGTACTGGCTTTATTGAGATCATCTGGAACCCAACCATCATCATCTCTGAGGTGTCCCTGTGTATGCAATCTGAGCATGTGATCTCCAGCATCAAAGTTCCAGCTCTCCTGTTTGCCAAAGGTGTGAACTGGAACCATCCCCCAGGGCTTGATGCTTCAGTTTATTTATAGGAAAAATGTGAATGATCCCAACAGAACCTCTTTCACTTAGTGAGGACTAAATGAGTTAACCAGTGTGATGCTGTTAGCATCCAACACAGAATAAACCCTCTGTAAATATCAGATGATAATTTCTTCATGTATACCACAGTCATGAAAAAAAAAGAGAAATCCCTATATTTCTTTAAAATGTATACTGGGTATTATTAATTCCAATCAACCTTTTCTTCTCTCTCTATAAGCATGTTAGTAATGTTCTTTTAGTGTTAGAACTCTGCCTTACATTCTTCTATTATGAGAGTATGTTTAAGAGAAAAGAGAAGATTTGGACTTTGATGGGAGGGCAGTTGCTTTGATGCATCTTGGTAAATTAGCTTCTGCTTCTGAACATGATTCTCACAGGAAATGAACTTGGGGATGATTAGAAAGGAAAGAAGCATGTCCTGGCTGAATGATATTGTCCTAATTGGCCACAGTGACCTGTGAAAAATTCTTAAAGAGATGGGAATACCAGACCACCCCACCTACCTCCTGAAAAATCTGTATGCAGGTCAGGAAGCAACGGTTAGAACTGGACATGGAACAAAACTGGTTCCAAATCGGGAAAGGAGTACGTCAAGACTGTATATTGTCACCCAGCTTATTTAACTTATATGCAGAGTACATCATGCAAAATGTTGGGCGGCATGAAGCAGAAGCTGGAATCAAGATTGCCGGGAGAAATATCAATAACCTCAGATATGCAGATGATATTACACTTACGGCAGAAAGTGAAGAACTAAAGAGCCTCTTGATGAAAATGAAAGAGGAGGGTGAAAAAGTTGGCTTAAAGCTCAACATTCAGAAAACTAAGATCATGGCATCTGGTCCCATCACTTCATGGCACATATATGGGGAAACAGTAGAAGCAGTGACAGACTATATTTGGGGCTCCAAAATTACTGCAGATGGTGACTGCAGCCATGAAATTAAAATACACTTGCTCCTTGGAAGAAAAGCTATGACCAACCTAGACAGCATGTTAAAAAGTAGAGATATTACTTTACCAACAAAAGTCCATCTAGTCAAAGCTATGGTTTTTCTGGTAGTCATGTATGGATGTGAGAGTTGGACTATAAAGAAAGCTGAGCACCAAAGAATTGATGCTTTAGAACTGTGGTGTTGGAGGAGACTCTTCAGAATCCATTGGGCTGCAAGGAAATCCAACCAGTCCATCCTAAAAGAAATCAGTCCTGAATATTCATTGGAAGGACTGATGCTGAAGCTACAACTCCAATCCTTTGGCCACCTGATGTGAAGAACTGACTAGTTTGAAAAGATCCTGATGCTGGGAAAGATTGAAGGTGGGAGGAGAAGGGGATGACAGAGAATGAGATGGTTGGATGGCATCACCGACTCGAAGGACATGAGTTTGAGGAGGCTCCAGGAGTTGGTGATGGACTGAGAAGCCTGGTGTGCTGCAGTCCATGGGGTCGCAAAGAGTCGGACATGACTGAGCAGCTGAACTGACCTGATCAATGAGATCAACTTAAGACAAGCACCTTCCCTTTCCTGATGTGTTTCTTCCTAGGATTATAAATTATTGATCTCAGAGACCCACTTGATTTAGCGCCTGATGTTTGCAAGGTTAAAAAACTTAGTTTTAGCCTCCAAAAGGAATTCATAAAGAACTTTAATTCTCCCCTCTTGCCTTCAAAGAACTTTTAAAATAAGATCAAAACATAGAACAGAGCAATACTTAAGGTTCTCATCTACTCAGCAGCTTGACAGCTGTCAGCAACTTTTCTAAATAAGGGAAAACTCTCTTATGAATTTCCCATTCACGCCTGTGAACTCTTCTCCCTGGCATGTTGGCTCCTTCTGTGTGGCCATCTCTCATCCTGTCAGCATCTAGGCAGGAAGTTTGTGTTCTACTTTTACTAAGTTCTCTCTGCTCTCTGTCCTTTTGGTGCCTGTTCAGCTCACACACACCCTCTCTGGATCACCCACCTTGAGTTTTGAACGGTGGATTGGAGACCGCAGACACTCAGATGGCAAAGAATCGTCTTTTCCATCACCTCCTGCAAATAGGAGGTGGCTTTGTGGTTTCTACATGTTTCTTCAAACTAAAACCTTCTGTGCTTCAACAACCAGAAAATGTTGGCCTCCTGAAGCAGAAGGAAGAGACCCACCTTGTGGGCTCCTCTTCCCTCTCGTTTTGTTATCTCCTCCAAGTGGGAAAATAACTGTAGCTTCATCACAGGTAACAGCACTAAATTCCAATCCAAGACAATTAAATATTAGCAGATAACTCTTCTGAGATCTTATAAATGCAGATGAAGTTATCTTTTTAAAAAGGTGACTTTTTTGACTCTTTCACATCTACTAAAAATAGTAATGAATTTAAAAACCACACTATTCATATTATGATTGTCTAAACAATATTCTGAGGACCACTACTGTGCAAAAATAAAAGACATGGTAGACCATCATGTCGTTTCCCCTAGCATGGTAGAATGATACAAGTCATGAATTAAAACAGTTTACTGATGACCAATTCAATAATACTAGTTTGAAGCAGGAAAAAAGTAAGAGATCTCTAAGTTCCAAAGCCCCCACCCCAAGCCAGTGATGCACAGGTACCAACCAATTCTTGCCTTAAACTCTTAAGTGTCTGGCACACAGCTAATAATAGTTTGTTTTCTGTTACTTTTCATCCATAAAGTCTATAATATCTTTTAACATTTTAGAGTCAATACTATGTTAACTTTAAACATATGATGAAAAGAGTCTTATTGCACTGAACATTGTCTACAAAAGAGCTACTCCCCATGAAAAGGCTATTTTAGTTTTAATTTTTCTGCTCAAGCTTCTTATCTAATGGTTTTTAAATAAAAATAATAGATGCCAAGCATAAAATAAGCTAGCAAATACTTTATTTTGTATTTGAATTTATTGCCATTTACTTAACTGCAGTTTTCTTTTTAATTTTAATTTGTATGAAATGCATTTTATGTTAATAAAAGCACTTAATATATTTTGGCTTGGGCAAAGAAATCATGAATATATGCTAGACTTAAAGTCATTCTCTCTGTTAAAAATATAATGATTAATAATAGCATATTATTTTATATTAAATAATATAGAAAAATAGATATTTATCAAAAGTGAAAGATATAGAATACCATATTTTAATCTCACATTAGTTATAAACTTATGATTTAATCAGAAGCAGTAAATAGGATTAAGTTCTTTATTATAATAATGACAATATCTATTGATATGTTTTATTGATTATGGTAATATGTGATAGATAAGTTTTCCTCTGACAACACCATTTTACTTTAGAGTTATTTAATGTATTATTACAGACTTACTAAATAGGCTTCCCTGGTGGCTCAGATGGTAGAGAATCTGCCTGCAATGCGAAAGACTTCGTTCAATGCCTGGGTTGGGAAGATTCCCTGGAGGAGGGCATGGCAACCCACTCCAGTATACTTGCCTGGAGAATCCCCATAGGCTGAGGAGCCTAGTGGGCTACCCTCCATGGGGTCACAAAGAGTCGGACACAACTGAGCACCTAAACACAAGCATATATGCTAAACACTTTCATCCACTAATGCCACATCTCTCTTGTGGATCTAGAAATATATCCACAAAGCAGAAAAGTATAGGATGCTGTTTTTCATTATGCACTTAATTATTCATCAATTTTTTGCACTCAACTACTATATATTTTATTGTTTAAAAAACAAAAATAAGAGGCACAGAGAAACATCCAAACCATAGGGAAAGTGTCTTGTATTTTTATCTTGTCATTGCCCAGTATTGGGAGAGAAGTAAATCTTTCAAGAGACTTTTTAAATAAAAGCAGTTATCATATAAAATATGTTTTAAACATATGAGCAGAAAGATTTCTTCTCTTTAACAGTTGTTCAAAAAGAGGTAATAATTCCATTTTTGTGGGTAAATGAAAATCCAAAGTAGTCTATCATTTTCTTGCATTATAAGGCTTTGCATGTGTCCAGTTGTGGAGAAAGAGCACTTAGTTTAGTCATCGGTGTCCTAGATTGTGAAATTTACAACTAGAGCTTTTCTATGCTGTATGGCCAACACCATTATTTTGAGGCAATTTGCTTCTGATAAAATAGGTCTAAATCCAAATAAAAGATCTTATTCTTTATTTACCCTAATCAGAATGTTTTAGAAGACATCAAGTTTTCAGAAGGCAAGTCAAGGGGAGAATTGCATTAACTAACTAGTTATAAAAGGCATGACACCTCTTACAGTGTTCTTGCATTCATGTTTAAGCAAGACAAGCAGGATTTTTCAATACAGTGGAGACACACTAGTTTCTTCTTTAAGATTCAAAACCATAATGAGTTTTATAACTCAAATACCTATTACACATTCACAAATTAAGTAAAAATTTTGCTGTAATATTAAGTTTTATAAATAAAAATGTAAAGGGAAATAAATCCTGAAGAAAATCAACAGAGTTCTACATAAATCTTATAAAAGAGCATATATATAGTTCCAGGTCAAGAGAGGGGAACTAACATTTATTTAGTGACTGCTCTATGCCACATGCATATCAGGTCAGGAAGCAGGTCAGGAAGCAACAGTTAGAACTGGACATGGAACAAAGGAGTACGTCAAGGCTGTATATCGTCACCCTGCTTATTTAACTTATATGCAGAGTACATCATGAGAAACACTGGACTGGAAGAAACACAAGCTGGAATCAAGATTGCTGGGAGAAATATCAATAACTTCAGATATGCAGATGACACCACTCTTATGGCAGAGAGTGAAGAGGAGCTAAAAAGCCTCTTGATGAAAGTGAAAGAGGAGAGTGAAAAAGTTGGCTTAAAGCTCCACATTCAGAAAATGAAGATCATGGCATTCAGTCCCATCACTTCATGGGAAACAGATGGGGAAACAGTGTCAGACTTTATTTTTTGGGGCTCCAAAATCACTGCAGATGGTGACTGCAGCCATGAAATTAAAAGACGCTTACTCCTTGGAAGGAAAGTTATGACCCAGCCTAGATAGTCTATTCAAAAGCAGAGACATTACTTTGCCAACTAAGGTCCATCTAGTCAAGGCTATGGTTTTTCCAGTGGTCATGTATGGATGTGAGAGTTGGACTGTGAAGAAGGCTGAGCGCCGAAGGATTGATGCATTTGAACTGTGGTGTTGGAGAAGACTCTTGAGAGTCCCTTGGACTGCAAGGAGATCCAACCAGTCCATTCTGAAGGAGATCAGCCCTGGGATTTCTTTGGAAGGAATGATGCTAAAGCTGAAACTCCAGTACTTTGGAGTTTCTCCCCTCATGGGAAGAGTTGACTCATTGGAAAAGACTGATGCTGGGAGGGTTTGGGGGCAGGAGGAGAAGGGGGCGACCGAGGATGAGATGGCTGGATGGCATCATGGACTCGATGGATGTGAGTCAGAGTGAACTCCAGAAGATGGTGATGAACAGGGAGGCCTGGCGTGCTGTGATTCATGGGGTCGCAAAGAGTTGGACACGACTGAGCGACTGAACTGATCTATGCACATATTTTTGCATATTTTCACTAGTCAGATCTCTTTAAGATTGGGGTTTTAAATTCTATTTAAAGTCTATATTTAAAAATAAAGGAACCAAATCTGAGTGTTTAAGAACTTTGTCCAGAGTCAAAGAAACTAAACTCACATGGTTAAAAACTTTGTCGAGGGTCATGAAAATAAAACATTAACAAAGCTAACTTCAAGGCCCTGGATGATATTGTCAAATACATAGTTCATTTTCAGTGAGCCAACATTCCACAGTGCTTTGTGGTTACACTGATAATTAAAAGAGAGGGTTGGGAACTTTCTGTACAGTCTTGCTATCTAAAAATAAGACCTGGAGTTAGTTTATCAGTTAATCAAAAAATGTGATTAGAACACAAAGTTGTAAAAACTCATAAAAACATATATATATGTGTGTGTGTGTGTGTGTGTTCAACATTTTATTTCAAGTAAATTTGTAGACATGCACATTTGTTTGCCAAACTTTTGATTAAACCAGTTTCCTTTTTTTTTTTTTTTTCAGACCAGGTCTGCTAATTGGTGTTTCACTTTATCTTTCTTATAGAAACACCATATGCTTTTATTTCAAGTTCTGTTTGTTTGTTTTAAAAATTTCTCTAATGCAATTTAACCAGTGGAGATTTTGCCCTTTGGTTTAGAGTTGCCTCTCCCACTTAATTGGACATAGGGGTTTTTTAAGTGACTAACCTTTAATAACTTTCCATACTATTCAATTTAGTTTATTTATAAGTAAATAAGTAAGCCAAATTTATTTTTATTCATAGTCATGTAATAATTTAATTGAATTATAATAATAAATACAAACTAATTAGGGAACAGCTAAAGCCCAACTAATACAAGCAAAGATCTGCTTGAGTATAAGGCATGTTGTCATTTGACCTAGATTAACTGTTAAATGGGTTTCACAGGTGGCACTAGTGGTAAAGAACGTGCCTGCCGATTCAGGCGACATAAGAGACAGGGGTTCAATCCCTGGGTGGGGTAGATCACCTGAAGAAGGGCATAGCAACCCACTCCAGTATTCTTGCCTGGAGAATCCCATTGTCAGAGGAACCTGGCAGGCTATAAGAGTCGAAAACAACTGAAAGGTTATCAGTTCAGTATAGTCACTCAGTCGTGTCCGACTCTTTGTGACCCCATGGACTACAGCACGCCAGGCCTTCCTGTCCGTCACCAACTCCAGGAGTTTACTCAAACTCATGTCCATTGAGTTATGATGCCATGCAACAATCTTGCCCTTTGTCATCCCTTTCTCCTCCAGCCTTCAATCTTTCCCAGCATCAGTGTCTTTCAAATGAGTCAGTTCTTCACATCAGGTGGCCAAAGTATTGGAGTTTCAGCTTCAGCATCAGTCCTTCCAATAAATATTCAGGGTTGATTTCCTTTAGAATAGACTGGTTGGATCTCCTTGCAGTCCAAGAAACTCTCAAGAGTCTTCTCCAACACCACAGTTCAAAAGCAGCAATTCTTTGGTGTTCAGCTTTCTTTGTAATCCAACTCTCAGATCCGTACATGACTCCTGGAAAAACCATAGCTTTGACATTTATTGGCAAAGTAATGTCTCTGCTTTTTAATATGGTGTCTAAGTTAACTTATATGCAGAGTACATCATGAAAAACGCTGGACGGGAAGAAACACAAGCCGGAATCAAGATTGCCGGGAGAAATATCAATAACCTCAGATATGCAGATGACACCACCCTTATGGTAGAAAGTGAAGAGGAACTAAAAAGCCTCTTGATGAAAGTGAAAGAGGAGAGTGAAAAAGTTGGCTTAAAGCTCCACATTCAGAAAACGAAGATCATGGCATCCGGTCCCATCACTTCATGGGAAATAGATGCGGAAACAGTGTCTGACTTTATTTTTGGGGGCTCCAAAATCACTGCAGATGGTGACTGCAGCCATGAAATTAAAAGACACTTACTCCTTGGAAGAAAAGTTATGAGCAACCTAAATAGTATATTCAAAAGCAGAGACATTACTTTGCCAACAAAGGTCCATCTAGTCAAGGCTATGGTTTTTCCTGTGGTCATGTACTGATGTGAGAGTTGGACTGTGAAGAAAGCTGAGCGCTGAAGAATTGATGCTTTTGAACTGTGGTGTTGGAGAAGACTCTTGAGAGTCCCTTGGACTGCAAGGAGATCCAACCAGTCCGTTCTGAAGGAGATCAACCCTGAGATTTCTTTGGAAGGAATGATGCTAAAGCTAAAACTCCAGTACTTTGGCCACCTCATGAGAAGAGTTGACTCATTGGAAAAGACTCTGATGCTGGGAGGGATTGGGGGCAGGAGGAGAAGGGGACGACCGAGGATGAGATGGCTGGATGGCATCATGGACTCGATGGACGTGAGTCTGAGTAAACTCCAGGAGTTGGTGATGGACAGGGAGGCCTGGCGTGCTGCGATTCATGAGGTCGCTGAGTTGGACACGACTGAGTGACTGAACTGAACTGACCTGAAGTTGATCATAACTTTTCTTCCAAGGAGTAAGCGTCTTTTAATTTCCTGGCTGCAGTCACCATCTGCAGTGATTTTGGAGCCCAAGAAAATAAAGCCTGTCACTGTTTCCCCATCTATTTGCCATGAACTGATGGGATCAGATGCCGTGATCATTGTTTTCTGAATGTTGAGTTTTAAGCCAACTTTTTCACTCTCCTCTTTCACTTTCATCAAGAGGCTCTTTAGTTCTTTGCTTTCTGCTATAAGAATGGTGTCATATGCATATAAAGTTATTGATATTTCTCCTGGCAATCTTGATTCCAGTTTCTGCTTCATGCAGCCTGAGATTTGCATGATGTACTCTACTTATAAGTTAAATAAGCAGGGTGACAATATACAGCCTTGATGTACTCCTTTCTTGATTTGTAGCCAGTCTGTTGTTCCATGTCCAGTTCTAACTGTTGCTTCCTGACATGCATACAGATTCTCAGGAGGCAGGTCAGATGGTCTGGTATTCCCATCTCTTGAAGAATTTTCCACAGTTTGTTGTGATCCACACAATCAAAGACTGTTGTAGGCAATAAAGCAGAAGTGGATGATTTTCTGGAACTCTCTTGCTTTTTCAGTGATCCAATGGATGCTGGCAGTTTGATCTCTGGTTCTTCTGCCTTTTCTAAGTCCAACTTGAACATCTGGAAGTTCATGGTTCACATACTGTTGAAGCCTGGCTTGGAGAATTTCGAGCAGTGCTTTGCTAGCGTGTGAGATGAGTGCAATTGTGTGGTAGTTTGAGCATTCTTTGGCTTTGTCTTTCTTTAGGATTGGCACCCATGCAACTGTATATGGATCCCATAAGAAAGGTTTACTTAGAAAACTAAAGATAGTATCCCTACAAAAAAAAAACAAAAAACTGATCTTACAGGCAGAATTTAATTGCAGTTAGGGCAGAACAATGATCTTACGCTCAGAATTGGTGAGTAGTTACCTGCTTAGAAATCAACAGTGCCCATCTTCTCACTAGTTAAAATCAAAATGTTTGGAGTCATACAAAACTTAATTCAAGAGGATGTTGCTTCTAGTTTCTGAAGTTCCTTTTTTATTTCCTTTGAGCTAAAGCAACAGGGATGCAGACTAGGAGATTCAATAGAAGAATATTGAAAATTAACTGATACCGCCAATTGATTACATTGCAGACCATGGGTTTTAAGAAACCCAGGAGAGTTGAAAGTTTTAAAAGTATTGATCATGGCCCTGAAAGAGACTAATGCATTTTAAAGTCTGTCTGGCACTGTGAGTAAACAAATGGAACTGTACTTGAATACATTTCAACTTGTTCTTAATTTTCCTGGTAAAACTGCCTACAAAGTTATTATTTGTTTGGTTTTCTGTGGTAACAGAGTAAATAAAAATCCATATATGTTCTCAATGTATTATATTTCTGAGACCTACAAAGTGTGAATTTATTAAGTTGTGTTGATGTGTTTTGATCATACAGCAGCAGATCACACCAAATTTCTAATCAGAAAAGCACAAATTGCAAAACTAAAAATCATGATACTTAAAATGTCAATATATAAATTGTATCTAAGAGATTATCAAAGAAAAATAAGCTTTAATATCAATTGTGTACTTAATGTAAAACTGAAACAATTTCCTTTCACCTGCTAGATGAACATTTTTTGGGGGGATTATTGGTCTGTTCTTGATAAGGTTATAATAGGTTTTTCTTTACTTTTTAAATAATCTGCCCAGGAAACTAAGATTCTGTGTTTTATCAGAATGAAAATAAAAAGGTTACTATATCAGTTAAATTTATTCTGCAAATCAGACTTCATTTTGGCAAAGAACTACTTTTGGTTTTTAATTACTATTTAAATCATTGTAGTAAATTCTAGCATGCCTGGGAGACTAAAATACATAACAAATATTTAATGACACAGTAAAATTCTCCATGACTGATCTTTAAGATGTACTACATTAGCAATACTTTGGGAAGTCTTCCATACCATCTGCAAAGATAGCTGTTGTAGAAGTTGATAAAACTTTGATAATTTGGCTGCCTTTTATTTGAAAGAATGAGGTGATCTTTGCCCATGTCACACGTTCACAAATAATGCACACACTGCCTGAAAGGCTTTGTGAAAATTAATCCTTTTAATCTTGTTTCCAGTGCTAAAAATTTCCCTAAATCAAATTTCTGTGAGTTTTGATGATGTTTAAAAGATTTTTTTCTACTATCTGCTTCACCTTGTGGGCAGAAAACCTACCATCTCTACATTAGTCTTGAGCATTTTTAGGTGAATGAAAGTTATCTTTTGCATCCCATAATTGGTACTCTAATAACCTGGTTAGATATAAGATTTTGCAGCCTGATAATGGTTGCTAATTGTGATGGACAGAATAATGCTGCTTCCTCAAAAATGTCCATGACCTAATCCCTAGAAACTTTCATTATGTTAGGTTCTATGGTAAAGTGAAATTAATGTTGCAGATAGCATTAATGCCGTGAATCAGCTGATCTTAAAATAGGGAAGAGTACCCTGGATTAATCCCTGGTGGCTCAGATGGTAAAGCGTCTGTCTACAATGTGGGAGACCCCGGTTCAATCCCTGGGTCAGGAAGATCCCCTGGAGAAGGAAATGGCAATCCACTCCAGTACTATTGCCTAGAAAATCCCATGGACAGTGGAGCCTGCTAGGCTACAGTCCATGGGGTCGCAGAGTCGGGCACGACTGAGCGACTTCAGTTCACCCTAGATTAACTGGTTGTGAGAACAGAGTTGTTAAACATCTTAGGGAGAAGTGTCAGAGTCAAGGAGAAGCCATGTGAGACTCGACTCTGGGGGAAGGGACCCAGAGCCATGGAAACAGCCTTGGAGGATGAAAAGGCACGCAAACAAAATTTCCCGTTGAGCCTCTGAAAGGAAACACACACTGTTTAGAACTTGGCTTTAGCTTGATGGGGCTTGTGTCCGAATCCTGACTTGCGTGCATGCTCAGTCTCGTCCGGACTGTTTGTGACCCCATGGACTTCAGCCTGCCAGTCTCCTCTGTCCACGGAACTCTGCAGGCAAGAATACTGGAGTGGGTTGCCATTTCCTGCTCTAGGTGATCTTCCCGACCCGGGGATCGAATCTGCATCTCTGGCACTGGCAGGAGGATACCACTGTGACACCTGGGATTCCCCAGTCGTGACTTACACAGCTATGAACTATTGAATTAGCTATTGTTTTAAACCTCTGAGTTTGGGGGCAATTTATTGTGGGCAGCAATATAAAACTAATACACTGATTTCTTGGCAGTTCTTAATTTTTTCCTTCAGTTTTAATGAGGTCCAGCTAATTTAAATGAATGATAATGAAAGCAAAGAAAAAGAAATATTCAAGTTACTAATTATGGGAAAGATTAAAGGCCAGAGGAAAAGGGGATGACAGAGGATGAGATGGTTGGATGGCATCACCGATTCAATGGACATGAGTTTTAGTAAGCTCCAGGAATTGGTGATGGACAGGGAAGCCTGGTGTGCTGCAGTCCGTGGGGTTGGAAAGAGTCAGTCACTACTGAGCAACTGAACTGAATGTTTACTACCAATGCAAATGATTTTTGTATATATCTATTAAAATTGACATTTGAAAAAAATTATCAATTATTGTTGGGAGTAATTTTATTTTTTCTCAGCTTTGAGGTATAATTGACATACAGTAATGTGTAAATTTAAGGTGTGCAGCACAATGATTTGACTTATATATATTGTGGGATGATTACCACAGTAAGTTCAGTTAACATTCTTCATCTCATACAGATACCAAAAAGCAAAAGGAAAAATAGTGTCCTTTTTTCTTGCGATTAGAACTCTGAGCGTTTCCCATTTTAACAGCATTGAAATATGATACACAGTGGTGTTAACTACAGTCATGTTGTACTTTACCTCCCTAGCATTTATTTGTTTTATAAGTGGAAGTCTGTGCCTTTTGAACACTTTCATTCAGTGCTTCCTCCCTCCACACCCCACATCTGGAAACCACAAATTGGATCTCTTTTATTTTATTTTTACTATGTTTTAGATTGCACAAATAAGTGAGATCATATGAAATTTGTCCTTCTCTATCTGACTTAGGTCACTTAACATGATACCCTCAGGGTCCATCCATGTTGTCACAAATGGCAGAATTTCTTCCTTTTTATGGCTGAATAGTATTTTACTGTGTGTGGAATATATATGCATAGACATAGCACAATTTGTTTATTCATCAATTCATTCACTGAGGTTTTTCTCCATGTCTTGGATACTATAAATAATGTTGATATGAACACGGGGGTGAAAATATCTCGTTAACACAGAGTTTTTACTTCCCAGAAATAGAATGAATGGATTATATGATAGTTTTATTTTTAACTTCTTGAGGAATCTCCATACGTTTTTCCATAGTGGCTTCACCAATTTACAAACCCATACATGGGTTCCCTTTTCTCCATATCTTTGCCAGTATCTAGCAATTTTTGCCTTTAAGATAATAGCCATTCTAACAGGTGTGAGATGAGAGTTCATGGTGGTTTTGATTCTTTATTTCTCTAGTACTTAGTGATATTGAGCATGTTTTCATGTACCTGTGAGAGTAATTTGAAAATACAGTTAAAAAAAAAATAAAACTGGAAGTCTTTGTTTTGACAGTCCCCAAACTGTTAGAAATGGAATATTTTTTTGTCCCAAAATAAAACAAAATTAAAAATACAAGAATGATGGTTAGTTTTAACATTAGTCAGCATAGAGAATAATTTTTTCAGTGTCGAACTATAACAAATATCAATCTAGCTTGTTTTGCTTAAATTATATTTGTGTTAACAGGATATTTAGCTCATTATCATATCCTTATTTAAGTTTCTAAATTTCAAAATATATTTATACGACAATTTTCAAGTTCTACCAAAAATATTCCATTTTTAAGATAAATATATATTAATGATAAACTTACAGTTGTGTGCTTATGGCTATGTTATTTAGTTAGCAAACAGTAAGTGCTGGCCATGTAATAAGTGCTTTACAAACAGTTCATTTAATCCTCACAACAAATCTATGAATGAGGTATTATTTTATTAATCCCATGTTGTAATTGAAGAATTCAAAGAACAGAAAGTTTAGATCCTTTGTCCAAGGTCCAACAGCAAGTAATGGAGCCAGAATTTGGACTAACTAACTGCTCTGCTCTAAATCAGGAATATTCTATGAATCTCATATGCTTTTCTGTGTCAATGACTCCTCTTAATGTCTTCCTTTAGGTGTATTATTAACCCCATTTGCCTATATCAGAAGGAATTAAGACTTGAGGCTTACATGATTTGCTCTAATCTCTGCCCCATAATATTTTTAATTTAACCAAGTGAGCCTACTATCATATGAGACAGTAGAAACTACTGGCTGTATAGTTAGTGTGTAATATAGTTACACAAGTAAGAGATCATGACCAACCCCAATCTTGAGTCATCTTAGAAGGTTTTGTTTGCACTACAGAAAATTGCCTGCCACTACTTTTGGGAGCTTGAGAACAACAGGAAGTTTTACAAAACATCTAAACACCAAGCTAGAATGGCAGAAGACAGGCTAAAATCATCACCCGCCCCTGCGCTTCCAACAAAGCAAAACTGAATTCTGTTTGGCAAGTCTAGTACACCATGGTTCTAAGCGTCAAGAAAGAGAATGTTAATGCCATCTGCAAGAAATTGGACTGCAAGAAATTGGACTCTCCTAAAATATTTTTTTTTAATCAAACACATATTAGTATTTTAAAAATGGATTTATATTGCTTACTTTGATTATGAACTGATAGAACTATCAAAAACCTGGCTCTTTTTAAAATACAGCCTGTTTCACTGTGTTCTTTCCTTCCTATAATGTGTTTATGATCAAATGCAGAATATTTCAGCCTGCAATTTCCAATTTAATTCTTGTCCTGATTTGAGCTATTAAATTGGACTCCATTTCAGCAACAACTGAGCTTACACTGGATCCTTGGTTACCAATGACTGTCGATAGCCATCTGCTTGGATGATTTTCACCATATGTGTTTAAAGTAAGACAATGTTTTATACATGCTTGATGTAGGTAATATTTGAAAATCATAAAAAAAGAGGAAGATCAGAGTAAGCTGTAAAATTGTAAGCAAAATTGAAATTATAAAAACACATTTTAAATCCCAAGAGTGAGTGGAGTTAAGAGCATGTATATTCTGTCATTCCCAAGAAAAGTCAGGTACAATCTGAAAATAGTTCCCAAACTGGAAAAAAGTTAATTCCTTTATCAATTACAGGTCAATTCTGAAAACTATTCTGAGCAAGCCGATTGTGATTTGGAATGAAATTTTTCTTTTTGGTTTACTCGGTCTTTAAAAATAATTTCCTCAGATTGAACTCCATCTTCTTTTTCCACAGCGTTTTACTAACATAATAAAAAAATAATCACTTAAAAGCTTTTAGCAATTTTTTTTATAATCCAAATATAAGTAAATTGCATTACTGTTTAAAGATTTATCTTCCTTGTTCAATATAACTAACTTTCAGTTAAGTAATGCATAGGGTGCCATGTATTTAAATGTGGAAAAAAGGTAAAATTAAGTACAAAAAGTGGGTACAGGAGAAAACCCATGTACAATCAACACAGCAGGACATAACAGATATTCCAAAGAAATTATGTCTGAGTTGAAATTTATCATCTATCACTATGTGTTGGAGAAGACTCTTGAGAATCCCTTGGACTGCAAGGAGATCTAACCAGTCCATCCTAAAGGAAATCAGTCCTGAATATTCATGAGAAAGACTGATGCTGAAGCTGAAACTTCAATACTTTGGACACCTGATGCGAAGAACTGACTCATTTGAAAAGACTCTGATGCTGGGAAAGATTGAAGGCAGGATGAGAAGGGGACGACAGAGGATGAGATGGTTGGATGGCATCACCTACTGGACATGAGCTTGAGTAAACTCAGGAGTTGGTGATGGACAGGGAGGCCTGGCGTGCTGCGGTTCATGGGGTCGCAAAGAGTCGGACACGACTGAGTGACTGAACTGAACTATGCTTCCTAATATTATTTTCATAACGTGTCTATTTTTATGGTTTGTAACATGACTGAAGTGACTTAACACACACAAAGTACTTTCACCTGCATTCCTAGGGCTGATTTTTACAACAGCCATGTAGACTGCTGAGTTCAAATGTTATCTCATTTTTACCCATGTCACAACTACTATAGCTTAGTCGCCATAATTGTGTCTGACTCTTGTAATCCCATAGACTATAGCCTGCCAGGGTCCTCTGTCCATGGGATTCTCCAGGCAAGAATACTGGAGTGGGTTGCCATTTCCTTCTCCAGGGGATCTTCCCGACCCAGGAATCAAACCCCGGTCTCCTACCTTGCAGGCAGATTCTTTTACCAGCTGAGCTGTAGAGAAGCCTGCTATAGCTTGGAGGAGCAACAAATTGGCAAAAGCCACATAGCTGGTGAAAACAGTTCCATGTTTGTTTGCCTTCTTTTGACTCCAAGACTCAGGCTTTTTCCACCAAGACTTATCACCAGCTCTGTTTAAGCTTATGTATACAGAGTTTGAGAGACACTCCCAGCCTGAAACATTCCCTTGAGGAAGTATGCAGTGAATTGTGGCATACCTCATTTGGGAGGGAGCCAGTTTTGTCTATTTCCAAAAGTCACTGAGGAACAGATAAGATGAAGCAGGGAAAAAGATGAAGCAGGGATTCTGGGAAGGAGTGTTAGAGCACTGTCTGATTGTTCATAAATTGCTGCCATATGCATGATTCCAGTCCTACCCCTACCATCAAAAGGATGAAGAGAAAACAATTATACATTATTTCCTAGCAGAGCAGTTAAATGACCTGAACAAGACAATTCAGGCAGTAAATGAAAAAAAGGAACCAGGATAGGAGCCAAGGGTATCCATGTGTTTCATGACCTTTCAAGGGGATCCTAGTAATATAAAGTTTCCAAATAATCAAATCTACATTGAAATTTAAAGATGAAACTTCACTGTGAACCTAAATATGAAAACTTTATTTTGGAACATTCAGTATCTCAAAACATCATTCTGAGTATTACTTTGTATATGTAGAAAACTATGAGCTACCAGCAATGTTTAAACCACCATAAAATATAAATGTACTACATCTAACTAAAATAAGATTATTGATAAATTGTAATTTAGCAACTGCAATGGCAGAGACTAAAACTACACAAGTGATGAAGCACTGAAGATATAGGTTGTGATTTTCAACAATTAAGTGTAGCTGTAAAAGCAGGTATCTTGAATGATTAATTTCTAACGTGAAGTTAAATTTCCTTTTGTTAACTATAATAGGATTCAGTCAATCATATTGAAAAATAATTAGCATAATTGAAAATCAGCTGCTTTCTTGTCCCTGCAGTAGTGCAAATGATTTAAAAAATTTGATTGATATTTGAAATAAACATAAATACAAATATACTTAAATAAACTTATTCATATATATATGTTGATTTTTCTTTCAGAGTAAAGTATTTGATCCGAATACAATGCTAAAGAAAGCTAATTTTTCCAAAAAAAAATTTTTTTTTTTAAAGATTTTTTTGAGCTCCCAGCAGTGTTGTTTTTTTTTTTTTTTTTTAATGGCATCACTTTTGGTAGGGCATTTTACCCTTTCACCACAAACTGAATACCATTCTTTGTTTCTCATCCAGAAGGGTAGGAACAGTAGAGCCAGGCAGCGTGTTCTAATACTTTCTCATTCTTTCTTTAGATAAATAGTTTCTTTTTAAAAAGAAAAATGACATTAGAGTTGCTTATGGTTCCCTATGTCCTAATCAGTCCTAAGATTTAAGCTTTAATAATCCTTTAGGAATAAAAGACAATAAAAGATGTTCCCCCCCAAGATATTTTTTCTCAGTTTATTATCTCAGCACATTACTCCAAAAGCCCACTGTAGGATCCGTCTAGCTGTATGATTTATTATTATATAGTCAACTGAAAGTAAAGAAGATTGGTTAGCAAAATAATAAAAAGTCAGCTATCTCCCAGGGATTGTAGTGCTCTATGTCTGTAGCTCCTCTCTCCCCAACCCCCCCCCCCCCAAAAGTAACAGCCTCTTATGGAAAGATTCGATTGATTAGATATTGGCCTCATTGAAGTGGCAAAGCACAACTAGTGTTTCTAGGTGCTTTCTATTGTTCTTAGTAAAAAGTAAAAATAATTAATTGTATTTGATGTGGTCTATTGAATTGAATACAAAAAAAAGATCTTCATGACCTGGATAATCACGATGGTGTGATCACTCATCTAGAGCCAGACATCCTGGAATGTGAAGTCAAGTGGGCCTTAGAAAGCATCACTATGAACAAAGCTAGTGGAGTTGATGGAATTCCAGTTGAGCTATTTCAAATCCTGAAAGATGATGCTGTGAAAGTGCTGCACTCAATATGCCAGCAAATTTGGAAAACTCAGCAGTGGCCACAAGACTGGAAAAGGTCCGTTTTCATTCCAATCTCAAAGGCAATGCCAAAGAATGCTCAAACTACTGCACAATTGCACTCATCTCACACACTAGTAAAATAATGCTCAAAATTCTCCAAGTCAGGCTTCAGCAATACGTGAACTGTGAACTCCCTGATGTTCAAGCTGGTTTTAGAAAAGGCAGAGGAACCAGAGATCAAATTGCCAACATCCACTGGATCATGGAAAAAGCAAGAGAGTTCCAGAAAAACATCTATTTCTGCTTTCTTGACTATGCCAAAGCCGTTGACTGTGTGGATCACAATAAACTGTGGAAAATTCTGAGAGAGATTGGAATACCAGACCACCTGACCTGCCTCTTGAGAAATCTGTATGCAGGTCAAGAAGCAACAGTTAGAACTGGACATGGAACAACAGACTGGTTCCAAATAGGAAAAGGAGTACATCAAGGCTGTATCTTGTCACCCTGCTTATTTAACTTATATGCAGAGTACATCATGAGAAACGCTGGACTGGAAGAAACACAAGCTGGAATCAAGATTGCTGGGAGAAATATCAATAACCTCAGATATGCAGATGACACCACCCTTATGGTAGAAAGTGAAGAGGAACTAAAAAGCCTCTTGATGAAAGTGAAAGAGGAGAGTGAAAAAGTTGGCTTAAAGCTCCACATTCAGAAAATGAAGATCGTGGCATCCGGTCCCATCACTTCATGGGAAATAGATGGGGAAACAGTGGAAACAGTGTCAGACTTTATTTTTTGGGCTCCAAAATCACTGCAGATGGTGATTGCAGCCATGAAATTAAAAGATGCTTACTCCTTGGAAGAAAAGTTATGAGCAACGTAGATAGCATATTCAAAAGCAGAGACATTACTTTGCTGACTAAGGTCCGTCTAGTCAAGGCTATGGTTTTTCCAGTGGTCATGTATGGATGTGAGAGTTGGACTGTGAAGAAGGCTGAGCACTGAAGCATTGATGCTTCTGAACTGTGGTGTTGGAGAAGACTCTTGAGAGTCCCTTGGACTGCAAGGAGATCCAACCAGTCCATTCTGAAGGAGATCAGCCCTGGGATTTCTTTGGAAGGACTGATGCTAATGCTGAAACTCCAGTACTTTGGTCACCCCATGCGAAGAGTTGACTCACTGGAAAAGACTCTGATGCTGCGAGGGATTGGGGGCAGGAGGAGAAGGGGACGACAGAGGATGAAATGGCTGGATGGCATCACTGACTCGATGGACATGACTCTGAGTAAACTCCAGGAGTTGGTGATGGACAGGGAGGCCTGGCGTGCTGTGATTCATGGGGTCGCAAAGAGTCGGACATGACTAAGTGACTGAACTGAACTGATTGAATTGAATTATTCCAATAGCTGCTCCCTTGCCCAATGTGTTTAAGTTTTATAAGACCATAAGTATACAGAGGTGGAATTTTATCAGAACTATCATGACATTTGTGCAGATAGTATACCTTTCCACAAGTAGCTAGAAAGACTGTGGCTGTTGGTCTGATCCAAAGTTATGGTAATAAAATATAGGTATTAAGTTCCTTCAAGTGTGAATAATAACAGTATGGAATTTAAAGGTTTCTAGTAAACACTGAATAGGTTAATGCATCTAGTCTGCTTTTAAGGGTACCTGGCACTAAAGTGTTAGCTATCCTGAATATCCAATCCTGAGAAAATAGAAGAAAGTCATGCTAAACATTAATAATTTAATGTTTGTCCCAGACTAAATTTAATAAACATTTATTAATTATCTCATTGTACCCCACCAGGGACAAGGAGATGGTTTTCAATTATCCAAGTATTTTCCAATACGAATTCTTAGATTCTGTTATAGTTATCAATTTATTGCCTCTGAACTTTAAATCTGTTGTTCAACACCTGCTCTGTGATAATGAACAGGATTCCTTAAAGCGTTTCTCCGTCAGAGTGAGCGCGATGCTGACATCTCTCGGTAGAGGGCGATGGAGCGACGCTGCGGGCTAAGAGGGCATGTGGCTGCTTCCAGCTGCAGCACCCTTGGTCCGCAAGGCAGAGCTGAGGACAAGTGGTGATGCTCGGCTAGTCTCCAGCTGTCCCCAGCGACGTTACATTTCCAGCCCAGGCCGGTAACCCCTTCCCGCAGCTCTCCCAGTGTAGACAGAGCAAACGCCTCTTGTCACCCCTGGTATACCAGCTCCTTCTGCATCCCCGCCCATCTGTACCCTGCACAGTGCTTCGTCCTTGCCTAGCGGCTGTGGGTGACATCTGATCTGGGCAAGCCAACGAACTTCTTGGCCATCCAGTGGACTTCAGCCACACTTTCTCCCACACACCTGAAGCCGAGCCCTGGGGAGGCTACCTACCAAGCGTGTTTTCCGGGACACGCCCCCTCGGGTCCTCTCCCTGGGGCCAAAGACGCCCTTTCCCTTCCTCATCACATTTTAGAGTTATTTTCTTCTCACTGCGGAATAATTCTTTATATGAAAGCTTCCCCTGTTCACGATAGGATGTGGTGTCTGTCTCTTATTGTAACTCAGCTAGATACAAATTATATAAAGAACATTTTCCAAGATGTTTCTTATCTAAATCCTGAATGAATGTTGCTCTTTTGATGTAATCATGCTATTATAGACCGTGTTCTAAGTGCTTTTTGCATCTAGTAATTCATTTAATCCTTCAACAACCCTGTTTTCACAGATTGGTAGAGTCCAGGCCATAGCTTCTTAAAATCTTTCTGAAAATAGTAATTTGAGGTTGTTGGTTTTTTTTTTTTCTTCAGTTTGTTTGCTTTATTTTAAAGAGTTCATAACTTCTCTTCACGTGTCTTATGATCGTTTGTTCCATTTTTTACTCCAGCCTGTGGGAGCATCAAGGACCATACGCAGCTTATATAAATAGGTATTTGTTCAATAGGTCTTTCTCCTGAACTGGAAGTTGTTCCGAACTCGTATGTGGACAGGCATGACAAAACAGCATTAAAGTAGGCAGAAAAGGAGCAACTGATATTCTCTAAAATGGCAAGGAGTAATAAGAACTCCAAAGACTAACTCTCCTCAGGAAGAATGTTTATGACTTGAGAGCATTATTTTCTGGTCTCCACTGGTAAGATCAGGAATAAAAGCAATTAATGCCAGGGTTTTTCTTAGGAAGGGAAGAGGCAGGAGAGCTGTAAAGAGGGATGTAGCTACTCTTCTGTGGAGCTTCCATCATCTTCCTTATTTCTTTTCCATGTCCCATCCCTGTTTTTCTCACTCATATGGAGCTTAGAACCTCTTGAGGCTTTACCCTGAAAATTAATTCTTACCTTCGTTACTTCTGATGCTTCCCGTTTGACAATTTGGGACAATTAGTTCCTCTGTTCTATCTTCTTCAGTAATAGTGTAGTGGGTTGAATAGTGGCCCTAAAAGATACATTCAAATCTTAACTTCTGTAATCGTGAAGGTGATCTTATTTGAAGAGAGAGTCTTTGCAGATGTAAGATAAGCATCTCAAGAGGAGACCATTCTGGATTTATGATGGTCTCTAAGTCCAGGAGCTGGTATTCTTAGAAGATAAAGGAGAGGGAGATTTGAGACGCAGACACACACGGGTGGAAGACCATGTGAGGATGGGGGCAGAGTGGAGTTATACAGCCACAAACTACCAGAAACTGGACAAGGCAAGGAAGGCTTCTCCCTAGAGACTTCAGAGGCAAGGTGGCCCTGCCAACACCTCGATTTTGGACATCTGGCTTTCAGAACAGTGAGAGAAAATATTTCATTTGTTTTAAGTCACCAAGTGTGTGGTAATTTGTTATGGCAGCCTTGGGAAACTAATATAAATAGAATTCTGTTACTGTCCTGTCTTTCAGAAGTCCTCCAAAGTCTCTGAGCAGCTCACGTGACCGACCCCTGGCCCTATACCCTTCTCAATACCACTCTGTATTTATCTCATGTTGTTTCTTTTGACTGGAACAGAAGCTAACAACTCCCAATTCGCATTGAAAATTTAAAAATAGTATTTAATATTTAAATCCGGTCTATCTTCAATCTTGCCCTCATATCCAGATCCAGGCTAAATTGAACGAAAGCATTCAACTACAAGAAAGGAGATTTAATTTCAGTTCTATGGCACAGAGAATATGCATTCCCTAGATACAGTGGTGTAGGAACAAATGCATTTAAAATGAAAGTCAGTCAAGACTGATGGGTTTGACAGCTTACTTTCTGAGCTTCACTGGTCCCCATGCCATTTCAGCCATAAAAGTATGTGTATGTGTGTATATATTAAGTTCTTCATTTTTCCACGGGCATTGTTTCACAAGATCCCTTCAGAATATCCAATATTCATTTTAATTTCAATCAGAGTAAGTATAAAATCAGTTCCCTTTATAATATTAAATTTCAGAGACCTGAGTGTGCTTTACAAAAATCTCCTGCCATGCCTTTCCTCCAGCAAAAAAATCATGCAGTCATCTGTTTCTGCCAGTGAAGAATTAGATATGTAAATGGGAAGAGGGCATTAGAAGGCAGACAGCACCTCAGCATAGCCTGGGTGGTCACATGGGTTTTTTCTTCATTAAGACATTTTAAAGTTTAGTTCTCAGTGTAAAGATAGTTTAAATTGAAAGAATTTTTGTACCTTGCTCCTGCAATAAGCTCCCTGTAAATGCATGAAGTTTTACAAATGAGAAGCTATGTGGCACTTTCGCTAAGCAAGGTGCTCAGTGCTAAGGCAACAGAACATTCCTTAAATATCTCCCTTTGGTGTCAGACCCTGAAAATCAGGCATTAAAAATGAATAACCCTGCAACTCGAAGAAAAATTAGAGCGAGTAAAATATAATTTAATTAATCCCTATGTGATAGGAAACCAGAGTTCAAATCATTTGGTATCAGAAAATACCCTCCATCCCTTAACCCTCAAAAATGTATTAAAGCCAGCTCCATTCACATGTCTTCTAGTAAAACTTTTTGAACAATTCCAACCCACATTGATCTCTTTCTTCAAGACCTTATCCGTACTCATCTATGTCAATTAGCAACTTATAGTTAGATATCCTTTTGTAGCAACATCTAAACTCACCCACTTGTATATATCTCATTTCCCTATTGAGATTACAAATTCAATGAGGTCAAAAACCATATCTGAATCATCTTTTGTGTCCTTCACTGAAATAAATACTTTTGAAAAGTGAAGCGAGGTAAACTTCAAAATGGAGTGGATCAGTCAGACACATTAAGATTTTAACTAAAGTTTCCAGTATAGTAGGCTATATCACTTCACCTGCAATGTTAAAAATTAGAAGTCATCTACCTTTAATCATCAGTCATGGGGAAGATTTTCAACAGTCTATTATGTTCAAATCCATGTTTTACCTGCCACTCTTTTGAACTTTTCTCTTGTGAGATTTTGGTGTCTTTTGCTTAAAATAGCTGTGAAGGTATGTCTGCAAAATAATTGATAAGGCTTTTGTTTCCATCAGCCCATCGCCCAGGTCATCAGTCTTGCTTTAGCCCAAAGTTGGCAAGCTGTTAGTAACTATCATTTTGAAGCACTAATGTGTACCGAGCACTATAAAGATACATAGATATAGTTTTATATATATATATATATATATATATATATATACACAGATGCACATATGTGTATGTATATATGTGTATATTCCTGTCAATGACATTGAGAATTTTATATTATTAGCCTTGTTTTCCAGGCATGTAAATAATTTCCTTGAGGGTATAGAGTAAATAAACAAAGATGCAAACCCCAATTTGTAATCCACTTCCAAAATTCATGTGGCTTTCATTAAATTACTCTGTCTAACAAAGCTATGACTCAGGGAACTCAAACAGGGGCTCTGTAACAATCTAGAGGGGTGGGATGCAGAGGGAGAGGTCAGGGAGGTTCAAGAGGGAGGGGACATATGTGTACCTATGGCTGATTCATGTTGATACTTGGCAGAATAAAACAAAATTCTGGAAAGCAAGTATCCTCCAATTAAAAGGAAGAAAAGAATAGGGAAAAGTGAAACATTGAGAATAAAGAAAATATGTTTGTTAGTCATTTTTCAAGTAAAATGATGTCATCTTGTGGATTTACTTTGGATATTTTTTAGAAGATTTTACAAACAATGTATACTTTGTAGTCAGTAGTTGTCAAATTTGGCTCCTCATTGGAATTAGCTCAGAAGGACCTTATCTTACATCTGCAAAGACACTCTCTTGAAATAAGGTCACCTTCACAATTACAGAAGTTAAGATTTGAATGTATCTTTTAGGGCCACTATTCAACCCACTACACTATTACTGAACTAATTGTCCCAAAGTTGTCAAAGGGGAAGCATCATAAGTAACAAAGGTAAGAATTAATTTTCAGGGTAAAGCCTCAAGAGGTTCTAAGCTCCATATGAGTGAGAAAAACAGGGGTGGGACATGGAAGAGAAACAAGGATGATGTCATTCAACGGAGGTTACCTGTGAAAATGCTGGTGATTGTAAATGTAGCTCCTGGACTCCTCTTTCTTTTTTAAAATTTTATCACAGTATGGTTGATTTCCTGTGTTTTAGGTGCATAGCAAACTGATTCAGTTATGCATGTATTCATTCTTTTTCTGATTATTTTCTCATACAGGTTATCACAGAATATTGAGTTCCCTGTGCTATACTTGTTGGTTATCTATCTTATATACAATAGTGTGTGTACGAAAATACAAGCTCCTGATTTATCTCTCCCCCTCATTTTTCCCTTTGGTGACCATAAGTATCGATGTCTATTTGTTTCTGTTTTGCAAATAAGTTCATAGGTATAGATTAGATTTCATATATGAGTGATATTACATGATATTTGCCTTTCTCTGACTTACTTCACTTAGTGTGATAATCTCAAGGTCCATGCATGTTGCTGCAAATAGCATTATTTCATTCTTTTATGGTTGAGTAATACCCCACTGTATACATATACCACATCTTCTTTATCCATTCCTTTGTTGATGGACACAGGGTGCTTCTGTGTCCTGACTATTGTAAATAATGCTGCAATAAATATTGGGGTGCATTATATCATTTCAAATTATGATTTTCTCCAGGTATATGCCCAGAAGTGAGATTGCTAGATCATACAATAGTTCAGTTTTTAGTTTTTCAAGGAATCTCTGTACCATTCTCTATAGTGGTTGTACCAATTTAATTCCCGCCAATAGTATAGGAAGGTTCCCTTTTCTTCACACCCTCTCCAGGTTTTATTGTTTGTAGACTTTTTGATTATGGTCATTCTGACCAGCATTAGGTGATACTTCACTGTAGTTTTGATTTGCATTTCTCTGATAATAAGTGATGCTGAGTTTTTTTACACATGCTTTTTGGCCATCTGTATGTCTTCTTTGGAGAAAAGTCTATTTAGATCTTCTGCACATTTTGTGATTTGGTTGTTTGTTTTGTTTTTATTAAAACATAGACCTGCATGAGCTGCTTATATATTTTTGAAATTAACCTCTTGTCAGCTGCTTCATTTGCAAACCACTGCCTTCATTGAATAGGATAGTCAGCATAGGGACTTGTTCTGGAAGAAAACTGGGGCCAAGCTATGAGCTTGAGAACCATGCAGATATATGGATCATTCAGCCATCTTGAAAATACATTACATGGTTACTGTTAGGGATAAACTGCAGAGAATTCACACAAAAGTACTAAAATCCTGTGGCAGTTCTGAATAAAACTAATGGCATGCAAGTTCTATTCAGTGCAAGTACACCTGTTACACAGAAAATTCTCTTGATGTGATAGTAGCTTCCAGAACACTTTTAGGAAAGCTATCTTAGAGGCTATAGAACAGACAGGCTCATAGTCAAAATTAATATTCTCCAATCACACAGATAGTGAATTAGTTTTAAAATCAAAGCAAGAAAGAGAGGAGTAAGAGGAAGTCAGGTAGAATGTAAGCAGATAGAAGGACCATTCTCCCTGAATCCTAGATTCTAGATTAGCAACATTTAGGAGTCCTTTCTCCTCTTCTCTCTTTCTCTCTCTCTCCTCTTTAGCCTATGTCTGTATCTCTGACTCTTCACCCTTCCCCATTGGCAGTATAGTTTGAAAGACTAGAGTTGATGTAGAGCTGATGGGGACACCAGGAAATGTGTGCTGTACTTGAGAGAAGCAGGCAAGGTGTGTCCGGCCACAGAAGAGTTCACAGGTGAACACACTGAACAGGTGTGGGTTTTATCTGCTTTTCTTGAGCAGAAAATGTGTGGGGCCAGAAGAGGACTATTATGTACGCTACAAATAGGCAGCCAATTTAGGGGGACCATAGCTGAGCTGAGAGAATCATGTCTTATGACCTAGTCCCTCTATTCCGCCCATCTAGAAAAAAAAACATTCTTACCATGTTTGCCATTTCTTCTGCTATTAACACATCTGAGAAATCATGCTCCTGCTTTCAGTCTCTAACATCTCTTTTGAATTCTGCCTGTGTGTCCCAAGCTGCTTGCTTATTCATACTCATACTTAACACATCCTTTGAGATTTGTCTCTCTCTGCTAAGCTGCTAACTTTCTCGCTATTAGTGCTTAACATTCTTAGGAGTTTCATCATTCCTGTTTATTTTTCTTTTATAAGGGAATTGAATAGTCTCAATAAAGCAAGCACAACATTCCAAGGGCTTCCTCCACACATTTGAAGGACAGGACTTTATTATCAAAAGTGAAAGAGATCTCTGTCACTTTCATTGCTCAATTTGGATAACTTTCTGCGTTCTTAAGTTGAAATGTAATGGCTGTGTGCAACCCTTGTTTAGGACAGTCTGTGTTCAAAAGGAAAATGCTGTGGGCAAATCCGAGAAATTCAAAGTGAAGAAAAGTGACAAGCTAAACTTTAAAACGTGAAAAAAATACATCTCAAAAATGGAATGGCCCAATGTGAGTAAGATTTCTGGCTAAGCACAGATCCAAAACATAGTGATTTTTTTAAAGACTGGCAGACATAATTGAAGGATGATTGTACATGCAGGAACTGTGTTCACTAGTCCATTAAATTGCACACTGAGGTAGCATTTGTGTTATCAGAAATAGTGTACTTACTAATAATTAAGATTAGTACAAATATAAGCATAAATAAGCTTGACACATAATCTATAGGTATGTACATATAAAATATACCTATTCACATATACTGAAATAGCCAAAATTATCTTGATATTATGAGAAGTAATTCCATAACATCTGTACCAGCCAGGGCACCAACAAGAAATAGATGTTACACACACATAAGGGTAGTTAGAGAAAGTTTATTAAGGACCTATTCCAAAGCTTCATGATGGGATGTAGGAAGAACACAGGAATGAGTGCAGTGTACCCTACTAGTGACTGCAAAGCCATTACAATCTCCAAGCCTGAATAGGCTTCCCAGATGGTGCAATGGTAAAGATTCCACCTGCCATTTCAGGAGAAACAAGAGACACAGTTTCCATTCCTGGGTCTGGAAGATTCCCCTGGAGTACAAATTGACAACCCTCTCCAGCATTCTTGCCTGGAAAATTCCATGGACAGAGGAGCCTGGTGGGCTACAGTCCATGGGTCACAAAGAGTTGGGCACAACTGAGCATAGCACACACACAGTAGTGGAGGAGGTTTTTGAAGCTAGAAAGAGACCATCTTGAGGAAAGGACTTGAGAGGAGCTGTCACCTTTGCTTGAAAGACACATCCAGACCAAAGTTACAAGACAGAAAGGGATCCAGATAAGTAAGTGCTGAGCTTCATTTACTCCAATCTCTGAAGCCTGCCCAAGGAGTCACTTTGGTCAAACCCAACTAGGAGCCGGAAGCAAGGAAGCCTATTGTTGCCATTCTCATAGATTAGCTTTCTAGGGAAGAGAGCAGACTTTAAAAGGATGGAGTGGACCTAGACGACCAAGTGGAAGTTATCTGGCCCAACACCCAAGTCAGATGTGTAATTATAAGATGATTTATTCAATGGACTCCTTTTTTAATGGGTAAAGAAATTTGGAATACAGAATGAACCTTAATTTTCCATAGCAAGTACTCTGTTCCAAATAACTGCAGTAAATGCTTGGGACACAGAGATGAATAAGGCAGAGTCCACTTAAGGAGCTCACAGTCCACAGGGGAGGTTGCATGTATATAAACATAAAACAAGTGGTATTAAGTACTTAAAGTGGTATCTGAAGCCCTGTTAATAACAGTATGTATGCTCAAGGGGGAAATGTTGTAGGCAAATCAAAGGAAATAGAAATTATATATTAAAAAGTAAAAACTGCTACAATAAATATGGCAGAAAGTGCCAACCTGCAAGATATGAAAGCACCTAGTTTCATATTTTTAAAAAATTACATGCATGTAAATGTATATATGACCCCATGGACTGTAGACTGACGGGCTGCTCTGTCTATGGAATTCTTCAGGTGAGGCTACTGGAGTAGGTAGCCATTCCTTTCTCCAGGAGATCTTCCCAGTCCAGGAACTGAACCTGTGTGTCCCACATTACAGTCAGGTTCTTTACCATCTGAGCCACAGAAGACATACATAACATATATATATGTAAAATTTTTATCCTTTCTATTAAGCATTATCACAGAAAAGATGTAAAAAATGACTATGAGGTTATAAAACTCTATTTTACATGTTGTTAGTAGCCTAATGATGTAGTTTCATTCTGAAATAGGTGCTTCGGAAGCTTGCTCTTTGGCCTGTCACCTGTGAACATGAAAGCAGTAATTTACCTCCATTGACCTAGCACTTAATTGTCATAAGGTTAGTTTATTTAGCCCTTCTCGCCTCAGGATGGAACCAGAAAGGTGAATGTTTCAACCATGAAGTTTTAGCTCGAAATTCTGTTTCTAGCCATGGCTAAATAAAAGCCGAACAAATGATTATTTCATCTCCAAAGTGATATAAATTCTAGGAGATCTTTACTAAGGAAAATTAGCTCCAAAATATGTCATGAATGATAAATAATGATGTTGTTAAATTGGTTTTGTGATTGCATTTCCAGCAAACTGCAAACATATGACAAGTAGCCTTTTCTGAATGCAAATATTGTGATAAAATTCTCCCCACTACCTCTCACTGTAAACCAAGCTATTAAAATATTTCAAAAATATAATTTACCTTTTGAAGTTTCTTCACTAGTTTTCAACACATGTATAGACATTTCAAATGATAATTTTAAAATCCCACATGCAAATCAACTTCTCTCTGTGGTTGGACTTTTAAAGTGTAGCCTGAAGAAATTGGACTGATGAACACCCACTGGTAAATGATTTACCTTAAAGATGTGTTATTTATAAATGAATAGCCCTGTACCTCCTGTGAAAACCTTGACGCTATTAGAAAAATAGCAAAGCACGTAATCCTGCCTCAATTTTTGCCTTTCCTGATTTTTTGTAATAACTTTATTGAGATGCATAAAGTGCATTCACCTAGTATGAGTCTTCCATTTAAAAGCATTTAAAGTGCATTATGCAATGGTGTTTGATATATTGATACAGTTGAACAATTATCAGGACTGTCGATTACACTGTCTTTTCAAACTTTAGCAAATATTTTCAGAGCCAGGACCAGGCGTGCCTACCATTGTTCTAGGTGCAGTGTGGGGTGGGCAGTCAGCAGGGTGACATATCAATTTCCCGCTCATATGTAATGTGTATTCTTGTATAAGATGACATACAGTAAACTCAGAAGCAAGAACATGTGTAATACATCTTTTGTAGATTTCATTTTTAATTGAAGGATAGTTATTTTACAATATTGTGATGGTTTCTGCTATACATCAGTATGAATCAGCCACAGGTGTACATATGTCCCCTTCCTCTTGAAATTCCCTCCCACCTCCCTCTCCATCCCACCGCTCTAGGTTGTCACAGTGCGCCTGCTTTGGGTTCCCTGCCTCATACAGCAAATTCACACTGGCTATCTATTTTACATATGATAATGTATATGGTTCACTACTACACTTTATGTGATAAATTCTAGGAAGAAAAGCAAAACAGGGGCAAGATCTTAGGAGGTAGGTGCTCAGGAAGGAGGGTGTCTGTGAAAAATGGAGGTGATTGAAGTGAAGGAATGGATCATGGAACAATTGGGAGGAGAACCTTTAAGAAAGAAAACGGGCAGATTGTATGCTTGGCATGTTTGAGAAAGAGAAAGAAGGCCATATTGCTCACACAGACCAGTGAGACTCAGATGATCTGGATGAGAAGGGGTCAGAGGCTGGAGGGCGCACAACCTTGCAGGCCTTGGTGAGTTCTTACTCTGAGTGAGATGGAGGCCAATGAAAGGCTTGGAGCGGAGGACTGGAGGGCCCTGGCTTAGGTTTTTAAGGGATCACTGTGACTACTGAGAGCACAGACCAAAATGCTGGGTCAGAGGAGGAAAGAAGGAGTGAGCTGGGAGGCTGTGGCAGTGGTCACAGCATGAGATACTAATGACTTAGACATACAGTGTTGGCCTTCTCTATTTTAACATGGATTCATTAGCACATCAGTTGAGTATATAACATCCTCAATACCTGGATCCAATGATACTGGTATCTTCACATTTTGTAAAATTTAATACAAACTGCATTTACATTCAGGAACTAAATCAGTTTTATCCACCTGATTTTAAAATGTCTTAAATCCGCATTATTCTCATCCTTACTTTTTCTCACATCCCTGGCAAGTGACATTTTCTTTTTGCTCCTCTCCTGTCCCATCTTAGATATTTACCTCCTAAAAATCCCTTGGGGGCACTTACCCACTAGAAAAGTACAAAGTTCTTTCTCTGCAAAGAAGGTCTTACCTGTCAACACAAATATTTTCCGTTCTTTCTTAATGGTTTATAAATATATTTAACTCACTCTTGAGAAATATTAGTGCTTATTTCACTGCCTCACGGAGGTACCAACGATCAGATACTAAGATATATGGAGAACTGTACCAAAACTCTCACTCTTCATTTTTCTCATATACAGACAGTATAAAGATTATAAGTTTCTGTATTTTTGAAATATATATTGTACCATAAGATTATGTGTTTCTATATTTTTCCATTATTTAGATCTAAGCATAGCAGCATTGACTAAATTCACTTTGCCTTTATTTATTCATTCAACCAATGTATTAATATGTGTTTGTCTTCTCTGCTTTTCATGGTGGGGGGTACAAAGTGAAACATGCTTGCCTTTGAGGAGTCCACAATCTAGATGAAAAGACATGCAAGCATAAAATTATGTAAAAGAGAGGAGAATGAGTTCCATCTATGTGATGATGTCAGAGATAGAAAAGAGGATCCCTGTGTTGCAGGAGACACAGTGTATATAGAATACAATGTCCATGTGTGTCCTGTGAGCAATGCAGTATTTTGAGCCTGTGCAAATGTGGTTTCTCTGAGCCTCGGCAAAAGTGGTTTCTATGGCAATGCGCTTCCCTGGTGGCTCAGAGGTTAAAGCCTCTGCCTCCAATGCGGGAGACCCGGGTTCGATCCCTGGGTCGGGAAGATCCCCTGGAGAAGGAAATGGTAACCCAGTCCAGTATTCTTGCCTGGAGAATCCCATGGACGGAGAGGGCTGGTAGGCTACAGTCCATGGGATCGCAAAAAGTCGGACACAACTGAGCGACTTCACCCTTCACCCTAAACAGATTTCAAGGTCTGTGAAGACCTACTCCAATCCTGTACCCCATGAGGATGCTGTGAAAAGTTTCTGAGGCCAGGGAGGGGCGGTAAGCAAGACAAGTAGCTTCCCTTACTGTCATAAAGACAGTAAGGTTGGAGGAACTGCAGGGAGAGGTCTGAAGAAAATCTAAAATCAAGACCTAATTCTTATAGATACATGAGGGTGAAGGCTATCGTGCAGAAGGCATGTCATGTGCAAATGTCCAAAGAAATAAAAGACTATGCAGTATTCTTGGCGTTGCAAGTAACCCCACATGAACAGAGAGCTGAGCCTATGAGAGGAGTATGAAAAATCAGTTCAGAACAGCCAGCTGCGGATAGATAGTGAAAAGGTTTAGAAGCCTAGGATGTGCAGGTGGATTTTTAGCCTGTTATTGTCATGATGAGTTTTTGCACTTGAAGCAGCCACTTTGGTGTCAGTTTACGGGCAGAATTGGAGAAATGAGCAGAGAAAGCAGAGCTGACAAAAACGACAGAAAAATAGGGGAGTTCAGTTTTCCTCGGTGAAGTTTCACATTTATGGATGGTCATTTATGCCAGCACCAGGGTGTATACCAGACAGTCGTGAATATGGCACAGACTTGCCTTAACCCCAAGAGTTCTGGGAGCAGAGAGAGACCAGGAACAATGCGACTCCAGCCAAACAGGTTCCTTCCCTGTCAGCTACACAGGCAGCAACTCCTGGGGCTTACGGGCTTTCTCATTCTGTGTGTCTCTCTCTCTCACACACACACAGGACACAGTTATAGTCACACTCTGTTTCCTTCTTGAGTCATTGACTCCTTCTCTAACATCTCCTGGTTTACCTGAGGATTGGGAAATGTGAATGGTTTGAGAATATGGCTGTTTTTTCTACTCTGAAGTAAAATACTGAATTTCATACCTTGGTTTAGAAAATAGAGGACTTCCCTGCAGTCCAGCACTTCCACTGCAGGGGGTGCTGGTTCAATTCCTGGTCAGAAAACTAAGATTCCCCCCCCAACCCCCATCCATGCTCCATGGTGCTACCAAGAAAAAAATTTTAAAAAAGGACTATACACTTTTTTTCTCGGCTCCCCTTCAATAACCTGAATTGTCATACCTCACATGAGACTGATACCTAAAGATAAAGTTAATAACAGTTATGTTTGTATGTTTATGAAATTACAAATGGCCCTATGAATTCACCCTACAAAACTCAGGAGGTACAAGGAATTAACATTCCTTTACTTTAACATGAAGAAATGAGGATTCGTGGAGTTATGTGATGTGCAAACGTTTACAAGTCAAAAGCAGCCAGAAGCTTGAATCTGTCTCTTATGTCTCCAAGTTTGTTGAGTAAACATTGACTCTTGTTGCCAAATGCATTCCTCACGGCCCCAGTTAGCTTTAATGATGCACTGTTAGGTGAGGCTGTTTTCAACCTTGAGGAGTGCTGGAAAGTGTTCCCTCTGACATCTGTAACAAGATGTGGAAGAGGATGAAGGGTTGTTTCTTTTCTCTGGTCCTTGCAAATAAAAGGATTTAGTTGAAATCCTAAGAATCACAAGTTAAGTGCAACAAGGAAGCAACATGCATTTATGTATAGGACTATAATTTTCTCCTCTCTCTTTTAATTCTGGAGGACAAAAGCAATTCACAAATATTATTTTTTAGAGTTATTCTACAAATTAAATCCCATTCCTGTCCCTTTATGCCCTGCATTTTGGATTAGATCTTGGTTCCTTTTATTTTGAAAGCATGAAAGACATTTTTCCTGTTTTGTGTGTTAGTCATTCGGTCTTGTCTGACTCTGTGAGCCTATGACTGTAGCTTGCCAACCTCCTCCGTCCATGGAATTCTCCAGGCAAGAATACTGGAATGGGTTGCCATTCCCTTCTCCAGGGGATCTTCCTGACCCCAGGAGCAAACACAGGTCTCCTGAATTGCAGGCAGATTCTTTACCTTCTGAGCCAAATTGTTAATGAACAAAGAAACAATTCATGAAACTTAACTCTTATGGTAAATATGTTATTCTCCAATCCAAATAAATAGTTAATTTTCTAAAAATCGCTCCTAAATCCCATGTCTGATTTCATTCTCACAACAAATAATAGTAGTACAAGGTAATTAAGACTTTGGTGACTTAAGAAAGTTCTTCCACTCATATAAAATTATTTAAACCAGGGAGCAATCCACACAGTGTTAGGAGTTAGTATTTTGTGTTCTAGGGAAATGCTGTAGTCATCATTATTCCATGTTTGTGAAGTATATTTTGTTTTTTCTATGTAAGCAAAAAAAACAAAATAAAATTACAAGCATTGGATTTTACATGCTTTCTACAAGGATATATACATCTGAAGAACCAAATGAAATTATCTGAACAAAGCTTTCATGATGTCACCAGTCACTTCCTTGGTTCCCATCCATTATCAAGCTCCTGGTTGTCTAATCTGCTATCAGGCAGTCTGGCATTCCACAATTCACCCAAACATGCCTCCTGAATTCACTTGTCTTCTCTTTCTGTTCACTTTCAGTTCTGGGAGTGTTAGAACTGTGCACTCTTCTAATTCAGGATTCAGGGTCAAGGTCTCAGCCCACGTTCTTATTGCAGATTCTGTGTTCCATGTGTTGCTCTCTGAAACAGACTCTAGCTATCTGCACCAGCTACCTACCGTTTGTTTCTTCACTGAGCTTATTTGTTGGAAATTGTGTTTGTCAAGGCCAGTGTGATAGATGAACCTTTTCAAACAGTTTTCTTTATTCATTTGGCCATGATCTCATTAAGTGGTTATACTGTGTAATGCAATACATTGTGCAATATAATGCATTTTGTTTTATCATGTTTGTCTGTTGCTAGGCTTATACCCTTGCACTGTCCTTTCTACATGTTTGTCCTGAATCGAGGTAGTAAAACTTATATCAAAATACAGAATTATGTAGAAGAGCCCCACAAGTCAACTCACACTACAGTTTGAAAGCATGAAAAATAAATATAAGTGTTTAAAGATAATTCTTCAGGACTCCTTCATAACCCCCTACATGGTGATTAGGGGGGGAAAAAAGTAATGTTTAGATCAATTTAACTTGGTTCAATCAGATTTTTTTTCAGCTTTATTGAGGTATAATTGAAAAGTAAAATTGTATATATTTAAAGTATACAGCAGGAAGATTTCCTATACATATACCTGTGAAATGATTACCACAATCAAGCTGATTAACACATCCATCACTGCACATAGTTACTTTCGGAAGTTGGTGGTGATAAGAATACCCAAGTTCTACTCTTGGAAAATTTCAAGTATAAAAGACAATATTATTATCTATAGTTATCATCTGTACATTAGATCCTCAAAATGTGTTCATCTTGTGTAACTGAAAGTTTGTACCCTTGGATCAGCATCTCCCCATTTTTATGAGTTCAACTTTTTTTGTTTTTTTTAAGATTCCACATATATGACACCATATATTATTTGCCTTTCTGTGTCTGGTTTATTTCACATAGAATAATGCCCTCCAGATTTATCCACATTGCTGTGAATAATATTTAATTATTGTTAAATAATATTCATATATGTATATATTGCAGTATCACATTTTTTAATCCATTCATCCGTCAACGGGCATTTAGGTTGTTTCCATATCTTGGCTACTGTGAATCCCGTGGCAGTGAACTTGGGAGTACAGCTATTTCTCTGAGATATTTCTCTTCCTTAGATTATACACCCAGAGTTGGATCATATGGTAGTTTTATTTTTAATTTTCTGGGGACTATCTATTTGGTTTTCTGTTACAGCTGAACCAATTTACATTTCCACCAAAAGCGTGCAAGTATTGAAAGCTTCATTCTCTCATTTGCAAAATAAAATGCTATGTCTCAGATCACCTTCCCCTTTCAAAGCCTGTCTCCCTATGATGACCCTTGGGTGTCATGACTGGGGAGTCTGATGTGCTTTCATGTTCCTGGGCATGGGCCTCGGGTTTCTGTTGCTTCCAGTGTGTGTTACGACTGGTGTCTGATTATCTCCTTTTCTCTCTGATGCTCCGTCCACTGTTGGCTGGTCTCTTCTTTGTCTTTGGCAGTAATAGAGGGTAGAACCAACCAAGTCAAACTCCAGTAAGCTCTCTCTGTCAGTAAATGTGAACCTCTGCCAAGTCCTTCACCCATTTCATCAATTCCTAGCCTCAGATGAGGGTCACTTCGCTCCGCAGGGACTGACACCATGTTAGGCCTGCTGATTCATCTACATCATACCAAGACTAGTGACTGCTTTGAAGCAAAACTTCAGCTGACCTTTCTTCTCTATAAACTTATGAAGTGTGCCCCAGGTGGGTTGTGAAGTAATAGGGAAAAATTACATATATAAAATCTTGTAATTTCCTAAATAACAGAAACCCTTGGGGCATCTTTTGTTCTTCTTAAAAAATTTTATTTCATGTTGGAGTTTAGTTGATTTACGGTGTTGTATTAGCTTCAGGTATACATAGCAAAGCGATCCAGTTTTATATATATGTGTACATATATAAATACACAGATTACTTTTCAGATTCTTTTCCCATAAAAATTATTACAGAAAATTGAGTAGAGCTCCCTGTGGAGCATCTTTCATTCTGACACTTGATCTTTGATCTTGATTTCTAACACGGAGATATAAATCCTTTGGAATATCCCAAATGATAAGAATGTCTTTTGAGGCTACTCTCATGGACTTGTAGATAGCCTCAGAATGTGGGCTGGTGACCACGAAGACCAAATTGTAATCATAAGCTGGGAACTTTCAGCCCTAACCCCTCGTTCTTTGGAGAAGAGTGAGAGGCTGGAAATATAGCTTAAAATCAATCATGTCTATGTGATGAAGCTTCTATAAAATCCTAGTAGTACAGAGTTTGAACAGCTTCTCGGTTGGTGCACACACCTAAATTTCAGGGTGTCTGTGCACTTGAATACCACAGGAACAGAACCTCATGTGCTTACGGCCCTTCCAGGTCTCAGTCTTTGTGAGACGCTCTCCATCTGTCTGTTTATGCATACACTTATATTTTTCATAGTAAACCGTTAAATGTAAGTGTTGCCTTGTGTTTCAGGGGTGAAGCCAGCAGACTGTGGGCCCCAAGGAGTGGGTCATAGAAACCACAGTTTATATCTGGTCTGTTAGAAATACTGGTGACAAGCTGGGACCTGCAGTTGGCATGTGACGTGTGTTTGGTAAGCAGGGGGCAATCTTGCAGGGCTGAGCCCTTAATCTCTGGAACTGGATCCTATCTCTAGATGGATAATGTCAGAATTGAGTCAATTTGTCAAATACCCTGATATTTGACAAATTTCACAGAGAATCGCTTGATATTTGGAAAACCCACACGTGGTATCAGAAGTATTGTGTGTGAAGAGAGGTGAGTCACAAGAGGTGTTTTTTCTCTGTATGCATTGAGACCATATCCCTGAGTACTGGGGATGGAGCAGTGAACAACAGACTAATTCTCCACCTTCGTGGAGCTTATATTCCAGGAAGGAGATTTAAAAAGTAAATACATTAAATCATGTTGAGGTAAATAAATTATGAAGAAAAACGAACAGAGTAGAAAATGACTGGAAAAGAAGTAACTGATTCAGGAAGAGCTTGTTGGAGAGGCACCACCTGAGAAAAGATATTTGGAAGTCACACTGGAGTGAGCTTGGTCAAAATCTGCAGAGAGCTCTCTGGTCAGAGATGGCAGCGCTTGTGCATGTCCCGAGTTTGGAATACCTGCGACGTGATGGAGAGAAAGCAGTGTGGTCACTGGGACTGAAGTGGAGTGGGTGATAGGGAAAAGGGTAGGGGCCAGGGGAGGCCAGCTCAAGGAGATTCAGCACTCCTGGACTTTAGCATGGGTGACAGAACTAGATGAAGTTTTCAAACCATCTCTGTGTAGAACTGACTACAGACAAAAAAAAAAAAAAAAAGACTAAAAGATGGACACATTTGTGGGAGTGCATGGCAGTGGCTGACTGCGTGGTGGAAAAGTGATTGCAGCTTGATACACATTGAAGGGAGAAATGGAGGTGCCTCCTGACGGGAATGAATGTGTAAATGTTGAATGAACATTGAGGCCATGCACTGAGCTATGGGAGACTGGAGGTTGAGGTATTGAAGAGAGAGAATCAAGTGTCCATTTTGGGGAAAAAATCATTTGAATGACCATTAGGCATCCAGGTGACTGTGTGGATGCACAATTATATCAACAGTCTGGAGCTCAGGAGAGAGGATGGGCAGGAAGAATAAAGGTGGGACTCACTAGCAGAGACATGATAGTGAGCCTTAGAGGACTGGATGAGATCAACCACAGAGTAAGTATATAATGAGGAGAGAAGAGGGTCTGAGTACCTTGAACATCTTTAGAAGAAGGATATAGTGAAGGAGACTAAAAGAAACAACCAGTCACATAAGGGACACCTGCAGAGTATGTCTAAGAAGTTAATAATATTAAGAAGGAGGTAATCAACTACATCACATACCCTGAAAGGGCAAATAAGACATAACCTTAAAAAGTCATTTCAGTGGATTTGTGAAGATAAAACTCTGATTGGAGGGGAGTAAAGAGAGAGTGGGGAGAACTTATAGTTAAATACATTCATCCCCATGTCTCCCAAAACACTACTAAAATGTATGTAATAGAATTTTTTAAATGGGCATAAACTACAAGGACAAAAAGTATAGAAAGAAGACAATGAGCAGAACATTGATGTCAACAAAATTATATCATCTGGGGACGCATGAAGTAGTTAACTGATTCAGTAGACCACAGAAGCTGAAATGTAACCCCACATTCAGAATGTCAGCAAGATCAAGTCTACACACTGCTCAACCCCAAGAAAACTCAGAAATTAGGACATCAGTTTCCTTGAATGGCAGGAGTGTGGCTTGGGATTAAAAGCAGGAGGACTGATGGAAAGTCTTTTTAAGTAGCTCCTAGACACCAGGCTCCATTCTCCAGACTTGTGCAGATAGGAAATTATCTGTTTGAACTCAGCAGAGGCCTAGAAAATCATTCTCTGGAAAAGTCTGACAAAAGGTTTAGTCTCTGAACATGTTGTTGTTGTTCAGTCACTAAGTCACGTCCATCTCTTTTCAACCCCATGGACTGCAGCACACCAGGCTTCCCTGTCCTTCACTATCTCTCGGAGTTTGCTTAAGCTCACGTCTATTGAGTTGGTGATGCCATCCAACCATCTCATCCTTTGCCGTCCCCTTCTCCTCCTGCCTTCTTGTATAGCATCAACCAGACTTAAGTGAGACAGTAGTACAGTCTTATTGAAAACAGATTTTAAGTAAAATTCTTAGAGAATGGTAACACAACCCAAATGCCAACTCCTAGACTGTTTCTCAGCTTTACCTTCACAAAGCTGGCTGCCAGGCCTACACCACTGCCCTCCTACTATGAGTCAATCTAAAAGCATTACCTTCAAAAAAATAATCAAGAATAAAAACATCACCTTCAGCTTTAAGGATGTGATGCTCTCAACAATAATCCATTTCCTCTTTCATCTAGGCTTACCTTTATCTTCATTGACACCATCCAATTTTTCTGCCACTAGATATGAAACTTCTCTCAAGAGGCTTCCTATATCAGGAAAAGCCAAATTCAATCTAAAGGACAATATCTCCTTTACAAAAAATGAAAGAAAAAAAAATCAATGTCCTCAATCTCATCTTCTTCTAACCTTAGTGTTCTATTGAACCTTAGAGGCCATTAATAGTAAAATACATATAACTGATCATTGCTGTTTTTTTAAATCCAGTTCATTGTACTGTGTGTTTTTGTATGTTGGATGTGACTAAAATATGTGCAGACATTATTATAATTTCTGGTGTGAAAACATATGGCTCATTGTGATAGATAGAAGATCGAGCACAACAACACATGCATCTAGGTGTTTAATGATATATGACATAAATGAAAAAAAAAAAATCTCAGTTTTCCAAATCATTACTTAGATTCAAAGAGGCAGAGATCCAGCTGCCTTACCACACTTTCTGCAGATCATTATTAAATTCACATACTAACTGTTCTTTTTTCAATAAATTGTCATAGAAGACCTTCAGAATCAAGCACACAATGCTGTTATAACTCTTATGTCCCCTTTTCCAAAGTTTTAAATGGAGACCTAAAAACAAACCAAACACCTAGACCCTTCAGGCCAGTGCATCCATCAATACAGTCATACAGTGCTCATCCAAATCTCTCTGCCTGGAGCTTGTGCACAATTATATTAGGTTGTGATTAATGTCATATGTGGTCATGAACGATGGTCTCAGTAAGAGTTTCCCATTGTATATATATATTCACGGTTATGAGTTGTGCTTAGACCTTACCTGGAAGCTAGAAGACAACATTCATTTTACTTTATAGAGGAATCTTTTTGGTAATTTTGAAAAAGTCACACAGCCTTAGTGAGCTTCATTCTCTCTCACTCTGAAATGGAATCCTGGCCCTGGAATCTCTCAAAATGGTCATAACATCAAAGATGACAAGGTCAAAAAAGAATAGTTTTATCTTTCTTTGTTCAGGATTTATCACTACTTTTCTTCTGTTCTTACATAAAAATTCGGTACTTGTTTCATAATATGCATGTTATTCATTCATTCGTTCAAAGAAATATATCTTGAATACCTTGAATCACATAATCTAACCTTAATGGTGCAGATGAAAAAATGTTTACCCATCAAATTTTAAAGACAAACCAAGGCTACACCTCTTATTGGCAGCAGAACCCAAACTAAAACTCAGTCCTTTGGTCCTTCCAACTCTTTGGGAATTACAACTGGTTAGTTTCTAAAAACAAACGCACAAATATATATATATGTATATATATATATATGCACACACATATGTGTGTGTATGTATATATATAGCACTTAATTTTGAAAGTCCTTTAATATTAATAAGGTCTAATAAATAAAGTATGACATAAGAATGTGTGTGAATGTTCAAGATGACACATAATATGCCTAAATTAAATGTTAGAAAAATATAAAGAGAAATATTCTTCTAAATATATTTTTATTCAAAGGTTGGTAGCAACATATTTCCATGTAAATCTAGAATCATAATATTGATTGTAAAATACAGACTCCCTATTTATAAATTGTTCCTATACCTGTTTAGTGACAACATTAAAAGAAAATTTAATAATTTAAAGGATCCTCAAAAGGCACACAGATTATAGAAAATGTGGGCAAGAACAATGGCTCTGAGGCTCTCCAGACAAGTGCTTCACCTGTTTGTTTTTCAACAATAGTGTAAATATTTGGAGAATTCAGTACACTTTAAAAAATACATATATATGTTTAGTGAATCACTAACACTCCATAAGAATCCTGCTTACAGCGATTTAACAGCGAGTGTCAGGTGCTACTTTTTTTTTTAATTCTTTCAGAAAATTAGAATCTACTTTTATTAAGTCTAAGTTGCAGAAGCATATCTTATCCTCCCACACTGTTCCCTCCTGGAGTTCAACATATAATGCCAGGGGGAAAACAATGCTTTTAGCATGGATGCAGAGAAAAGGAAATACCTTAGTGCACCTTTGGAGAAACAACACATTGTAACCAGGGCACTTACTTCCCTGTTCTGAAGACATTCAGGAGCCAGACAGATATTTTATCTACATGATATTTGACTAAGTGCATCCTCAGAAGAGACTATAAAACTGCATTTAAGTCTGACATCCTCCCAGCTAAAGTGTTGAGTTTATCAAATAAACAAAAAGAAATCAATTATGTTTCCACAGAGATCAGGGAATGTGTCTGGGTAGTAGGCTGAGGAGTCAGCATCAGGCTTTTTACTTCACAGGAAACCTAAGACAGTGTCAAAGAGAAGCAAAGGGCTGCAATTTTTCCAAACAATGCTGAGGAAACAAACCAGATTCCATATTCATTTTAGGGTTCCATACACTGGCATTTTCGCATGTAGGTTTAATTTTGAGTCAAAAGAAAAGGGAATGGTACCTCATTGTGGTTTTGATTTGCATTTCTCTGATAATGAGTGATGTTGAGCATCTTTTCATGTGTTTGTTAGCCATCTGTACGTCTTCTTTGGGGAAATGTCTGTTTAGTTCTTTGGCCTATTTTTTGATTGGGTCATTTATTTTTCTGGAATTGAGCTGCCTGAGTTGCTTGTATATTTTTGAGATGGTAACGATAACCCTGTATGCAAGACAGCAAGAGAGAGACAGATGTATAGAACAGTCTTTTGGACTCTGTGGGAGAGGAAGAGGGTGGGGTGATTTGGGAGAATGGCATTGAAACATGTATAATATCATACACGAAATGAGTTGCCAGCCCAGGTTCAATGCGTGATATTGGATGCTTGGGGCTGGTGCACTGGGACAACCCAGTGGGATGGTACAGGGAGGGAGGAGGGAGGGGGGTTCAGGATGGGGAACACGTGTATACCTGTGGCAGATACATGTTGATGTATGGCAAAACCAATACAATATTGTAAAGTAATTAACCTCCAATTAAAATAAATAAATTTATTTTTAAAAAAAGGAAAAGAACACAGACTGAATAGTCTAATGGATGGATCATTATGTTAGACCCTGCACTACAGTAACTGACCTTTTTGGGGTTGTTTGTTGTTTTTGTTCACCCAGTATTTTCTTGCAGAATTATATTCTAGTGGTACTAAAGTGAAAGTGAAGTCGCTCAGTCATGTCTGACTCTGCGACCCCATGGACTGTGGCCTACCACGCTCCTCTGTCCATGGGATTCTCCAGGCAAGAGTACTGGAGTGGTTGCTATTTCCTTCTCCAGAAGATCTTCCCAACTCAGGGATCGAACCCGGGTCTCCTGCACTGCAGGCAGACGCTTTATCATCTGAGCCACCAGGGAAGCCCCCAGTGGTACTAAAGAGGGGTCTATTGTTGTAGTCTCTTTGGAGTTTCATTTGAAAGGAAAGATCAAGGCCAAATTTGAAACCACAGAAGCTATTTTCAGTTTATTCACTTGGTGTATTGACTCAGTTCTTGGTCAAGGTGCCTAGGTCATTTCATTTAAATTTTGCTTATCTGAGTATATTTAAATGAGACAAAAAGTCAATTCTTCTCAAACCAAACTTTGAAGACACAACCACTAGTGATGCATGCTTTTTCAAGTTTCACATGCTTCAGAAAAAAAAAATTCCAACTGTGAAATCCTCAGTAGCCTCAAGGAGCTATGTTTATAATTGTTTTTAATTAAATTTCACAGTCAAGCTATAGAATATAAAATGCATATGGATGCAGTATTTGCTGGAGAGGTTAGACCATAGCAAAATGTGCTTTGTTGTTTTAATTTCCTCTCACCAATCTCTCATGTGTTTGGAATCCCAGATTTTTTTTTTTTAGTTTATCATCTCTAACTTGGATATTTTTGTTTGTTTCATTAAAAGCTTTCTAACTAGTTTTTCATGGGGATTTTAGCTTTTAGATGATGAAGTTTTTATAGTTCTTATCCCCCTTTACTTAACTCTTTTATCTTATCTATGTTAGATAATTATGAAATTATAAAAAGTGCAATTTTAATGTAAATTTAGTGTTTGGCTCATGTAGAAGGTATATAAAGACATACTTTTGATACTATCTCAAACTCACAAGGAAACATTTTATGTTTTATTCCTCTTCTGCATTTTGATCGATAACAGGACAAATTTTTCAGCCAAATTTTAACCCCAACTGTAGACTAATCCAAAGTTGTGACACTGTAGCTATTTAGTTCTATTTGGTAATAAGCATAATTATTATCATCATTCTAGAGATTTTCTTGTATAGGTCTTTGTAAAATAATAAAGGCCATTTTCATTGTAAGTGGCTTAATAAATAGTTATTTAGCAAAGGATTAGATCCAGAGGTTAAATGCTTATCATGACAGGCACATCTCTTAACCTTATTGCTTAAAATATAGTGGGAAATACAAACTATTAGGCAAGTGATTATAATATTATATGCTAAGTGTAACTGTAACAGAAATGTGAAACTAATCTGTATTTAGGGCATCAGAAAAGCTTCCGGAGGAGATGCCTACGCATTAGTTAGGGTGGGGTGGGCTTCCCTGGTGGCTCAGCCAGGTAAAGAGACTGCTCGCAGTGCAGGAGACCAAGGTTCAATCCCTGGGTTGGGAAGATCCCCTGGAGAAGGAATTAGCAACCTAGTCCCATGGACAGAGGAACCTGGTGGGCTACAGTCCACAGTGTTACACAGGGTCAGACACAACTGAAATGACTTAGCCAGCCCCAGAGGGGTTAACCAGGATGGTAGTGAGATGGGAAAAGAGAGGTTGAGGATGGGAGCAGGAAAAAGGAAAAGAATTTTCTAGGTAGAAGAAAAAGCCTCATAAGTCTTTTATTTGAAAGACAGCATGATATATTTGAGGAGTTCAACATCGTTCAATGCAAAGATGTGGAGGAGGATTTATCAAGAGATGAGTCTGCAAAGATTAGTTGGGTGTAGAAAATGAAACAGCTGATAAGACATGTTAATGAGTTTGGAATTTAACTTGCTGGCAAAATGGAACCTTTGGTGGGGGAAGTGGTAGGGGGCTGGAAGTGGGTGTTAAGCAGGGTTGTGATCAAAGGATTACTCTGGTTTTATTGTAAGTAACAGATTGAAGAACATAATAGGAAAGCAAGGAAACCAGTTAGGAAGTAATTGCAGTTATCTGTATAAGGAGTCTTTAGTAATGAAGTTTTATAGATTAAGAGAAGGGTTGCATTGTAAAATATTTAAGATATTTAACATCAGGATTTGGTGATTTATATAATGTACAGTGGAGGATGTAATAAAGAGTGATATCCAGGGTTCTGGCTTAGAGAATTGAAACATGGGATATTCATTGAATTGAATTGAATACCCCATGTTTCAATTCTCTAAGAGAATTGGATGTTCCCTGTTATTACTTTTGTTATCATGGCTTTTCATTTTTTACTTTAATATTTTCTTGAATTTTTCTATCTGTTCACTTTTACCCTAATTTACTCCAATATAAAAATAACCTTACCTTGACCCTACACTTCCCTATGAGCAACTGTCTAATTATTTTACCTCTCCAACTCCAAATTTCTTGAAATATATTGTCCTTGTCTTATCCTCCCACCCTTTCACTTCAACCTATTGCAGTATAACTTCTATCCCAAACACACTATGTAATATCTTTCTCAAACAACAATAGTTATAAGTCACAGACTCCATAAACTTTTTAACCTCTATCTTCATGTACACTATATATTTCAAAAACTGTCTAATGTGCCTTGATTTTAATTTTTCTCCTTCATTTCCAGTGCTAAGCTTATTTAATTATAATACAGTTATTTGTATGTTCTAAGAGCAGACTTCTGAAGGACCAGACCAAAATTTATTCATAAGTATATCTTCCACAGGCATTTCATAGTTCTTAGAACATAATAAGATTCCAGTGTGCGTATTTTAAACAAACATTTAAAGCTTCTACACAGTAAAATGTTTTATAAGATTGTATTAATATGCTACATCTTAGTGTTGTTAGATTTTATAAATACAGAGACAAAGGAGGTAATTTAGCTAAATTTTAGAGTCTAATTTTATGGGAGATAAATCCAGAAATCTGTGGATCATGGTGAAAGAGACAGACTCACTATTTCATTTTCCAAAAGCTTTCTTTATTAAAGATTTTTTTTTGCATTTTTATTGCTACTTAGACCTGTTATAAATCAGTTTCATAAATATCTCACTTCCATTTTATGGTGGCAAAAATCATAGTATTTATATTTACATTCCCCAGAACACAGTGTCTTGAAAATAATTGTTGGTTCGATTTTGTTTTATATATTTTAATTATTTAAATTACCATTTATTAAAGGGAATATACATACACACATGAATATCTTTACAGGGACACTATAGAAGATAATTCCTGAGCCTGCTGTGGCTTTCACAAGAGTAATTCATCAACACATATTCAGTAGCCTTAATATATCAATACATTTACTCTGCCTTGCTGCTCCAACTGGTTGGGCTGTTTTTGCCTAGGGTTCTGCTGATTTGAGTAAACAGAAACCTTTCATTTGGACTGCTTTCTCAACTAATTTTTCCAATTCTCATGATAACTAAAGGGTTACAAAGGCAGGTTTTTTTGTTTTTACTTAGAAATGTGGTCTCATCTACACTTGTAAACTCTGATTTCTAAGGACTCTAAAGCACTAGCTTCTTTATACCCCAGCTCTCTAACACTTTACGCACTCAAATTCCTTAGTGAAGAATCAGCGCCTAGTTGGAAGTGCTGTACAGCACAGGGAGTTCAGTTTGGTGCTCTGTGATGACCTAGAAGGGTGGGGTGGCAGCTGGGGAGGCAGGGAATCTCAAGAGGGTGGGGATATATGTAATATATGTAGTTGATTCACTTTATTGTACAGTAGAAAGTAACACAACGTTGTAAAGCAATTATACTCCAATTAAACAATTAATTTAAAAAGAATCAGCAAGTTTCCATGAATTATTGCCACACTTTCTAGATGAATAGAAAACCATGAATGTTGATGAGAAAAAGGAGTAACTGAATCATCTAGAAAAATCTGTACATGAAATATTGAAACATAAGTGTAATATGAAAACACATAGTGATCAATATCATCTTCTTTGTAGACACTTAATAACTAATAATACTGAGATACCCACTCCAGTATTGAGGCCTGGAGAATTTCATGGTACTGTATAATCCATGAGGTTGCAAAGAGTCTGACATGACTGAGCAACTTTCACTCTCACTGAGATAAAATTCCCTAGAAGTACCAGATTTTTAACATATGCTGTAAATGTTCATTAAAAAATCATTTTTATGATTAAAATAAAACAGGTTATTTCTACTCACTTCTTGACTCAACAAAATTAGCCCCCCAAAATGTGTAAAACTAGTCTGTACAAAGCACAATTTCAGCGTGCTTTGGTTCAAATCTATTCCACCAAAAAGGGTTACTTTGAGGAAAAAATATGTACAGTTTAGAAAGTTCTAGATTCCCAAGAAAGGGAAGATGTGAGAGTTCAATTTGTAAAAGAGAGTTGACTGTGTTAGTTATCAAGGCTGCTTACAGTCTATGCCATTTATTTGTGTAGCCTTATAATGCTATCACATATACCAAATATTTAACAATATTGTGGTAAATCATTGAACACTTAAATAAATATTTCTGAAACAATGCTAACTTTTCACATGTGGCTGCCTAAATATAGTTTAGGAAATGCAGAGACACTTCTTAATTTCAATTCAAAAAAGATATTTTTTCAAAATTCTTTATGATCTTTTAGTCAACATTAAATTTATTCACTCTGTCAAAAAAATATTGTATAAAGTGGAAACTTTAGATTATCAAAAATCCATTCTCTCTTCTTCTGAAGCACAGAGGTCAACTACATTTCCCAGGCCCTTCTAAAGTTAAATGTGTTCATGTGACCCTCAGTGGAGAGGTCTGGAAGTGATGCTTTTTGTTTATAAACCTGGTCCTTAAAACAGTGACATACATCCTATACTTTCTCTTTCCTCTTCCTATCTGCTAGTAGTTGTTGTTGTTGCTTAGTAGCTAAGTTGTGTCCCACTCTTCGGGGATCCCATGGACTGTAGCCTGTCAGGCTCCTCTCTCCATGGGATTTCCCAGGTGAGAATACTGAAATGGATTGCCATTCTTTCTCCATGGGATCTTCCTGACCCAGGGATGGAACCCGCATTTCCTGCATTGGTGAGCAGATTCTTTACCACTCAGCCACCAGCAGAGCCCTTCTTGTCTGGGACCCACATTGATTTTCCTTTTTTCTCTACAGATGATGACAGGTCCCTGAATGATGCTGTAATATAGTGGAAGGAAACTTCATCCCTGAATGATTTCGCGTAGTAGCCTTCCACTGACCTAAATGCTCACTTCAAATTATGGGAGATATATCTTCTTCTTCAAACAAATGAATTAATAATGAGTCTCTTCATTAAACTCATCTAGCTTTATCCTAAATACAACCACAAAGGAGGTCCCTAAGTCCTTGATATGCTTAGAGTGTTTATAGGCAGTTTGTGTTGTGCCTTTTAGGTTTAATCTCTTAAAACATTTGCTTCTATTTTTGATACCTCAGCTAAAAAAAAAAGAAAAATCCAGATATTCTCTATAGGATTTTTCATTTCTTAATTGTATAATGTAGGTTGAGTACATTTCTTTGAAAGAAAAACAGATCAAAATCAAACCAAACCAGTCCCCTCAGAGCCTCTTCAGAATGCCCCATAGTTGAGTCTTCTTCACTCTCCCATCTTAGCTCAAGGCTACCTCCCCCAACACTCACATCTGGTGGGTCCCCAGACTGACCGCAGTGGTGGCTGGACGTGTGTTTATAGGGGTTACTTAGGAAAGGTTCCTGTGATGGGAGAACAGTGGCTGCCTTTGCCCGGCTGTATCTCTCCTGGAACCCAGCACAGAGTGGCCTGGAATAGACTGATCAGATCAGCTTTCCTCACCCACGTTCGTGGTTCTCTATTCATCTAGAGAGTGTAGCAGTAAGTGCTTTCCTGGAATCTTGCTGATTGTCCATTAAGGAATTTGAGATCAGTGTGGGCATAAAATGTTCTAGTGCCTTCAGCCATCACTGTATGCTCTCCAGCACCCTGGGTCCCATTACATTTCCCAGATGCGTAGCTGAATTATTGAACACACAGGAATTCTATGCTAACTTGATTGGAGAATTGTTAATCAAAACACAGTGGTATGTAGGTGAAAAAGCAGTTAAAATTTTGTGACTGGAATATATGATTAAGGAACAATTAATGCACAGTTAAAAAAAAAGAGAAGTCAAATATGCTGAATTATTTGCTCTTTTGTGCTGCTTTCTGTGGTCTACTAGAAGTATTCTTATCGCCATTAATCCTACAGCATTACCAGATTTATACATTTTAGAAATGGTTTGACTGATAAAAAGTGTATTCATCTCCAAGCAAATTCTTTGCTTGTCACTATGGCTCATTTAAAATACCATTGCTCTAGCTCTGGTCCTGAATTTTATTGTTTTCTGCCCTAAAATAAATTATGTATGATATTTTAGGGAGGCTTTGAAGTTCAATCAGTTTTGGCAAAGAATAGTATTTTGCAAATAGTTAAATTAGAATTCTGTCTGTAATTTATCTCTTTGAAACATTTCTGCATCAGAGATATCTGAAAAATAAATGAGCAGCTGTATTCACTAGTTTTGGAAAATATACTGTTGGGATACCAAGAGGGAAAAAAAAAATAGTTTGTCTTGATTTTTTAAGAACATGAAAAACTTTAAAAAATGGTATTATAATATTAGTCTTTAATCAGTGATATAAAAGAGCTGGAAAATCAGGTAATGCTCTCTGATATTAGCACTATATATTAGAGTAAATGTAACAAAACGAGATAAAATAGATTTTGAATTCAAATATGTTGAAAAATTTTTAATTGTATTTTCTATAAAGTTACTTTAAAAAGAAATTCAGCTTTTTGGTAATTTAGTCTAATTTAGAGCAAATTTGTATCTAAGCATTACTCCTTCATTTCACTTTTATAGATGTGTAGGTTGTTTATGGATTAATATTGAGTTTGATGCTTTCTCCTGCAGATGGCTCTTGTCTACTATTTCCTTTCCTCGTGTTCAGAGAGGATGAAAATTTGTATTGACTATGAGAACCTGGATAAATAACAAGTCCTAGATATTTAACACTACTTTTGCTGTTTGTTATTTTAATAAGAAGGCAACTTCATTTTAGAGTTTCCTTATCTTGCTTTTTCCCCCTTTATTTTGAATTTTATTTTGTTGTTTTTTTTTCCCTCCTCAGGAATAGAATGACTAAACATCTTAACTATGAGGAAATAAGTTTAATAGTATGGCAAAATGCATATTTCATTTTATAAATGTTTTATCAACTATTAACTCACACAATGCCACCATGAAGTAATGACTTCAATTCATGTGAAACTGACTTCCTTTAGAAAATTTGTTCTTTTCTTTGGAATTTCCATCAAATCTTAAGGAAAATTAACTTTTAAGTAATTTCGGTGGTTGACAATGTTTACATTTTATAGGTGAGTTTAATGTTCGAAGACTTTCAAAGGTTTTAATGACTTTACCTGGTTATGTGGAAAATGTAACTGGATGTTAATAGTTTGAGTGGGACCAAAAAATAAAATCAGCAAAACAAAATGTAGGGATTTTTATCTTTTGAAAATGATAGCCTAGAAAAGAAATATAAAACTCTGTCCCATTTTATCCTAGTCTTCCTGAAGACCATCACAGTTACTTTTAATGATTGTAGAGAGCAATGTAGTCAAATTCCTTCTACAAGTGATACCTAAAGTTCTGTTCACAGTGGATTAAATTAGTAGCTCATACTAGGAAGGTAATCATTGTCATTTAAGATTCTTAAAATGCTGCCTATACTCTGATACCTCTAAGAGAATGGAAGGGGACAGAAAAGAAAATTAGGAATATCAGACATGAAAGTTAAGAGGAAATCCTTTTTGTTTTTTCCCTTCCAATAGAAGACCTTGATATGAAGCAGAGGAAAATTCCTGTCTACTAGATTGAGCCGCATGCCGTCCTCACAATTGTGCACAGCAGTTTGCAAGACTGCATGTGTCTATTTAACCTGATTTGAGAATATTTGAGGAATTTTTAGATTTGAGGAAAAAGTAATCAGATAATTTTCCTTGATAAAATCTCATTTGTGTAGTTCAAGGTGAGCTGCCTAGGGGACTTGAGAGAATCAATAACTATAGTCACCTAGATTTTCAACATGAATTTCCTTTCATTTATAACACTTTTCATTGTAAGGTGAAGTCATTAAGATTATGGTGTGTGAAAGCAGACAGAACTAAATTACTGTCCAAGTTCCCTCAGGTATTAGGCCTATTTATTTTGTATGTTATTTATTCTTTGTCTTTCCCCCTTTTTCTCTTATATGGACTAGAATGTAAGTTCTATGAGAATAAGAATAGTATCTGTTTTGGCCATTTTTGTTCCATTTTTGTCTAGAAGATTAACTGGCACATAGTAAGTGCTCAATAAACATGCATCAATAGTGGCATAAATGTATTGTTATTCATATTAGAATACCTAATTTACCTTTCATATACTCAGTTTCCTTATCTGAGAAAGTAGAGTTAGTAATAATTTCCTTATGGACTTGTGAATTTTAAAGTAGATAGTATTTCTAAAGTTCTTAGAACAGTGCATAGCTCACAGTATCTGAGCTATAAACAAATAGGAAACAGCAAACTCAAACAGGTACATTCTCTTAGAGAATTAAGTAATGAATGGGTTGTTAGAAAGTACCCCAGCATGATGTTGAAAGATCTGCTCTAATTTAATATTTTTTGAATTATTTGTACTTTGGAATATTTTTCTTACTATTTTTATGAGAGATCTCGTCACTTTAGCGGCTTCCCAGGTGGCACTAGCAGTAAAGAATCTGCCTGCCAATGCAGGAGATGCCAGAGTTGAGGGTTCAGTCCTTGGGTCAGGAAGATCCTCTGGAGTAGGAAATGGCAACCCACTCCATATTCTTGCCTGGAAAATCCCATAGACAATGGAGCCTGATCACACTACAGTCCATGGGATCACAAAGAGCCACATTAGTATCTCCTGCGTTATAGCTTCGCACATGCTTGCAGTGTGTATTGGAGAAGGTCCTCTGCACAAGGGGTGCCAATAGTTAGTGAATAGATGGATTGAATGTTGTTGGATCTTTTTTCTTCTTCTATCAAATTGTAGTTTTGATATAGTTATGGCCACAGAACAAAATATTCTGAAAATTGATATAGATATATATAGGTGTATATGTTGAATAAAAGTGATGAGAGTGAACATTCTTAATCTTATTCCTGGTCTTAGAGGGAATGCTTTCAGCTTTTTGCCACTGTGTCTGTTACCTGTGGGTTTGTCATATGGGCCTTTAGTATGTTGAAGTATATTACCTCTATGTCTACTTTCTGGAAAAAATGTTATCATGAATGTGTATTGAACCTTATTAGAAGTTTTTTCTGCATTTAGTGAGATGATCATGCATGTTTTATTCTTCAATTTGTTAATGTGGTATATCACTTTGACTTGAAGATGTTGAAAAATTCTTGCATTAATAAGGTTTTGAATATTATCCTATGCAACAGAAAAATTCACAATTCAACACTGTGACAGAGAGATAAACTAAACAAATAATTAAATAACTGTATCAATTTTACTTTTGTGTATAGTTAAATTAGTAGAATTCCTCTTGCATTTTTTAATTTTAAAGAAACCTGGATCATACAATCTTACTTCCTCATTGAACAAATGGAAAGCTTAGAACCCATACAAATTAGTTATATAGGAGTATTTGCCCAGCAGAGATTGGAATTCATTGCTTCTTCCACTAGCTCATTGGTTTTGCCTAGAATTCTTAAATAAAATCTTAACTCTTAAATGACTCTCCTATTAAGTGTCTTATAGGGGTTGGGAGGGGTTGTCCAATATGAACAGTGGATGCTCCAATTAATAACATTTGGATTCAACTTAAAGTAGAAAAACTTTCATCCAAATGTGTGCATATGTATATAATGAATTTGAGCCTAGAATTCTATCATGTGACCCCGTCTGTGAGACATTGCTATATAGAGTTGTAATCTCAACACTCATTTGCTATACATGCTGATCGTTATCTTCATAACTTAGCTATGTTCACACTGCCTAGCCTAATTCTTTCCATTTTTTCTATACTCAGACCATACTGCATTTACTTCAGTTGTTCTAGTCTTAATATAGAAACTGATCTGAGGTTTCTATGACTGCATCTGCAATCCCTTTGTGCTGAATTTTCCTTCCCACCTTAAAAAACTACTGATGCATTCTTACTATGTTTAAGTGGCTTCTATAGTAAGTTTCCCCTCACTTCTCTCCCCACCAAAGTGTTAATAGTTTACTTCTCTTGCAGGAGATTCTGTGTATTATTCTTTGTTAATTATCTTACTACATGCTAATTTGTTGTTTGTATTTGAATACTGATTTCCCGCTAGTCTTTGAGCAACTTGAGTGCAGTGAAAAGTGCCCTATTTTCAAAACCCTTGAAATAAGCGAAAGGCTTAGCACATGGTAGTACTTAATAAATGTATCAAGAAGAGGGTTTATTATAAAAGGAAAAATAGTAACTTACAGTGGAGAAATTTGGATGATACCATTTTAACCAAGTGATCAAGGTTAATCATAGGGCAAGTTGACATCATGTACCTCTTGATGGGATGTGTTAGAAGAAGACACTAATATATCGAAGTGTGTAGTATTCCTGCCAACAATATATAACCTGAGTCTAAGTGTGAGGAAACATTCAGTTCAGTTCAGTCGCTCAGTCATGTCCGACTCTTTGTGACCCCATGAATCGCAGCACGCCAGGCCTTCCTGTCCATCACCACCTCCCAGAGTTCACTCAGATTCACGTCCATCGAGTTAGTGATGCCATCCAGCCATCTCATCCTCGGTCGTCCCCTTCTCCTCCTGCCCCCAACCCCTCCCAGTATCAGAGTCTTTTCCAATGAGTCAACTCTTTGCATGAAGTGGCCAAAGTACTGGAGTTTCAGCTTCAGCATCATTCCTTCCAACCCCAAATTGAAGGACGTTCTACGAAATAACTGGCCTGTTGTTTTTTAAAACGAAAATATCACAAAAGACAACAAAAGTCTGAGAAACTATTCAATAGCAATGAGACGTAGAAGCTTGGAAACTGAGTACAGTGCATGACCATGGTCATTTTTTTTTTTGTTACAGAGGATATTATTAGGATAATTGGTAAAATTTTATTGACGTGTGTAGATAGAAGTATTATAACAATGTTAAATTTCCAGATTTTCAGGTAATCATACTAATGTTATTTAAGTGAAAGTCTTTTTTTTTTTTTCAGATGAAGACACACTTCCATATTTAATAGCAAGAGAGGAAAAAGAAGAGGGAAGCGTGGGAAGAAAGATGAAGTGGGAATGAGGGGGGTGATTAGAGGAGATTGAGATTCCGGCACTTAATACTTCAGATATATCAGTAGCTCTTTTCTTTCAGCTTTCTGAAGGGGAAAATAATAGCCATTTTACAGGTTTGTCCTAAAACTGAAAAGCAAGGTAGAAGAAAAACATGTGAAGTGGCCAGATTTTTTGCTTCACTAGATAAAACTTTATCTAACTTCTAATTCCAGCGTGTAAGCAAAATCACAATGCTTAGTGATGAGACCAGTTAATGTAATGGACCTGAACAAGTCCCGATAATGAGGTTTATGCTCCCATTGTGTTGACCAGCTTTCATGCATGGAAACGCTATGAGGCACAAGCATCTAATCTTAAAATGGATTTTATGAATGCCTTTAAGTAAAGAAAACATAAGATTCACACAGTTAAAGTATATCAAGACTTGAATGGTATTAAAATTGAAGTTTTAATGTAAAAACAACCTTAACATTTCCTTGGGCAAAGTTGACTTTTCTGTTTAAAAGGGGAAAAAAAAAAAAAAAAGGCAAGGCATCTATTGAACTTTGAACTGAACTAGAATTGATGCCAGGTAAAATAAACACTCTCTGGTTTCATCCTTGTTAGAGATATTTGATCCTTCAAAGAACAACTATTTTGTAAAAGAACATAAATAGGAGCATTTGATGTCATCCTAGTACGGTTAATCCAGACAGCTCATTAATTGTTTCTGGATGAATTCAAAAAGCAGTACCACCCAGTTTATATGTAATTCAAAATTTCCTCGATGAAATCTTGATTATAGTCTATAAATGTTTTCCAATTTCAGATAGGAAGAATATGAAAAAAATGTACCCCTTTCTTGCCTTTTTTAAAAAAATTTTTACTTGAGTATAGTTGATTTACAATTTTGTGTTAGTTTCTACTTTACAGCATAGTGAATGAGCTATACATATACATATATCCCTTCTTTTTTGGATTTCCTTCCCATTTAGGTCACCAAACCTAAGAGCTTCCAGTAGAGTTCCCTGAGCTATACAGTAGATTCTCACTGAGTGAGTGAAGTCACTCAGTAGTGTCCAACTCTTTGCAGTCCCATGGCCATAGCCTACCAAGCTCCTCTGTCCATGAAATTTTTCAGGCAAGAATACTGGAGTGGGTTGCCGTTCCTTCTCCAAGATTCTCGTTAGTTAGCTAATATTTTATACATGGTATCAGTAGTGTATATATGTCAGTTCCAATCTCCCAATTCATCCCACCCTACCTCTTTCCCCCTTGGTATCGAAATGCTTGTTCTCTATGTCTGTGTCTCTATTTTTGCTTTGTAAATAAGATCATCTATACCAATTTTTCCAGATACCATATATATGTGTTAATTTACAATATTCATTTTTCTCTTTCTGACTTAACTTCACTTTGTGTAACAGTCTCTGGGTCTATCCACATCTCTACAAATGACCCAATTTCATTCTTTTTTTTTGACTAATATTGCATTGTGTGTATGTACCATATCTTTTTCCTCTGTCCAAGGACATCTAGGTTGCTTCCATGTCCTAGCTATTGTAAATAGTGTTGCAATGAATATTGGAGTACATGTGTTTTGTTTGTTTATTTGTTTTTAATTATGGTTTTCTTGAGGTATATGCCCAGTAGTAAGATTGCTGGGTCACATGGTAGATTTGTTTTTAGTTTAGACCTTGAATAGCAAAAGCAATCTTAAGGGAAAAAAAGAAAACAGAACTGGAGGAATCCTCTCTTGCTTTAAAACTATCATGATGATAGTTCTGAGGTAATAAAAAATATTTGTCTCACTAAACAAAAATGTCATTTTCACTGTGACATGCTAAGATAGCTTAGACAAGTTTTGCTATTGCAAATCTATAAATAACATTCTGACCCTCTAAAGAGGAAAAAGAGGATTTGACAACCAATATATTTCCTTAATCTGAGTACAGTTCTCTGCTCAGAGAAATCATTTGCAATGGCTTCTACAAAACAGAAGTCCCTTGGTAGTCCAAGCCTTTCTAAGAGGTATCTGGAAGTCTAAAACAATTTAATAGCCATAACAAAGTCACATTTTGCTTCTGAAGAAAGAACTAGGATAAACGGCAGACAGGATTAAATTGGAGTAAAAGCAAATGCATTAAAAATGCAGTTTAAAACAATGACCACCAATACACTGATAGTTGTAGGGGACTTATTCCAGTAAGTAGTATGAGTAAAAGAGAGGACTTTCCCTTCCTTATCCCATGGTCATATCTGTGGTCTCATGACTGGATCACTCATTGGAGTCAGATGTCTTCCATCTTTATTCTCTTTTTACTTTGTCTAGAAACAGTTTTTGAGAGTGGAGTTTACAACCAGCATCTTTACAACCAACATTTCATGAAACAGATGCCCAAGGCAAAGACATTTCATACTTAAGTTGCATTAAAGTAGTCCATTCTAAATATTTTCCTTTGACAAAAGTTCACCTTCCAAGTTCTACAGAATCTTAAATGTCTACAGCATGTAATTGGTAGTTGTGTTCAAGATTCTTACTGTTATATTTACCAAACCAATGTTCTTTCTCTTTGGAAATAACTTTTTATAAACCTGTTATTTTTAAGTAACCTTTTAAAAAGTTTAAAAATTTTTCAGAATGTTTAAAAATTCTATTTATAGGAGTTATTCCAAAAAAAATCTCAGGAGAAATTCTAATTGCTATTAAAATACTGAAGGCATGCAGTGTCCTCTCTTTAAAAAAATGAAATATAACTCTTTCTCTCAGGCAGTGTAACTAAGCATGTGTTTCCAGAGGCAGAGAACTTGTTTTTTTGGTGTGTTATTTTATGCCAGTCTATAAAACAGGATGTTCCCACTATTTCTAATTCTATGAGATCTTAAACTTAGAGCTTAAGTTTTACAAAAGTTTCAAAGAATCAGCCATGAAAATAGCGTGGTCAGCTTATTTGCATTGGGTACCAGGGAGAATAATTTTAACTCAGAAGTATTTTAAACATGACTGGGTAAAAGTGAAACTCCCTTACTACCCTAAGAGCATGCATACATTTCTACAATAAATAATGAAAAATGAAAAAGGCATGAAGAATAATACTGCATTTTGAATTAGCTCTTTACTCTAAGCTCTTTGAAGGAAGGTTAATGTGTGAAAGGGCATCCCTATTCATGGCAATCTGAGCTGATAAATAATACATAATGCTAGCGATTATCACCTAATTTCAATATTTATTTCAAACTGCCATTTCAGAACAATCAAAGCACATCAAGAATTGTGCTATTATCTACATTTATGTAGATTTTCCATAAATATTGAGTTTCAGTCATTATCATTAGAATAATTTAGTAGTAACTTCCTGGAGACTTGAATACATATAGAAAATGATACAAATCTTACATCATAAGATTTTTCTATTGTATTCTTCATAAGGTTGATACAAATAAGAGGATATGTTGTTAATGAAGGGGATAAAACATATTTGACAGAGAAGGCTGTTTCTGAGAAAAATTAGAGTTGTGTCAACTTGTTCCTGACACCATCATGTTCCCCAATGCATGTACCATTATTTCATGGCAACTCTTGTATCACAGGCATATATAGGATTATCTCCATGTTATATTTAAGGAAGCAGAGTCAGGTAACTTGAGTGACTTTCCCAGCATCACCTGGCTGAGCAGTGGTAGAGCTGCAAGGCTCAGTTTTTGCCTTCTGATTTTAAGTTCACTTTCCTACAACAGTTGTTTTATGACAAAGGCAATTCTGTTGACAATGTAGACAGTTTCATAAATGATGGGAATATTCTAAGTCAAATGGTAATAAAAAGATACTTGTTGTTGTTCAGTCCCTGAATCCTATCTGACTCTTTGCGACCTCGTGGACTGCAGCATGCCAATCTTCACTGTCCCTCACTATCTTCCAGAGTTTACTCAAACTCAAGTCTGCTCAATTGGTGATGCTATCCAACCATCTAAAATCAGATGTATTAATGACTTCAGGCACAAAATGGGAAACTTGCATTTCTAGGAGTGTGTGAAGTATAGTGTAGGAAATGTGGAACCATCAGTGTGCCCACGTTTCCACAGAACAGGCAAGGTAGCAGAAGTACAGGGTTAGGAGGCAGGGAATCCACAGCAGTGATCATAGAAGGAGCCTGACCTCAGGCTATTTATTGGAGTTTACAATTCAGATGGATCAAGATAGGTTTTAAAAAGCCATACACTCAACTTGAACAGGCTTTTAAAATAAGTATGTCCAGCTAGCATTTTGAATGTGTGTTCTGTGTGATGCTAAAATATATTTTTTAAAAATGATTTAAGTTAAATTTCACAAGGCCAGGGGAAGAGACTTTTTAGAGTCTTGGGTATGCTAATGTTCACTTAAGGTCTCTGAGAAGGTATATAGAGGGTGGAAGGGATGCAATGTTTTCCAAACACCTTTGACCAAGGAAACCTCCCCCACCAACAGCATATACAGCCAAAAAGGCCTGTAAGGCAAATGAAAAAGCTGATATAAATGAAGATTCAATTTTCCCCGGAACCCAGAGGAATAATGAGATGAAATTAAGTTTTCTGAAGAAAAGTATGTTGATACATCCACAGTACTTTAATGTAAAAATGAACTTGTGTGCTCTCTTCAGTAAAGACTCAACATATAAAAATACAGAAAGTGCGTTTTCTATGTTTTTAGCCTTCTGATGATGAATTTATATCTTTAAATCAAAGATGCTTATTTAAAGACTTTAGCATACTTGCAGCCATGAAATTAAAAGATGCTTACTCCTTGGAAGGAAAGTTATGACCAACCTAGATGCCATATTAAAAAACAGAGACATTACTTTGCCAACAAAGGTCCATTTAGTCAAGGCTATGGTTTTTCCAGTAGTCATGTATGGATGCGAAAGTTGGACTGTGAAGAAAGCTGAGTGCCAAAGAACTGATACTTTTGAACTGTGGTGCTGGAGAAGACTCTTGAGAGACCCTTGGACTGCAAGAAGATCCAACCAGTCCATCCTAAAGGAGACCAGTCCTGGGTGTTCATTGGAAGGACTGATGCTGAGGCTGAAATTCCAATACTTTGGCCACCACATGTGAAGAGTTGACTCATTGGAAAAGACTCTGATGCTGGGAGGGATTGAGGGCAGGAGGAGAAGGGGACGACAGAGGATGAGATGGCTGGATGGCATCACCGACTCGATGCACATGAGTTTGGGTGAACTCCGGGAGTTGGTGATGGACAAGGAGGCCTGGTGTGCTGCGATTCATGGGGTCACAAAGAGTCGGACATGACTAAGCAACTGAACTGAACTGAACTAGCATACTCTGGATGCATGAAGTGATACAAGGAAAGTCTACATCTACTCCATGGGATATCAATTATAAACATAACCTAGACTGTGTGCAGTGATTTATGAACATTTCATACCTTCTATATTTAAATGTTGAGTAAAATTAGCAAGGAATTTACTATATAAATTTGACTTTTATATATTTTAGTAAGTGTATTTTTACTCTACCACTTCTAGATCTGTTATACTGTTAATAATATTGAGTATGTTTATGCAAAAAATTATACTATTTTATTACTCAAATTTTCAGCTATAGAGATAGACATTGTAACAAGAACATGACATAAAATTATTTTATAAGACTATCTGTAATGAATTCTTACGTACCAAATAGCATAGCTTCAAAATACTTAAAAGATTAACTGTATTAACTGTAAGAATTAAAGAGAGAAAAAGACAGGAAACTATGTTAAGATACTTTAATTTCCCTCTGTAAGACCATGAAAGATAACATAGGCCAAATATTAATAAAGATCAGGAAATATAAATAAAATGAATAAAATATATAAACATGTGGTTATATATTATATAAAAAGCAGAATACCCTATTTCAAGTATTATGTAGCATTTTCATAAATCAGACAATAAACTCAAAAATGGAAAAAGAATACACATGCTACTGTAAGACTTGAATCATGAACGTTTAAAGCACTGATAAATATCTTGCAATTTTTAATTTTAAAATCCTCCATTAAGCACATCTTAGCCAAGTAAAAAAATTAAAACTCACTTTGCAGAGTATTCTTAAAATCATAGGAGTGAAAATATTTCATATTAAAATATATGAATTTCAGAGAACCTGCTCTGAAGACAAATACAAAACAACTTTAAATGTTCCTGTTGCTGAACAAGTACAATAAAAATGAATTAAGCATTTAATTTAAAAAGCCTTGGAAAGCAAAATCAACTAGAGGGGAGACATACAGATTAGCAAATTAGAAAAAGGAAAAAAATGCCAACGAGAAAATCCAGGAGCTGATTTTTAGATTGAACACTAAATTTATAATAGTTAAGCTACACAGTAACGTAACAGTGGGGAAGGGAGGTAGGGGAGCAGAAAAGGCAAATATGTAATCACAAGAAGGAAATAAAAAGAAATTAGAAAAGAAATTGATATAAAGACTTGACCTTTCCCCCTTCCAATTTAAGATAATCACACCATAACTGTTGATCCCACCTCCACCAAAATGTGATTTTGTCTCAGGCTTTCCCAGCCAATGATAACCCACTCTGGCACCATTATTTTTCTGGTTGTTCAACCCAGTAACAAGAGTAATCATTGATTCCACTTTTCTGTCTATATCCCATCCCTGAGTACATTGAATTAAATTGACTTTACCTCCAAGGCACATCACAAACACATTTACTTCTCCTTATTGCCCCTCTTATCTCCCTCCTATCATCTCACAGCTGGTCAGCTGCAATTTCTTCCACTTTATCTCCCCAGCTCAAGTATTGCCTCCTAGGCTTTACTCTCCACAGAAGCCAGTGGTGTCATTCTAAGCTCCAACTGACAATCCAACTTTCAATTCCTTTAGCTCTCCTTTCCATTTGAAATCTATTGTTCATCATAACTCAAGCCTTACCTTAGATTTCTGGTCTACCAGGCTTCAGTTTAATCTTTCTCTATTTGCCATTTTCCAGGGACTTTATTTCTCATACTCTTTTTTTTTTTTTTTCCCCTGAAAAGCTCCTAGTTGGAGTTCTTATTAAATATCCTACTCAAGTCTCTTACCTTTTGTCCCTACATCCCAGCATGTGAGATTCTCACAAAAGATTCATATGATAAATGTTTCTGATATTTTTCTGCCTTTCCAGGCATTAGCCATACATTTTCATTACTGAACCAAAACTGATGATCCTAAAATTGTACTATATTTTCTCTCAGAGAACTTACATAAGTTGCAATGACTGGCAATAACATAACAAGGATTATAATTATTACCCATTTCTAGGATTTACAAAATTGAGATTCAAGCTAAAGGAATTATATAATTTATAGGCATTTAAATTAAAATTGCACCCCTCCCTTTTTTTGGCAATAGCTTAAAAGCAAATAACACCTAATGCCTCGGTAATGTGCAGCATGTAAGAACTCTTCCCATGGTGATTGCCATGGTGAAATTAATGAAAATTTGTCCAGCAAATGGTTCACCAATGACATTAAGAACAAAAACTAGGCTCTCTGCACCTATTTTTTTCTTGGTCCTTTCTGATTCTTACTAAATAACCTCTAAAACTTAAGGCAAATTTCCATGGATATCTTAATTACACAGTTTTTTTGCACAAATGATCATGTCTAAGTGTTTATTAACATGCTTCCTTCAGGCCAAATTAAGTAATATTCTTTTCCTCATAAGAGATCCTCATGAATAATCTGATCCCTGACAAGCTAAAGATAGTTTGTTGCAAGGAAAAATAGAAAAAAAGATGATAAATTTTGGCATTATTTTGACATCCACCCCTGCCACAAAGGCTTAACATTGAAAATGGATTATTTTAATTCTCCTTTACTCATTTTTTTCTAAAGATTGTCATAAAGAGTGTTCGTAGGTTTCAACTTATGTGTTAAGAGGGATACTGTTGAATAATCAAATTCATAGAGTCAGAAAGAACATTGGTAGATGCCAGGTGGAGGTGGGGGAGGGGGAATGCAGAGTTGGTGTTTAATGGAGATAGAATTTAGTTTATGAAGATGAAAAATTAGGGAGATGGATGATGGTGAGAGTTGCACAACAATATAAATGTACTTAGTGCCACAGGATCTTTAGTTAAATATGTTTAAAATAGTATGTTTTACTTTATGTGAATTTCAATAAAAGAATTTAAAAAAAGAACTCAAAAGACAGATAACTTTGTCAGAAAATGTTAAAAAATAATATAAAAAAAAAGTAATCTAACAGTAGCTTAATATTCATGTCCTCAATAATTATACTGACCAAATGACTAGAGACAGCCATGCAAAATAAAGATGAGTGTTGTTAGGTAATGTGTGTGTTATCATAAAAATACTGTGAATTTTTATCTCAAATTCATTTATATTTTTAACAGTACTAAAGTAAAACAAGTTAATAATTTATTAAATTTAACTTTCTGTCTATATTGGCTCATATATTCAGTATCTAAGAATAAATTCAGTCATGTCTGTGTTAAAAAGATTTTGTTAAATCAGCTGTCCCTTTATAATAGAAAATTCAAAAAAATAATTTCAGAATAATGATCATTAATTTCTCAACTAATCATTTACTTTGTATTTTAAAAATTAAGATACTTATAGGGTTTCTTATCAAGCAATTGTGGAAGATGTTTTACTATATCAATAAACACATTATTGTTTATACATAGAGATAATATGCTAAGAATTGGTAGTCAAGATTAGTTCTAAAAATTAGTAATAACTACAATGTATTCTTTTATTGATTCTTAAAGTGGCATATTTCATTTTTATTTCATATTGAATTTCCTGACAGTTCTGATAACTGTGTTTTTATTATGGATGCCTTCATATCTATAGGCACTAAAGAGAATTTATCACTTGCAATAGAAAAACAAACTTTAAAATATTAGTATTTGTTGCATAAGCAACTTTGAGATATCTCACCAAATATTTTTAGATTGATACATTATTTGCATAGATAGCATGTACTTATTTAAATCAACTAATTCATTTAAATTAAAATAACATATATCTTATACACCTTGTGTAGAGTACAAAGATGAGCAAGATAAGGTTCTTCTCTTGTATAACTTCAATTTAATAATGTAGGTGAATCATATCTACAAATTCTAAAATGAAACATAAGAATTTTAAAATAAAATAATTACTATTAAACATAAAAATGCTTTTGGGATATCAGCTGTAGGAGAGATCATAGATAAATGACTGCTCACTCATTTGAAGTAGGACAAGGGTTGGCTCGTAATTAGAATAGTATATTTTAAAAAGTGAAAGGAAAATTAAAACAAAATATAAAGTTTCTATCTGTAGAAAAAAGTCAGAAGTTGTGTTGAATTGTAAAGGAAATAATATGCTAATTGACTCCAAATTTTAAAAAATTTGCTATTCAAAATTGTTAATACTAATTTATTGATTTACTTGAATTTGTATATTATTTAATATCTGTTTATTAGTAGTAATTATATTAACTAACATACAAGAAGGAAGACAGCATGTAATTCCAAAATAATAAATCAAGTTATCTCAACAATTTTATTTAGAAAGATGGTTGTTGTTCAGTTGCTCACTTGTGTCCAACCTTTTGTGACCCCATGAACTGCAGCACGTCTGGCTTCCCAGTCCTTCACCATCTCCGCAACTTGCTCAAACTCATGTCCATTGAGTCAGTGATGCCATCCAACCATCTCATCCTCTGTCATCCCCTTCTCCTGCCTTTGATGTTTCCCAGCATCACGATCTTTTCTAATGAGTCAGCTCTTCGCATCAGGTGGCCAAGTATTGGAGCTTCAGCATCAGTCCTTCTGATGAATATTCAGGTTTAATTTCCTTTAGGATTGACAGGTTTGATCTCATTGCAGTCCAAGGGACTCTCAAGAGTCTTCACCAACACCATAGTTTAAAACCATCAATTCTTCAAAATTGATGAGAAAGATGGTAAAATTGATGAGACAGATGGTAAAAAAAATACCAGAAAAACAGTAATGAGTTAATATTACCTTTGAGGAGCATAAGTGGATTAGAAAAGGAAAAAAAATTGTTTTTTATTTTTAGTCTTTCATTCAGTTCAGTTCAGTTGCTCAATCGTGTCCAACTCTTTGTGACCCCATGAATCGCAGCACGCCAGGCTTCCCTGGCTATCACCAACTCACGGAGTCTACCCAAACCCATGTCCATTGAGTCAGTAATGCCATCCAGCTATCTCATCCTCTGTCGTTCCCTCCTCCCGCCCCCAATCCTTCCCCACATTAGGGTCTTTTTCAATGAGTCAACTCTTAGCATCAGGTGGCCAAAGTATTGGAGTTTCAGCTTCAGCATCAGTCCATCCAATGAACACCCAGGACTGATCTCCTTTAGGATGGACTGATTGGATCTTCTTGCAATCCATGGGACTCTCAAGAGTCTTCTCCAACACCACAGTTCAAAAACATCAATTCTTCGGCACTCAGCTTTCTTTATAGTCCAACTCTCACATCCATACATGACCACTGGAAAAACCATAGCCTTGACTAGACGGACGTTTGTTGGCAAAGTAATGTCTCTGCTTTTAAACATGCTATCTAGGTTGGTCATAACTTTCCTTCCAAGGAGTAAGCGTCTTTTATTTTCATGGCCGCAGTCACCATCTGCAATGATTTTGGAGCCCCCCCAAATAACAGTGTCCACTGTTTCCCCATCTATTTGCCATGAAGTGATGGGACCAGATGCCATGATCTTAGTTTTCTGAATGTTGACCTTTGAGCCAACTTTTTCACTCTCCTCTTTCACTTTCATCAAGAGGCTTTTTAGTTCCTCTTCACTTTCTGCCATAAGGGTGTGTTGTCTGCATATCTGAGGTTATTGATATTTCTCCCAGCAATCTTGATTCCAGCTTGTGCTTCTTCCAGCCCAGCATTTCTCATGATGTACTATTGCTTATTTTTGAAATGCATGAGTAGTTTTGTTAAACTGTTATAAAATAAAGAAAAATAACTGAATAAATGGGGACCAGAAAGAAAAAGGACTTAGAAAACCAAGAATTTAACAAAAAACTCAGAATTATACCTAATAAAAATAAAGATTTTAAAAAATGTTTATTTAATTATAGGTGATTTAAAATGTAGTTAGTTTCTGTAGTATAACAAAGTGAATCAGTTATACATATATGTATGTCCACTCTTTTTTAGATTCTTTTTCCATATGTGTCATCACAGAGTATTGAGAAGTGTTCCCTATGCTATATAGTAGGCCCTTATTAAATGTCTATTTTATATATAGTAGTGTGTATATGCCAATCTCAATCTCCCAATTTATCCCTCCCTACCCTCTTTTCCTCCTGGAAATCATAAGTTTACTTTCTGCTTCTGTGACTCTACCTCTGTTTTGTAAATGAGTTCCTTTGTACTATTTTTTTAGATTCAACATTTAAGTAGTTTTTACAAAATCATACAAAAGAAATTTGCTGGATCATCCCAGAAATTCTATCATTTGATGAGGGAGATTACATAATTATCAAATAAGTAGAATAGCAGCTCTAGAATCACAGTCTTGAGAGCAATCCAGTTCAGGGTTCTCAGGAAAAAAGATCTTCCAGTAATTTACTATAAATGCACTTTTAAAAATATTAGTTCATTGGTAATGTTCATATAGAGGTAATATCCAAATTATAATAGCGATTAAAATAATTTAAATAAAACCCAATCAAATTAAAGAAATACAGTGAGGGGAGTGAATAGCAACAAAATCTATCACTTCAAAGTATATGGAAAAGAAGGGAAGGAACTGAAACATGGCCAATGGATTAGCAATATCAAGAGTTGAGAAGCCTTTTACAGTGTGAGAGACTGAGGCATGTTGGTGGAGAGAAAGTGGGGACTCAGGAAAAAAGGAATGTACATTTACAGTAGTTGTAAATGCTGTAATTTACTGAAAGAGTTGGACTTGGAGAATATCACAAAATGGCTTTCTCTTCTGATACCACTGAACAAGCTCTGTAGACCTATTTATTTCACACCATCCCAGCATCTCATATAGACAGTAGAGCTTCTCTTTCCACACTCAAGTCTTAAATTACATTCTCATTTTGGAAGGATTAACTATTCCAATCCAAACTCAGTATGTTAAATCCAAACTCAGCTAATATAAAATTCCTATTCCACCATACCTAAGGCTGGGAAACATTTAGTGGGAAAGTGAGGTGGCATCAACTTCTCTTTCTCCTGTCTTTTCTTATTATGCTTTTCTACCAGGTGACTATCACTACGTAGGTCCAGGGAGTGAAACTGGAAGAAAGGGAAAAGATAAAGTTTTGCATAACCAAAGTGTTCCCATCATAACAACAGTACCTTTCAGTCGAAGCAAATAGCCAAAGCTGACTCTCCCATGGGCTTCTTGAGCTCCCTGGAAACTTGCTGCTGACTGAAACCCACTCCTAGCCTCCACTCCCATTCCCAGCCTCTATATCACGCAGGATGTTTATGACTTTGGTCTCACGTCTTAGCTTCCAGAGATCCAACACTCTGTTAAGGTCATCTATGATAATATTCTTGGGTAAAACCTTTAGGAAAGACATTCACCTAGGTTTGTTTTGTGAGGTCTACATCTAGCACACAGAAAACATGCTGAGCCTTTGCCTGGACTTTTAGTGAAGCTGAAGCATCTTACTCCTAATGTCATCTTTCCTCATTTTCCGTTCAAGCTAGTCTCTAATATTTAGGATTTGTAATACAAGAACTAAGTACAAATCCCTCCCTTTCATCCACTGGTAGTAATAATAATAATGATAATGAGGAAATATATATCAAGCTTGCTATGTATTCTTCCAAAAAGGCCTTTTAGCTGATGCTTTCTGTTTTCCCTTTTAGCTGATGCTTTCTGTTTTCCCTTTGTTCCTTCATGTCTATTCTGCACTCATTTCCAGCTTGCTCTGCGTGTCCTTCCCTTCCTCTGGATTCTGGCTAGGTCAGCTCCACAAGAGGAGGAGGTGTGTGGGGTAATAGAAGCCATGGGACTTGTTCTCCTCTCCTACTGCTGCCAGATGGCAGGTTGTCAGGAGCGCTGCTCCTCTCTTGAAGGCACACCTCCTTCTGGAAGCTCTCCCCTACAGCTTTGGAGCTCCAATCCTTCTGGGTTGTGAGAACCACTATTCTGTTCCTCCCTTAAGGCTTAGACATGGTAATACTTCCTCTCCATTGCTCATTCCAGATGGTTTCATGTTCCATTTTTCCTTTCCCACAACCTCTTCCATAACTTTAAAATTGTTCCCTTATTACAATATTCTTAATTAACACTCGAGGTATGTTTTCTATTTCCTATTGGGACCTTCAATGTTATACTTGAATTAAAGTGAAGAGAAGCACTCCACTCACTCCATGTTACTCTCTAGCATTCTGTACTTCCCCATATTCATATGCTAGCTACTCTCTTTAAAGTAATCATCCTAGTCTTGCAAATCTAATCTGGAAGTGAGCGATGGGCTATTAATGTCAAAATCAGTTTCATAACTTTGAAACTATTTGGCAGAAATGATTTAGTACCTCAGTGAGAAAGTGGCAAAAGAGAGAAAAATAAAAGAATGACTTTTCAATATCCTGTAAAACTTTATTGATTGAGGTCTGGAGGAGGAGGAAGGAAAGAAAGGTTCAGGCATGGAAATTGGAGGAATATTTCTTCCCATGAGAAAATAGGAGGCAAAGGAATTATGTGAGAAGGCATAGAACAAATGTTTGGGTGAAAAGCAAGATTGCAGGACAAAATGCTGTCCATAAGAGTTATGTCCTCCGAGGACTCACCAGCTCAGAGTGAGAAGGAAGTGTAATGAAGACTTGAGAGAGTTAAAAGTATTTAGAACATTTACTTTGAAGGCTACGTAGGACACACATCAGAGTTAAGTGAAGGAACTGGTAAACAGCTGTGAGAGCTGTGGAAGTTTCTCACCCTACAAAATAACTACTCCCAGATAACCACACACACCTTACAACCTTCTCATATACAGTGTGCTATAACATTAAAAGTGACTTTAGGCAACAAGTAATTCTCACGTTAAAAAAATGAAAACTTTTTAAACAATTTTTTTTAATTTTATTTTTACTTTATTTTACTTTACAATACTGTATTGGTTTTGCCATACATTGACATGAATCCACCATGGGTGTATAAATAGAAATACAGTTTATTTTCAATTGTATTTATTTTTGGCTGTGTGGAGTCTTCGCTGCTGCATGGGCTTTCTCTAGTTGCAGTGAGTGGGGGCTGCTGTCTAGTGATGGTGTGAGGGCTTCTCATTGTGGTCGCTTCTCTTGCTGTGGTGCACCAGCCCAGGGGCACGTGGGCTCAATAGTTGTGGTGCGCAGGCTTAGTAGCCCTGCAGCCTATGGCATCTTCCTGGGCTGTAGATCGAACCCGTGTCCTGCATTGGCAGGCAGATTCTTAACCACTGGGCCATCATGGAAGTCCTTTAACAATTCTTGAAGTATTCTTTTATCTCTAAGTAAATTCAGTGGGTTGTTATGACAAATCCTAAAGTCTACAGTAAGGATCAAACTCTGTTTTCAAATGTGAGACAAAATTTTGGCTAAAAAAAGAAACACGAGCAAGTTTGCATGGTTAGTGTAGAGAAACACTTCCTCATTTTAAAAGAGCTGAACAAATTAGTTGATGTTGAGCACTGCAAACTTAGCAACACAATTCTTTTCAGTCATGTCTCCTAGAAAGTTTATCATTAATAATCAAATTTAAATCCAGTGGAAAATATCCTCAGATCTAGGAAAGCTCTTGACGCTTTGAAACTTTGCCCAAGCTTTTATGTTCATCATGTCTATTAACACAATTTTCAGTATGAAGTGTATCTAGAACTATGAAGGGTCTAAGTGTTTATCTTACTTGCAAGTCATCCAACCATAGCTTCATGGATGATGGCAGAAATTGAGACTGTTCTCTCATGACAACAGTAGCAAAAAGTGTTGCTAAACTAGCATCAGTTATTTAAGACCCAGTTCACACAAGTCAATATGGAGAAGGTCAGGTAACATGCTGACAAAATGGGCTCTATTACAGGAGTGGTACCCTGACTTTAGAGTCCTCACGTTTTGTTTTTATAAAAAGGAAAGCAAATATACTTGCCTTTGCTCAACAATTAGGCACTATCATGATCTTCCAGGCTGTGAACAAATTTGGCCTTTGCTCTGAAATTACACACTGTTTCTTAAGGTTATTCGCTATGCACACATCATCCTTGACAAGATAGTCTAAAGGTCAGTAAAAGTCTCTGCTTGAAAAGGATGCAGAAATATGAGGAACCCATGAAGAACTGTCTTCCAGTAAGAGGTATTTATATTTGACATAAATTTAGATTTCCCTTCTCAAGCATTTAAAACTCCTTATTTGTGTTTAACATACTGCGTGCTTTTTAAATCATAATATGTTCAGAAATTATTAAGCTTTTGATATCATTTCTACTTCTGAGACTGTATCAGTGTGATGTTGATAGTATAATGATGTCCACTGAGAATTTAGATTAATTTTAGTATCTAATCGGTGGTGTTATCTCATATAAGTTTACTATTACAAGGCTTTAAAAGAGTTTGATAATATGAATATGAATTCCCATATTCATGATTTCCATGAATTGAGGTTGTAAATTTTATCTTCCAGGAAGAAATGCATAGCCCTGAATTTTCAGAAAAAGAATGCATAATTATAAAATACATATCAGTTGGGGATGTGACTATTCTTGGCCATACAAACTTAAAAAAAAAAAAAGGCTGTAGAATATCATTGGGAAATTGTTCTTGGCCACCAAACTCCTGAGTTGAAATTGTTTAATGATGAAGTTCTTTTAGGAAGTGGCTACAATTATAAGTCACACATTTTCATGTATAGTGGAAACTCAATATTCCAGCTCTACCAAGAAGAGAAGTAAGATGATATAGGTCAAAGACAAAAAATTGAGACTATCAATGGGGACTTCAGTGGCAAAGAACAAGTATTTGTCCTAAGGCAAATTCACGTTAGGACTGCTCAACTTGCCCCATGCACACTAACCAAGACCTTACAGGACTGGGTAGGATTCTCTCAGTTGATGTTTAGTCAGGTGTTCTCAGCTTTAGGGAGAAGAATTCTACTTTCCTTAACATTCTTTTTCTCTATTGTTACTGGCTCTTCCTCATTGTTGGGGTGATTAAGACCTAAATGTCAAGGTTAAGTGTAGGCTCAGTTCAGTTCAGTTGCTCGGTCATGTCCGACTCTTTGCAACCTCATGGACTGCAGCACACCAGGCCTCCCTGTCCATCACCAACTCCCAGAGTTTACTCAAACTCATGTCCATTGAGTTGGTGATGCCATCCAACCATCTTATCTTCTGTCGTGTAGGTATAGGGCATAAAATATAAGCCTTTTGTCCAAAGGGCAGGAGAAGTCCTTGAGATTATAGATGATGTCACTAAGGAGATAAGGGCTAGTTAACCATAATAGACAAGGCTTTAATAGTACACAATCTTTTTCTCTTGTGTCCCTGCTATGTAGCTCTTTCAAGTTACATAAAAGAAGCTTGTGTCCACCACAGGGATCAGATCAAGGATTGTGGAATTCCAAATGCCTTCTAAGTACCTTTCTATCTCATTGCAGTGAAAATACATTCTGCTTTAATTGTCACCATACAAACTCAATCAAAGTAGATCACTCATGTTTTATAATTAAATAAAACTATTAGTTATTTTCTGTAGTTGCAATATTTAAAGATTATGTAGTAATTGTCTTGAAAAGTTAAAAATAAGTTAACAGTACAAATGCTAAACTCTATGGCCAACTGAAGAAAAAGTCTTCAAGAAAAAACCTCCAAGAATAATTTATGAATTTGGTTGAAAATATTGGCATTGAAGAAGGAAGTTTCTTCATCAGGATCCCAATAGAGCAGTCAAAGGAAATGGAGCTCACATTTCAAGATCTTGTGCTGTGGGAGGCCCATAGCAGCATGGAATTTTAAGGGTCTGGAAAGTAAGAGGCACAGCCCAGATGAGACAAGGCCAGAGGGACTCCACATGATGTGAAAGATTTTTAAATGAGACGAAAAATATGAGCTGTGGCTATGTGAAAGGAGGAAGAGAGCTCTAAAGAGGATTGTAAGCACTGTGTGCTCTGTGCCATGTTATGAATTGCCTCATTGCTGCTTCCTTAAAACATCTTTCATAAAAGTCCACATTCACCTTGAATCTCTATCTAGAGCTTGATGCCTTTTTGGATGGGAAGGTGATTTAATTCTGCCTTGGGTGAGAGGTAGCCTAACTGAGGTGTGTTACGTCTAAGTCTACCAGTCACATATGGAAATAAGAGAGGAGCAAAACTACCTTACAATATTGACAGTTATCACAAAAATATAATATTAATGTATGATGTTAACTTATACTCACTAGTGAAGATGAAGTCGCTCAGTCGTGTCTGACTGTTTGTGACCCCGGGGACTGTAACCTACTAGGCTTCTCCGTCCATGGGATTCTCCAGGCAAGAATACTGGAGTGGATTGCCATTTCCTTCTCCAGGGGATCTTCCTGACCCAGGGATCGAACCCAGGTCTCCCGCATTGGAGGCAGATGCTTACTAGTAGCTTCCATGATTCTTTAATATGCAAGAAAATACACAAACAATTTGTACACAGATTTTGAACTATTTTCTATTTAGCCTTCTACAACATGATCAAATAATAATCCCTTATTTCTTCCCCCATTAAATTAAACTTTAAAAAATAATTTTCATCAGTCAAATGGAACTAAATTGTCATGCCAATCATAATCAGAATTATTCTGGGATTCTGATTTTTTTTAGAAAAAACATCTTGTTTTGAATCTCATGCCTTCATTTTCCTCCTCACTACATCACAAGGAGATATAGGTAAAACTGATAAACTATTTTCATGCCATAGAGAAAAACATGGAGCCCTTTTAAGAAGAATTATCTTGTCAGATTATTTCCCTTCTAACAGATTGGGTCCAGAAAGCAAGTTTCACCTTTAGCAATTTGAGGGGCAGGAAATACTTCATTTTCCCAGTGAAGATAGCATAGCGTTATTTATCATTTCTGCAACAGCATAATTACTCACTCAGCATGGCAGCTATAGTTTACAGAACCATGTTATACCTTGGGTTTGTTTATTGGTTGCACTTTCCTCAGCTGTCCATCATCATGTTGCATCCCTTAGCCACTGTGCTTTTGGAATAATCAGTGGTCAAGCAAAATGACCTACGTACAAAGACTTCTTCCTTATCATACATTAAAGGACAAGAGTACTTCTAAAATATGTGCTCATATATTCTATTATATGGAACAACCATATTTGCTGCAACTTACAAAATAAAATATGCGATTTCTACTTTCATTAGCAGCAATAACTCCATGAGCAGGTCATGATGACACATATTATTGGTTTTGAATTATATAAGAAGGTTCCCTTCTTGTTTCCAGTCTCAACAAATTAAGTCAGGGAACAGTTACAAAGTAGTAATTAGAATTCTTTCAAGTGATGCACTAGAATTTGGCTTTAGAATATATTTTAGAGCTGAAATGAGCTTTTAAAAAGATATCTGTTCTATCTCTACTTTCCTATCACTGTCTGTCTCCCTCTCTTGCAGTCTGCCCAAAGTGTTTAGGCAGTTCTGAAATAGCACAAATGAATTCCAATCATTGGCATATATTGTCTTCCAAGACAGTGTATTGTTCTTTTTGACACTTTCTAGTGCAACACTGGTGAGGTAGAATGAAATTTCAAGATTGGAGGTGTTGAATGCTGCCTACTTTTGAGTTATTTTAAGCCCTAGGCAGTCTCCTCTCAGCCTCAGCCTGACATCTCTGCCACTTACCCAACACTAAAGAAAGAAGGCGCCACAACTAAATTGTCTTCATCACCTGAAAGTCACATAGAAACTACTGAGTAGGCCTTATTTTCAGTTCTTAAGATTCATTCCCATTTTTATCTGATGACTGTCTTTTCTGGTGTTAATGTGCTGCTCCCAGCATGGTTGTGATTGAGACTGACCCTATCTGAAATGATGAGCTTGGTTTGGGGCCCCCTTCATCACCGGAGATCACCTTAAAAGGAGGTTGGACTTCCGTCTGCCTTGTTCAAGTAGTCAAATCTCCATCTCCAATTCCAAGTTGAGAATCTTGTTGGCCTGGCAAATACTGGGCTACCCTGCACCGCCTGCCTTTTTTTTTTTTTTCGAACTTCCATAGTCTCCTCATGGAACAAGGAAGACTTCTGAAAATGTCTTCACATCCCAAGAGGACTTCAAGGAGTCAGAAAGGGGGAGTATACTTGCCCATCTCCCTTTCAGTTGTACTCTTTCAGATTCACCTCAAGCCTTATTGTTGCACCACCCTCCTGCCAACCACAGGCACACAATCTCAGTTTCAGTAAGCTGTGGGAAAGATGACTTCCCCCACTGTTGCTAGAACAGATTGGTTCTTCAGCACATGGAAGAGCAGTCAGGGAATGAGATGCTAGGATTCTCTTCCGTGAGATCTCTGGATTTTTAACCAGGGGACTCTTAAGTGCTCCCTTACCTGGTTCTGGAAGTGATAACTCATATTCATTTCTGTTGCCCCAAAGTGAATTATGGTAGACATGGATATTTCATTCTCATTAAGCTAGTGTAGTTGATTGGAAGCAGGCAAGGGCATGGCTGGTTGGGAAGGCAGGGTGATTTGGCTTCTTCCTAGTGAGGTTTAGTTAGTAGCTATCATGTCCCAACTACTTCTAACCAGCTGTCTGCTCTGTATAGAGTATTGAGGGATTTGTACATTGCTTCTTAGCTCTGGTCCTGGCCCCTAATTTGTATACTGAACTTCAACCTGGTACATATAAAACATGGTGATTTAACTTGTGATATGACAAATAAGTCTAGGAAAGCAGAAAAATCTAAGATGGCAGTTAAGAATGTATGGGAACATTGTTGAATGCATAGTTATGAGGCTCACAAAGATATCAATAATATAAATAATGAAACATGGACCACCTAAAGAGGTGTCAGCAATGATTCTATTCTAATTTCCCCCAATTTTTCAATATATACATATATATATATTTTGCCCTTAGACAAATGGTACCTGTGACTGATGTTTAGGGAAACGTGGGATTAGAAAATGCACAAGTTGTAAGCACCAAAATATCAACAGAACTGCATTCATAGCAAATAAGGACAATGCAGTGCAGGGATTGGTAATTTTTCTGTAATAAAATTCTTGAAAGATAGGTATTTGTATCTTCAGATACTTGAAGACAGGTCCTAAGAGAAACCTGTGAGAAAAACAGCAATAGAAAGTACAGTTGCAAAGCCATTGGAGCAAGAGATATGTTTATTTGTAGTGAAATATCTTTAGGAGACTTTTAATTTTTGCTTGATATTTGAATAAAGGGAGGTCAAAAGGGCAAGCGTTTACATACTTTAAGTGGAAAATAGAATGTATAAGACTACTACAGAATGGGAAAGAGTGACTGGAGGATTAAAAAAAATAATAGGTATTACTAGCACAGCTAGCATTTAATGAGCAATTATTGTGTGCAATGCATTCTAAGTCATCTTGAGTGTATTAACATATTTCAGATGAAAACACTTTTAATGATACCAAGGCAGAAACTGAAGAGAAAGAATTGACTGTATAATACAAGACTAAATGATTATGTAATTACAAGTATGTTCCTTAGTCTCTTTAAAAAGATAATATAAACCTACACTAGAAAAATAAGATATTTCTGTAAATATTTTATTGGCATATTATTAATATCATATTTTATTTTTCAGCTTAATTGAAATGGATGTTGGGCAAAACATCTTTTTCATGAGAAACATTAATACATCTTAAAATTAAGGAAATACTTTGATTATACTAAATTAAAATACATGAGATGACCACATTTCTTATAATAACAGTGGAGACATTAGAACACTACAGAAACATGATTCTATTACCAAAAACAATTTGAACACTTCAGCTATATCCCATAAGGATGGGTGGCCACAGGTGTCTCAATTCGTCCCAGCCAAACTGTTACAAAGCAATATTATATGTCAATATACCTACCCTCCGGTATGGAAGAACTGCACCTAATTTCTTTGTTTATGACAAAAGTCCAGTTGTCAATAATTAAACATGTGATGGATGCTCCCTTAGTCATCTGGGATATGCCATCTAAAGTTCTCTTTTCATATTGAGGACCAAACACCATTTTTGAATATGAAAATCACCATATATTTAAAATATAAAAGAGTATGTTTATAACATTTAGTATACTATCTATGAAATTTTCACAAACTCAGTTGATCTTCCACTAATTTTCTCTTTAAATATAAATAATAATACTTCACACTAGAAGATTGGTGAGAGAACCAAATGATAAATGCTTACCCACGTTTTATTAATATCAAAGGAGGTATTATTTATCCCATGAAGAAAGTTGTAATTTTTTTCTTATTCTTCTATTCCAAAAAGTAACAGTAAATCTCTACTCACAAAATCAACTATGTCATGTGCTTTCGCAACTTCACATGAGCTCTTTGCATTTCCAGACAGCCAGGGTTTATTTTTCTTTCTCAATTGAGTCTAAAATTAAATGGAATAAAATTTAAAAGGTGACATCATATCAAGGAGAACATACTAGGTATGTCATAACTGTAAAATTCATCCACACATGGATTTGTTTTGGGAAAAAAGATCATGTGTGACTCCTAGACACCTGGAAGATGATATCACAAATGTAATACATCCTTCTCTGTCTGTCTGTCTGCAATAACATTCAAAGGTGTTGGCTGACACTTTCAAATGTCAAAGGAAGGAGAGAATAAAAACCTTACAAGGATGAAATATGACTTGATTTCCTTAGAATTTTGATACCTGATTAAGTACAAGTAAAGCAATCTTCCTCCAGATAAACTAAGCTGGCATAACAGAGAAGACAGTTAATATCTATTGCTGAGCTTGAGAAAGAGCAAATATTTATATGTGAAAATGAAAGCATAAGAAGATTACAAACTATTTCTTTTTGTAATGAAATAAAATCATGCCCTTCTTATTCCTGTGTAGTAGCACTTCGGCTAATTTGTAGAATGTATATAACAGTGTCTGAATTCTAATTCTAAATTTGGCAATTAAGCTCAGATAAACTTAAAGAGGTAAATTTCAGAGCCACATTTTGGTATTAATTTTTTTATAACTGAAACATCTTCAAAATATTTTTTTTCTTCTAAACATACTTTCCAAGTTTGTTTTTTTTTTAATAAATTTAGCTTTTGACCCTAAGTGCAAATTAACTGTGACATTACCAGTAACATTTAATTCTTTTGGAGAAGAAAATCTAAATTTCTACTAAAATATGTGTATATAAGATACACATATTTATCCATATATATTCTATGTATACATATATATACTAGTCTATTTCAGCTCTGTTTTATTGATCTGCAAATATATAAATCTGTCTTCTTGATCTATAAACAAATGCACTAAGAAAAAATGTTTTAGTTACTAGGACTTTATAAATTGTTTTAATATCAGGTAAAGCAGGTAAACAAGTCATATTACTTTTACTTTTCAGATATATCCTATTCCTGCATTTTTGCTCTCTGATAAAAAGTTAAAAATCAGATTATCTGAGTCAAAGAAGCAAAGATATAAACTGACATTTAATTTAGATCATGATAAATGTATAAATCTTTAAAACATTGACTTTTTTGACTTTTTGCAGTATTTATTTTTATATGTATAAAAAGATACACTATTTATCCTTAGTTGGGTATTACAAGTTTTAAATTTAAGATGTTAAATTTTCTGACTAGTTAGTTATTTCTAGACTTTTATACTTGAAAAAGGCTTATTTTGATAAGAACGTGTAACATAAGACCTACTCAGTTAACAAAGTTTAAGTGTCCCTTGCAGTAGTTAACTATAGACAAATGTTGTACATCAGATCTCTAGAAATTAATCACCTTGCATAAATGAGACTTTGTATTCATTGATTAGCAACTCCCCATTTTCCCCTCTCTGCCTGTAACCACCATTTCCACTTCCTGATTCTATAAGCTTGACTATTTGATACCTCATATAAGTGGCATTATGCAGGATTTGTCTGGCATAGTTTCTAGCACTCTTGTTGTTCAGTTGCTCAGTCATGTCCAACTCTTTGCAACCCCTTGGACTGCAGCACGCCAGCCTTCCCTGTCCATCACCATTTCCCAGAGTTTGCTAAAACTCATGTCCAGTGAGTCAGTGATGCCATTCAACCATCTCATCTGCTGTTGCTCTCTTCTCCTCCTGCCTTTACTCTTTCCCAGCATCAGGTCTTTTCCAGTGAGTCATCTCTTCACAGGAGGTGACCAATGTATTGGATTCTTAACTTGAGGATCAGACCTTCCAATGGATATTAAGTGTTGATTTCCTTTAGGAGCCACTGGTTTGATCTCCTTGCAGTCCAAGGAGACTCTCCTGCAGTCCAAGGACTCTCCTGCACCACAACTTCTTCAACGCTCAGCCTTCTTTATGGTCCAACTCTCAAATCTGTATATGACGACGGGAAAAAACAGTTTTGACTGTATGGACCTTTTTTGGCAAAGTGATGTCTCTCCTTTTTAATACACTGTCTAGGTTTGTCATAGCTTTCCTTCCAAGGAACAAGCATCTTTTAATATTATGGCTGCAGTCACCGTCCACAGTGGTTTTGGAGTCCAAGAAAACAAAATCTGTTCCTGTTTCTACATTTCCCCATCTATTTGCTATGAAGTGATTGGACCAGAAGCCATGATCTTAGTTTTCTGAATGTTGAATTTTGTGACAGCTTTTTCACTCTGCCCTTTCACCCTCACCAAGAGTCTCTTTAGTTCCTCTTTGTTTTCTGCTATTAGAGTAGTATCATCTGCATATTTGAGGTTGTTGATATTTCTCCTGGCAATCTTGATTCCAGTTTTTGCTTCATCCATCACAGCATTTTTCATGATGTACTCTGCATATAACTTAAATGACCAGGATGACAATATGTAGCCTAGACATACTCCTTTCCCAATTTTGAACCAGTCTGTTGTTCCATATCCGGTTCTAACTGTTTCTTCTTGGGCTGCATACAGGTTTTTCAGAAGGCAGGTAAGATGGTCTGCTATTCACATCTCTCAAAGAATTTTCCACAGTGTGTTGTGATCCACACAGTGAAAGTCTTTAGCATAGTCCATGAAGTAAAAGTAGGTGTTTTCCTGGAAATCTCTTGCCTTTTCTATGATCCAGTGGATGTTGGCACCTTGACCTCTGGTTCCTCTGTCTTTTCTAAATCCAGCATGTACATGTGGAAGTTCTTGGTTCACGTACTGTTCTAGTGCTCTGTGTCTAGCTTATTTCACTTTGAAGAATCTCGAGGATACTACACTATGTTGTTGCAAATTGAATTGCTCAATTCAATTTGCTAATATTTTACTTAGTGTCATTTTACACCAATTATCAGCCTCCATTGTCAGGTTTTAAAAGCAATGCCATGCTGACATCATAAACAGATTCTCAAGGTTGTTTTTCTCTGCAGATGTTTTGAAAAATTTTAATTGCCAAGAGAATTAATTCTTATTCAAAGTTTGGACAGATTTAATTTAAAACATTGGTAAGCTTTGGTAACCTTCTAGAGTAGGAGAATTAAGGAAGATAAGGAGGTGATGCCTTTAGACTCTAGATATCATTCTCGCTTAAATATTTTATCTGTATCCCTTGGTCCTCCTGGCATTTGTTTGGTTCAAGGGTATTTTCTTATAATGACTATTTGATTTTTCCACTAATTTATTTTTATTTCTTTCTTTTCTAGAATGACTTAATTTTGTACCTAGGATGTATATTTTTATTTCTCCATATATGTCATTTTCTTTTGCATCTGTTTTAATCGCTTTGTCCCCTTTTTTGGAATCTGAGTAGGGCTCCCAAGTTTGCATTTTCCATCACTGACTATTATAAAGCTTCAGTTCTCCTCCTTACTTCTGGTATAGGGTTTAATCTCTTTTCTTATATATGAAGTATCCTTAAAATGCTCCCTTAATTCAGCTAACTCTTTGGGTACTGGTAATTAGTCAGAAAAAAAATTAGTTGCTGTATCTTATATTTTACACTTTATATTATATTTTCATTCTTAAATATTTTAACACAGTAAAATATTTTTATGAAATTTACATGCATGTCTCATATTTTATTGAAAAAAGAAACCTTTTTGTTACCTTTTCCTGTATTTGCCTATTACATTGTTAAACATTTTAAAAATTTCTAAGCTATTAGTGTATACACATATACATTAATCTTTAAATAAGACAAGATCTGTATATTCTCTTGATTTCCTATAAGCAGCATGTGTAAATTTCTCTCAGTTCCTTCTCTGTCAATTTGAGCCTTCTTGACTTCCTATGGAGTTACATCCTGATAAAACCATGATAAGTTGAAAACATAGTTAATGCATTTAGCCTACTGAATATCGTAGCTTAGCCTAGTTTACCTTAAACGTGCTCAGAACATTTACATTAGCATAGAGTTGGGCAAAACCATCTAGCACAAAGCTTACTTTATAATAAAGAGTTGGCTGTCTTACATAATTTATTGAAAACTGGAACTGAACGTGAAAAACAACGGTTATAAGTGTATCTGGTGATTTTCCCTCATAGTTGTGTGACAGACTTGGAACTGTGCTCCATGCCACTTCCCAGTATCAGGAAAGGCTATCAGAGCTAATATCCCTAGACCACGAAAATATCAAAATTTAAAATTTGAAATATAGATTCCATTAAACTTTGTTAAGGCTTTTGCACCTTACCAAACTCAAAAAGATCATATTGAACCATGCTAAGTCAGAGACCGTCTATTTTGGCATAATTCTCAACTGACAGTTTGAAGACTCCTTGATAGACCCAGGCTTTAATCAATTTTAGGTATTTAGGATGATGCAAGCCTTTGCCGAGCTTAGCTCTTTTCTTCTGCCAAGTTTACTTTCCTAGTAAAGGTCCTTCTCATTTATTTGCACTTTCAAAGTATACTGAACTTTTTGGAATACAAGGACCAGAACAGGTGCAGATATGAAGCAGCTAATGGCCAATTTGAAGGGATGAAATGATCATGACCATTTTTAAGTCAGGTCTTGTCCATAGGTCACAGTCAGCAATGACCAAGAAAATTGGAGATGGCGTATAAAATAGAATGGGTTAATGAAAATGTCATTTACTCCTCTTTTACCAAAATACTTCACTGTCCTACTTGAGCACTGAATTTGTCTTTTTTATTTTAATTAACCTTAGTACTGGAGTCTGGACAAATATTAACCAGTATTCCTAGCTGTGGTATTATAGAAACTATATCCTTGTGCTTTAATGAGAACACTAAGCATTTGTAAATTATGTAGTAAAATCTGTTAAATATTTATTGTATATGCAACAGATATATAAAATGAATTGGCATAATGAAAATTCTTCTTGTTGACATGAGATACATTGCTGTAAATAATCATCTTTGTCTCAGATTGCAATACAGAAATCAACACACACACACACATACAGGACCTATCTGTGCTTAGGTGTGCTTTCTCTATTTTGTTTTCCTGGCCTTCTTGTCAAAATGTCATTGATCACTTCACACCATGGAGAATATAACTGACTTTAGCAGTTCTTTCCCTGATTCTAATCTACTTTGAAGCAGAAGCAGAGTATTAGTTTGGCTGAGATTCAGAGCCACCCTGACTATTGTATTAAGTGAGGGTCAAAAGTCTTTGAAAATGGACTAGAGGCCTTATTTATGGAGAAAAGAATAAAAGCCTTAATTTCATCAATTTTCCATACTTTTATATTTACCACTGTAGTTTAGACTCTTCAAGTTTGGTTGTTAGATAAAATATTACTATAGACCAGACTTACACAAGTTTCCCTGGTAGCTCAGCTGGTAAAGCATCTGCCTGCAATGCAGGAGACCTGGGTTCGATTCTTGGGTCAGGAAGATCCCTTAGAGAAGGGATAGGCTACCCACTCCAGTATTCTTGGGCTTCCTTGGTGACTCAGCTGGTAAAGAAAGATCAAAAGTCTTCGAAGACGTGGGTTTGATCCCCGGGTTGGGAAGATCCACTGGAGAAGAAAATGGCTATCCACTCCAGTATACTGGCCTGGAGTGGAGTCACAGAGAGTCAGACATGACTGAGTGACTTTTCACTCACTTAAACATATAGCCCAGATCTCTGTGTTTCACCCTAATGGAAGGAACTGTATCTTATTACCCTTTTCTTTCTAGCTCCTAGCAAAGTTCATGGCATATGATAAGAATTCATTGAATATTAACTTGAACCAAAGTACTGATTATCATTTCCTTTTCATATCCCACACGCATTTGAAACTCAGTAAGTGCAGTGGCACCCACTCCAGTACTCTTGCCTGGAAAATCCCATGGACGGAGGAGCCCTGGTAGGCTGCAGTCCAGGGGATCTCGAAGAGTCGGACACGACTGAGCGACTTCACTTTCACTTTCATGCATTGGAGAAGGAAATGGCAATCCACGCAGGTGTTCTTGCCTGGAGAATCCCAGGGACGGGGGAGCCTGGTGGGCTGCCATCTATGGGGTCACACAGAATCGGACATGACTGAAGTGACTTAGCAGCAGCAGCAGCAGGTGAAAAACTGAATCTGTCATCCCACCCTTGTTATCTAGTCAGTTTGGTTTTTCTCCTCCTGTATTTACAATTTTAATGAATATTTCAAACCCTTACCCATTTATACAGGCCAAGAGCCTCAGAGTCAATTTGTGTTTCTCTTTTCCCTTCACTCCTGATAACTAATTGATAACCAGGTCTTGTCTGTTTTCCTCTCCTAAATAGCTCTTGAGTCCATGACCTCCTCTCTACTCTCACTGTCCTGTCTTGGTCAAGACCTTCATAATTCTTAATGTCTCCAAAATAGTTCCATCTCTTCCAATTTATTTTCTATATTCCTGACCAAAATTATTTTTTTCAAATAAAAATCTGATCATTAAATTTAGCTCAAAGTTAAATTTATCTCTCCTTGACAAACTTGAGAATTCAGGGAGGGCAAGGCAGCTGGAATTGACAGGGCAGAATAACTGAGAAAATAAAAATTGTACAAAGAGAGAACTTCAGAGATTTGTAGGGAATATTCCTTGAATATTTATCATAATATTGATTGCCGGGGTCCAGCCCCGGTGGATCCAGGGAATTTGAAGGTGGGGACGGCGTCGGCGTCTTTGAAAAAATACATATTTAATTACAGATATATAGAGAGATTAGAAACGGATAGTGTAGTAGGAGAATTAGTGGAGAAAAGAGGCTGAATTTCAGCCAGAGAAACGGGAGCAAGAAAGAAGCGACATGGTGGAATCAGTCTTTCCAGAAACTGATCTGATTTCTTTATTTTGGGGTTTGCTTATATACCTTTTGTTACACATAGGAATGAATACAGAGTCACGTGGGGGTATTAGGGATATTACATCATCTTCTGGCCATGAGTGAGACCTGCTGACATTCTATGACCCTTTCTTTCTGATTAAAAAAACCCTTATTTCCTCCAAGGGTGTTTTTTCTTAAACCAGGCAGCACCCTCCAGATAAAGTTGCATTCCTATAGGGTGAGGGTGTAGTGAGTTACAATCAAGAAAGGAATTTATTTAACCCAAGGTTAACAGGATTAATCTTAAAGGTTAATACTTATTTCTCCTATATGCTTAAAGATTAATACTTATTTCTCCTATATTGTTAGTTATATTCATTATAAGGACAGGGAATATGGAGATTTAGCAGCAAACATCAGCCTGACAAATGAAAATCCTTTTACCAATGCTCCTCTTAAGATCTATTTAGTCTTAAGATAGTGATAAAGTTACATTTTTACATAACAAAGACACAATGATTTATAACAAAGCACAGTGATCTATTACAAAAGAGAAAATTCATTAACTCAAAAAGTCTAGTATTGCTAACATCAAAAACTACTATATTTCCTTTTCTATATTCCAAATACATTGATTAATATATTCCCAGGTGCCTAAGGATATGGAGGCTTGGCGGCAATCATTGACTCAATGAGAAGAAAAAGCCCTATGCTAATTAAGACTCTTAAAATACTCCAAAACTCTGTGCTGTTTAGTGGCAGGAGTATGGATAATCCTGTCACACAAGCTAGTCTGTCAGCAGAGAGGTTTGACCTGAGACATCCTTGTCCCACCCAGAGCAGGGAATTAGCAGCAATCATTGACACAACAAATGAAAAACCCTTCACCGATATAATTCCTAACCAACCCATTATACTGATAATTTCTAACTCCGAAAAAGAATTTGCCTTTAGTAAGTCTAAAACATCTCGTGCCTCTCAGATTTGGAGGCTGTAAACAATCACATGTGGCCAGACGAACCTATACAGGTGGGTTAGATAACCTTCAGAGGAGTTAGTAAGCTGAAACACTCTTGTCACGCCCAGGGATTTTTATTGCCTTGGAGCTGCACGTTTACTCCTTCTCCGAGAGAAACGGTTATGGGGGAGAGCCCCCCGTAAAGTCAGAGGCATAGGTGAGAGCATAAAACAGACTCTGGTTTTGGGGTTAGATGCTCGGGAACAGGGGGTTTCCTGAAGCTTGATCACACCTTTGCATATGCCAAGCCTCCTTCCTCATGACCTTTGCCATGGGCGGAGTTCCTCACGCTGGCCCCCCAACAATTGATCAACAGCTGTGCTTGAGGAATCAACCCAAGACCAAGGAAAGAACCACTGGGATGAAGAAAGTAGAACAAGACTCACAGCTCACTCAAGGCCATGAGTAGTTTATGTTTCTACTAGTAAAGTAAAGTCGCTCAGTCATGTCAGATTCTTTGTGACCCCATGGACTGTAGCCTGTACCAGGCTTCTTGGTCCATGGGATTTTCCAGACAAGAGTACTGGAGTAGGTTGCCATTAACAAGGGGGAAAAACCCTTGAATCAGGTAGGATACCCAGAAGGGTACTGTCTCACTAGTTGAAAAAATTCTACCTAGATTAAGAGCTCTTCTGGCTCCACTAAGAAAGGCTTTAAAAGTGTTAGTAAAAGTGTTAGTTGCTCAGTTGTATTTGATTCTTTGCCACCGTATGGCCTGTAACCCACCAGACTCCTCCGTCCATGAAATTCTCCAGGCAAGAATACTAGAGTGGGTTGCCATTCCCTTCTCTAGGAGATCTTCCCAACCCAAGGATTGGTCTCCTGCAATGCAGGCAGGTTTTTTACTGTATGATAATTGGATTTCCCCAAAGGAGAGGAGAAAGAGTTTCAGAAAATGCTATTTGAAAGAATAATTACTAAATATCTTATATATTTGGTGAACTAAACTCTCTTTGGTCCAGTGAATGTTCAAAGTCCCATCTTTTCTTGAACTTGCTACTGAACTGAGAATTAAAGGAAATTTTCTGTTGATGAGTCTACAGGAGATGGCTAGAAAGAGTACCAAATCCTCATGGAGTGAAGTACTGAGGGGAGTGATTAAGCTGGTTGCAAAGTTTGAACACTATGACACCTAAGATAGTTTTATCAAGGATAACCCACCCACCTGGCAGCAGTCTGGGGATTCGCAGCATCTTTTAAGTATCCTCCCCTGATAAATGATCAACTTCTTGCTTTTTTTATATTCCTCTTCTTCCAGATATTTTTTGTCTCTCTTTGAAATCTATGAAAATTTTTCTTCTTTCTTATATCTACTTATGAATTACTATCCTCTGAGGGTTAAAACTTCCATAAAACAGAGGTCGATAGTACCTGAGCAATTTGTTTCTTAGCGACCATTACCACCCACTATGGTCCATAGCTAGAGCAAGGCCCTTGGGAGGGCCACTTATTAATTCAGCTGGAAGAGGAGACAATAGAGAAAGCATTCATGGAGAAAACTTTATATCTCAGCAATGTATAGACACAAAGGGCATGAAATTCTGACTTTCTAGTTTGACATAATTCTCTGTTAGTCTTTTATTATACACCAGTGATTACAGTATTTGGCTATCCTTTGTCATTATGTATATTTTGAGTATCCAAATAGGTGGAAAATTGAAAGTGTTAGTTACTCGGTTCTGTACAACTCTTTGCAACTCCATGGACTGTAGCCCACCAGGCTCCTATGTCCATGGAATTCTCCAGGCAAGAATACTGTAGTGGTTAGCCATTCCAGGGGATCTTTTCCAGGGGATCTTCCCAACCCAGGGGTTGAACACGGGTCTCCGGTATTGCAGGCAGATTCCTTACCATCTGAGTCACCAGGGAAGTCCATAAATAGGTGGATAAATAGGTGGAAGACAGTTAAAAAAATATCAGGTTACATGTTGTATAACGTCTTGCACCATAGATTATTATGTTTTTCTTAATATGTTTTAATATGTTCAGTAAGAAATTTTAGATGAAGGGCATAGAAATTACACAGTAACACCAGCCACAGAATCAAATGTATTGAGCATTATCTCCAAAAAATTTTAGAAATAATCTGTCATAACTTATCAGCCACTAAATTCAGTGATGAACATTAAATAGCTTTTTGTTCCATTATTATCTTATTTTCTTTGATAATGCTGATCATGAAAAAATAGACTCTACTGTAAAGAGTATCAGAAAAAAAGTATGAAATCTTCTTTTGTCCCATTGGAGCTAAGCCATGTTTCCCACCTTTTCTGTTCATGCTGAAGATAAAATGAAAAATCAAATGACCTTCTAAAGTGGTTTTTAAAAGGACTCTTATCACAGATGCTGTGAAATCCTGCCTGATTTAAGTCCTGTGGGTACCTGGCTCTCTTGAGATGGCAAATGCATTGCTCACAGAACAGCGCACTATTCAAGTTTGTCTATGGAGTCTCATTTATCACAGTGATCTGTGGGCATGATAACATAATCTGTATACAGTGTTCATTTTTCTCTGGGGTGGCCTGGGCATTTTTAAACCAGTTACTCAAAGATCATCCCTTCAGTCCTTTCTTACAATTTTTACTTCCAGAACTTACTGAGCACAGACTGTATTTTGCACCTGGGTGGGGAATCCTCTAGGACCTAGTAAAATCCAGGAGGCATTGTAAAGCAAATGGGTGCAGATGGCAAGCATCTGAACAGAAAACATTAAAGATAAAAATGGGCAAAGTATATGTTTAAGGTCCAGAAGTAAAATGCAGCTAAGATTTCTTTTCTTCTACTCACTGCTTCCAGAAATGATGCTATAAAAAATCATGAGAGCTTCCCTCTCTTACAGTTCTCATTGCTGTTCTCACTGAAATAGGGACCCTGAGATCAACTATGTAGCTAAGGAGACAGATTAGAGTTTGAGTCTGAGAAAGATATCTCCCTAACTTTGTCTACAGAAAGAAGCATTGAACTGCTTAGTAGCCATAAGCAAACCGTGTGTCCATATCTTGGTTTTTATGTTCCCATGCCTACTAAGAGAAACAAGAGCTGCTTAGAAGAATGTCTGATTTCAGGACTAAGGCAAAGAAGGTATAAGAGATAAAACTGGAAAACCTTCATGTGCCCAAAAGTAAAAAAAAAAAAAAAAAAAAAAATGTGCCTAGGAGAATAATAGAAACAAGTCAAAACAGAGGTGGCTTGACAGGGTTCCCATTGGCTAAAGCAAAAGACAATTTGAGCACTAACATAAATGAGCACCTCAGTGAATTGTAACCCACTGATTAGAGTAGGAAATAAGCAAATACAAGAGAAATGAGAATATTTTCTTAAATTAGTGTGCAGACTGATAATTGTAGAAGGGAGTGATGGGGTAAACATATATATATAATTTGTAAGCCATGATAGTAAAGATGAGTTCAGGCAAGACACGTACATCACAGAGTACAATATCTATGGAAATGGATGAGGAGCGGGCTATTTGCAAATTCTCAGTGTCTCACCATAGACTGACTGTCTAGTGGTAACAAGGGGAAAAATAGAAAACTAAGGAGGGGAGAAAGCAAACAGCATCTTGACCTGACGATCCAGAGTAATCTCATCATTAGGAGGCATATAGACATCACGTGTCTTGGTATATGACACCCTGAGAAGGACATATCACTCTGCATATTCCAGTTGGAGCTGCATAACCTGTATGCTCTAATCATGAGAATATATTAGAGGCAGTGGTGTTAGTCGCTCAGCATGTCCGACTCTTTGCGACCCCGTGGACTAACGTAGCCGGCCAGGCTCCTCTGTCCATGGAATTCTTCAGGCAAGAATGCTGGAGTGTGTTGCTATTCCCTTCTCCAGGGAATGAACCTGGATCTCCCACATTGCAGAGAGATTCTTTACTGTCTGAGCCACCATTAGGAGAAGAACACATTACTCAAGCTCAAATTAAGAAATTTTATAAAATTAGAAATTTTATTGAAGTAAAATTTATTTTAATTATTAAGTTTTATTAAAATAAAATTGAAACCAGCCTGAAGTTTTTTTAAAAAATGCCAATATTATGACAAAGAAAAGCTACGAAACTTATAGACCGAAAGAGGTGAGGGAGATATGAAAATTATAAATGTGGCATGTGACCCAATACGTGGTCATGAACTGGGAATACAGACTACAGATTAAATGAAAATATTATCTCAGTGTTAAATTTCCATAATTTACTTCTCATTTTATTTCTTGAATTTCTAGGTATTTCAGTTTGGAGAGTCATATCACTGTTTCTTCAACTTCATGGTCAGTTTTAGAGAAAGAATTTCTTCAGCAGGAATGTTTTGATTCATATTTTTCTATTTTCTTCTACAGTAGATTTGTTCTTAGAGATTTTTTGGAATTTTTCTTTCCTTTATTCTCTACTGTCAAGTATTTTGTGGACAGAATTCCAAGCCCCAAAACATCCTTTTCTATCAGTGTGGTGAAGTGCAATTTCCTTAATGGAAGACGTTAACAGTGTGGGTGGAAAGGACATCAATGGCATGTCTCCCTTCTCTTTCAATGATGCATGTTCCTTAGTTTTACCTTTTTACTTTGCTTTGCATTTTCACTGCCATGAATCCAAGTCAAATAAGGCAACTGACATTTTTCAGAACCAGAATTTCCTTCATTATTTCTTTTATCAGATTCCTCAAAGGGTCCAAAGGCTTGGCCCTTCAAACCATGTTTATACAATCTTGTTTTCACTGTGGATGGTGACAGAGAAAGTAATATTCATGAAATAAAAGCTGGGAATGTATATTGTAAGCATATCATGACAATTGTATTATTTCTGCTTTTCCTGTGTTTTTGGTCCACCCAAATAATAATCTGTATTTGCTGTGGGTTGAGGAATCAACCTACATTGGGCTGGAAACTTATTTTTGAAGGCAGTGGAACTGGTAGGGTTTCTTGGAGTGAGCTCTTGATCAGCAGTATAAAGTAGATTTCTGCCAGGGGGTTTTGTTGTTTGGTTTATTTATTTATTTTGGAAATTCATAGAGCTCTTGTCTTTTCATGGAAAGCCATTCTCACTTGTGAGTCATCCTCATTATAGCCTCATTGTCACAGAATTTCATGCCTCAAGGAGAAGTCACACCACCCAACTCAGTGGACCACACTTCTTCCATGCTCGTCCAGTGGTGGCTCAACAGGTCTTACACTATTAGAACTGTGGATTCTTTGAAGGCAAGTGTCTCCCTTACTCTTCCATCCACATAGAGATCTAAGGGACACCACCTGTGTCTACTAACTGAATGGGGCAGGATTGTTGTAGATGGGCCACATTTTTAGTTTTAGCCCAGGCCTGGAATTTGCAATGTGTCCTGAGTTGAATGTGTGCTTAGACAACTTAGCTAAGGGACCTTAACTGGTCTGTGTAGAGCAATGGGTGACATGTGGTTTTCTGCAAAAGGAAATAGGTAGAGAGAAAAGAAGCACAGGATAAATGAGAGGGAGAGAGAAAGTAGAGGCAGTCTGTACCACAGGACAGAAAACTAAAGCCAAAATCCAGATCATGCCAAGAGCTGTTGTACTTTTAAGGAGGATGATTAACACACAACTTAAGGTATTTGCAATGCTACAGTGGCTGCAGCATACATTTTTGTGACTCTCCAAAACTTGAGTATGTTAAAATATATACAACATATATCAGTGTTTTGTTTTTAGGAACATGAAGGAAAATGCTGTTTCCTGACTGGGTTAAAAGAGAATAAAAACCATAGGCATGGAACACTCACACAGTTGTGAAAATGAAACCAAATCAGAAGCAGAAACTTAGAAGGAAGGATGACCACAAAATTACATCTATAGATAATTTGCTAAAATCATGAGTAGGATTTTCCAGAAAATATGAATTGAAGACTTAAGGCAATTTCATCTAGTGTTTAAGAAGCAGGGCGTCCATGCTGGTTTCTCAAATTTATTTCTCTCTATATATATAGAGGCACAATGCTTCTCACGTAGTAGGCTACATATTTGCTTAAGAGGTGAGCCCAAGATGTTTTCAGTTTGTTTGTTTTAAATTAATTTATTTTAATTGGAGGCTAATTACTTTGTAGTATTGTGGTGGTTTGTGCCATACATTGACATGGATCAACCATGGGTGTACATGTGTTTCCCATTCTGAACCCCCCTCCCACCTCCTTCCCCCGCCCATCCCTCAAGGTTGTCCCAGTGCACCGGCTTTGAGGGTCCTGTTTCATGCACTGAACTTGGACTGGTGTTATAACTGAAGAGTTTTTGCTAGTTTTAGAAGTAAATAGACAATGGAATCTATTACAGCATCGCAATGCAAACGATCAAGATTAGGACACCCAAGTGCTGAATAGCAGAGAAATGACTAAACAAATTATAGTACATAAGCACTATGTCATACATGCTACAAATATAAAGATTGAAGCATATCTATATAAGTTGACATAAAGTTTTCCAAGACATGATGTTAGGTGAAAAATATATGCTGCCCAATACACAGATACAACTATCCTATTTTATGAAAAATCTCTGGGAGCATATATAGTAACAAAAGCATTTCGTCTAGTGAAAGGATTTAATTGGGTATAAAAGTAGATCTTCACCTTTCACTTTCTATCCTTCTATATTATTTAAAGCATTGTTATGGGAATTAATATATATAAAATGTAATATAATTCATATATATTAATATATAACATACATACACAGTATAAAATAGAACTGTTTTTCAGGGGCATGGCAAATTGAGTAAATTCAAAATGCTTTCTGTTACAATTAAAATACTGGATAAATATAGAAATTGTATGTGTCTATATTTATATATGTGTATATGTGTAATGCTGGGATCATAGACAAAAATTGGAAATAAAAACCCACAGATACTCCCAATAAATGAGAAGAGGAGATGGTACAAGTCAGGTGGGAACTAGATCAGGTAAATCTTTGTTAGATATGGATGTGGTTATCAGACTGGGAAATAGACCATCACAAATAGATGGTTGGGATTCTCTCTTTATTCAGTTTTATTGCAGCATAATTTGATAAGGTGACACTCACCAATTTAACTTGCACAGTTCATTGAGCTTTGATAAATGCATGGTTGTATATGTACACCACAATCAAATATAGAACACTCTCATCAAGCCAGAGACCTCTCTGGTGGTTCTTTGTAATCAATATCTTTCTGTCACACCCAGCTCCTAGGAACCATTGATCTGATTTCTGTCCTTATAGTTTTGTGTTTTCCACAATTTCATATAAATGGAATAATACATTAGGAATGCTTTTTGAATCTGGTTTCTTTCCACTTAGCATAATGCTTTTGAGATTCATTCCTTTTGTTACCTGTACCAATAGTTAATTCCTTCCTTTTATTGGTAGTATCCTATTATGTTGCTTTACCATGATAGGTTTAGTTTTTCATCAGTTAATGGACATTATGGTTGATTGGAATTTGGAATTATTCTACTTAAAGCTGCTATAAATATTTGTATACAGGTTCTATGTGAACATATCTTTTTCATTTTCCTCAAATATCTAGGAGTAGAATTGCTGGATCATATAGTAAGTACATGTGCGAATTTGTAAGATAAACTGTCAATCTGTTCTCCAAAGTGACTTAGTAATTTACATTCTTAACAGAAATTTGTTAGAATTTAATTATTTTATATCCTTGCCGTAACTTGGTTTTATTATCATTGTTGCTGCTGCTGCTGCTAAGTCGCTTCAATCATGTCCGACTCTGTGCGACCCCATAGATGGCAGCCCATCAGGCTATCCTGTCCCTGGGATTCTCCAGGCAAGAACACTGGAGTGGGTTGCCATTTCCTTCTCCAATGCATGAAAGTGAAAGGTGAAAGTGAAGTCGCTCAGTCGTGTCTGACTCTTAGAGACCCCATGGACTGTAGCCTACCAGGCTCCTCTGTCCATGGGATTTTCCAGGCAAGAGTACTGGAGTGGGTCGCCATTGCCTTCTCTGATTATCATTGTTACTATATCTTTATTTTTGTTTTATGTTCTATATGTAGTGGTATCTCATTGTGTTTTCAAATTTGTATTACCCTAATGATTATGTTACATTTGTCATCTTTATTGTTTTTTGGTACAGCATCTGTTCAAATCTTTTACCTATTTTTTTTTAACTGAATTGTTTAGTTGTTTTAATATTGAGCTGTGAGAACTTTATGTTCTGGATGCAAGTCCTTTATGAAATAAATGTTTTGCAAATGTTTTCTTCATTGTATAGGGTTGGCCTAATTTTCTTAATGGAGATCTTCAAAGAGTAAGCGTTCTTAATTTTTATGGTCTAATTTTTCAATTTTGCTTTTTGTCCATATTTTTTGCATTGTCAAAGAAATCTTAACCATGTTCATAGGATTTTATGAATTTTCTTTTACAGTTTCTAGAGTTTTACATGTTACATTTAGGCCTGTGATCTATTTCAATATTTGTGGTCTATTAATATTTGTGCAAGTTGAAAGGGAAGGATCAAGGCTTTTCTTTTTATTTTATAAGGATGTTCATTATTAAGCATCACGTATTGAAAAGACAGTTCTTTCACCACTGAAAATCACTCACTGTGGAAAATTAGTTGACCATATATATGTAGACCTATGTTTATGTATTCTACTCTGTCCCATTGGCATGTGTCTCTCTTTATATCAATACCATCCTATCTTGATTAGTATAGCTTTATAACATAGCTCATATAGTAAGCTTTTTTCTGACTTCTAAACAGGCTTTAAAATTTATTCACCACCTTCACATTTTTTTTCTTGAAATATAGTTGACTTACAATATTTTATGAGTTTTAGATGTATGACATAGTGATTTGATATTTAAATATATTATGGGATTATCACTATGGTAAGCCTGGTAACCATCTGTCACCAATACAAAGTATTATAGTATTATTGATTATATTTCTTATGCTGTATATTAAATCCCTGTGACATATTTATTTCATAACTAGAAGTTTGCTTCTTAATCCCCTTGACAAATTTGACCCAACTCCTATCTCTTTACTCTCTGGCAACCAGCAGTTCGTTCTCTGTATCTGAAAAAGTTGCTCAGTCATGTCAGACTATTTGTGACCCCATGGACTATACAGTCCATGGAATTCTCCAGGCCAGAATACTGGAGTGGGTAGTTATTCCCTTCTCCAAGGGATCTTCCCAACTCCAGGACTGAACCCAGGTCTCCCACATTGCAGGAGGATTCTTTACCAGCCCAGCCACCAGGGAAGCCCCTGTATCTATGAGTCTGCTTTTATTTTGTTTTGTTTATTTTTTTTTTTAGATCCTATATATAAGTAAAATCACATGGCATTTGCCTATCTCTTTATGACTTATTTCACTTAGTTTAATACCCTTTAGGTACATCCATGTTGTTGCAAATGTCAAGATTTCATTCTTATAGTAATCTTTTAAAAATCAAGTAGTGTAAAAAGTCCTCTACTTATATTCCTTTAAAAATCATTTTGGTTATTTGCAAGGCTTTGTGTTTTCCATGTAAATTTTAGAATCAGTTTGTCAATTTCTATAAAAGATGTATACTGGGATTTTGTTTGGGATTATTCTGAATCAATAGATCGGTTTTGGAAGAAGTGAAATCTTAACAATGCTTAGCCTTTCAATCCATAAATATAGGGTATCACTCCATCGCATTAGGTCTGTATTAAGTTCTCTCATCAAATGCTTTTAATTTCCAACATACAGGTCTTGCATATTTTATTAAGTCTATTCATAATTTCATGATTTAATATATTATAAATGGTATTATGTTTCTTACTTCAATTTCCCAATATTTTTTTTCTCATATATACAACTATAAATTGTTTTTGTTATCTTGACTTGACTTCTTTTGACCTTGAAAAATTGTGTTATTTTAAATTTTCTGGTGAATATACAGTTTTTTTTTCCCCAACCCTCATGCTTTTTATATTTTTTCCCTTATTGTATTCACTTAGACCTCCAATAAAATGTTGAATGGAAATTATTACATCAGATATCTTAACCTTGTATTCAACCTTAGGGGAAAGACATTTCCTTTTTCACCATTTAGTATGGGAAGATACCCTGGAGAAGTGACTGGCGACCCACTCCACTATTGTTTCTTGGGGACTACCATGGTCAGAGGAGCAGGGTGGGCTACAGTCCATGGGGTAGCAAAGAGACATGCCTGAGCAACTAACACTTTACTTTCCACTTGCTGTAACTCTGCACCTGTTATTAGATAGGACTGTGTAAAGTCGCTACTAGTGAAATAAGTCAAAGAGGTCTCCTACATTATTTATACTGATAAATAGCATTATGTTTAGTCTTTTTAACATGTCTAATCTTTTGTGGTTATTTTAAAATATATTCAATTCATATTAATAGTATTATATTAATCTCTATAAAAATATGTAAGATCTAATTACTGACATAGAATACTAGGCATATTATACACTTCTGTGGAATAGACAAAGTAAACCTTCCTCCTAGTGAAGATTTGAGTACCCACTATTCATTTCTATCAACAGATAAATATCCTTTCATTAAATAATTGTAGTTATTTTCATATCTTTCCTCTATTTTGATTTGACCAACCCTGCAGCTTATAATCGGAGAAGGCAATGGCACCCCACTCCAGTACTCTTGCCTAGAAAATCCCATGGACAGAGGAGCCTGGTAGGCTACAGTCCATGGGGTCGCTAAGAGTCAGACACACCTGAGCGGCTTCACTTTCACTTTTCACTTTCATGCACTGGAGAAGGAAATGGCAACCCACTCCAGTGTTCTCGCCTGGAGAATCCCAGGGATGGCAGAGCCTGGTGGGCTGCCATCTCTGGGGCCACACAGGGTCGGACACAACTGAAGCGACAATAATAAAGCTCATTTTACTTGAGCTAATAAAATAAGTTTATGTCTAAATTTTATTGTTGTTTCCAGATTAGCTACATATATCAAGGGTGTTACATTGAGTCCTTAATATATTTTATACAACAAAATTCCAGTCATTGTTGTTTAAATGGTTTATATAGACTAAGCAGCAGCAGCATATAAACTAAAATAGTAGTTCCAGTTAAAGTCAGGTTATTTGGTTGTATATTGTTGAATGAAAACATGATCAAAGTTGGGGTATCTGTCACTATTTTAATACATCAGTTGACTCAGCTCTGAAATTGTTTTGGGGGTGTAATTTTTTTCTGCCACTTTTATGTATGAGCTTCTAGTAAAGCTACTTTTTCATGGAGTCCAGTGAATCTACTCACCAGCCAGAACTTTCATATGCAATGAGCTTCCTTCTGTTTCATGTGTTATCATAGTCTTTACAGATGGAGCTTTGGGTAAACACTGTTGACATATTGTAATAACATCCAGAAAATGCAGTATGTCTCTAACCTAGAGCAGATTGTGACATATTTCTAAATTAATAAGAAAACTGAGAATCACAAATATTTATTTCTATAACCTTGTTGCTAACATGAGGAGTCCTGTAAACATTTAATCCTTGTATGGCTTACATAATTTCATAAATTATTCTCTAAATTTTGTAGATTTTCATAGGAAACAGGTATTCATGCTTCCTGTTCAGTCTTCCAACAATTTGATTTTTTTCTAATTATCTGCCATGATAAGTTGTACTTTTATGATTCATATTGAATTGTACTTATTCAATGTACTTTTGTATATTTGTTTATCCCCAGTGAAATCCTTGGTAATTTTCAATTGTTTATTAACCTCTGTTTTAATATTGATGTAGAACCTCTGTCAAATATATGATGTACTAAGTAAGCTGTTGATAAGATAATCACATTCTATTTTAAATCTAATGCTATCAATAGTATAACTTACTTTTCTTCTAAATGGACTCAGGTCCAAGTAGCATTACAGGAGATTAATTAAATATCTTTGAAATAAAATCTGTAGTGGGGGAAAAAAACAATTCCTGATGCTAATCAGGAGATTCAGATTATCCTTCTGGACAAGTCACTCCCTGACTCTCTATATTTGGAAAATTCACTTGGTTTCATTCTGTCTCCTTGTCAGTGAAATAAGGTTAAATTCATTATTCTTATAGCTCCTTTTCTTTGAACTGTAAAGTTCTATGACTTCAATTTATGAATATTGTTTTTAATCTATGGCAATTCTTTGAACACTTAAGAAATACTATTTGTGACCCATTTACTCAGTATATGCCTCAAAATCTTTACAACTGACATGGTCAGTTTTATGATGTAGAAAAATATACAGAGCTCTAAGTGTGGGAACTCAAAGTTGATCTAAAGTGTTTTTGTTGCTGTTTCTCATAATCAGTTCATCTGTAATATTTGTTTTGAATATTGTATGTTATCACTGTTCTCATTTACATTTGCTCTTTTGATTCTTTAGGGGTGTAGAATTTCTTTCATGCTTCAGTATTCATATTTTTATACATTAGGTAGCCATGCTGATCATTCAATGGTTTGCAATATTTCCCACTTTGAAATATACATTGTAGAATTCTAATATAACAAAGAAGTGAAAGTGTTAATCACTCAGTGGTGTCTGTCGCTTTGCAACCCCATGGACTGTAGCCCACCAGACTCCTCTGTCCATGAAATTCCCCAGGCAAGACTACTAGCGTGGGTAGCATTCTCTTCTTTAGGGGATCTTCCTGACCCAGGGATCAAACCCAGATTCTGCAATGTAGGCAGATTCTTTACGGTCTGAGCCACCAGGGAAACCCACAATATATAACAAACTGAATATCAAAGGGCCAGATGATATTCTTATTTTTCAATTTATTTTTAATTGGAGGATAGGTGCTTTATAATGTTGTGCTGGTTTTTGCAGTACAACAACATGAATCAGCCATAAGTATACAAATGTGCCCTCTCTCTGGAACCTACCACCCACCCCACCCTCTAGGTCACCTCAGAGAACTGGGCTGAGCTCTCTGTGTCATATAGCAACTTCCCACTAGCTACCTATTTTACACAGAGCAATATATATATTTCAATGTTGCTCTCTCAATTCATCCTGTTCTTTCCTTCCCCTGCTGCATCCATGAATCCATTCTTTACATCTGTGTCTCTATATTACTGTCCTGAAAATAGGTTCATTAGTTACCGTTTTTCTAGATTTCATATCTATCTATATATATAATGCATATATGTATATATGTATTCATATGCAATATGTTTTTCTCACTTTGACTTAATTACTCGGTATAATGGGCTCTAGGTTCGTCCACCTCAGTTCAACTGACTCAAGTTTGATCCTTTTATGGCTGAGTAATATTCCATTGTATATACATACCACAATTTTCAAATGTAATGTCTTCAAAAGTCTTCTCATACCCTTTCTTTTTCTCTTCTTTTTTAGGGCCCCTATAATTCTAATGTTGGTGTGTTTGACATTGTCCCAGAGGTCTCTGAGACTATCCTTTGTTCTTTTCATTCTTTTTACTTTATTCTGCTCTTCATAACTTATTTACACCATTTTATCTTCCAGCTCACTCATTCGTTCTTCTGCTTCAGATATTCTCTTATTGCTTCCTTCCAGAGTATTTTTAATTTCAGTAATTGTGTTGTTTATATGTTTATTCTTTAATTCTTCTAGGTCTTTGTTAGTTGATTCTTGAATTTTCTCCATTTTGTTTCAGGTAGTTTGCCTATTTCCTGTTCATTTATTTGGATTTCTGTGTTTCTAGTTTCTTCTTTCATTTGTGTAGTATTTCTCTGTCTTTTCATTATCATTTTTTTAACTTATTGTGTTTGAGGTCTCCTTTTCCCAGGCTTCAAGGTAAATTCTTTCTTCCCTTTGGTTTCTGCTCTCCTAAGGTTGGTCCAGTGGTTTGACTAAGCTTCTTAGAGGGTGAGATTGGTGCTGAGTTTTTTGTCTGTTTTTCCTCTGATGGTCAAGACTGAGTGAGGTGGTAATCCTGTCTGCTGATGACTGGGTTATGGATGTGACAGTTGGACTATAAAGAAAGCTGAGCACCAAAGAATTGATGCTTTTGAACTGCAATGTTAGAGAAGACTCTTGAGAGTCCCTTGGACTGCAAGGAGATCCAACCAGTGAATCCTAAAGAAAATCAGTCCTGAATATTCATTGGAAGGACTGATGCTAAATCTGAAACTCCAATACTTTGGCCACCTGATATGAAGAACTGACTCATTGGAAAAGACCCTGATGCTGGGAATGATTGAAGGTAGGAGGAGAAGGTGACGACAGAGGATGAGATGGTTGGATTGCATCACTGACTCAATGGACATGAGTTTGAGTAAGCTCCAGGAGTTGGTGATGAACAGGGAAGCCTGGCATGCTGCAGTCCATGGGGTCACAAAGAGTCAGGCACGACTGAGCAACTGAACGGATATGATAATTGGGTTTGTATTTTTGTTTTGTTTGTTGTTTAGATGAGGCGTCCTGCACAGGGTGCTACCGGTGGTTGGGTGATGCCGGGTCTTGTATTCAAGTGGTTTCATTTGTGTGAGTTCTCACTATTTGATACTTCCTAGGGTTAGTTCTCAGATATGCAGATGACACCACCCTTATGGCAGAAAATGAAGAACTAAAGAGCCTCTTTATGAAAGTGAAAGAGGAGAGTGAAAAAATTGGCTTAAAGCTCAACATTCAGAAAACTAAGATCATGGCATCTGATCCCATCACTTCATGGAAAATAGATGGGGAAACAATGGAAACAGTGGCTGACTTTATTTTTCTGAGCTCCAAAATCACTGCAGATGGTGATTTCAGCCATGAAATAAAAAGACACCTATGCCTTGGAAGGAAAGTTTTGCTTAACCTAGATAGCATATTAAAAAGCAGAGACATTACTTTGCCAACAGAGGTCCGTCTAGTCAAGGCTGTGGTTTTTCCAATAGTCATGTATGGATGTGAGATTTGGACTATAAAGAGAGCTGAGTGCCAAAGAATTGATGCTTTTGAACTGTGGTGTTGGAGAAGACTCTTGAGAGTCCCTTGGACTGCATGGAGCTCCAACCAGTCCATCCTAAAGGAGATCAGTCCTGGGTGTTCTTTGGAAGGACTGATGTTGAAGCTGAGGCTCCAATACTTTGGCCACCTGATGCAAAGATTTGACTCATTTGAAAAGACCCTGATGCTGGGAAAGATTGAGGGCAGGAGGAGAAGGCGATGACAGAGGATGAGATTGTTGGATGACATCACCGACTCAATGGACATGAGTTTGAGTGAACTCTGGGTGTTGGTGATGGACAGGGAGGCCTGGTGTGCTGCGGTTCATGGATTGGCAAAGAGCTGGACACGACTCAACGACTGAACTGAACTGAAGGGTTAGTTCTCTGGTAGTCTAGGGTCTTGGAGTCAGTGCTCCCGCTCCAAAGGCTCAGGGCTTGATCTTTTTCATGGAAGGAATTTCCAGTTTGTAGCTGGTAAATGTCTCCATAGAACAACTGCTTGAAGGCAGGATTTCATGTAAGAAACACATTTTGCTTCAGAATCTCCTGGAGAACTTCACAAAATGCGGACCCCTTCATCCTATGTTACACCTTCCCGGGGCAAAGCTGTGGATTTACCCTTGTGTCTTTTTGAATTGTAATTTTCTCAGGGTATATGCCCAGTAGTGGAATTTCTGGGCCATATGGTAGTTTTAGTCCTAGTTTTTTAAGGAATTGCATACTGTTCTCCATAATGGCTGCATCAATTTACATTCCCACAGTATTGAAAGGGGGTTCCCTTTTCTCCACATTCTCCCAGCATTTATTATTTGTAGATTTTTGATGATGGCCATTCTGAATGATGTGAGGTGACACTTCATTGTAGTTTTGATTTGCTTTTCTATAATAATAGTAATGTTGAGCATCTTTTCATGTTTTTCTTGGCCATCTATATGTCTTCTTTAGAGAAATGTTCCTTTAGGTTTTCTGCCCATTTTTTGATTGGGTTGTTTTTCTGATATTGAGCTGCATGAGCTGCTTGTATATTTTGGAAATGAATCCTTTGTCAGTTGCTTCATTTGCCATCATTTTCCCCCATTCTGATAGTTGTCTTTTAATTTTGTTTATAGTTTGCTTCCTGTGCAAAAGCCTTTAAGCTTAATTAGGTCCCATTTGCTTTGTTTTTGTTTGTTTGTTTCTATTTCTGTTACTTTAGGAGTTGGGTCAAAGAGGATCTTGTGATTAGGTCATAGACTATTCTACCTGTTTTCCTCTAAGAGTTTTATAGTTTCTGGCCTTATGTTTAGATCTTTAATCCATTTTGAGTTTACCTTGTATGGTTTTAGGAAGTGTTCTCCTGCTGCTAAGTCACTTCAGTCGTGTCCGACTCTGTGCGACCCCATAGACGGCAGCCGACCAGGCTTCCCCGTCCCTGGGATTCTCCAGGCAAGAACACTGGAGTGGGTTGCCATTTCCTTCTTCAATGCAGGAAAGTGAAAAGTGAAAGTGAAGTCGTTCAGTCATGTCCGACCCTCAGCGACTCCATGGACTGTAGCCTTCCAGGCTCCTCCATCCATGGGATTTTCCAGGCAAGAGTACTGGAGTGGGGTGCCATTGCCTTCTCCAAGGAAGTGTTCTAATTTCATTCTTTTACACATAACTATCCAATTTTCTTATCACTATTTATTGAAAAGACTGTCTTTTTTCCACTATATATTATTGCCTACTTTGTCAAAGATAATGTGCCCATAGATATATGTGTCTATCTCTGGGTTTTCTATCTTGTTCTATTGATGTATATTTCTGTTTTTGTGCCAGTACCATACTGTCTTGATTACTGTAGCTTTGATTTTACATTTGACATAGTGTAACTGTAATTTTGTTAAGAAATTTCATTCACTCACAGTAGGATTCTGTTCTCAGAAATGTCTCTGATTTCTAGAGTGTATACACTACAATGGAAAGTATCATCTGATGAGAAATCCTTCCAAATATCTTAGGTAAAATAACTGTTAGCTTGAATGCAATAGTTCAGTAATTGTATTTGAAGGTCTGGTATGAAAATATTAATTGTGACCCAAATAGAAAATCAGGAAACGGAAACTGGCCAGATGTCCTGAAAAACCACATAGTAGAATTCATTGTTGAGGAATTTAGTAACTTCTCGGGGGAAGAAAAGACCTGATGGACTGATGGACTGAACTTTGAGTAAATTTATGAAAGTCCTTGTAAAAATTGTCATACTAATGGATTAAAAAAGAAATACAACCAATGTATTGCATGAATAACAATGATTATCACACACTGAATTTTCAGTGCTGGTGGAAATGTGAAGTGACATGGTCAGTTTGGAAGACAATTTGTTTCTTTTTTAATTTAGTTTTTATTTTACATTGGAGTATAAGTTTAAAGCGTCTGCCTGCAATGCGGGAGACCCGGATTCGATCCCTGGGTTGGGAAGATCCCCTGGAGAAGGAAATGGCAACCCACTCCAGTACTCTTGCCTGGAGAATCCCAGGGATGGAGGAGCCTGGTGGGCTACAGTCCACGGGGTCGCAAAGAATCGGACACGACTGAGCAACTTCACTTTCACTTCATAATTGATATTGAGTGTAATGGATCTTCCCTGTAGCTCAGAGGGTAAAGAAACTGCCTGCAGTGCAGGAGACCCAGGTTCAATCCCTGGTCAGGAAGATCCTCTGGAGAAGGAAATGGCAATCCCCTCCAGTATTCTTGCCTGGAGAATCCCATGGACAGAGAAGCCTGGTGGGCCATAGTCCATGCAGTCACAAAGAGGTGGACACAACTGAGCGATTAACACTACTATAATTGATTTACAATGTTGTATTAGTTTCAAGTGTACAGCTAAGTGATCTAGTTATACAGGTACATGTATCCACTCTTTTTCAGATTATTTTCCTACATAGGTTATACAGATTACTGAGCTGATTTTCTTGTTGATTTTCAAGTTGATTTTCTTAACATATACAGTAGGTAATTGTTGTTTACCTATTTTACATATAATAATGTATATGTGTTAATCCCAAGCACCTAATTTATCTGCTCCCCCACCTTTTCCATTTGGTAATCATTTATTCTCAGGGTCTGTAAGTCTAAGTCTGTTTCTGTTTTGTAAATGAGTTCATTCATATAATTTTTTAAGATTCTCCATATAGGTGATATCATATAATATTTGTCTTTTCTGACTTATTTCACTTAGTATGATAATCTCTAGGTCCATCCATGTTTAGGCAAATAGCATTATTTTATTCTTTTTATGGCTGAGTTCCAATATTCCACTGTATATATGTACCACATATTCTTTATTCTTTCCTCCATTGATGGGCATTTAGGTTGCTTCCATATCTTGGCTTGTAAATAGTGTTGCAGTGTACATTGGGGTGCATGTATCTTTCCAAATAATGATTTTCTCCAGATATATGCTCAGGAGTGGGTTTGCTGGATCATAGCTGGGTTTAGCTAAACATAGCTAAACCCTATGAACCCACAATCATCCTTCTACATATTTCTAAGTTATCTGATAACTCAGTCTCACAAAAGACTCCATAAATTACTGTTTATAGCAGCTTTATTGGAATCAACTAGGATGATCTTTATAATGTGAATGGTTAAACAGACTGTGTTACTTCCTTACAATGGAATGCTATTCAGCAGTAAAAGGAAATGAGCTATCTTGGCATTGAATTATGAATAAATCTAAAATAGATATTGATAAGTTAAAGAGGCCAAGGCAAGAAGACTATATACCATATTATTCCATTTATTATTATTACTTCCATTCTGGAAAAGGCAAACTCATAGAGATTATAAACTGATCAGTGGTATCTAATGGTTCAGAATGGGAGTGGGGGTACTGAATAGGAGAAAAGGTCATTGTTTAGAGTAAAGAAACTGTCCTGTATAATACTGGGTGATACTGGAATTATAGATACATAGTACTATGCACTTGTCAAAATCCATTGAGCTTTGTAACACAAAAATGTATGCAAATTATCTATCTCTCTATCTATCTAGACACACACACACACACACACACACACACACATATATATAAAGCAACTCTGTAAGTGAGTGGATTTAAAAAAATAAAGGCAAAAAGAACCATATATAAGCATTGTGGACTGATCAATCAAGTGTTTCACATGGGGATAGAAATTAACAGTTCTCAAAACCAGTACATATGTTTATTGGAGTAAGTAAATAAATGGATAAAAATGATGGGCGCTGAATTTCTCTCTATTAGAGTGGGGAGTTACAGACAAGTAACCAGCAGAGGCTAGAACCATCCAGGTTATAATGGATTAGAGTTGGAGACATCAGTATGATCTCAGGTTTAGCCCTAATGTAGATAGAAATAGTTCTTTTGTTGTTCAGTCAGTAAGTCATGTCCTATTCTTTGAAAGTCCATTGACTGTGGCACACCAGGCTTCTCTTCCCTCTATGACCTCCTGGAGTTTGCTCAAGTTCATGTCCATTGAGTTGGTGATGCCATCTCATCCTCTGCCACCCTCTTTTCCTTTTGCCTTCAGAAAAGACCCAGCATCAGGGTCTTTTCCAGTGAATCAGCTCTTCACATCAACAGGTCAAAGTATTGAAGCTTCAGCTTCAACATCAGAGATGGTTATATATACACATATTTTTAGACATGTGTTTATGCACAGATTAGTATAAACACATATATTTCCTTGCTTTGCCAACTGAGAAGACCTAGAAGCAATTGCACTCTAATAGGGATGAGCACACACAGTACCCATGTCTTGATTTTTTATTTTGTTTTATGTCAAAAATGGAACTTTATTTATTCTTCATATCACAATTCTGAACTACAAGCCAAAGTTTAAAGGTTTGACTCACAGCCTCACCTCCTTCAAAAAGGAACCACAAAGAAACTACTGAACAAAAACAATGAAAGACCGACGATGGGTGGAAAAATTGCAACCAGGCTGAAAGATTTGTTTTTCTGACTTTCTTCACTCTGTATAACAGACTCTACTTCACTCATTTTTATAACTGAGTAATATTCCACTGTATATGTGCACCACATATTCTTTATCTATTCATCTGTCATGGGACATCTGGGTTGCTTCCATATCCTGGCTATTATGAAGAGTGCCCCTATGAAAATTAGAGCCCATGTATCCTTTTCAGTTATGATTTTCTCAGGGTATATGCCCAGTAGTGGGATTGCTGGGTCATATGACAGTTTTGTCCCTAGTTTTTTAAGGAATTGCCATACTGTTCTCCAGAGTGGCTGTTAACAATTTATATTCCCCCCAGTAGTGCAAGCAGGTTCCCTTTTCTTTACATCTGCTCCAGCATTTGACTTTTAACATTATTCCCCAGTAAAAGGATTAACCAATCTATGGAGAAATGCTTGATTCTAGGAATGGGGCAGAAAATATACAAATGAGCTTATAGCATCTTATAGTACCAGTAAGCACACACACATGGGGATAAGTTAAAAGATACAAAGGAGCCAAGTGAAGGAGTTTCCAATAGTTAAGGCTGCAGTAATGAAATCTGAGCAGGGCCTTTACTAAACGGAACAAATGCAGCAATACTGGGTTACAATGCAAAGTATAAAGTATCTATAAATCCATATTGATTTCTTATTGATAACAAGTGGATCTCCTTTCTTTTAGTATGAACTAAGCTTCAGTTCAGTTCAGTCACTCAGTCGTGTCTGACTCTTTGTGACCCCATGAATCGCAGCATGCCAGGCCTCCCTGTCCAACATCAACTCCCAGAGTTCACTCAAACTCATGTCCATCGAGTTGGTGATACCATCCAGCCATCTCATCCTCTGTCGTCCCCTTCTCCTCCTGCTCCCAATCCCTCCCAGCATCAGAGTCTTTTCCAATGAGTCAACTCTTCACATGAGGTGGCCAAAGTACTGGAGTTCAGCTTTAGCATCATTCCCTCCAAAGAACACCCAGGGGTGATCTCCTTCAGAATGGACTGGTTGGATCTCCTTGCAGTCCAAGGGACTCTCAAGAGTCTTCTCCAACACCACAGTTCAAAAGCATCAATTCTTTGGTGCTCAGCCTTCTTCACAGTCCCACTCTCACATCCATACATGACCACAGGAAAAACCATAGCCTTGACTAGATGGACCTCTGTTGGCAAAGTAATGTCTCTGCTTTTCAACATGCTATTTAGGTTGGTCATAACTTTCCTTCCAAGGAGTAAGCACCTTTTAATTTCATGGCTGCAGTCACCATCTGCAGTGATTTTGGAACCCCAAAAAATAAAGTCTGACACTGTTTCCACTGTTTCCCCATCTATTTCCCATGAAGTGATGGGACCAGATGCCATGATATTCATTTTCTGAATGTTGAGCTTTAAGCCAACTTTTTCACTCTCCTCTTTCACTTTCATCAAGAGGTTTTTTAGTTCTTCTTCACTTTCTGCCATAAGGGTGGTGTCATCTGCATATGTGAGGTTATTGATATTTCTCCCGGCAATCTTGATTCCAGCTTGTGCTTCTTCCAGCCCAGCATTTCTCATGAGGTACTCTGCATATAAGTTAAATAAGCAGGGTGACAATATACAGCCTTGACGTACTCCTTTTCCTATTTGGAACCAGTCTGTTGTTCCATGTCCAGTTCGAACTGTTGCTTCCTGACCTGCATACAGATTTCTCAAGAGGCAGGTCAGGTGGTCTTGTAGTCCCATCTCCTTTAGAATTTTCCAGTTTATTGTGACCCACACAGTCAAAGGCTTTGGCATAGTCAATAGATGTTTTTGAGTAAAAAAATAGATGTTTTTCTGGAACTCTCTTGCTTTTTTGATGATCCAGTGGACGTTAGCAATTTGATCTCTGGTTCCTCTACCTTTTCTAAAACCAGTTGAACACCTGGAAGTTCATGGATCATGTATTGCTGAAGCCTGGCTTGGAGAATTTTGAGCATTACTTTCATAGCCAACTCCAAAGATTGTATTATGAGAACTGGAGGGTAAAAGGAATAAATTTACATTGGGAGAAACTTGAAAAACACTATCTCAGCCCAGAGATCAAGGTTAACATCAACAGTGAAAAGTCTTGTTTATGATATATGGTCTTGATTCTGTCACAAAGAGAATGGCATTTTCCTTTCTGGTCTTTCCAAATACACAGTCCCAGTCTAACCATGAGAAAAAAATAACCTGGAAGTCCTAATTGAGGGACAGTCTACAAAATATCCAACCAGCACCTTTCAGAACTGTCAAGGACATCAAAAACATGAAGATTTGTGAAACTGTTGTAACCAAGAGAAGTCTGGCAGAATATGACAACCAAATGTAAAGTGGGACCCTTGATGGGATCCTGGGTAGGAAGACAGCATTACAGAAAAAAAGTAAAGAAATATGATCAGGGGCTTTTGTTAGTCATAATGCATCCGTATTTATTCCTTGATGGGGACAAATGTACCATAGTAATGAAAGATATTAATTGTAAAGGAAACTGGGTGTGGTATGTGTGGAAATCTCCATCTTATCTTCACGAATTCCTATAACTCTAAAACTATTTTAAAAGTTTAAGGTAGTATTTTTATGCAGCTGGTGTCATAAGTTGAAAATCAAGGATATCATAGATTCATGTGTGCTGATATGGAAAAAATGTTGAAAATGTGAAAAAAAAGAAAGCCACAAACACATTTCAACTCATTTCATACAAAAATGTAAAAAGGGACACATTTCAGTCAGTTTTAATGAGGCAGATGAATCTGGAGTCTATTATACAGAGTGAAGTGAGTCAGAAACAGAAAAACAAATATTGTATATTAAGGTATGTATACATGGAGTCTAGAAAGATAGACTGATGAATCTACTTGCAGGGCAGCAAAGGAGATGCAGACATAGAGAACACACTTACAGACATGGGGTAGGGAGGGCAGCAGGGAAGGGGGTGGAACAAATGGAGAGAGCAGCATGGAAACATATATGTTGCCATATGTAAAATAGATGTCTTTCAGTCACCCAGTCCTGTCCAACTCTTTGCATCCCCGTGGACTGCAGCACACCAGGCTTCCCTGCCCTTCACCATCTCCTGAAGTTTGCCCAAGTTCATGTTCATTGCATCGGTGATGCCGTCCAGCCATCTCATCCTCTGATGCCCTCCTCTCCCTCTGCCCTCAATCTTTGCCAGCAACACGGACTTTTCCAGTGATGGAAAATAGATGGCCAGTGGGAATTTGCTGTATGACTCAGAGAACTCAAAATGGGGTTCTGTGACAACCTAGAGGAGTGTGGGATGGGATGGAAGGTGGGAGGGAGGTTCCAGATGGAGGGGATATTACTTATACCTATGGCTGATTCATGTTAATGTAGGATAGAAACCAACACAATATTGTAAAGATATTATCCTTCCATTAAAAATGAATAAAAATTTTAAAATGTAAACCCACACATAGACATGCACACAAATATTTGTAAGGCTATATCTTGAAGTGTGATTACTTTAAGGATAGGAGTGGCATGTAGGAGTGTAACAAATAGGATCCACACAGGCATAGACTTTTTTCCATAGCTTCTTCTCTTACTTAAATAGTTTATAATGAGCACATATTTGTAGGTATGCAAATTACTTATGATTTAAAACAGGCTTTTTGTGTATATTCATCTTGTGTATATTTCATCTTGTCTGCTACCAAGCCTTCCTTAGTCAATTATTTTGTGTATATTTTATCTTGTCTGCTACCAAGCCTTCCTTAGTCAATTATTTTCTTTAACTCCTGTAACATCAAATATTTTTTCCCAGTGTATCCTCTGCAAAGCACGTAAACAAGAATAAGCGTCTCCCAGGTTAAAAAGAAAAATGAGAAAACAAAACAAAAGGCCTACCTTATGCCCATTAGTTACTCCATTTCTCTCTTTTTTTTTCTTTTGCTGCCAAACTACTTGAAAGCATTGTCTTCCTGAGTTACTTCTGCTTTCCTCTCTATTTTTCTCACTGTCATTTCTCCACAGATGACCTGTTTTTAACCACTCTACTCAATCTGATGTTATGACAGCCTCCCTGATAGAAGCAGTGTAGTGGGGAGGCCAGACCTCTAGGCAGATGTAAGGCTCTGCAGTTGGAAATCTACATATTCTGCTTGGTCTTCCTAATCTGCTTCCTTATTTCATTCCTAAAATAAGGACTAGGACTATATCCATCTTGGTATCTCTCAGAATAGGCCCCGAGGCTTAATATGGTTCAATAAATATTGATTGGGAGATCTCAAAAAATACTCAGAATCTGAAAATTCTTGTGTTTGCTACCACACCTCTTCTGGATTTGTGCCATCTTGTGCTGCTGAAGTAAACTATTGTTCCAAACGCATCTCTCTGCTTCTTCCCTCAAAGCCTTTCAAGCCTATTTCAACAGAAATCCCAGAAAAAGCCTTAAAAACCTAAATTAAGGCAGGTCTCTCCTCTCCTCAGACCTTCCAGAATTTATCATTACCAATGAGCAAGAGTGTGTGTGTGTGTGTGTGTGTGTGTTTCTGTGATGAGAGGAGAAGTACAACAGGAAAAGAAAGGATATCAAGAGAATGTCTCAATTGAGCAAATGACCACTGGGGGCAACTGGGGGCAATGCCACTGGGGACCTTTGAGAGACAATGTAAACAGTCCCAACCAAAACTCCAAGGAGCTGAGGATTTTGTCAATGACATCCTGTCAGTCACTGGTTGAGGGCTGCTGGGAAAGGGTCATAAGAAATAAATCAAGTCCCAGTATGCCCCGCCCACTCCATCCTTGAGCCTAGAGGACTCTCCTGGCTGGAGAGCACTTAGAGCAGCAGAAAGGAAGTGTAAGTAGGAAAGGGGAGGATCAAGAGGGTATGGATGGATGGGTGATTGACAACTCTGCCAAAAGGTCTTTTCTCAAATGCCTTACATATTTTTTTTTCCCTTTCTAGCTCCAGAGTTATTTAGAGCCCTTCAAGAAATAGATGGCACACTCAAAGAGGGTAATTGGAGAGAGTTTAACAAAAAGGCGATTTACAAATATACAGGCAGGTTTAAAGAACTCCTCTGGTTATGAGAAAGCTAGGTGGATGAATGCTATTTCCATCGCCTGAAGGGGCAGGCATAAAAGTAGAGACTTGATCCCATAATAGCCATAGCTTTTGTGTAAACAGAGGAAACCATCACTGACAAGATATACTCCAGAAGGGAAGGATCAGGAGAAATAATACCTAGGTGGCTCTCTCTTCTCACTCCTCATCTCCTAGCTGTGCTTTTCATTGGTCAAACCAACAAGAAGCCAGAGATTCAGGGAGTCAGACACTTCTTAGAGGTCAGTGGCCAGACTTCCAAGCACAGTAGGATAAAGGATTGAATCTAGAAGAGCAGACAGAGACTATTGAACATACCCCAAGGCAACGTGAGCTCCTTGAGAACATATTGTTTCCAATTTAGTTGAAATACAATTGATTTATAAAACTGTTTAAGTTTGAAGTATGCAATATGTTGACCTGATACACTTATATATTGAAAGTGATTACCACCATAGCCTTAGCTCATACCTCCATCACATCACATAATGACCATTTTTTTTGGTGATGAAAACTTTTAAGATTTACTTTCTCCAGTTCAGTTCAGTCGCTCAGTCATGTCCGACTCTTTGTGACCCCATGAACTGCAGCATGCCACGCCTCCCTGTCCATCACTAACTCCCATAGTTTACCCAAACTCATGTCCATTGAGTTGGTGATGCCATACAACCATCTCATCCTCTGTCATCCCCTTCTCCTGCACTCAATCTTTCCCAGCATCAGGGTCTTTTCAAATGAGTCAGCTCTTTGCATCAGGTGACCAAAGTATTGGAGTTTCAGCTTCAACATCAGTCCCTCCAGTGAACACCCAGGACGGATCTCCTTTAGGATGGACTGGTTGGATCTCCTTGCAGTCCAAGGGACTCTCAAGAGTCTTCTCCAACACCACAGTTCAAAAGCATCAATTCTTTGGTGCTCAGCCTTCTTCACAGTCCAACTCTCACATCCATACATGACTACTGGAAAAACCATAGCCTTGACTAGATGCATCTTACTTTCTTAGCACTTTTCAAATACAGAATACCATATTATTAACTCTAATCACCATAGTGTCCCCAAGGTCTATCCTTGTTGTTGCAAATGGTACGATTTCCTTCTTTCTTGTGGTTGAATAATATTTCATACATATGTGTGTTTGTGTATATGATTTTTATCTGTTTTGTTCACTGCAGTATATCCTGTGTGTAGCATGGTGCTCAGCACATAGTCAGCATTAAACAAATATTTGTTGACTGTTTCAGTTCACTCACAATATTTTTGTTTTTCATTATAAACTATTCCAGAATCATGCTATATTTGATTCTTGCCTTCCAGAAAATAGGAGTCGGTATCTCAATTATGAATGAATGCCCTAACAATTTTTTAAATGTTTATTTATAGAGCAGTGTCACAGCTTCTAATAGCCATGATATAAACTTGGTAAAATAACAAATAAATTTTCTAATTCAGTACTTCCATTTTCTTCTCTAGATGAGGCAGTAAAAATTGTTTGACTGAATCACTAGACTAGTCACTCATTTTTGACTCCTAAGATCACTAAGATATTTCAATCTGATACATCATTACTGCTAAAAATAAGGTGTGCATGGGAAACTGCATATTGCATTTTGGTGAGCATATATCAGAAGAAGAATTATTAAATTTAATTTGATCATTTCTGCATTACTAACTTGAGAGACCCTTCTGTCAGTCTTACAGGATGCTATTTAAATATCTAATGGAGATGTATTACAATCTTGGATTATATCACCTTTGTTATTGAAATAGTAGGTTAACAAAAAGGATGATTTAAAAACAGTGTTCCCATACTAAGTTAAAATAATTTTCTTAAGTTTATTTTATTGGTACTTACCTATGGTTTGGCCAAAAAGGTCATTTGGGGTTTCCCATGTTAACAAAAAACCTGAACTAACTTTTTTGCCAACACAATATTTTTACTTTCTATGTATCAAAAAAAAAAAAAATGTAGAAGTGCCTGTGTATTGGGTCTACACCCCAAAAAGGTGTCCTTTTCATTATAGGGGACTGGAATGCAAAAGTAGGAAGTCAAGAAACACCTGGAGTAACAAGCAAATTTGGCCTTGGAATGCGGAATGAAGCAGTGCAAAGACAAATAGAGTTTTGCCAAGAAAATGCACTGGTCATAGCAAACACCCTCTTCCAACAACACAAGAGAAGACTCTACACATGGACATCACCAGATGGTCAACACTGAAATCAGACTGATTATATTCTTTGCAGTCAAAGATGGAGAAGCTCTATACAGTCAGCAAAAATAAGACCGGGAGCTGACTGTGGCTCAGATCATGAACTCCTTATTGCCAAATTCAGACTTAAATTGAAGAAAGTAGGGAAAACCACTAGACCACTCAGGTATGACTTAAATAAAATCCCTTATGATTATACAGTGGAAGTGAGAAATAAATTTAAGAGCCTAGATCTGATAGATAGAGTGCCTGATGAACTATGGAATGAGGTTTGTGACATTGTACAGGAGACAGGGATCAAGACCATCCCCATGGAAAAGAAATCCAAAAAAGCAAAGTGCCTGTCTGGGGAGGCCTTACAAATAGCTGTGAAAAGAAGAGAGGTGAAAAGCAAAGGAGAAAAGGAAAGATATAAGCATCTGAATGCAGAGTTCCAAAGAATAGCAAGAAGAGATAAGAAAACCTTCTTCAGCAATCAATGCAAAGAAATAGAGGAAAACAACAGAATGGGAAAGACTAGAGATATCTTCAAGAAAATTAGAGATACCAAGGGAACATTTCATGCAAAGATGGGCTCAATAAAGGACAGAAATGGTATGGACCTAACAGAGCAGAAGATATTAAGATGAGGTGGCAAGAATACACAGAAGAATTGTACAAAAAAGATCTTCATGACCCAGATAATCATGATGGTGTGATCACTCATCTAGAACCAGACATCCTGGAATGTGAAGTCAAGTGGGCCTTAGAAAGCATCACTATGAACAAAGCTAGTGGAGGTGATGGAATTCCAGTTGAGCTGTTTCAAATCCTGAAAGATGATGCTGTGAAAGTGCTGCACTCAATATGCCAGCACATTTGGAAAACTCAGCAGTGGCCACAGGACTGGAAAAGGTCCGTTTTCATTCCAGTCCCTAAGAAAGGCAATGCCAAAGAATGCTCAAACTACCACACAATTGCACTCATCTCACACGCTAGTAAAGTAATGCTCAAAATTCTCCAAGCCAGGCTTCAGCAATACGTGAACCGTGAACTTGCAGATGTTCAAGCTGGTTTTAGAAAAGGCAGAGGAACCAGAGATCAAATTGCCAACTTCCAGCTTGATCATGGAAAAAGCAAAAGAGTTCCAGATAAACATCTATTTCTGTTTTTTTGACTATGCCAAAGCCTTTGACTGTGTGGATCACAATCAACTGTGGAAAATTCTGAAAGAGATTGGAATACCAGACCACCTGACCTGCCTCTTGAGAAATCTGTATGCAGGTCAGGAAGCAACAGTTCGAACTGGACATGAAACAACAGACTGGTTCCAAATAGGAAAAGGAGTATGTCAAGGCTGTATATTGTCACCCTGCTTATTTAACTTCTATGCAGAGTACATCATGAGAAAAGCTGGGCTGGAAGAAGCACAAGCTGGAATCAAGATTGCCAGGAGAAATATCAATAACCTCAGATATGCAGATGATACCACCCTTATGGCAGAAAGTGAAGAAGAACTAAAAAGCCTCTTGATGAAAGTGAAAGAGGAGAGTGAAAAAGTTGGCTTAAAGCTCAACATTCAGAAAATGAAGATCATGGCATCCGGTCCTGTCACTTCATGGGAAATAGATGGGGAAACATGGAAACAGTGTCAGACTTTATTTTGGGGGGTTACAAAATCACTGCAGATGGTGATTGCAGCAATGAAATTAAAAGACTCTTACTCCTTGGAAGAACAGTTATGACTAACCTCGATAGAATATTCAAAAGCAGAGATATTACTTTGCTGACTAAGTTTCATCTAGTCAAGGCTATGGTTTTCCCTGTGGTCATGTATGGATGTGAGAGTTGGACTGTGAAGAAGGCTGAGCGTTGAAGAATTGATGCTTTTGAACTGTGGTGTTGGAGAAGACTCTTGAGAGTCCCTTGGACTGCAAGGAGATCCAACCAGTCCATTCTGAAGGGCATCAGCCCTGGGATTTCTTTGGAGGGAATGATGCTAAAGCTGAAACTCCAGTACTTTGGCCACCTCATGCGAAGAGTTGACTCATTGGAAAAGACTCTGATGCTGGGAGGGATCGGGGGCAGGAGGAGAAGGGGACGGACCGAGGATGAGATGGCTGGATGGCATCACTGACTCAATGGACGTGAGTCTGAGTGAACTGCAGGAGATGGTGATGGGAGGCCTGGCGTGCTGTGATTCATGGGGTTGCAAAGAGTCGGACACGACTGAGCCACTGTACTGAACTGAACTGAAATCTTCATATTGTCTGGAACCTTTGAAAAAAACAGGTAAAAATTTATTTGAAAAGAGAATGGTTTCAGATGTAAAAAATGAGGTTATGCTGGATTGGAAGAGATCCAAAGTCCAGTATGACTGGTGTCTGTATAAGAAGAGGGAAATTAGGACGCAGACACACGTACATGGATGAGAAGACTATGAGAAGATGGATGCAGAGTCCAGAGATAAGACAGACAAGCTAAGGACCACCAGAGACTGCTAGCAATCAGCAGAAACTTGGGGAGAGGCATATATCCTATTTTCCCTCAGAGCCCACAAAGGAGCCAAGCCTGCTGAGAGCTTCACTTTGGTGTCTTGCCTTCAGAACCAGGATAGACTATGTTTCTGTTGTTCTAAGTCATGTGATTTGTGGCACTTTGTTACATCAGACCTAGAAAACAAAATATAAAATAAAACAAAGTACTAAACTAGTTCTCATTCACTGGTGTTCATTTTTGGAATATTCTGGAAACAGAGATGATGATCACTTTTGAGATATCAAAGGGAAAAGAATATACCTCAGTCTTTATTAGCAAGTATTTCTATCTGCCAGTTTGCATTGAGGGAAATCAGAACTGACCACCAACCAGGTGCTTCCATCACAGTATTTCAGTCTCCAGTGGGTCTGGATGATGAGTTTTCAAGTAACTCCTACAGGTACCTGAACTTATTTAAGTCTAAAATGAAACAAGAAAAAGGCAGACTATTAAACCCATCAACCTATAAAATTAAAATTGACAACAGTGTTTTGAAAGTCTACTAAATACCAGATTGTGTTTGATTATGAGAATATACTCCTGCATAAGACAATGTCCCAGACTTCAAGGAACTAGGAGGAACTTCAAATGTGGTTATCATGTAATGCTTAAGTTAGGAAGAGGGAAACAAAGCTACAGAAATGTATGTGTCTGACTCTTTGTGACCCCATGGGCTGTAGGTCACCAGGCTCCTCTGTCCAAGAATTCTCTAGGCCAGAATACTGGAGTGGGTAGTCATTCCCTTCTCCAGGGGATCTTCCCAACCTAAGGATCGAACCAGGGTCTCCTGTATTGCAGGCAGGTTCTTTACCATCTGACCCATCAGGGAAGCCATAGGGCATATCACACTGAGCATTTTGCTGAAGGCATTTGGAAGCCACTGAAGAGTGTGAAGTTGAAGAGCAAAATGATATAATCTGTTGTTCAGTAGAGAGCTGCTGCTGCTGCTAAGTCACTTCAGTTGTGTCCGATTCTTCACGGCCCCATAGACGGCTGCCTACCAGGCTCCTCCGTCCATGGGATTCTCCAGGCAAGAGTACTGGAGTGGGGTTCAGTAGAGAGCACTTGATCCCAGGTGGGGAAGAATTTGGGCCAGGCTGTAATGACTAGGACATCAGCTGAGTGACTAGAGTCGAGATTCCAAGAAAAGATAATGTGGCCTTGCATAGAAAATTGACAGTAAAAGAAAGGGTGAACAAATGAGTAGACTTAAAAGATATTTCAACTGGAGGAAGGGATGGCATGGAAAATGAGAAGGAGCATCCAAAGGCATCCTCCAGATTCTTGGAAGTTACTGGAGTGTTGTTGCATTTTCTTGAGCCTGGAGGCCCAAGATGAAGAGTAGCATCAGGGTGTGAGATAAAGAGGCAGGTTTGATGGTCTGTGCTCAAGGATATAGATTTATTGTTTACATTTAATTTCTTTATACATCTACTCACTCAGTCTCAAACATGCCTTTTTTAAAATTCTTTTAAATATATAGCTTCCATCTCTTTATGAATCTTTTAATTGACTGGCTTATTGTTTAAGCAGGCTGATACATTGTCAAATTCAAAAATAGTGAAGTCATTCTAGGTATTACATAGAGTTATGTGTTTCCAAATCAAGGTTACATGAGAAAATGTCCAAAGAACTTGAGGTAATAGTAAAAGACCACTTTTAAAGTAAATTTTAAATAACAAATGGTAATTATTCTCATTGGGTCATAATACTTTTCTTACCTTTTCAGATAATGGTGGAAACCCTAAAAGATGCAGGCTAATAATAAACATAAGGACATAAGTTGGAAGCAAATCAACTCTCTTGAGAGATATTAAAACTTATAATAAATTTATTTAAATGTAAAGAAAAACCCATATATTAATATTTCATGGAAACACTAATTAAATATTAGAAATGCTGCTCCAGAAATGAAAATACATCCCCTGGTGTTCTGAGCCCAGGCATCTGCCTTGCTCTCTGTGTAAGTCTCTTATAATTGTTTGCTTTCAGACTGGACCTGGGTCTCAGTTTTCCTCTATGTCCAGGGACCAGGGTATAAGCACTATTAAGCAGCATATACTGAAAAGAAAAATATCAGTATCTAGAAATGAATTCGGAGAAGGCAATGGCACCCCACTCCAGTACTCTTGCCTGGAAAATCCCAGGGACAGGGGAGCCTGGTGGGCTGCCGTCTATGGGGTCGCACAGAGTCAGACATGACTGAAGTGACTTAGCAGCAGCAGCAGAAATGAATTAGAGATATAGCTAAGAGGAGTGGGTGAGAGACAGAACTACTAGTTTTCTACAGATCTGTTGATTTGTTTTTTGTAATTGAAAACAGTGGAGGAAAGGATAGATGGATTCTCTGAAGCCACAGAGCAATTTCAAGACCATTCTTTTCAGTAGCATCAGCATTAATAACTTCAATGTACCTATACATTCTGTTCTATAGAATACTTCAAATTCTCCAAGATAAATCTGTAGAAAACAGGAAATTGATTCTTCACTCTTCCATCTTTGACTTCTAATGTTAATATTCTTTTAGCTCTTCACACTGTTATTAGCATCTGTATACTCAATCTGAGTGTTTGCTGGAAAACTGATAAAATTGAGATCATGAAAATTGCTTTCCTAACTATTTTTTCTACACTAGTTTGAGTCATATTTCTGTAAACAAACATGTTCATTAATAGATTATTTGTCTTACTTCAAAAACTATAAAACTCAGTGCACCAGCCTCAAGCATCCAATATCATACATGGAACCTGGACTGGCAATTTGTTTCATATATGATATTATACATGTTGCAGTGCCATGGGGACGGAGGAGGGAAGGGGATTCAGGATGGGGAACACATGTATACCTGTGGTGGTTTCATGTTGATGTATGGCAAAACCAATCCAATTAAAATAAATAAATTTTTAAAAAAATTTTAAAAATATAAAACTACCTACTCTAATGTATAACATGAGAGAATTTTGCTCTTATGTTTATTATAGCATTTCCCCATCCTGACATTATCCGACATGGAATTTCTACCGGGCTGTCACTGTTGCTCTTATTGTCTGTGTTAGCATTAATCAGTCGAGAGGAAGCTTCTTGGGGCAAAACACATACATTATTCATAATTATATCAGCTAGCTTCCAGCATCCCACAAGAGGTAAAAATTCTATACATTGTATGAAATTGGCAGGGCTTCATAAAACCATACAATAATCTATTGATTTGGCATTCTACTGGGTAACAGTTAATATTTATCAAATATTCCCAAGTGCAAGACACAATACAAAGTATAAACCTGCACTCTTATATGAAGCATTGGAGGATACATGTGTTTCAGAATTTTGACATTTAAAACTTCTTTTTAGATTTTAGAATGATAATGTGATGAACATGCTATTTTAAAGTCATACCTATCCAAACTCAGGACAGCACCACCTTTGAACTCTCATCATTTCAAGTCAGATTTGCCATGAAATAAATTTAGATTAGATCAGGTTTTGGTGCCAAATCAAATAGAATACAAAAAAAATTGGTTTCAACAGGTGTACTTTAAACTTCAGAATTAGGTACTGTGGAAAATATTGTAAGGTAAAGGATGATGACTCAGACTTCTTTTGAAAGACCTTAATATTTTGTATGAGAGATAAAATAAGTTTTTAATAGGAAGCAGGAGATATTGCATGCTGATTAAGGGTCATAAATTAAGCAAGGGAAGAAGAAATAATAGGATCAATATCTACTTGGAAAGAGGTATGAGCAGGTTTCAGTTATGGAACAGAGAGGGAAGGGATAGGCAATTTAGGGGGTGGGCGATGCATAAGGAAATAGGGAAACGGGAAAAGAAAAGAAATAACTTCAGAAAAGGTATGTGTCCCAGAGTGTTGGGATCTTGGGTAGAGATCTTGGGAAGGGGTTGTGTGGTGGTAAATACAGCTGGAATGGTAAATCAGTGTTACATTATAGGGGCCTTAGGTTTTGTGACTATTTGTTTGTTTTTCTATAGCCTCTTCCAGGGCAATTAAAATCTTATTAGTTACGCCATATTCAGTTATTCAGTTGTGTCCGACTCTTTGCAACGCTGTGGACTGTAGCCCACCAGGCTCCTCTGTCCGTAGGATTTTTCAGGCAAGAATACTACAGTTGTCATTTCCTGCTCCGGGGGATCTTCCTGACCCAGTAACTGAACCATATCCCCTGTATTGGCAGGTAGATTCTTTACCACTGAACTACCTGGGAAGCCCCATCAGTTATGCTGCTGCTGCTGTTGCTAGCATGTGTCTATTCATGAGTCCCAGATCACTAACTCTAGACAGAGCATTCCTAGGAACAGTGGATCCATATTTCCAGCTGCTTCCTGGACCTATCCACTTGTGCCTCCTGTAGTCATCATACAACTAATTTGTTTAAAATCTCATTCATTCATTTGTTAAACAATGTTATTAGCCAGTGTCATAGGCATTGAAGGTTCAGTAGTGAAAACTGTATCCTTGACAGAGCTTACTGACTCAGGGAAGCAGACACTATCCAAGTAATTGCATGGCGGAAAAAATTACAAACTGGAGGGTATCCTGAAGGAAGGAAGGAATGCCCTTCTGGGAAGGTGTGTAAGAACAAGTTTTGCTGTATATACAGAAGCAGCTGGTGCTCACTGAGGAACTGATCTCTAGCTTATTTAGGAGGTAGAAGAGAACAGGAGCACTGGGCCAGTTGAGGGGAGGCAGTGCAAAGCATCGATGACAAGGCTAATAGGAGGCGTGAGAGAAAAGGAGGGAGTCAGTGTGGTTGGAACACACAGAGCGAGGTGGAGAGGGACATGGATCAGATGAGACTGACTGACTGCATAGGAACTTGTGAGCTGCTTTAAGGACTTGAGTCTTTATTATTTGAACAGTGAAAAATCAGGGAGAGGATTTCAACATGACTATATTGTGTGTGTGTGTGTGCGTGTGTATGCACACACGCGCACATATCTTCTTCCAAATTTCATTTAAGTTAGCTACATATAAAGTTAAGTGTATTTTATCTCTTGGGTTGTAAATTTCATTTTCCCAGTTTGTTCATTTTAAGTGAATATATGTAGTTAATCAATTGTGGGTGCTATACAGGCTCTCTTTTATGATATTCAATGATTTACCTATTGTGTTGATGATAGACATTGTCTTTTTTAAAAAAAATTTCATTGGAGTATAGTTGATCTTACTATATTGTGTTACTTTCGGGTGTATGGCAAAGTGAATCAGTTATACATAGATGCACTCTTTTTTTAGATTATTTTCCCATATAGGCCATTACAAAGTACTGAGCAGAGTTCCCTGTGCTATACAACAGGTTCTTACTAGTAATCCATTTTATACATCAGTTCAGTTCAGTTGCTCAGTCGTGTCCGACTCTTTGCAACCCCATGAATCACAGCACGCCAGGCCTCCCTGTCCATCACCAACTCCCAGAGTTCACTCAGACTCACGTCCATCAAGTCCATGATGCCATCCAGCCATCCATCCTCTGTCGTCCCCTTCTCCTCCTGCCCGCAATCCCTCCCAGCATCAGACTCTTTTCCAATGAGTCAGCTCTTCGCATGAGGTGGCCAAAGTACTGGAGTTTCAGCTTCAGCATCATACCCTCCAAAGAAATCCCAGGACTGATCTCCTTTAGAATGGACTGGTTGGATCTCCTTGCAGTCCAAGGGACTCTCAAGAGTCTTCTCCAACACCACAGTTCAAAAGCATCAATTCTTCGGCGCTCAGCTTTCTTCACAGTCCAATTCTCACATCCATACATGACCACTGGAAAAATCATAGCCTTGACTAGACGGACCTTTTTTGGCAAAGTAATGTCTCTGCTTTTGAATATGCTATCTAGGTTGCTCATAACTTTTCTTCCAAGGAGTAAGCGTCTTTTAATTTCATGGCTGCAGTCACCATCTGCAGTGATTTTGGAGCCCCCCAAAATAAAGTCTGACACTGTTTCCCCATCTATTTCCCGTGAAGTGATGGGACCAGATACCATGATCTTCATTTTCTGAATGTTAAGCTTTAAGCCAACTTTTTCGCTCTCCACTTTCACTTTCATCAAGAGGATTTTAGTTCCTCTTTACTTTCTGCCATAAGGGGGGGTGTCATCTGCATATCTAAGGTTATTGATATTTCTCCTGGCAATCTTGATTCCAGCTTGTGTTTCTTCCAGTCCAGCGTTTCTCATGATGTACTCTGCATAGAAGTGAAATAAGCAGGGTGACAATATACAGCCTTGATGTACTCCTTTTCCTATTTGGAACCAGTCTGTTGTTCCATGTCCAGTTCTAACTGTTGCTTCCTGACCTGCATACAGATTTCTCAAAAGGCCAGTCAGGTGGTCTGGTATTCCCATCTCTTTCAGAATTTTTCACAGTTTATTGTGATCCACACAGTCAAAGGCTTTGGCATAGTCAATAAAGCAGAAATAGTATGCATATGTCAATCCCAGTCTCCTGATTTATGCCCCCACTCTTGTCCACTCTTAACCTTAAGCTTGTTTTCTACATCTATGACTCTACTTCTGTTTTACAAATAAGTTCATTTGTACCCTTTTTTAAAAGATTCTGCATATAAGCAATATCATATGATATTTGTCTTTTTGTCTGACTTACTTCATCAGTTTGACAATCTCTGGGTCCATCCATGCTGCTGCAAATGCCATTATCTTCATTTTCTCTGGATGAATAATATTTAATCTTATATATGAACCACATCTTCTTTATCCATCCCTTTGGATGGACCTTTAGGTTGCTTCCATGTCCTGGCTATTGTAAAGAGTGCTACAGTGAACATTGGGATGTTTATATTTTTTCAAATTACAGATTCCTCTGGGTATGTGACCAGGAGTGGAATTTCTGGGTCATATGGTAGTTCTCTTTTTAGTTTTATAAGGAAACTTCATACTGTTCTCCATAGTGGCTGTACCAATTTTCAGTGTTTCTCTTCTCATGCTGATTACAATGAATGCTATAGAGAATAGGCTTCCTTCATAGCTCAGTAGGTAAAGAATCTGCCTGCAATGCAGGAGACCTGGGTTCAATCCCTGGGTCAGGAAGATCCCCTGAAGAGGGAAATGGCAACCCACTCCAGTATTCTTGCCTGGAGAATACCATGGACAGAGGAACCTGGCAGGCTACAGTCAATGGGGTCACAAGAGTCAAGACACGACTTAGCAGCTAAACCACCATTGAGAACATCCTTGAATATCCTGGAGAACATACACATCCCACTTATTTGAAAAATATACTGAGAAATATATGTTGTCCATTATGAGAATTTGAGTAAACATGCATACATGTAATGATAATGTAACATTGTATACTACTATACTCTTTTCATGTATTCTCTGTTTCCATTTTTTGTCTGTCTGCATCATTATAAATTATTCCTTCTTCTCTGTCTTCCAATTAATTAGTTTTGTCTTCTGCAGCTTACTGAGTTCTTAATTTAGGTTATTGTTTTGGTCATTGCATTATTATAATATCAAAATTTCTGTTAGTCTCTTTTTTAAAATTAAAAAAAACTGCCTGACAAGTTATATAATACAATTGCATGTGGAGATGGAAATAGTCTATAAAACATTATCATAAAATAATAAAATATCAACCAATAATTTATAGCCATTGAGATGTTGAAATGTAGTTAATGAGACTGAAGAACTTTATAACATTCATGCAAAAATCCTAAACAAAATACTAGCAAACAGAATCCAACAATATATTAAAGGGATCATGTTTCATGATCAAGTGGGGTTTATCACAGGGATACAAGAATTCATCTATGTAAATCAATCAATGTGATACACCATATTAACAAATTGAATTGTTTTATATTTAAAGCTAAATAGCCACATTTCTAATAACTTCCACATTAGACACCAAAGGTCTGTATGTTATGATTCTATTATGATTCTACTTTCACTATCCACTTACACTTTAAAAATAAAAACTAACCTGTCTACCTTGAAAATTTTGAAAAATAAAGATAATTATAATCAGTTAAACAAGATTTACTCATCATTCATATTTTATCTTATATGTATACACATAAATACTGTATGCATATTTGTATCTGAGATTGTCTACGTATATTTACAACTATGCACACATATAATACAGAGAAAATAAATTTTTGCAATACTGTTATAGGTACTTTTATAGCCCTCTGTTTTAGCCTAACATGTATCAAAGAATTCTATTATTAAGTACTCTCTAAAATAATTTCCTATAATGATTATATAAGATTTCCTCTTTTGTTTCTATCTAGATTTAGATATTCTACTATTGATGAATATTTAAACAGTTTGCAGTATTTTGCTACTATTGCTCACAGAATTATGAATAGCCTATGGACGTAAATTATAGACTTTAAATCTGATTTATTTCTTAGGATTACTGAGATTAAGGTGGGATTCCTAGAAAAGAGTATCCATTGATTAAAGTGTGTTTGTCATACATTGTCAAATTGATTTCCAGAAAAATTGTAGTAGTTTACATTTCCATTAGAGAAACGTAAGAATGCATGCTCTTCTTATTGGTATGTGCTTTGTCATTTGACTTGAGTTTTCACTACCCAATATAAACTGTCTAAGGATGTTAAGCATATCCTCTATTTTATACACAAGGCTTTTCTCAATTCTATTTATATTTGAACTCTCTGAGGATTTATGGCTCAAGCTACTCTGTCCATTTTGAACCTTCCTCTTGAAAACTGTATTATAATGAGTTCGTTCTCTTGCTTCTCCTCTCCCTTTCTGCTGTCCTTCTTTCCTATCTCTAACGTGGCATTCCGCCATAGGCCTGGTCTTTAATTTTGTTCCATAGCCTCTCATAAAGTACCCTCCCTGTCCATTATTCAACTCTCCATGTTCAATCCTAAATCTTAAATCCACATTTTCAGCTCATATCTTTGAGATGAAATCTCACTTTTACAATATGCCCACTGAATACTTGGCTGCTTGTCCCTACTGACACCCATCATGTCTAGGATCTGAGTTTTATCATTACCCCTGCCCCAACTACCCTAACTCAATCCCTAGTATGTTCCAGTTTTCCCTTTCTGTAACTAATTTCACTGCTACTTGGGCTCAAAACACCTCACTCTTTTTCTTGTTGCCTTTGTCTCATATATCCAGTTAGTCATGGAGAATGACTGACTCTTCGTTTGCAGTATCAATCAAGAGCACGTCTAATCTTCCATTACTGCTACTTCCATGCTAAAACAGGCCCTTATCACCATGGCAATTTGCTCTTAAATAATGCTCCAGCATTTAGACTCTCTTGTTATTAATCAGTCTTCACAATGCTTTTAAACCCATCTGCTTAATTTATCACTTTGTGGGTACCGCTCTCTTCATCAAAAGCCTCTCCGTTGTCTTCTAAACAACCCCTAAATTTCATAATTTATCAAGTGACTGCATGAAGTTTCTCTATAGAACAGCTACATTCAGCTTCTGGAGATACTGTGCCCTTGTGTGAAAAGGTCTAAAAGTGCTTGGGAGTTGACCTCCCCTGAGGCTTCCACCAACCCTTGACTAAGAGATGTAGTTGTACCTGGATTTTAGCAGCTTTGAGACTTAGATTACATTCCAAAGGTTTCCCTTAGCCTCAGGCTGCAGCCTGTTCTCTGTGCGCTTTTTAGTGGAGTTAATCCTTACCTGGCCTCCTCTTCTTTCTTGCCCTGCTTCATCTATTATCTTATCTGGCTATCCTGGAAGCATTTCTTTAATAAATGACTTGCCCTTGAATTCTCCTCTCCTACTCCTAAGGTCTGCGTCTAAAAAGAATAAAAAAGAAAAAGAAACTTGGTAAGGCACTTTGACTCAAACCAGAGACATAACTACTGCAAATAAACCCACACCAAGTAGAAAAACAGGTGTGCAAAGCAACTGAATATAATATCTGCTATAGTAGTGATACCATAGTCCACTGAGATAGAAGGGAAGAAATACATATGCCAGATTAGAGAAATCAAACTGGAATGTCTGGATCCTGAAAGTAACCTCTGAGTGGAGTTTAAGAAGTAAGACTTTTTTCAGGCAGAAAGCAAAAAGAAGCTCTTCATAGGGAAGAGTATGGGAAAAACTACTATGATATGAAAGTATAACATGTTTGTGCTCAGTTGCTTCAGTCGTATCAGATTCTTTGCAACCATATGGACCATAGCCCACTATATTCCTCTGTCCATGGGATTCTCCAGGCAAGAATACTGGAGTGGGTTGCTATGCCTTCCTCCAGGGGATCTTTCCAGCCCAGGGGTTGAACCTGCGTCATTTATGTCTCCTCAGTTCAGTCCAGTTCAGTCTCTCAGTCATGTCCGACTCCTTGTGACCCTATGTACTGCAGCACGCCAGGCTTTGCTGCCCATCACCAACTACTGGAGTCTGCTTAAACTCAAGTCCATCGAGTTAGTAATGCCATCCACCATCCATCTCATCCTCTGTCATCCCCTTCTCCTCCTGCCTTCAATCTTTCCCAGCATCAGGGTCTTTCCCAATGAGTCAGTTCTTCTCATCAGGTGGCCAAAGCATTGGAGTTTCAACTTCAGCATCAGTCCTCCCAATGAATATTCATGACTGATTTCCTTTGGGATGGACTGGTTGGATCTCCTTGCAGTCCAAGGGACTCTCAAGAGTCTTCTCAAACTGCACAGTTCAAAGCACCAATTCTTGGGCACTCAGCTTTCTTTCTATGTCTCCTCAAGAGCTACAACAAAGTCTTTATTATTATCAAAAGACAAAAAGTGATACAAGGGAGGGGCAGAGGACTGGTTCTGGCAGGTAGGTAACATGGCAGAAATCTGCACCCAAAACATTCACTGAGTGACACAGAGAAAGTCTGTTTTATCTTTTGAAAATGGTGAACAAATGAAGAAACCAGACCAGTGATGCCATCAGATTTAGAATTTTAACTATTGCTCTAGGGACATCGTGGAGGACTAGAGGAGTGAAAATTTGATTAGTTGGGTTAGGGCTGGTTCAGAAAAAGGATCTTCAGAAATCAAATATCATGGTGGAAAAGAAGGGCTAAGGAGTCTACAGCCATACCACCCTGAAAATGGCGCCGGGTCACCTCTGATCTCAGAAGCTACGCAGGGCCAGGCGGGTTAGTGCCTGGATGGGAGAAGTGCTAAGGAAGGAAATAACAAATATTAGAAGGAAGGACTGACAGTAGTTGAAAATTTATTAGGTTTGAGGATTGAAATAGAAGATGCTTTGAGATGGGCTTTGGGCCCATCTCCATGACCAAATCCAATATCTTTACTCTTTATCTTACTTAATCTGTTAATAGCATCTCCCTTCCTTCTGCATGTGCTTATTCGATTGTTTTGATAGATTTTCTTTATTTCCAAATTCTTCTTATTAGTAGCCCATTATTCTTTCACTATTTAAATAAAGCAGGTGGTTAAAACTGGAATTATAACATTTAGGCTACTTACTAAAGAATTGTTAATCCCCCAAAAGAATTACAAATAAACAGTATGTATGTGAGGAAAAAAAAAAACTCCCCAATCTCAGGTGTAACCAAAGAAATAGCAAAAATAATAATGTCAGATCAGCAAAAGTTTTAGTGTAAAATGTCCAGTTTTGGCAAATATAAAGGAAGGAAACATGCTAATATACTATCATCGGTGATAGTGTAACCTGTACAAAGTTTTGGAAAGCAATTAAATAACTGGGAAGTTAAAATGTTCATTTTGTTTGATTCAGCAATGTGGCTGCTAATAATTTAAAATAAGAATCTAGATAAATATATGAAGATGCTTATTACAGCATATTTGTAATAGCAAAGGTCTTAAATTATGTTAAATTCTACTAATAGAAATTAATTATATTATAAAATGGCTATTCTACATAAAATTATGCAAATATTATAAAGAATTATTGATATGAAAATGACCAATAAATATTTTGTTGCAAAAGAATAGTGAAATGAGTTTGTAGTGTATGGCCTTATCACATAGTGAGAATATACATGCATTAAAAAATTCTAAAAGGATGCACTCAAAAGTGCTAACACAGTTTACCATGGAGGCTTGCAGAGGATGTGTATTCACCATTGCCGTATTTTTCCTCATTACTAGCAGTGATTTGGCCTTAAAGTAAATGAAAAGAAAGGAGCAGTAACAGGATAATTCAGGGGAAAAGCTTAGTTTTTTACGTCTGTGTGAACAGAAGGGATGGAAGATGAAATTTCTGTGTAATTCTGGTGAAATTATATACAATTTAATAAAAATAAAATCATCATAGTAACACCTTAAAACAAGAAGTGCATTTACAGATAGGAAAATAGAGGCTCCTCACACACTGTGTGTCTGATGAAGGACAGATATCCTGATCCCTGCCCTGGTGCTTTCTCCATTTTCTTATGCAGTAGTGTATCTACTACAAGAAAATCAAATCACCTGAGATGAAAAGGTTCTCAGTCATTAATATCTGCCATTTTTTAATATATGGAATTGATTTTGAGTTCATGAGTAAGTCAGAAATTTTGAAGAGTTGACTGTAGGACACTAAAGTTTTGATGTATACTGATCAGACTATCTCAATTCAATTCCATCCCTCTAAAAGGATGATTTCTAAAGCACTGAGAAATATGGCGCAGTCTATGTCCCTAATTTAACAGAAGAGGGATTTTGAATGGAAGGTAAATAAACTATGAAGTAGCACTGTAGAGTTTGACAAGAAAGACTATGCCAAATAGCTTACCTGTTCCATATATAAGTTGACATATATCCAATAATTTTCCTACTGAGCACACTATAAGTGAAATATTAGCACATTTGATCTAGGGAAGCATCAACTGATTAGTTCATTGCTATAAAGTATAAATTCCCAACCATATAACATTTCAAGTATCACTCTATGGGAAATGAGAAGGTATCACTAAAATGTGAGTGATATGACTATTATGTGCTTCCTTCCTTTTGTTAGAATGCTTTATATTGAAAAAATTAATGATTTACTAACAGAAAAAAAATTTAGTTACTTTATCCATTTCTTCTAGGAAATTACAAATAAATTTTGTTATTTTAAGAAAATAGGGATGGATTTTTTTGTTTGTAACTTTCAGTATACTATCAATGAATTCCTTCCTAGTCTTGCTCAGTATCCTTCCTCCAATACTTCAATGACATTACCATTGATTTTTACTATGCATTAAAATAGAAATTTTACACATATATTTACCAAATTCAATATTACTAATTTGATAAATTGGGAGATAAAGTAGAAAGGAAAATTGGGGTATATTTAAAGATGAAATCTGCTAACATGTCAGTGTTTCTGTTTCCTTATACAAGTTATAAATAATACTTCTAATTGAGAAATACTATCAATAAATCCTTGTTATATATAAACAGTACTTTATATATACATCAATTCTTATAAACATTCTGATTTCAGCTTATTAAACTGATGTGTAAATATATTTTGTAAGACAGATGCTCTTATAAGAAGATTAACTTGAAGTAGACAAGTGAAGCAAAATTTACATTTCCTATCCTGGAGAGAAGTTTTATTAAAATCTAAAGTGTAGATCTTGGTCTCAGCATTTAAAACTTATCTTTAGGCATTTGGACTAAGATCTCTACATCTATGTTCCCGGTAACATACATGCTTCTGAAATGCAGGATTTTACAAGGAGACTAGTGTAATTCGATGGTTAATCACAAAAATTTGACAGAGGAGCCGTATTATGGATCTTATATTTCCCTCCTCTGTTCCAAGAAAAGATCTCATTTGTCACACCTTAATGCTGAATTCAACTGAGTTCTCTAATTGGAAAAATGTCTGCCTGATACTTCATGCCTCTCCACATCAGAGGTGCCATTATGCTTAATTCTCAGTATGTGAGAATAAAAGTTTATAATATGGTCACAGAAAGATATTTTGTCCCCAAATTTGCCTGACATCTATTGAAAGGAAGTATATTTCTGATCTAGTCTTTCATAGCTTCCTGGGAATTAGTAAACAGGGATATATTAATTTGTGTATATATGTGTGTGGTGTGTGTGTATATACACAAATGTATTCTGTGCTCATAAAAAGACTAGTCTTTCCAAGCCAAATTTATTTTATTTTATTTACTTTTTTTTTGTTTTGTTTTTCCTATTTTCTTTCTTTTTTTTTTTTAATTTTACTTTACAATTCTGTATTGGTTTTGCCATACATTGACATGAATACACCACAGGTGTACATGCGTCCCCAAAGATGAGCCCCCCTCCCACACCCCTCCCCACAACATCTCTCTGGGTCATCCCCGTGTACCAGCCCCAAGCATGCCGTATCCTGCATCGGACATAGACTGGCGATTCGATTCTTACATGGTATTATACATGTTTCAATGCCATTCTCCCAAATCATCTCACCCTCTCCCTCTCCCTCTGAGTCCAAAAGTCTGCTATACACATCTGTGTCTTTTTTGCTGTCCTGCATACAGGGTCATCATTGCCTTCTTTCTAAATTCCATATATATGTGTTAGTATACTGTATTGGTGTTTTTCTTTCTGGCTTACTTCACTCTGTATAATCGGCTCCAGTTTCATCCATCTCATTAGAACTGATTCAAATGTATTCTTTTTAACGGCTGAGTAATACTCCATTGTGTATATGTACCACAGCTTTCTTATCCATTCATCTGCTGATGGACATCTAGGTTGCTTCCATATCCTGGCTATTATAAACAGTGTTGTGATGAACATTGGGGTACATGTGTCTCTTTCAATTCTGGTTTCCTCAGTGTGTATGTCCAGCAGTGGGATTGCTGGGTCATAAGGCAGTTCTATTTGCAATTTTTAAAGGAATCTCCACACTGTTCTCCATAGTGGCTGTACTAGTTTGTATTCCCACCAACAGTGTAGGAGGGTTCCCTTCTCTCCACACCCTCTCCAGCATTTATTGCTTGCAGATTTTTGGATCGCAGCCATTCTGACTGGTGTGAAGTGGTACTTCATTGTGGTTTGGTTTGCATTTCTCTAATAATGAGTGATATTGAACATCTTTTCATGTGTTTGTTAGCCATCCATATGTCTTCTTTGGAGAAATGTCTATTTAGTTCTTTGGCCCATTTTTTGATTGGGTCGTTTATTTTTCTGGTTGAGCTGCAGGACCAAATTTATTTTAAAAAGAGGGAACCGATGCATTCTAGAGGGGAACGGGAGTTAGGGGACAGGTAAGGCAGAGAGGTCTTGGCAAATAAAAACTATAGAAAAGAGGCCATGGTGGAACTAGAAGCACTTTCTGACTATAAGTAAAAGGAGCTTCAGAGACACAGAGATGGAAAAATAAAGAAAAAGCAAACAGTTAAGATGGCACCATAGAGAAATGAAAGAATGAGAGTTTTCCCTTCATGGGTTACAAAGGTTATGAAATTGAGGATTTCCACATAATCAAGACAGGATAGTCCATGGCAAAGGACGTATTTTCATCTATGAGCTGGGAGTAGTCTGGGAAGATTAGGGAGGATTCCTGTAATCTATGCTGGGAGTGAACCCTTGCCATTCAGCTATGCTGATAAGCTGAACAAGTCTTTATTTTATTTTGCAACTTAAAAAAAATTTAAATTTGTTTATTTTTTAATTGAAAGATAATTGCTTTACAGAATTGTGTTGGTTTCTGCCAAACATCAACGTGAATCAGCATACATATGTGTACCTATGTCCCCTCCCTCTTGAAACTTCCTCCCTTCTCCTTCCCCATCCCACCCCTCTAGGTTGTTACATAGTCCTGATTTGAGTTCCCTGAGTCATACAGCAAATTCCCATTGGCTATCTATTTTACATATGATAATGCAAGTTTCCATGTTACTCTTTCCATATATTTCCACCCTCTCCTTCCTCCCCTCTCCCCATGTCCATAAGTTTGTTCTCTATGTCTGTGTCTCCATCACTGCCCTGCAAATAAATTCATCAGTACCGTCTTTCTAGATTCTATATATAAGCATTACTATACGATATTTGTTTTTCTCTTTCTGACTTACTTCACTCTGTGTAGTAGACTCTAGGTTCATCCATCTCATTAGAACTGACTCAAAGGCATTCTTTTTTATGGCTGTGTAATATTCCATTGTATATATGTACCACAGCTTCTTTATCCATTCATCTCTTGATGGATATTTGGGTTGCTTCCATGTCTAGCTATTGTAAATAGTGTTGCAATGAATGTTGGGGTATGTGTGTCTTTTTCAATTTCCTCAGGATATATTCCTAGTAGTGGGAAGGCTGAGTCATATTGTGGGTTTAGTCCTAGTCCTCTGAAGAAGTCTCCATGCTGTCTTCCATCTTCCATAGTGGCTGTATCAATTTTCATTCCCACCAACAGTGCAAGAGGGATCCCTTTTCTCCATACCCCCTCCAGCCTTTATTTTTTGTAGACTTTTTGATGATGGCCATTCTGACTGGTGTTAGGTGATATCTCATTATGATTTTGATTTGAATTTCTCTAATAATGAGTAATATTGAGCATCTTTTCATGTGTTTGTTAGCCATCTGTATGTCTTCTTTGGAGAAATGTTGGTTTAGGTCTTTTTCCTACTTTTTGAATTGGATTTTTTGTTTTTCTGGTATTGATTTCTATGAGTTGCTTATACATTTTAGAAATTAATCCTTTGTCAGTTGTTTCATTTGCTATTATTTTCTCTGATTCTGAAGGTTGTCTTTTCACCTTATAGTTTCCTTTGCTGTACAAAAGCTTTCAAGGTTAATTAGACCCCATTTGTTTGTTTGCTTGTTTTTTCCTATTACTCTAGGAGGTGGGTCATAGAGGATCTTGCTGTAATTTATATCATAGAATGTTCTGCCTATGATTTCCTCTCAGGGTTTTATAGTTTCTGGTCTTATATTCAGGCCTTTAATCCATTTTGAGTTTATCTTTGTGTATGATATTAGAAAGTGTCCTAATTTCATTCTTTTATACATAGCTATCTAGTTTTCCCAGCACCGCTTAATGAACAGGCTCTCTTTGCCCCATTGTATATTCTTGCCCACATTTTTTTCTTTGATTGTGTCTAAAGTGTGTGTGTGTGTGTGTGTGTGTGTGTATACATATATCCAGATGGCACTAGTGGTGAAGAACTAGCCTGCCAGTGCAGGAAACATAAGAGACACAGGTTGGATCCCTGGGTTGGAAAGATCTCCTGGAGGAGGACGTGGCGACCACTCCAGTATTCTTTCCTGGAGAATCCCATGGACAGAGAAGCCTGGCAGGCTACAGTCCACAGGATTGCAAAGAGTCAGACATGACTGAAGTGAATATATATATATACACACACACACACATACATACACACACTTTTTTAAAAATTCGTATGCTTTACCTAGAAGTAGATGAATTCATAAATTGCTCTAACTTCTTTGTAAACCTGGCAGGTATATTTCCTAGAAGTTTCAAATAAGCAAAAAATACCCAGAAGTAAAATCAATCAGGAGTAATTGCTGTGTTCCTATGAATGCTAGACACACTGAAGATGTATTTACAATTTTGTTTAAACCTATAAATGGTCGTTGCTTTCAATTTTTAAAATGTGTTTCCTTTAAACTTCAGTTTCTGCAAATTTGTTTCTACATTTTTTAATGAATTTCCTGAAAATCTATTAATTTGTAGACATTTGTGCACCTATGCATATGTGTACATAATTTTTAATGAACTAGTTAAATAATTTAAATCTGCTAATATTAATAAATTTAATTATGGAAAAAATTCAGGAACTCTTTTACTCTCTGTTAACTACTGTCATTATAGATGCTCTGATACTATAAAAATTAGTTGGGAACTTTGACAAAATAAATCATCCTAAAACAATGAAAACATATTTGCTGGTTCCTAGTTCATCATACTAGCCTGGTGAGCTGCCGTCTATGGGGTCCCATAGAGTCGGACACACCGAAGCGACTTAGCAGCAGCAGCAGTTCATCATACTAGGTATAACAGAAACAGTAAGACGAAAATATCCAAGTATCTAAACTGTGGAGGGCTGAGAGAGTAGCAACAACCTGCATTTTTAGGCTAGGTTTAGGCAGTTTAGAAGCCAAACTTGTCAGCATTGCTTTAGAATTGCAGTATCACATCCGGCAAAAGCATGTTTCAGTCTTTAAACAGCTGTGTGTCACTTTAAGAGACTGCACAGTTAATGCTAAAATTGCCTCTAACTTCTCTGTGCCTTAAACTTTTAGATTCTTCCTTGGCTCCAGTCCTTATTTGATTTTTATTGTTTCTTTTCATGGAAAGGTAGTATTTAGTTCAACATTATATTTTATTTGACATTAAGGTCTGCAATAAAAGTTTAATGTTATATATTTGGCTTTTACACATTGTGTTCTCATGAAAATACTGACTATGTAAACCTTATCTGAAATATAATTATGGAAATTATTTTTAATCAATTAAAATACTTTAATGAATTTGATTTGAAATGTTTAAAATTTGAAAATGTGGCTATGCATCAATAACTGCTTATACTGTATATAAAACCATTTGTTAATTTGTAGAACATTTATAGCACACTTAATTTTCATTTATTGCCAGAATAATAATACCACCATAATTACAATAAAATATTCATCAAATGATGGCTCTCTCTACATATAATAGTAATTAATGCTCTGCCTTTAATTATATCAAAGACCACTTACAATAGTGTACTTCTGTGTATGCACAATGGTGTCACTTTTGTATTAATAACCAGCAGTTTGTCTAAGCTTCCTATCACGTGTTCTTCCAAGGACAACTCTGCCTTAAGGATCTAATTCATGGTCCCGTTCCATTCCATTTTTATTTTTACTTCAAGACTATGGATCTCATTCACATTTTGTTTACTGAGACTATCCCCCTCCCCTGCAATCAAAAACCACCTACCTGTGACCACTGCCATTTTTTTTATTTCCACATCATAAACACACACCATATACACACATAGGCACTCATGGATGCATGAATGTACCCACACACCTTCACAGACATAGGACAAGGAGAGCCATGTTGCTACACTTTCATTACTCTTGCTAGAGTAGGTTGGGCACCTATTTCCTGTTCATCACAGATCTGCAGCACATCAGGCCAACTACCAAGGTCCTTTCAGCATCTAGAAAGTTTGAGTCATGCTAGACCTCGTTTTCCCTTCATTCCCCGCCCCCCCCCCTTAGATTTCACCATGGTGTACACAGCAGTTGAATCCATCTCTTTTTCTTCATATTTCCTTTTGCCACTCAAGCCTTTGTCCAATAAACCTTCCTCTGTCACTGTTTCATGATCATCTGCTCCACTGTCATCAGCCAGTTCTCATACCTCAGGACAGATCCTTCCCAACTCAGAATTTTGCACAAAGTATCCTACTCAGGAATAGTCGCTACTCTACCTGTTGCATATTCAAGTCATGAGATTAGTCTGAAAATCACTCCTGGGATAATGTTCCTGAAACTCTAGACAATAAACCTTGTTATGTGCTAATACATGTTTTTCCTACACAATATTGGTTGTTGTTAGTCACTAAGTTGTGTTCAACTCTTTGAGACCCCATGGACTGCTGCAGCACACCAGGCTTCCTTGTCTTTCATCATCTCCCGGAGTTTGCTCACACTCATATCCATTGAGTTGATGATGCCATCCAACCACCTCATCCTCTGTCACCACCTTCTCCTCCTGCCTTCAATCTTTCCCAGCATCAGGGTCTTTTGCAGTGAGTTAGCTCTTCTCATCAGGTGGCCAAAGTATTGGAGCTTCAGCATTGGTCCTTCCAATGAATATTCAGGGTTGATCTCTTTTAGGATTGACTGGTTTGATCTCCTTGCAGTCCAATACTTATACTAACAATTATTTACTTGAATAATTTTTAATGCTTCAGTCCATTCCCCTTAACATGTAAACTCCAGGAAATCAGAGCCTTGCTCACAACTGATCTCCACCACCTATCATACTCCTTGGTATCTGGTTGCACTCACCAAATTTAGATTTTATAAAGAAATGAATGAATGGGTGCTGAACACATGTATAGGCAGTTGTGGAATATAAGCAGTGATCATTTTTGGAGGCAAACCAAAGTGGAAGTTACCAGAACCAAGGAAAGGGAGCTAAATTGTGAGACAGAAAGCTAGTCCATATGGATGTCAAAGCAATGAGGCTGGGAAAATGCTGAGTATACTGAGCGGTGAACAACTGAGGAAGCCAAAGTGTGGGAAGGTCTACTGGACACTCAAAAGTTGATTCCAAGAATGAGTGGTTGTCCCTAAACATTATTTTTATTCATGGTCTAGAGGTCTGTCTTGGTTGGAAACAATCAAAAGTATTTTCTCACCAACTTGTGTTTAAAACCATTATTAATAGGACTCATTTCTTCATGATATTCAGTTTTTTTTTTCTTTCTGCTGAATCCTTTCTATGTCTCCATTTAGATTGCTTTCTCTTTCTTTTTTTCTAAACTTGAACTAATGATATAAAGGTTGTAATCCCCTTAGGAATTAGGTATGTGACTTATGTTATGTGACTAAGTTTATAGAGGTGTTAATTGGCAAAAATGGAGCAGAGAAAGTTTTATTTTTTAAAGTCTACTCAGCATTTAGGAGAAGGCAGTGGCACCCACTCCAGTACTCTTGCCTGGAAAATCCCATGGACAGAGGAGCCTGGTGGGCTGCAGTCCATGGGGTCTCTAAGAGTTGGGCACGACTAAGCAACTTCACTTTCACTTTTCACTTTCATGCATTGGAGAAGGAAATGGCAACCCACTCCAGTGTTCTTGCCTGGAGAATCCCAGGGATGGTGGAGCCTGGTGGGCTGCCGTCTATGGGGACGCACAGAGTCGGACACAACGAAGCGACTTACCAGCAGCAGCAGCATTCAAGGTCAAAAAATATCAGCTCTCCCTTTCAAGTATCCAAAGCTATCTCTACCATGTATTTGCTAGTCCTTCGCTTTTTATTTATTTTTTCCTAAAGATCAGCTTTTACGTTTTCAAATACCTCACACTACTCTGCCTCTCCGCATATGCGATGCTTTCATCCAGTCCATCTTGCAGTCCTGTAGCAAAAACATGACTACTTGTTATGGCAAAAAGGCTGCTCCTTGGTCTGATCTGCATTTTCCAGGAGACTTTCCAGGCAGCCTATGATCTATCAGTTTGCTCCTCAGTAAATCTCAGAGTAAGAACACCCATAAGCACAGCACAGGGGCGTTCTGAAGTTTGACTAGTATTTTAGAGTGTTGCAGATCCTAAGATGAAAGCAGTAAGGAAGCTGAAAAACTAGTATTATTTATTTAACAGACTCGCCAGAAATCTCATGTCTTCCCTAGTCACTGCATTCTATCCTGCACATCTAGCATAAAAATCTCCATGAAAGCAGAACTGAGTCCTCAGTGAGAGCATTCAGAAATAAACAAGCCCGGATGGGAAGGCCTTGCAGCCCAAGCTTTTCCCTCTTCTCCTGTGTCACCTAAGACAGTTCCCAGATCTGAGGAGGTACTCGGCAAGGGGACTCGCTAAAATGATCCTTAAAATTGTGTATAAGTCAAACTAATGTTCATAACTCTCTTTGGAAGCCCTTTCAATGACAGTGAAACCATTTGTCTATTACTTTAGAATTTGTGAGTATTATTCATTCTACTTTTCTAGCTTTTATTCTCCATGGTTAGTCACTTTATATTACCTCCTCTGAAGATATACCTTTCTTTTTATTATACTGAAAAATATTATATAGGCAAAAGGCAAAAACATATTAACCCATCAGTAAATAGCTAGTAAGTGTTATCATTAGTCTTAGCTATTAAAATATGTAAGAGCAAAGAATATGCATTTATGTATGTGTATATATTGCATATATATTATACATAGATAGACACCTGTATCTGCATATATGCATGTATCAATTTGTTGTTGTAGTTTATTTGCTCAGTCATGTCCGATTCTTTGCAACCCCATGGACTGTAGCCCACCAGATTTCCCTGTCCATGGGATTTCCCAGGCAAGAATACTGAAGTGGGTTGCCATTTCCTTTTCCAGGGGATCTTTCCAACCCAGGGATCAAACCTGCATATCCTGCATGGCAGGCGGATTCTTTACCATTGAGCCACCTGGGAAGTCCATGTATCTATCTGTATCTATATGTAAATCTATACAGAGAAATATCCTCTATAATTTAGGATTGTTATAGCAAGGAGTAGACAGCTTGACCAAAAGTGTTTTAACCAACAATGAAAATGTCCATTTTACATAATAGACAAATTCAGCAATTGCAAACATTTGATTTGCAAAAAGTGGATTTTGTGACCCAGTGGTGCTATCAAATGCCTAGGTTCTTCCTAGTCTCCTCCAAGTGCCAACTGCTTTTGTTCATTTCAACAAGAAATGGCACACTAGCTTCAATCTTTCCTAGTCTCAGGAAAAAAATATGTAAAACAGCTTGAAGAGAAGGTGTTTCTTTCAGTATTTGGAGTGAGATAAATCTCCTTCTGGAACTCCCACCATAGACCCCCTCACATCAAAGTTGTATTCTATGGCAGGTCTAACTCAGGCAATTCATGTTTCCACCCTGGATCTACAGAGGAGCCCAGCATGGCTACAGGTATAAAAGCAAAGTTGGATTTCCGCTAATAAAAGAAGAAAAGGAGAACCTGGTAGGTAGGCAATAAAGAGGATATGACATTTGTGTCAAGGGATTATTAAAGACACACCAAAATAAAGGGATCTGTATCTATCAAGATACAGTCAGGAAAACTGAAACTCTGGTAGGCATGTCAGGCAGGGAATTGGCCACCCGATGTTCAAAGGCTGAAATATCAAGGAAGGAATGCTAAAATAGTCTATAAATTAATAACTGCAGGAAGCAGCTGCCGCATCAGAGCTGGGGGAACAAAAGGAAAGAGGTGGGGTTCCCAGAATATAGTCTGGATGGCAGGTTGCGATTAGTGGTACCCGTCATTCTGTAGGTGGAGCCATGTAGCTGGTGCTTGGACCACCAGGGGGCGCTGTGAGTTAGTGTAGGCACCTCTGAGAAGGCCATTCGATGCAGGATACAGGATGCTTGGGGCTGGTGCCCTGGGATGACCCAGAGGGATGGTTTGGGGAAGGAGGTGGGAGGGGGGTTCAGGATTGGGAACACGTGTACACCCGTGGTGGATTCATGTTGATGTATGGCAAACCCAATACAATATTGTAAAGTAATTAGCTTCCAATTAAAAAAAAAAAAACACATACACAAAAACTAGAGGCTGAAATCGTGGTTGTCCTTTGTTGCCTGCAGAAGCTGACATAAAGTATAAGCAGAAAAGTCATCCCCTCTGCCCTCGTCCTGACTTCCACTCTCCTTCACCTGCTTCCTCCTAAGAAAAAGTCAGCTGGCAGGGAAGTCAAATGTTTGCATGCTTCACAGCACAGAAAACAGGATAGTGGCTTCGGAGCTGAGAGAGATTAGGTGATGAAACGGCACAGTATCTTGAAATTCTGAACACTTGGAAATTGCAACATATGCATGTGTTTTTAATCATGTAAGTAAAATTCCTATGTTTTAGCACATGATGGTGCCTCTACCTGGAGTGCTTTTTTCTAGCTGACATTATATTCTTTACATCTCAGCAGAAGATCAAAGGATGTTTTAAATACTTTCTTGACCTTCCTTGACACCTAATGATAGAATGACATAGGAAAAGTAGCTTAGTCTTCTTGAGCATCTGTTGTCCTGTCAATAAAATGGGATAATGATATACCTAACTCAAAGGTGTGTTTTGAAGATGGAATACAATTAAACAATAATCTTTTATTTAGTCTCATGTAAAATGCTAATCGATCATTGTTAAATAGTAAGTTTTATGACCCCCAATTTATCGAAACATTTTGTCCTAGTCAATCACTTTTCAAGTCAGGCACCTTATACGAAGCTATAATTATGTAAATCTCATTCTGCTTTAAATTATTCACTTGCATATTTATGACTATCACTAGCTAGCGTTCCTTGAGGATATGACATGTTTATTTAGCACAGTGTCTTGCACGTAGTAGAAACTACAATCAATAAAAATTTGAAAAAGTTTGAAAATTTAAATACATGATGGTAAATATATGATACATATATATATGTATGTATGACTACACACACATACTTTTACATTTCTAAAAAGGGAAGAGGAAGGATACCTTCATATAGGTCACTTTGTTATTGATGTTTTCTATGAGAGCTGTGGTCCTCATAATGTATAAATATACATGTAAAGATAAGTCTGCTGCTAAGTCACTTCAGTCGTGTCCAACTCTGTGCAACCCCATAGATGGCAGCCCACCAGGCTCCCCCGTCCCTGTGATTCTACATAATATAAATACTAAGGCTCTAGATGTTCTTGATCAGGAAATATTATAATTAGCTACTATGATCAATTGATATTAAAGGGATGAAATTCACATAAATAACAAAAAAGACTGGGAAGACTATTACAAGTGGGCTGTTTGGCATGGTGGTCATTATGCTAAGTGAAGTAAGTCAGAGAGAGAAAGATAAATACTAAATGATATCATTTATATGTGGAATCTAAAATAATACAGCAAACTAGTGAATATAACAAAAGAGAAACAGATGCAACAGATATAGAGAGCAAAGTAGTGGTTACGTGTGGTGAGGGGGGAGGTAGGCCCAAACTGCTGGGTATAAGATAAGCTCAAAGATGTATTGTACAAGGTGGGGACTATAGCCAGTATTTTGTAATAACTGTAAATGTAAAGTAATCTTTATAACTATAAAGCAGCCTCTAAAAATTATAATTTGGGAGAGAATGGATACATGTGTATGTCATGGCTGAGTCTTTTCACTGTTCATCTGAAACTATTATAACTGTTAATCGGCCATACCCCAATACAAAATAAGTTTAAAAAAAGAAAAATCTTGCCAAAATAACAGTATAAAGATAAAATTTCTTAAAAATAATAAAATGTAGTGTCTGTAAGATTGCAAATATGGGAGTTACGTTTTCCCAAGTTGGTCAGGGTGAAGCTGAAAAGGGCTTCCCTGGTAGCTCAGAGGTTAAAGCATCTGCCGGAGACCTGGGTTCGATCCCTGGGTCAGGAAGATCCCCTAGAGAAGGAAATGGCAACCCACTCCAGTATTCTTGCCTGGAGAATCCCATGGACGGAGGAGCCTGTTGGGCTACAGTCCACGGGGTCGCAAAGAGTCAGACAGGACTAAAGGACTTCACTTTCACTTTAGACCATGGGAAGTCAACAGTGACATAATTGTATTTAAGGATAAATAAACTGTTGTGTGTGCAGGCCAGATAAGACCCTGAAGACTTTGGAGGCAGAGAGAAGTTAAAGAAAAAAATTATCTCGAAATGCTAAGAGGCTGGACTAAACTTATTATAAAGTTGTTGCTGTGGAATGTGGAATACAGGGTAGGGCCACTCACTGACTGGATGATCCAAGCACAGGTTTGATCCCTAATTGGGGAACTAAGATCCCTGCTGCTGCACAGCATAGCCAAAAAAAAAAAAAAAAGGAGGAAAAAAAATCTAACATTCCACTCAGCAGAGAGAAGGAAGTCAGCATTAGTTATTCATAAGTTTAGGATTTCCGGGGGTTTTTTGCTTCCAGGATAGCTTAATTTGGCCCTAAATTTAGTTTAGTCTCTCTCTCAACCTCATTTGTTAATTTCTACAACCTTGCCCTAGAAAAGCCTTCAGAAAATTATATATTCATTTCTCTTCATAAGCATGCAAAATTTTAGCAGAGTTTTTAAAGACTGTGCTACATTTGAAGTGAGAAAAACTGAATATATCAAAGCTTTCTGTTGCTTTGCAAGCTGATGGTTCAATGAATTACTCTTAATGGTGTTCTTTTATTTTTTGTAGCACTTTTCTGTATTTACACTTTGAGGAACCAACAGAAAAACCTGATAGAATAAATGGCAACCTGAAAAACTGTATCTTAATAAACTCAGTTATTATTCCAAACTAGATAAAACAATACTCTAAGATAATGAGAAAGTGATATCTTCCTCTAAAATTAGAACCTAAAGACACACTGCTGACCTCATGTTAAGATATTTTACAGCATAGAAATATCAGAGAATGGGATTAAGAATAATTCCAGAAAAGCAAGTAATTTTAAACACTTTTCTGAACAAAGAGGTTCAGTTCAGTTCAGTCGCTCAGTTGTGACTCTTTGAGACCCCATGAACTGCAGCATGCCAGGCCTCCCTGTCCATCACCAACTCCCAGAGTTTACCCAAACCCATGTCCATTGAGTCAATGATGCCATCCAACCATCTCATCCTCTGTTGTCCCCTTCTCCTGCTGCCCTCAATCTTTCCCGGCATTGGGGTCTTTTCCAATGAATCAGAACAAAGGAGACTATTTATTAAATAAATAAGAGAATGAGGGTATTCCATTTTCAATTTCAAAGAATGATATTTAAATATAGTAATACAACATAAATTAAAAATATTTTCATGCTCACATCTGGTAGATAAAACATAAACCATTTCGGTCACTTATTTAAGGTCCTGTTAAAGGAAATGACAAATATCTGGACTGGATTACTAAATACATAACTTCTACTAGAGTAGCTGTATGTTTTGGGGGTATTTGGGGTTTTTTATTGTGGTGTTGGTTTTGTTGGATAACTGCTTTTCTCCTAGCCTCAGTAAACCCACTGGAAAAGAGTTGACATTAAACTTGGGCTCTCACAAATTCTTCTCACTGGCTTTGTCTGTGGTTTAGTGTGAGTTTATTTAGTGAGCACCTTTAGCATTATGGGTCAATGAAGTACCTTTGTGGGAAAAAAAAAAATGGGAGTGTTAGTCCCTTAGTTCTGTCTGACTTTTTGTGACACCATGGACCGTAGCCTCTGTCCATAGATTTCTTGCCATTCCCTTCTGCAGGGGATCTTCCCAACACAGGGATCGAACCTAGGTTTCCTGCATTGCAGGCAGATTCTTTACGATCTGAGCCACCAGGGAAGTGCCTTTCTCATAGTTTAAATTTTTTTGCTGGGACAGCTGAGTGGCCTTTGTGTTTCAAACATTCTTAAAGGTTATTTGGCTGCCCTCTGCGAAGTTAACACTAAAACTGCTTTGCTTCAAAGCAGGTAAATTTATGAAGCTTTCTATGGCAAAACTATAGGCATTGTGCTGAGTTAGGACAAAGACCAACAGTTTCTTTGTCACTGGAGAATAATCAAACAATGGAATGATAGCATGGCAGGTCATCATATCATTATTAATAAAGAATATTATAAATTACTAAAAGGCTTTATGTCATGATAGTTTTATCCTCTCTACTTCTTTTGTTAAATTTTAAAATGTACTTCTACTAAAGAGTATACAAAAGAAAGAAGTTAGCCCTTAAAAAAAAAAAAAACTTTCTTCACAAACTCAAATTATGTATTTCTTTGAGCACTACACTTCAGAGAGAAAATAACAGAAACTCAGCATCAACAATTTTTTGACACCTTGCTAACTGATCAAAATATTGAAAAAGTAAAAACCAATTAAATAAGTTTTTATTCACTGGATATACCTACCTTTTGGAATAGAGGAAAAACAAGTATAAAATATGAAACTGTGAGTGTTTTCATTATTATCATTTTTACTTTTATTTATTTATAAAAGAGACAAACTACACCAACATACATCCTTTTTGATGCTAGCTCAAAATATTGACTTTTTTTTTGGCCATAAGTGTTTATCTGATGAGTATCATTTGAAATTATTCAAATAGAGTTGTAAAAATAATATTTGAGAGTTAAGGAAACTATTGGACATAATAAAATCATATTAGACATATTTTGTTATCAATTTTACATATAGAAAATTCAACCTTTTATTATTTCATTTGTCTTCCATTAATTAAAAGTTAATTTATAATGCCGATAAAGTTTAATTTATAATATAATACCTTGGATTGCAAGGAGATCAAACCAGTCAATCATAAAGGAAATCAGTCCTGAATGTTCATTGGAAGGACTGATACTGAAATTGAAGCTCCAATACTTTGGCCACCTGATGCAAAGGACTGGCTCATTGGAGAAGACCCTGATGCTGGGAAAGATTGAAGGCAGGAGGAGAAGGGGACGACAAAGAGGATGAGATGATTGAATGGCATCACTGACTCGATGGACATGAATTTGAGTAAGCTGCAGGAGTTGGTGATGAACCGGGAAGCCTAGCGTGCTGCCGTCCATGGGGTCGCAAAGAGTCAGACACAACTGAGCAACTGAACTGAACTGATAATACCAAATTTTCTCAACACTACAATAATCCCTAGTCTCTTTTTTTTCACCAAGTAGTTTGATTTTAATTACCCTTTTCTTCAAAAATCACAGCCAAGTCTTGTTTAAATCTGTTAACTGAAACGATTTAAGAAAAATCTTGCCTGTTGCTTAATCCATTTTACATTAGTCCTCAAGATGCAAAGGAAAGTGACCCTATAATATGATTCATACTTCTACTTGATGTACTTGGATGCATTGAGCATTTGATCAATTTATTTTTCCAACTCTTTTTTTTTTTTTAACTTTTAAAGCAAGTACATGTACAACAATGTCATTTTTCAGTTCACAATAAATACAGCTCTTATCTTAAATACAGTGTCTTTTATGAATCTTACAGTTTACTTAGCATATGCTTTACATTAATAGAGTTCCTTGTTCAGGAAATGAGAAATTTGTGTCTGATGTAAGACTGGGTGTTTTGTCAAAAACATAATACCCATAAAGCTGAACTTTGGTCTCATGCCATGAACAAGCTGGAGGTGTTTCTTTAACTGTCCTACTGGTTTTCACACATTATTTATAAGAGATGACTACTGCCATCCCCACATAATGCCAAGTGTGAACATTTATTATATGTATGTCGCCTAAAGGTCATTTTGTTGTTCACAGAACAGCCTATGTCCTTCCACTGAAATACTGTCGCTGTTTTGAAAGTAAATGGTGCTATTTTATTCAGTAGTTTATATTTTGAAATTCTGACTAGATACTTTTTGCATTAAATAACAAGCACTACATTGCTTCCAAAGACATATTGTGGTTAAAACTCAAGTAAATCTTGTTGGCCAAGATTTTTGAAATAAGAGCACTATCATATAAATATATAAGCACCGGCAACTGATAGTCAAAACAACATCTGGGATCCAATGCAATGAGAACAGTTTGAATAGCTTCTTTGTTTTATTGTCTGGATATCATATGGTGATTATTTGTAAGCCGAAGCCAGTAGAGATAGTTCATAGACTGTAATACTCAAAAAATACTTATTCCAAATCTATTCGCACTGTGAAAACTTTTCAGGAGATCCAGTTGCCATTGTAGTAATATAGTGTGGATTCAGATTAAATAATTGATTGGAAAAATCCAAGCATGGAGCCATATTTTCTTGAAGACTTCTTCAAGAGAAGAAATGAGAGCAATTGTAATGTGATACTATGGATAAGGGTTTATGGAAAACATACCATAAGCATCCAACAGACCAAAATTTGTCCAACCTAAGATCATTCAACCTATTCTTTGTTGGATAGCTTGCAAATAACTAACTGGGAAGAACATATAAGATCTATTATGAGGACCCTCTTCTAAAGAATTATATAATCTAGTTGGGGATGCAAGATAAAAAGAAAAATTAGAAAAAATTAAGTGTAGAGACCTTTTCTTCTAATGCTATGAAGACCAGTTGTTGGTTAGAGTAAAAAGTCAGTTAAAAAGGGAAATTAAAATACATACAATGGCATAGTAATTGGACAATTTTTTGATGTAAGGTCAGAACTATTTGATTATCACTCTGTTGACTAGAGATATATATATTATTTGTCTTATATTAATCAAATGAATCAACTGTAATTTTCCATTTCAATATATTAGAACAAAACCAATTGGAATGCCAAACTGTTTAAATTAATAGTTTTATTCAAATTATTATAATTTCATAATTTCCTCTTCATTGTTATATTCCTCTACTCTGAGAGATAGTATATATCAGTTCAGTTCAGTTCAGTCGCTCAGTCGTGTCCGACTTTTTCTGACCCCATGAATCACAGCACGCCAGGCCTCCCTGTTCATCACCATCTCCCGGAGTTCACCCAGACTCACGTCCATCAAGTCAGTGATGCCATCCAGCCATCTCATCCTCTGTCGTCCCCTTCTCCTCCTGCCCCCAATCCCTCCCAGCATCACAGTCTTTTCCAATGAGTCAACTCTTCACATGAGGTGGCCAAAGTACTGGAGTTTCAACTTTAGCATCATTTCTTCCAAAGAAATCCCAGGGCTGATCTCCTTCAGAATGGACTGGTTGGATCTCCTTGCAGTCCAAGGGACTCTCAAGAGTCTTCTCCAACACCACAGTTCAAAACCATCAATTCTCCAGCGCTCAGCCTTCTTCACAGTCCAACTCTCACATCCATACATGACCACTAGAAAAACCAGAGCCTTGACTAGATGGACCTTAGTCGGCAAAGTAATGTCTTTCCTTTTAATATACTATCTAGGTTGGTCATAACTTTTCTTCCAAGGAGTAAGCGTCTTTTAATTTCATGGCTGCAATCACCATCTGCAGTGATTTTGGAGCCCCCAAAAATACAGTCTGACACTGTTTGCACTGTTTCCCCTTCTATTTCCCATGAAATGATGGGACCAGATGCCATGATCTTCGTTTTCTGAATGTTGAGCTTTAAGCCAACTTTTTCGCTCTCCTCTTTCACTTTCATCAAGAGGCTTTTTAGCTCCTCTTCACTTTCTGCCATAAGAGTGGTGTCATCTGCATATCTGAGGTTATTGATATTTCTCTCCTGGCAATCTTGATTCCAGCTTGTGTTTCTTCCAGTCCAGCGTTTCTCATGATGTACTCTGCATAGAAGTTAAATAAGCAGGGTGACAATATACAGCCTTGATGTACTCCTTTTCCTATTTGGAACCAGTCTGTTGTTCCATGTCCAGTTCTAACTGTTGCTTCCTGACCTGCATACAGATTTCTCAAGAGGCAGGTTAGGTGGTCTGGTATATAATTGACTATATATAATTATCATTGAACTTAACTTTTTCTAATCTGTCCAAAACACAATATATCTTTATAGAAATGAAACTTCTTTTAAAAATTAAATCATTGATTTAGGTAATAAGTTAAAATAATAAATAATAAAGTTAAATCATATACACCTGAACTAAACAGATGGGTGAACAGCAACATCTGAATTTTGGCTAACATTAAACCAAGTGGAGTCACCAACCCACACAGGCATAATATCAATAGAAACCATGCTGTCATTTTACAGGAGAATGTACAGCATCAGTTCATCCAGTTAGTGAAACAGAGCTCAATTAAACAATGTCTTAAATTCTGGTTTTACTCCAGGATTTATCAGGCAGGAATTCTAAAAGGGAAGAGATAATTTGAGGCACTCCCGTAGCAGGTCAAAAAGTACACTTAACCTTATATTCACGGAGATGAATGGATTCAAAAAGAGGAGAAACATAGGGACCTTATCCCAAAGAGAGGGAAACTGGATCAGAGACTCAGGCAAGAGTAGACCCTGAGTCATGGCCCTGCTCAGGAAGAAATTAAGTGTCGCTGAGCAAAGGTTGGTATGAGCTCTTGACTGTAGCATGCCCCAGACCACAATAACACTGGAAATTCACTCTTCACCTACACTGTCTGCTGAGCACTCCCCCCACCAGGAACAGATATACTGGCTAATCCTCAAGCAGGGCTGGGCCTGGAGCAGCTTCAGATTTGGAAGGGAAAGAAAGGGCTTTGAATAGAAAGACCTGGAGATAGTGAGGCACATCTGACAAGGTTCTCCTCAACTGTGATAAGAGAAACAAGTATGTTTCCCAAATTAATGATATCATAACTTATCAGGTATCTAAATAAATTTCTTTGGAGAGTTACAGTTTTCTCTTATAATATCTGACCATGTTTATATGCTTAGTTCTTTTATTCAAAGAATGCTTAGTGTGTTGGAGAAGGAAATGGCAACCCACTCCAGTATTCTTGCCTGGAGAATCCCAGGGACAGAGGAGCCTGGTGGGCTGCCGACTATGGGGTCTCACAGAGTTGGGCACAACTGAAGCAGCTTAGCAGCAACTTACTGTGTGGTTGCCTAAGTTAAATGCTGCTTTTGGCATTAGGAATACTACTGTGAATAAAATAGACAATAGTTCCCACTAACCACCTGGTTGTGGAGAGAAGCAAACAAATACACAAGAAATAAAATAGTTTAAAAATAGATTTTATTGTGCCTTAGTTATATCAGATGATAGTAAGTGCTATGGAGAAAACTAAAGCAAGAAAGGAGTACAGACAGCACCAAGCTCAGGGCTTAAGCTTCTATTTTAAATATGGTGGTCAGGGAAGTCTTTACTAAAGAAAAGATGACATTTCAGCAAATACTTGAAGATGATAGGGGAAGTCATCAGGTGGATGTAGAAAGGAAGAATGTTTCAAGTAATGGGACCAGCAGAAGCAAAGGTCAGGATGGGAAGATGCTGTTCAAGGAACAGCAAAGAGGTCTCACAGCTGCAGCAGAAAGACTGGGGTGAAAACAGAGGAAAGTCCATCAATGGAAGGCAAAAGGGTGACCAGACAATAGCAGACTATGTAATATAGAGATTTGGGTTTTACTGAGGGTGAGATGGAAGCTTTGAGTAGAATATGATGTAATTCATATGTGATCTGTTGGCTGCTGAGATGAGGAGTGTAGTAAACAAGGGTAGAAACAGATAAATGGTCAAGATGCTATTCAGCCACCCTGGAAAAATACAAGATGATTTACACTAGGCTCATAGTGGTGACAGGCAGTAACATTTTGGAAATTTTACAAGTTGAGTTGGTAGGATTTGCTCATGGATTTCTCATGCAATGTGAGCCAAAAGATGTGAGTGAAAGGAAGGTAAAGTTTCTATTTAATTAGGTATGATAAGATGGAAAAAGTGGGGGAAATAAAAAAGGTTTGGGGAAGAAAGGAGTTTGTTTTGAGACATGTTAAAATGGAGAAAGCAAATGAAGATGTCAGGTAGGTAAATTTGAGCTCAGGGACTATGAATGCACAGAAATTTTGATCATGAACCTATAGCTGGTATTTAAAGCCAAGAGATCAGATGAGATCATTCTAGTTTACTTTATTTGCACATACGATGTTTTAGGCTGCATGCTCAATACATTTTTGGCCACAAAAAACTAAAAATTCCCTAGAAATGAGGATTTGATTTACCTCTTGTCCTCAAATGTATGACATCAGTTGGGTTTACTATTTCATCATATTTAATTTCCTATAAATTTTCAAAATATGAAATAGGTCCCATATTTATTAGCCATATTTTCCAGTATGATAGAACTATCTTACTTAATTTCCTATAAAAATAGTTCGATGGCTTAGTGAAACTACTGTTATGTTATAAATTGTGAAATCATGCTTATAGACAACAGAGCACACATTTTGATGTAAGTTAATTTACATAATTTTACCTACGTTATGAAAATACACACCGTCAGAAAACAGATTTTGTTAATTCTAAACTGTGTCAAGCTATCATTTAATAATTCTCAAGGGCCCAACACTGGGAAAACCATATGCTGCAGTGTATCTGCTATTTCCTTCTAATTTTTTTCATCATGCTTCATGAGTAAATGCTATGAAATCTAATTAATTTAATTAATGAATCTCAGGGCCATTGGTCCATGAATTAACATGAATTACTCTGTGAAAAAAGATCTCTCTCTCTCTCTTTTTTTTTTTTTTTAAAGAGAAAAGGGTTTTAGTGACCTCTGGCCACTTGGCTAAGGTAAATACCATCTTTTAGAACAGACAAAATAATGCACTGATAACAAGCCTCAAGCATAGAATATAACATTATCACTAAACCTTCTGTTTGTGTTGTTCCAGGGCTAATAAAATGGAAAATTGTTGTCTATCCCTGAGGAAATTTGAGATAGTCTTACATTTTCTTTGCTAAACCAGGGAATAATTAATTATAGGGAAGTGCCAAGAATTGCCCTGGTAGAGTCAGTCTGAAGAATAATTTCTCTGTATCCTGTATTATCTGTTCTCTGCCTGGCATCTCCTTTTTGTTGCTCCTGTCCAAGTCCTTTTGGTCACTTATTTTTCTGCCATATCACGACAAAAATTATACCAATAAAAGAACAAAATTTTTTGTTTTTGTATTTCTGCTTTGGCAATAACTATGTCTGTGTCAGCCATAAGATTATAAATCTTTATGGTTTGTGTGTTTTCTTTTTTGGTCCTTCGTATTCAAAAGAGGATTTGAGACAGCTGAGAAAAAGAATATGTAATAAGGTGAATAATAGAAAAATAAATTGGTGTAAAGAGAAAATGAAGCCACCTATTGAAGACAATGGCTGTAATCACTTAGGGACCTCATTCTTCCAATCAAATTGCATAGCATAATTTGCACAATGCTCCCGATGAGCACTCAACACATATTTGTGGAAGATAATACTAATGAATGACATGATGAACCAAAATCTAGAAGATTTTCATCCTTCAGGAAGTAACTAATGGACATGTATCATAAATTCTATTCTTAAAATATGGAGGGAAATATGTACTAACCTGGCTTATATAATGCAGCAGGAAGACACAGAGAGCAACAGAGTTATTTTTCTGTGTGTTTCTTGGTTCTAGTGCATTTAAAAAACAGTATTATCAGGAGACTTCAGATCCATATGTCCAGCTGTTTGTTTGTCATTTCTATCTGGATATTATTCAGGTACCTCTACTTAAATTCATTCAGTTCAGTTCAGTTGCTCAGTCATGTCCAACTCTTTGCAACCCCATGAATCGCAGCACACCAGGCCTTCCTGTCCATCACCAACTCCTGGAGTTCACTCAGACTCACGTCCATTGAGTCAGTGATGCCATCCAGCCATCTCATCCTCAGTCGTCCCCTTCTCCTCCTGCCCCCAATCCCCCCCAGCATCAAAGTCTTTACCAATGAGTCAATTCTTCACATGAGGTGTCCAAAGTACTGGAGTTTCAGCTTTAGCATCATTCCCTCCAAAGAAATCCCAGGGCTGATCTCCTTCAGAATGGACTGGTTGGATCTCCTTGCAGTCCAAGGGACTCTCAAGAGTCTTCTCCAACATCACAGTTCAAAAGCATCAATTCTTTGGCACTCAGCCTTCTTCACAGTCCAACTCTCACATCCATACATGACCACTAGAAAAACCATAGCCTTGACTAGATGGACCTTACTCAGCAAAGTAATATCTCTGCTTTTGAATATGCTGTCTAGGTTGGTCATAACTTTTCTTCCAAGGAGTAAGCGTCTTTTAATTTCATGGTTGCAGTCACCGTCTGCAGTGATTTGTCTGCACTTTATTTAGTCTGACACTGTTTCCACTGTTTCCCCAAAATAAAGTCTGACACTGTTTCCACTGTTTCCCCATCTATTAAATTCATTACCTTCCTTCAAACAAGTAACAATATCCAACACAGAGAACTGTGAGCTAGTCTAGTCACATCTGTGTCCCTCTCATATCTCTGGTCTAATTTGGAGGCTGAGAGGGTATAATCAAAAAGACACTAGCTCTGTGTCCAGTGACATCTAGTTTTATCCTCATTCAGCAATTTAAAATCTGTGTAACCCTCAGGAATCTACTTACCCCCCTTGAAGGCCAGTGTATGGATGAATTGTTTCTTTCAAAATTAATTGTAGTGAGGATTAAAATGACGTTTAGAACTTGAGCTCTCAATCAACAGTTGCTTCCATTGTTACTGAGATTAGCTCCAAAGCTGTCAACTCTACCTCTTCTTGTGCTAAGTCGTGTCTGACTCTTTGTGACCCCGTGGACTGTAGCCCAACAGGCTGCTCTATCCATGGAATTCTCCAGGCAAGAATACTGCAATGGGTTGCCATGCCCTTGAACCCAGGTCTCCCGATTGCAGGTGGATTCTTTACCATCTGAGCCACCAGGGAAGCCCCTACCTCTTCTTAGATCTGTTTTCTCTCTGTTCTCACCAATAAACGCCCTTGATTCTCTTTCTCTCTGACTTAATATGTGATCCCTGCCCCTTTCAGCCCCTCCAACTCATACATAATCCAGCCTCCACACCACAATCAGGACAGTGATTCTAAAATGCAAACTCCATCATGGTGCACTCACAAAAACCTGTAACTACACAATTGTCTCCTGATAAAAATCTAAACTCCATAGCTTTAGGCTAACCATAGCTCTTTATGAGCTGACCCAACTCATCTCTCTCTTCTGTCTCAGGTCTCTCCACCTAGTCCTCCACACCTTACATTGAACAACTTGGATCTCCTTCATTTATTCCATCCATCGTATTATCTGTTACCTCTTTGCACACAGTGTTCCTGCAGTCTGGACTAGCATATTCTTCCTGTTAGCCTGGAAACATCTACCCTTCCTTTAAGACTGAATTCAGTCGTCTCTTCTCCATTAGTGATCTTTCTATGATAAATTGACAATATTTTATTTGTGGTCTCACAGTCCACTAGGCATTCTTCAACTGTCCAGTTTAACAGTGTATGATATTTGTTGCTTATATGCCCATTTCTCCTTCTGGCTTTGAGAAACATGAGGACAGGGTTGTAACCATTTTGTATTCCCAGGGGTGAGCATACTGTCCAAACATTTGTGATAGTAGATGAATGAATGGATGGAAAACCAACAAGTGCTATCTTGTCTCTGTCTCTTACACTGCATTACAGACTAATAGATTGAACTAATTGAAGATTCCAGATCATATACCTCTGCCTGGTTTTGTTGCTTTGTTATGTTAGCAAGAAGCTTCATCCCTCCCCAAAATTTCTTCTGTGGTAGCAATAAATTCAATGTCTTCTGGATACAGCACTGTACTCTTTTTTTTTTTTTTCCCATTGCTACTTTAGAAACAGTATGTGTTTATGACTTTGTAGATTAATTTGTTATAGTACATGTAATAGGAGCCTTGCTATTTCTTCATAAGTAGTTATGATAAAATATTCATACTTGGTTATATTTTGTGAAGGTCTATATATAATGGAGCTCATGTTATTATAATCTTATTTTAAGAGGAAATATAGATGAAAAGATTTTCTTTTATTTTTAATGTAAAACTTCTAAATTAAATATACAAGTGCTCATCTAAAAGATAATAGAATCATAAGCAGAAGACAGGAAAAGGCCTACAAGCACAACTATATCAAAAAATGTAGTTTTATTCCAAGAGAATTACTGAATTAGTGCATGATAAAACAAATATTTATTATGTTTATATGTCAGTAAACTGTTTAATACAGATTGCATCAATTTTACATAAAGAGTCTATCCAGTTGTTTATAACATTTCAAGATATTTCAACTTTTTCACATTCAACAAAATAGAGATAAAACATAAACTGAATGGAAAAACATTGGTACTGACATTTCATGGCTTTCTGCAAAGATTTAAGAGTAGGGCTAATGTTAGAACACAATAGAAAGCTCTCCTCCACCCCTCCACCCATTTGCCCTGTGTCTGGGGCAAAGACACAGGGTCCAGAGTAAGGAAACTACAAAAAAAACTCCGTGTGATCAGGGGAGCTCAAGGTCACCTGAAATGTGAGCTGCAATTTGCTTCTGGGGATTTTGCCCAACAATGGGATTAGATATCTAGAACAGAACAATTAGATACAAATACTCCCCGTCCTTGTTCCCCACTTACTGTTTTCCATCGCACTTATCACCTTCTATGTATTATATATAATATATGTATTTATTTCTACCTTCCTTCAATAATCCATCAGCTCTTTCGACCTTCCTTCAAAAATCCAATGTCTTTACTCTGTTTAAATTTAGAGTAGGTGAAATAATTTCTAGTAGTCATTTTTTGTCCTGTCAACAAACTCTTAATATTTTAAAAGTTATTTCAAATAAGTTTAATTTCTGTTGTTTTGTTGACAGAAAACAACAAAATTCTGTAAAGCATTTATCCTTCAATTAAAATATTTTTTAAAAATCTGTAAACTCCATGAATGTAGAAAACGTAATCATCTCTCTGTACTGCTGTCACCATAGAACTGACAATATTAATACATGGCATATAATAGAGACATAAAACTTTTGAAAGAATAAATTAACATTGGGAATACTAAAGACTTTGTACATGTGTCCAGAGAATATGAGAACTCAATTCCCTTCCTCAAATGTAGAAAGAAAATCATATATAATATATAAAATTAAGAATTATATAAATAGCTTATTTAGAAATAAGATAATTTATCTAAAAATTCTATATTATGTTTGTCTCTAGAAAGGCCAGAGTATTTCTCAATATTTTGTAGAATTCTTTGAATTACTCAACCATGTATTTTAATTACCTGATAAAATTTTATGAATATAAACAATTATAAACTATTATTGAAATTATTTATTGTTAAATAATTTATTTAAATTTTATAAAGAATTTATGAGTATATCACTCACTTATAAAGAATATAAATATTTAAGATTATTCAGGGATTCAAGCAATATACTATCAATATTACTATTAATTTGAGGAAGGGTATGCAAAAGACTTTACTAACAAAGGTCCATCTAGTCAAGGCTATTGTTTTTCCAGTAGTGATGTATGGATGTGAGGGTTGAACTATAAGAAAGCTGAGCACTGAAGAATTGATGCTTTTGCACTGTGATGTTGGAGAAAATTCTTGAGAGTCCCTTGGACTGCAAGGAGATTTAACCAATCCCTCCTAAAGGAAAGCAGTCCTGAATATTCATTGGAAGGACTGATGCTGAAGCTGAAACTCCAATATTTGGCTACCTGATGCGAAGAACTGACTCATTTAAAAGACCCTGACGCTGGAAAAGATTGAAGACGGGAGGAGAAGGGGACGACAGAGGATGAAATGGTTGGCTGGCATCACTGACGCAATGGACGTGAGTCTGAATAGGCTCCAGGAATTGGTGATGGACAGGGAGGCCAGCATGCTGCAATCCATGGGGTTGCTAAGAGTCAGACATGATTGAGCGACTGAACTGAACTGATGCAAAAGACTAAATGGTAGATTTTAATGGTAGATTGATCTGTTCAGTACGTTTTAATGTTTTCCTGGAAATGCCCATTTATGTTAAAGAACTGAAACATACTTGAAAGTGAAAGTGAAGTCGCTCAGTTGTGTCCAACTCTTTGCGACCCCGTGGACTATAGGCTACCAGGCTCCTCTCTCCATGGGATTCTCCAGGCAAGAATACTGGAGTGGGCTGCCATTTCCTTCTCCAGGGGATCTTCCCAACCCAGGGATCAAACCTGGGTCTCCCGCATTGCAGGCAGACGTTTTAACCTCTGAGCCACTAAGGAAGCATACTTGGGACATAGCAAATTACCTAAAATAGTACAAACACTATGATACATACTGCAATTTAACACTTAATAAGTTTTTAGAGCTTTAAAGTTATTGGTTTATGGGGTGGGAGGTGGGAGGGGGGTTCATGTTTAGGAACTCATGTACACTCGTGGTGGATTCATGTCAATGTATGGCAAAACCAATACAGTATTGTAAAATAAAGTAAAAATAAAAATTTTAAAAATAAAGTTATTGGTTTATTCTTCAGCTCTTATGTTGTTAAATATCATTGTTCCACAAAAGGAATAAAATGTATGTTTGGTACATAATTCTCTTTAACATTATACTCTGACAATTTCTTTACTAGAAAATAAAATATGTAAAATAATGGACTATGTACTGAGGACTATTTGTACCATAATATACAGGTAGCGCTGGCTAGATGACCCAATAAGTAGTTTTTCTTTCCTTGGCATTGGAAGTTTACATTTCCAGTTACATTTAAGTAGTTTGAATGAGCCAAGAAAATAATACATACACATGCATGTTTATATAAGTATTATGCAGTTAGTAAGCATTTAAAAATCTTGATGTGTTGAGTATTAAAAACAGTGCTCATCAGTCTGCTAGTGAGGTATGCATATATGGGTTGTACTAGAATTGATATTATGTCTAAAAATCCAGTGTGTCTTTACTCTGATTAAATTTAGAGTAGGTGAAATAATTTCTAGTAGTCACTTTTTGTCCTTTCAAAAAACTCCATATAATATTTTAGAAGTGATTTCAAGTAATTTTTACCTAACCATCCATTCAAATAAGGTTTGAATACACAGTGGTAAAGAATCCACCTGCCAGTGTAGAAGGCACCAGGGATGTGAGTTCAATCCCTGGGTTAGAAGGATTCCCTGGAGTAAGAAATGGCAACTCACTCCAGTACCCTTGCCTGGAAAATTCTACGGACAGAGGATTCTGGCAGGCTATAGTCCATGGGGTCACACAGTCAAATGAGACTGCACATGTAGTAAGATAAATATTGTACTATTTCCCACAGGGCAATAGTACAATTGCCCTGATTTGTACTGAAATCTGATTTCTATTGAAAATTCATTCAATAGAATAAAGTTTATTCTGATTTCTATTGAAAATTCATTTTCCTTCTATTTTCTCAAGCCAATTTATTTATTTTAATTTTTTAAATATAAATTTATTTTAATTGGAGGCTAATTACTTTACAATATTGTGTTGGTTTTGCCATACATTGTAGTTTAAAAAGGGTGAGTAACATAGAAATTTCATATTGAAAAAGGTTTTGTAGGGCAGCGCTATCCAGTATAGTAGTCACTAACCACACACGGCTGGGAAGCCCATGAAATGTGGCTACTTCAACTTGACATGGGTATAAGTGTAAAGTATACACCACGACTTGCAAAATTGATGTTAAAAACAAGGAAGGTAAACTATCTCATTAATTATTTTTTGTATATATTATATGTTGAAATAGCAATATGAGGCTGTATTGGGTGAAATTAATATAAATTACAATTAATTTCACCTACTTTTTTAATGTTGCCATTCAAAAATTCAAAATAATATGTAGTTTGCACTTATAGATCACAATGTGTTTGTACTGGACAGCACTGTATAAGATTACTGTTTTCAGCATCTTTCTCTCTCATATTAAGTATTACCAAAAATATTACAAGCTTTTTAAAGGTAATAGGAAGGTTATTGTTTACACTGCCCTCTTCCCTTGATCAAATTCAGATTCCTAACCTAGACATAATCCATCAGTAAATACTAATATCCAATTAAATAGTTAGAAAAATAGTTCCTTTCATGTTTTTTTCCCTTATTGTAACGTTGTTTCACTTTTCATATTTGTAGCACATAGGCATCTTGCAAATGTCTTATATATAATCCAGAAATTTAAAATAATTCAAATTGTATATAAATTTAATATAAATATGACAGGTTCATTTTTGTTCTCTCATTGATAATTATATCTAGCATGTTATTAAAATGTATTGGTCTGATAATCTGACCAAAAGTGGAGATTTTTCAACAGGAAATTTTTTTCATAATAACGTTATTATGAAACAGTGGTGAAATGAAGTCTCCAAGAAAGTATGGAGCCAGCTGCCATGATCAGATTCTATGTGTGTGTGTTATTCTCTCAGTCATATCCAACTCTGTGACTCTGTAGACTATAGCCCACTAGACTCCTCTGTCCATGGGATTCTCTAGACAAAAGTACTAGAGTGGGTTGCCATTCCATGCTCCAAGAGATCTTCCCGACTCAGGCATTGAACCCAGGTCTCCTGCATTGCAGGCAGATTCTTTACCATCTGAGCTACCAGGGAAGTCTACTCAGATTCTATTTTGCCCTAGTATTAGTAATCTCAATTTATTGTTCTCAGCCAAAATGACCTTTAGACAGCTTGTTACTCTGCCTGCTTATGAAACTTTCTGGCAAGGAGAGCTGAACTGCCAATAGAATTCTTCTACCTCCAGGGAAATATTGGTCTCCCCCAGGTAATGAAGCACCCACTGATATATATATATATATATATATATATTTTTTAATCCTAAGACAAAGTAAAGTACTCACAGAACATGTTATAAAACATTTTAGTTAAACTCTGCTCACTTGAAGTAATTTGTGTTTCATGTTCCATCTGATTTTACCGTCTTGCTACCTTATAATATCTGTATCTTAAGTTCTAGTCACAAAAAAGTCCAAAACATAAAGAGAAGTCCTTGAGAAGTGGATAAGGAAAGTTGACTCTACCAGGGAATAAATTCACCCTTGACTGTCCACTTGCTTTTCTCATAATGCAGTTTGAACTCAATGAACATATGTTTGCTAGTTTTCTAGAATCTGTTTCCCTGTTGTTTTTCCAGTTGCCCTGGACTTGCTTGATGGCCAAGAGTGCAAATTGAATGAAAGAGACTGCTGGCAGCATAGATTTGCACTGTGCTAGTGAAGAAACTGCCTGCTACTAAGTTTAGTTGGGAAACACAGCCAGTTTCCCCACATAATCATAGTGGGAGTAATGCTTTATAATTATTTAAAATGCAAGCCCTTCATTTTTGTGTATACATGTGTACTAAGAAACTGCATACACCCTTAATCCAAGAAAGACCAGCCAGGTTCTAATGAAAGCAGTTTTAATGACTCTAAACTCGGGCTACAATTCTCTAAAATATACAGTATATATGGTTAGAAAGAATAAAAATGTTCATGACCAAAGGTGAGACCCAATATCAGTGGCAAGATGAGAAGGCTTTTGCTTGGTTGGCTCTCTGATTCTTTTTCTGAATGTTCATTGAATTAGATTTTGATCAGAGGCAATGAGCCCACAAAAGACAATCAGATTCCAGACCTCAGAAGCTCTTGGGCATGGATGATCAAGTGGTGCAGGGATAAACCAGCTCAGTGGGTAATTAGTTCTGGAAATTAGTGAGCAAAACAGAGAGGAGAGTATTTCCAAAGATGGAATGAGGATATGGTCATAGGCCCTCTCATGTCAGTAGGTATTTTTTTAATTAATTAATTTTTTTATTGAAGGATAATTGCTTTACAGAATTTTGTTTTCTGTTAAACCTCATAATGAATCAGCCATAAGTATACATATATCCCCTCCCTCCTGAACCTGCCCCCATCTCCCTCCCCATCCCACCCCTCTAGATTGATACAGAGCCCGTGTTCAGGTTTCCTGAGCTATACAGCAAATTCCTGTTGGCTATCCATTATGCCTGTGGTAATGTCACTTTCCATGATACTCTTTCCATATATCCCACCCTCTCCTCCCTTTCCCCATGTCTGCAAGTCTATTCTCTATGTCTGTTTCTCCTCTTTTTTTTTTTTTTTTAATACCTCTTTCTGATTTCCAACAGACACCAAACTCAGGTGCCTGGATTATTTTTCAACCAGTTTCAAATACAGAGGATATAAAACTAATTTTGTCCAATTTGATGATTTGGTGAAGATGAGCATAGACTAGATAAAATTCATAGCCTCTTCCAGGTTCATAGAATGTGTTCCATGATTTCTGAATTTATCTGTGCTTATCTTTTTCACAAAGCAGTTTACCCTAAGATATACTCAGAAGTTTCAATGACTGTCAAAATTCTTATCCTTCTTATACAGTTCTTCTGGATATATACCCTCTACTGCTTCAAATAGAGTACTAAGTGTACTTGGGTGCTTAAAATATATTTTATGATATATTGGGCATTTGAAGCAATTCTCCTTTCTACTGCAGATATAAACACCATAAATTGGAAAAGACATACTCCAATTGAAAGGTCAAAAGTCCTTGTTGGCCTTTTCCTGATAGTGTTTATGAGAAAGACAGTTCTAATTTATTGGTAGAGCTAAATTTCTTGTATAGAAAACTCAGAGTGAAAGTTTGATAGTGGGACTGGAAAAAATTGTAGAGACATAAGTAAGGTTGGGGACAAGAGATGTTATTAGGAAGTTTAGAAAGTGCAAAACTATTTTAAAATACTCACTGTGAAATATGTTAAAAAATCACAGAGATCACTGAGTGTGGGGCTTAGCTGTTTATGGAAATCCTTCTCAAGATAAAGGCTCTCATCAACATAGCATTAATGTCCACACAGAGTTTACTATATTTCTCCATTCTGTTGGAGATTTATAACAACAAGGATTTTTATAAGTCTTTTTAAAGATAAGTTTTAGTTCGCAGCAAAATTGAGAGGAAAGCACAAAGATTTTCTTTATAACCCCCTGCCCACTGCCCAACATACACAGCCTCCTCTATTATCAGTATTACTCTCCAGAATGGTGCTTTTTGTTTTTTACTGAGGATGAGCATATATTGACACATCATTATCATCCAAAGTCCACCGTTTACCTTAAGTCAATAGATTACCTTGATGTTCCATGATCTATGGATTGAGACAAATGTATAATGACATAATCATCATTGTACTATCATACAGAACAGTTTCACTCCTTAAAAATCCTCATGCTCCACCTATTCATCCCCTTCTGTTCCTCGTCTTTGCCAACCACTGGTTTTCCTATTGCATCCAGAGTTTTGCTCTTTTCAGAATGTCACATATTTGGTGCCATACAGTACGTAGATTGTCTTCCTTCATTTACCGATATGAATTTAACTTTCCTTGATGTCTTTTCATGGTTTGGTAGTTTATTTCTTCTTCAAACAAAATATTGTTCCATTGCCAGCATATACCAGAGTTTGTTTCTTCATTCACCTTCTGAAAGATATCTTGGATACTCCCAAATTTTGGCAATTATGAATAAAGAGACTATATGCATTCATGCGCAGGTCTCTGAGTGAACCTAATTTTGCAACTCCTTTGCATAAATACCAAGGAGTACAATTGCTGCATCATATGTTGAGTTGTGAAAGAAACTTGCAAGCTCTCTTCCAAAGTGGCTGCACCATTTTCCATTCCCACCAGTAGTGAATGGGTGTTCCTGTTGCTCTACATCCTTGCCAGTATCTGGACTTGTCAATGTTCTGGATTTTGGCCATTTTAATAGGTGTTAGTTATATTCCACTATTGTTTTCATTTATATTTCCCTGACGGCATATGATGCAGAGCATCATTTCATAAGCTTATTGCCATCTGTATGTCTTCCTTGGGAAGGTCTCTGGTCTACTTTTTGATAGATTAGATGTTTGTTTTCTTATGGTTCAGTTTTAAGAATTTGTATATTTTGGAGAGCAGTTCTTTATTGGATGCATTTTCTTGCAGATATTATCTCCTAGTCTGTGGCTTGTCTTCTCATTTTCTTGACATTACCTTTTGTAGAGAAAAATGTTTATCTTATTGAAGTCCAGCTTATCCATCATTTCTTTTATGGATCATGCCTATTTTTTATATTTAAAAAGTCGTTGTCATACCCAGGGTCATCTAGATTTTTTTTTCCTGTGTTATCTTTTAGGACTTTTATGGCTATGCATTTTATATTTAGGTTTCTGATCCTTTGTGAGTTAACTTTTGTGAAGCATATAATATCTGTGTCTAGATTAATTTTTTTTCATGTGGAGATCCAGACGTTCCTCCACCATTTGTCGAAGACAAGACTTTAATTTCACTCATGTTTTATGTCAGTGAGGGCAGGTCAGCCAGTGCTGCTCTACCCCATCAAGTCTTCCCATTCCCGGACCCTCATTAGCAGAGGGAAAGGACTGACAGGAGGAAGAACTGATAAGAAGAGAAGCAAGGAATGTCCCTTAAGGTTTTTGATCAAGTCTAGCTCTCTGTGATTTTTCTCACATCCTACAGCCTCATATCAAGCCTGGTAATGGGGTAGAACTATGTAATGCACCATCAGTGAGACACTTGAAGTCAGATGGCAATGAGCAGGGATGTCCTCCTTTGTTAAGGAAGTGATCCAGTAACTGGGAAAAACAATACACTCTGCCACAGAGAGTATTCTAAATGCAAGAATAACGGGACTCGCAGTTTGGTCCTGGCCAAAGGAAATGGCAAGCCACTCCAGTGTTCTTGCCTGGAGAATCCCAGGGATGGCGGAGCCTGGTGGGCTGCCATCTATGGGGTTGCACAGAGTCAGACATGACTGAAGCGACTTAGCAGCAGCAGCAGCACACCCCCTCCAGATCCAACCAGTCCATCCTAAAGGAGATCAGTCTTGAATGTTCATTGGAAGGACTGATGTTGAAGCTGAAACTCCAATACTTTGGCCACCTGATGCGAAGAGCTGACTCATTTGAAAAGACCCTGACGATGGGAAAGATTGAGGGCAGGAGGAGAAGGGGACGACAGAGGATGAGATGGTTGGATGGCATCACCGACTCAATGGACATGAGCTTGAGTAAACTCCAGGAGTTGGAGATGGACAGGGAGGCCTGGCGTGCTACAGTCCATGGGTTCGTAAAGAGTCAGACACAACTGAGAGACTGAAACTGAACTGATACCCCTCCTATTGTTTTAGGTTAATATCAGAACTTAAGAAAACTTCAGAGATAGAGCTATCTAAAAGGAATTTGCATAAAGGGGATGAAATCTCAGTGGTTCTCAAAGGACACCTGGACTCTCTAAGGACTCACAGCCACGGGCAGAACTATCACTGTGGGAGCAAATGATACTGAGACTAGTTTCCAGCTTTCACTTCAAGAGTAACTACAAAGGCTCCAAAACACACAGTAGTAAAGAGTCATACATAATCCTACCCCAGTTACACAGAGCATGACAGCTGCGAAAACCTAGGAATCATCTCTGTAAATAATTAAAAATATTATATGTAGCTGAAAGGATGAAGTGAAAATTGAACAGATCATTGGTGTTATTAATTCAAAGGAATGTAGGAAACAAATATTGTTTACTAATATTTTTACCTTCAGATAATTTGCCATCCTAAGGTGATAAATTTTGTAATAACAATACAGAGTAATGGGGATGTGAGGCTGAATGTGGAAAATCTATGTAGAACAACATTTATTAGAGTTTTGAATGTAACACATAGTAGAGATTAGAACAAGTTAAAATAAATAGAAGAGCCTAAACATTATTCTATACATTAACATTTTAAATTATAAGTCAGTGGTCTGGTAGCTCACATTGGGTTTTAAGCAATTAGGGAAAAATTCTCAAACTGTACAATGCAGAGAAACCATTTAGGAAACTTGTTTAAAATACTTATTTCCCAGAACTCCCCAGGCAGTGGCTCAGACATGTTAACTCAGCAGACCTAATGGAGTCTGGTTGCCTAGACTTTAATAAGCACTTGTGAGATATGACCATGTTTTTGAGAAATAGTGAAGGGTAGAAACAAAAATCAGATCTTCTAAATGCTTTTTTTTTTTTTAGATTAACACCTAATAGTATTCCAGGGAAGCTTCTTTTTATAAGATAATTATGAAAACATCATAATTAATAAAGACTGAATAATGACTTACTTTGCATAAATTCATTTTATCTGGTTTTGAAGTTTTAAAAACCACTTTTTATTATGAAAACCACTAATTATGCTCCAGTCAAAAGCATGTAATATACTGAAATTTTAACATTGGGTTTGGCACATTATATGTACAGTACAATTTCATAAAAGTAATTTTATATTTGAATGTTATATACATTTTTGTGATACAGAAGATAGACATTTAAAAAATAATAAAATACTCTGACATCAAAAAGAAATATATCAAATCACAAGAGACAAGTTGTCTTTTTTAGTAATATAACCACTACATGCACATTTTGCCAAATGTACCCACTTATTAAAATTTCATTTAATATGGTTAAAATATTCCACATGGTGTGGTCACTCACACTCACCCAGAGCCAGACATCTTGGAATGTGAAGTCAAGTGGGCCTTAGAAAGCATCACTACAAACAAAGCTAGCGGAGGTGATGGCATTCCAGTTGAGCTATTTCAAATTCTGAAAGATGATGCTGTGAAAGTGCTGCACTCAGTATGTCAGCAAATTTGGAAAACTCAGCAGTGGCCACAGGACTGGAAAAGTCAGTTTTCATTCCAAACCCTAAGAAAGGCAATGTCAAAGAATGCTCAAACTACCACACAATTGCACTCATCTCACATGCTAGTAAAGTAATGCTCAAAATTCTCCAAGCCAGGCTTCAGCAATACATGAACTGTGAACTTCCAGATGTTCAAGCTGGTTTTAGAAAAGGCAGAGGAACCAGAGATCAAATTGCCAACATCTGTTGGATCATTAAAAAAGCAAGAGTGTTCCAAAAAACATCTATTTCTGCTTTATTGACTATGCCAAAGGCTTTGATTGTTTGTATCACAATAAACTGGAAAATTCTGAAGGAGATGGGACTACAAGACCACCTGACCTGCCTCCTGAGAAACCTATATGCAGATCAGGAAGCAACAGTTAGAACTGGACATGGAACAACAGACTGGTTCCAAATAGGAAAAGGAGTACATCAAGGCTGTATATTGTCACCCTGCTTATTTAACTTCTATGCAAAGTACATCATGAGAAAAGCTGGGCTGGAAGAAGCACAAGCTGGAATCAAGATTACCGGGAGAAATATCAATAACCTCAGATATGCAGATGGCACCACCCTTATGGCAGAAAGTGAAGAAGAACTAAAGAGCCTCTTGATGAAAGTGAAAGAGGAGAGTGAAAAAGTTGGCTTAAAGCTCAACATTCAGAAAACTAAGATCATGGCATCTGGTCCCATCACTTCATGGGAAATAGATGAGGAAACAGTGGCTGACTTTATTTTTTTGGGCTCCAGAATCACTGCAGATGGTGACTACAGCCATGAAATTAAAAGATTCTTACTCCTTGGAAGAAAAGTTTTGACCAACCTATACAGCATATTCAAAAGCAGAGACATTACTTTGCCAACAAAGGTCCATCTAGTCAAGGCTATGGTTTTTCCCGTGGTCATGTGTGGATGTGAGAGTTGGACTGTGAAGAAAGCTGAGCACTGAAGAACTGATGCTTTTGAACTGTGGTGTTGGAGAAAATTCTTGAGAGTCCCTTGGACTGCGAGAAGATGCAACCAGTCCATCCTAAAGGAGATCAGTCCTGGGTGTTCATTGGAAGGACTGATGTTCAAGCTGAAACTCCAGTACTTTGGCCACCTCATGCGAAGAGTTGACTCATTTGAAAAGACCCTGATGCTGGGAAAGATTGAGGGCGGGAGGAGAAGGCGACAACAAAGGATGAGATGGTTGGATGGCATCACCAACTCAATGGACATGGGTTTGGGTAAACTCCAGGTGTTGGTGATGGACAGGGAGGCCTGTCATGCTGCAACCCATGGGGTTGCAAAGAGTTGGACACGACTGAGCAACTGAACTTAATATTCTACAAAGGTTTGAATTAGTATGAGTGAATTTTAATGCTTATCAAAATGCTTGCCTTAGTGAAGTATTCTATCATGTCTGGATGTTAAAGCATAGTTTGTATTTAGGGTAGAAAATACATATTTTATATAATATATATTTCAGTATCACAATTTTATTTTTATCTCCTTGCTTAGTATTTAATGGACACATCCACAATTTGGAGACTTTAATGCTCTATCTCAACAACTGATATGATAGAACTAGAAGGAAAATCAGCAAGAAAATATCAGGATCAGCTTGTCGGTTCTGGCTGACATTTATTACAGAAGACTATCTTTCTTTTTTTTTATTTTTAGAAGACTATCTTTCAAAAGAAGAGGATACATATTCTTTTCAAGTACCCACAGAAAATATGCAAAAATAAGCTGAATCTTGTTACATAAAATGAACCTCAAAAAATTTAGAAGAATTGAAATCATATAGAATGATAACAGGGAATATCCCAACCAACTCAAAAATACAGTTGGAATTAATCCATGGTTCAAAGAGAAGGTCTCAAGAAAAAGTTTTGAAAATACATTGAACTGAACAATAATTAAAATACAATATACCAAGATTGTGGCATAGTGCTTACCTGAGAGAAATTTTTATAGCACTAAATGTTTGCACTAGAACAGGGAAATATCACATGATTTACTTCTTATCAGCTTTCTTCTGCATTGATTGACATGTTGAAGGGATTTTTTTTTCTTTATCCTGTTATTATGGTGGATTATATTGATGGAAGGTTTAAATATTGAACCAACCTTCCATTCTTGGAATAAACCACCTTTGTCCAGGTATATAATTCTTTTTATGTATTGTTAAAATTTATCTGCTAATATATAAGGGATAGTGGTTGCAGATCTTCCTTTTTTACAGTCTTTGCCTCCCTTTGGTATCAGGGTAAATCAGCTTCATAAAATTAATCCAGAAGTATTTTATTTTCTTCTATTTTCTGAAGTAGGTTATATAGAATTTGGTATTAATATTTAAGTGTTTGGTAGAATTCTCCAATGAACTAACTGGGTCTGGATATGTTTAGGCAAGGGCATTTAAATTGCAAATAAAATTTCCTTAATAAGGCTATTCCAGTTATCTCTTTAATTTTGGATTAGGTATGGTAACCTGTACTTTTGAAAAATTGGTCCTTTCCATCTAAGTTGTAAAATTTATGTATATGGAGTTGTTACTAGTATACATTCCTTTATTATCATTTTGATGTCTGCAAGGTCTTTAGTAACACCCCATTTCATTCCTGATATTATTTGAGTCAAAACTAATTGTCAGTCCTGCCTGTGACTTGTAAATTTTATTGATCAAACTGATGTCAAAATGAACTGTAAATGGTAAAACTATAACATTTTAAGGAATAAATATAGACTAAAATCTTTGGCATTCAAGCAATTGATAAATTGGACTTCCTCAAAATTAAAAATGCTTGCTCTGTGAAAGATTCTTTTTTTTTTTTCATTTTTTATTTTATTTATTTATTTATTTAATTTTATTTTTACTTTATTTTACTTTACAGTATTGTATTGGTTTTGCCGTACATTGACATGAATCCACCATAGGTGTATACGAGCTCCCAATCCTGAATCCCCCTCCCACCTCCCACCCCATATCATCTCTCTGGATCATCCCCATGCATCAGCCCCAAGCATCCTGTATCCTGTATCGAACATAGACTGGCACTTTGTTTCTTACATGATAGTATACATGTTTCAATGCCATTCTCCCAACTCATCCCACCCTCTCCCTCTCCCTCTCCCTCAGAGTCCAAAAGTCCATTCTATACATCTGTGTCTCTTTTGCTGTCTTCCATACAGGGTTATCATTACCATCTTTCTAAATTCCATATACATGTGTCAGTATACTGTATTGGTGTTTTTCTTTCTGGCTTACTTCACTCTGTATAATCGGCTCCAGTTTCATCCATCTCATTAGAACTGATTCAAATTTATTCTTTTTAATGGCTGAGTAATACTCCATTGTGTATATGTACCACAGCTTTCTTATCCATTCATCTGCTGATGGACATCTAGGTTGTTTCCATGTCCTGGCTATTATAAGCAGTGTTGCAGTGAACATTGGGGTACATGTGTCTCTTTCAATTCTGATTTCCTCGGTATGTATGCCCAGCAGTGGGATTTCTGGGTCATAAGGCAGTTCTAGTTCCAGTTTTTTAAGGAATCTCCACACTGTTCTCCATAGTGGCTGTACTAGTTTGCATTCCCACCAACAGTGTAAGAGGGTTCCCTTTTCTCCACACCCTCTCCAGCATTTATTGCTTGTAGACTTTTGGATCGCAGCTATTCTGACTGGTGTGAAATGGTACCTCATTGTGGTCTTGATTTGCATTTCTCTGATAATGAGTGATGTTGAGCATCTTTTCATGTTTGTTAGCCATCTGTATGTCTTCTTTGGAGAAATGCCTATTTAGTTCTTTGGCCCATTTTTTGATTGGGTCGTTTATTTTTCTGGAGTTGAGCTGCATAAGCTGCTTGTATATTTTTGAGATTAGTTGTTTGTCATTGCTTCATTTGCTATTGTTTTCTCCCATTCAGAAGGCTGTCATTTCACCTTACTTATAGTTTCCTTTGTTGTGCAGAAGCTTTTAATTTTAATTAGATCCCATTTGTTTATTTTTGCTTTTATTTCCAGAATTCTGGGAGGTGGATCATAGAGGATCCTGCTGTGATTTATGTCAGAGAGTGTTTTGCCTATGTTCTCCTCTAGGAGTTTTATAGTTTCTGGTCTTATGTTTAGATCTTTAATCCATTTTGAGTTTATTTTTGTGTGCGGTGTTAGAAAGTGATCTAGCTTCATTCTTTTATAAGTGGTTGACCAGTTTTCCCAGCACCACTTGTTAAAGAGATTGTCTTTACTCCATTGTATATTCTTGCCTCCTTTGTCGAAGATAAGGTGTTCATAGGTGTGTGGATTTATCTCTGGGCTTTCTATTTTGTTCCATTGATCTATATTTCTGTCTTTGTGCCAGTACCATACTGTCTTACTGACTGTGGCTTTGTAGTACAGCCTGAAGTCAGGCAAGTTGATTCCTCCAGTTCCATTCTTCCTTCTCAAGATTGCTTTGGCTATTCGAGGTTTTTTGAATTGCCATACAAATCTTGAAATTATTTGTTCTAGTTCTGTGAAAAATACCGCTGGTAGCTTGATAGGGATTGCATTGAATTTGTAGATTGCTTTGGGTAGTATACTCATTTTCACTATATTGATTCTTCTGATCCATTAACATGGTATATTTCTCCATCTATTAGTGTCCTCTTTGATTTCTTTCACCAGTGTTTTATAGTTTTCTATATATAGGTCTTTAGTTTCTTTAGGTAGATATATTCCTAAGTATTTTATTCTTTTTGTTGCAATGGTGAATGGAATTGTTTCCTTAATTTTTTTCTACTTTCTCATTATTAATGTATAGGAATGCAAGGCATTTCTGAGTGTTGATTTTATATCCTGCAACTTTACTATATTCATTGATTAGCTCTAATAATTTTCTGGTGGAGTCTTTAGGGTTTTCTATGTAGAGGATCATGTCATCTGCAAACAGTGAGAGTTTTACTTCTTCTTTTCCAAATTGGATTCCTTTTATTTCTTTTTCTGCTCTTATTGCTGTGGCCAAAACTTCCAGAACTATGTTGAATAGTAGCAGTGAAAGTGGGCACCCTTGTTTTGTTCCTGACTTTAGGGGAAATGCTTTCAATTTTTCACCATTGAGGATAATGTTTGCTGTGGGTTTGTCATATATAGCTTTTATTATGTTGAGGTATGTTCCTTCTATTCCTGCTTTCTGGAGAGTTTTTATCATAAATGGATGTTGAATTTTGTCAAAGGCTTTCTCTGCATCTATTGAGATAATTATATGGCTTTTATTTTTCAATTTGTTAATGTGGTGAATTACATTGATTGATTTGCAGATATTGAAGAATCCTTGCATCCCTGGGATAAAGCTCACTTGGTCATGGTGTATGATCTTTTTAATGTGTTGTTGGATTCTGATTGCTAGAATTTTGTTGAGGATTTTTGCATCTATGTTCATCAGTGATATTGGCCTGTAGTTTTCTTTTTTTGTGGCATCTTTGTCAGGTTTTGGTATTAGGGTAATGGTGTCCTCATAGAATGAGTTTGGAAGTTTACCTTCCTCTGCAATTTTCTGGAAGAGTTTGTGTAGCATAGGTGTTAGCTCTTCTCTAAATTTTTGGTAGAATTCAACTGTGAAGCCGTCTGGACCTGGGCTTTTTTTTTGCTGGAAGATTTCTGATTACACTTTCAATTTCCATGCTTGTGATGGGTCTGTTAAGATTTTCTATTTCTTCCTGGCTCAGTTTTGGAAAGTTGTACGTTTCTAAGAATTTGTCCATTTCTTCCACGTTGTCCATTTTATTGGCATATAATTGCTGATAGTATTCTCTTATGATCCTTTGTATTTCTGTGTTGTCTGTTGTGATCTCTCCATTTTCATTTCTAATTTTATTGATTTGATTTTTCTCCCTTTGTTTCTTGATGAGTCTGGCTAATGGTTTGTCAATTTTATTTATTCTTTTAATTGAACAGAAAGAAACTATAGACTAGAAGAAAATATTTGCAAATCACCTTATGGACTGAAATACATTTCTCCCCCACCCAATTCATATGTTGCAGTTCTTACTCTTAGTCCCTCAAAATATGACTATATTAGGAAAAAGTCTTCAAGGAGGTAATTAACTTAAAAGGAGGTTTATTCTTCAGAATAGCTAATCCCATTTAAGAGATGGTGTCTGTCTTCCCAGATTTATTTTTGATCTGCACATTTCTCATTTTCAGATCAATTTTTTTTAAACTGTCATTTGCCATGTAATACTCTGAAGGTAGGTTTAGGGGGCATTCTGACTCTAGATGGGAAGAAAATAGCTTCACTGTTACATTTTGATATGTTTTCACAGAGATCTCTGAATCTAGGTACTTCCTGGGTCACTGTGTTTAAAGATCCTCTTTCCCTTCCCTCTGCTGCTAAAAGGTTTGCTGTTTGACTATGTTATGCTCTTCCTGTAGTGGTGTGTATACAGCCTTTGAAAGGGCATTGTAGCATAGAGTAGAACCAGGGAAACTGTTGATAGGTAACCCGTAGTTACGGTTTCCCAGGTGGCTCAGTGTTAAAGAATCTGCCTGCCATTGCTGGAGACCCGGGAGATGCAGGTTCTATCCCAGCGTTGAGAAGATCCCCTAGAGTAGGAAATGGCAACCCATTGCAGCATTCCTGCCTGGAAAATTACATGGACAGAGGAGCCTAGCAGGCTACAGTCCATGGGGTTGCAAAGAGTCAGACACAACTGACTTACTGAGCACATATGCAACCTATGTTATCTTTAATATAAACATGAACAAAGGAATTATAGCCAGATAGACTTAGCAACTGCCACTTAAGTTCGGATTTCTTTTCTTTGTCTTCCTTTTTGTTTTGTTTACTTTGGTTATCTGAATAAAGAATAAAGCTGCCAACAACTGTGAGAAGACAGCACCCTAGATTCATATGAAGTTTCACACTTGACTGAGCTCTTCCTTCATTATCCACTTAAATAAAATAGTACTGTATTTAGGTGTTTATCATTCCCATTGTATAAATGAAGAAGGAGGGCCTAGGGAAAATGAAGTGATATATATAAAGTTACTCCAGTTGTAATTGACAGAGGCATCTCTTAAATGTGAATTTTCTTTCCATACCCCATATAACAATACTTTCCTAAAAAGACCTTAGTCAAGCAACATAATAAAATGAGTTGGTCAAACAACATAATAAAAAGACTTGGTCAAGCAACACAATAACTCCATTCTTTCCATGGCTGAATGCTCAAATATTATGTCTATGCATTCTGTAATAAAAAAATAAAATGAAGAACTATTCTCAAAAGAGTTGCACGGAGTTACCAGGGCATGTTGCTGGAAAATAAGAGATCTGTCTTTTCAATGACAGTATGTGCAGCATGTTTCTTGTTCAAATGTGACCCTGGAAGTATATATTGTGAGATTGGAAAACTCTTATATTTTGAGCATTTCTTAATAAGCAATTTCTCAAGGCTATTTATGTATCAGAGTTTGCTATTTCTTCCTTTTGCTGCTTGAGCTCTAAATTCAGGAAACATATAGCTTAAAGGAGGCTTAGGAAGGGATAAGCAATTCCAAATGATTAACTAAACAAGATAATGTAATCAGTATGTCTCTGGTCTCCTGATAGCAAATAATACAGAGAATTAACAATTAACAAGAAAATATAGTGACCTCATTCATGATCAGTAATAATGCTATCTGGACCGAATGAGGTCCTTGACTTGACTGTTTACAGTTGCTTTGGAATTTTATCTCTCATAAATTTTTTTCAACTCTGGAGAATTTCATTTAACTCTTATTAGACCGTACTAAGAATTAACCACTGTAAATGGTAATGAAATTACAGACATCTTGAACCATAGCTGACCCTAGAGTTTACATAGGAAACAAGAAGCAGAGAGTAAAAGGCAATTATAGAAAACTTATGTTACATTGAAGGGCTGGGATTTGCACAATACATACCAATTCTATCAAGATACCAATTCCTCAGCTATAATCGGATCTTGTATATGTGTGTACACACGTAGAATGCTTAAATCGTTAGTTATTCTAGTGAGTGAGGATTCTGATCCAACAGATGTTATGCAAAACCTGACTCTTTTAGCAGATATCTTACTTGAAAATGTTTTTCTAAAATTCACCACACATTTCTGCTTGTAGAGTTTCCCTCCTTTGTCATTGTAAAAGATAAGGGGTATAAGATGTAATGACTAAAGACTTTGCCTTTGGCCAGTGAATTCAATGATTATGCCAAGAGTAAATCATTCCATCCCTGTCTGGAAACCTGTTGTCTAACGCTTTATTCCTCATATCATGTCACTGATAATAAAAGTAATGAAACGAATGGATTTTTTCATATTCACATGATGTGGGCTGCTGCTACTCCTTTTCTATATTCTGCTACTTCTCACCTCCTGGTTGATAAGCCATCCACACAGAATTGTTGACATTGCTCTCAAAATCCTGTGCTTGTGGTGGCTTTTTTCTTTTGCCCTCATGCTGTCCGTCCCCCAACCCACCCCTGACTTTTTTGCCTTGCGTCTTTCTCTCAACTTTTAAGACTCAGTTTCAGGTTGATCACATCTGGAAATGTGATACTCCCTGGAGGGTGCCCAGGCTGCCATTGCTGGTGCTCTCAGTCTTTTTCATTCTAGATTGTAACACCTACTTGTTGTTCTGTTAGCCTATTAGATGTATAGCTCCTTGGAGGGAAGAATTGTGATTTCGGCATCTCTGTCTTCCTGATGCTTAACACGATATCTGGCACAATGTTATGTGTAAAAGATATCTGATAAATCTTAACATCTGGCTAGTCTTACTCATTTGTTTTTCACAATGGATTTTTATATGATTTTTTAAATTGAGGTATAGTTAATCTACAGTGTTAATTTCAAATGTAAAGTGATTCACATATATATATATATTCAGTTGAATATATATATATTTTTTTTCAGATTCTTTTCCATTATAGGTTATTGAAAAATATTGAGTATAGTCCCCTGTGTTATATATTAGGTTATATATATAGTAGTGTGTGTGTGTTCATCCAAATTCCTAATTTATCTCTACACCCACACTCCCCCTCCCTTGGTATCCGTAAGTTTGGTTTTGAAGTCTATGACTCTCTTTCAGTTTTGTAATGTTATGTATCATATATTTAGATTCCACAGGTAAGTGATATGGAGATATCTTTCTCTGTATGTCTTACTTCACTTTATATGATCATCTCTAGGTCCATCCATGTTGCTGCAATTGGCATTATTTCATTCTTTTTATGGCTGAATAATATTCAATATTGTGTGTGTCCAAAGATGTGTGTACACATCCTCTTCATCCATTTATCTGCTGATAGACATTTAGGTTACTTCTATGTCTTGGCTATTGTAAATAGTGCTGCTATGAACATTGGGGTGCGTGTGTCTTTTCAAATTATAGAGTTTTCTTCAGATATATGCCCAGGAGTGGGACTGCATGATCATATGTTAGCTCTATTTTTAGGTTTTTAAAGACCCTTCATACTGTTCTCTATAGTAGCTCTACCACTTTACATTCCCATCAATCATGCAGGACAGTTCCCTTTTCTTTTTACCTTTTTCTTTAAAATACAGAGCTTATAGACTCCCAGTATGTTACCTTATTGAACTTTGAGAAGTAGTTCGAGAAGAATGAAAACACTAAAGTTCAGAGAGTGAGCATTTCACATTAGTTGGGTGTTGAAGCTTAGGCTTGAAAATAAGTTTTCTGTACACTGAGATAAACAAAACTAAAAAATAAAAAAGCAGCAGCTTCCTTTAGTACCACTTAACATACAAGGACTGTGGACAAGACATTTAAAAATATTTTATTTACCCCTCCTGACAACTCTGCAGAGGGAGGCATAGAATACATTTCCCCTGTCTTCCAAGTGAGACCATTGAAGTTTGGAGAGCTTATATGACCCTCACAAAATGGTATGCATAATAAACAGAAGGGCTGACAATCAAGCCCTGTTCTGACCCATTCCAAATCTGTGCACTGAAGCATGAGACCATATAACTTCTTAAATCATGCCTTCTTTAACGTGGATATTACTACTCCTCCAAAATATTAGTCCATCCCTTGTACCTGCTGGTCAAGTTCAGCAAACAGCCCTGTTTGGTAAGGTAGCACTAGGCATTGAATGAAATATGATTAATGTTTATTATTGATGAGGATCTGGGGCCCCAGCAGGAAAGCAAGAGATCCAACTTATGGGAATTATTAAATTTAGCACTTGCCTAAACGTTAGACTGTACCAAATATTCCCCTTGTGACTGACATCCAAACTATATAAAGAACTGTAATTAAATAATGAAAATAACATGCAAATAAGAAATGAGCAAAAATTTAACAGAAATAACAAAAAAGAAGATATACAAATGGTCAATAAGCATATTTTAAGAGGTTTATCAGCACTAATAGTCAAATTGCAAATGAAAATCATAATGAGATAGCACAATGTACCCACTAAAATAGCTAATATTAAAGACTGATCACAACTAAAAGTTTGGCAAGGATGTGATATGACTAGAATTCTCATATCGCTGGTGAGAATCTACAGTAAAGAAGCCACTTTGGAAAGTTAAAAACTTTCTATTAAGAATACACCTCATTGTGTAACAGCAGTGCTACTCCTAAGGATTCATCCAAGAGAAATTGAAAAAGAACACTGGTTTACAAAAAATAGGTATGGATATACATATAGATATAAACATACATACACATCCCTTTGCTTCTGATATATAACATGGATACAATATATAACTTACTTTTGGGTAATACTTTTGAAAAATCAATTTGACCCATGGTCATGTTCAGATATTAAATAATTTTATTCTAATTCACACACATACACAAACAAAATTGGGCTTCCCTGGTGGCTCAGTGATCAAGAATCCACTTGCAATGCAGGAGACATAGGAGATATGGGTTTGATCCCTGGGTCTGGAAAATCCCCTGGAGGAGGCATGGCAACCCACTCCAGTATTCTTACCTGGAGAATCCCATGAACAGAGGAGCCCGGTAGGCTACGGTCCATGGGGTCACAGGGTCACAAAGAATCAGACACGACTGAAGTGACTAAGCACACACTAAAAATTACTTCTGGATTAAGGATACATCCAGAGATTTTTCACTCTACAGAGAAGCTCTTGCTACATTTTAATTCTCTAGCTTTTTTATTTTATTCCTACTGCAACCAAATGTTTATTTTCTTCCTGTCATCAGATTCCTTAAACATTTATCAATTTAGATGTTAGAGAAAATAATAAATTATTTTGTTTTAGAAGCTCAAAGTGTATTAAAAAGCCAAAAGCAAAAACCTCTGGGAAATGATTTGGGGCTGGAAATCATTTTCTCCTTCTTCCTTCAATTTGTACGAACATTGAGGATTGGTTATAGGTAGGTAATTTGGGGAAATCATTCATTGCTATTTTGTAGTGACTGCGATTTTTCATTCGAAATAATGTTTTTCAAATTGCTATAAAATGTGTTGAAAATACATAAATGATATATAAATCCCCAAATGATTATTTCATAAAATGAACATAAAATGTAAGTTTAAGTGATCTGATTCCTAGATGACTTCTCAATATCTACATTTAGCTCTTACAAATGGCACAAATATAAAGTGAGGGCTTTTAGTCTATGAGGAAAACAAATAAAAGAAAAAAATATGCTATTTACTAAAATAATAAAACCATTCACTTTTAAGCTAAAAAAACCACAAAAACCTGTTCTCTCAAAAAAGCAATATTACTCATAATACAATTTCTACATAAATTCCTATAGTGATCCTATAATTGGACAGCGAACAATTAGGTGTGTTCTATTCCTTTAGAATTTATTGTATTCTGCCTACTGTCAGTTGAAGAGTCTAAACATAAATTATTGTGCTTTATACCTTTCCAAAATTATCAGAAACTCATTTCAAACATTTTATGACCTCCCAAAGACCTACTTTCAGTTGATTCTAACAAACCCTAACTCCTAACAACTCAGAAGAGTAAATTATACCCCAAAATTTCCTAATTCATTGATTTTTATTATAATAAAGGGAAGGGCTTGGAACCCAGTTAAAGTACTGTCTGCTATAAATTGATGTCACATGTTATCTTCAAGCTTCAGAAAAGTGGAGCCCTTATAAACCATGTAGTGGTTTCTGTTCAAATATTTATAATACATTTTGCTGTGAGCATGGGACTCTAGGACATGAATTTTAAAATAAAGCTATAGACTGATCAATTAATAAACAGTGAGAAATGATCTTTTCCTTTCTTTCTAGCTGTTGATAAGTTTCTCTTCTACACAGATCACATTAAGGCAGTGAGATCCTTGTTTCCCATACCAAAGAGTGCTTGTTATTCTGTTCTTGAAGCTGCCCCAGCAGCCAGTGACCTGTTTGAGAACCTGAGTTGACAAGCTCCACAGGTGTCCTGGCTTAATGTTGCTCTGGAGTGCTTTTAATAGATACTTTATCTACTCTGGCAAAGAAAAATAGGGCAAACAATCAGACAACTATCTTCTCTAATCTGAGCCGAATACTTAACATAAGTCAAGGGTAAAGGAAAACTGCTCCTTTTACACTGCCCTGAGATGCCAGTGGAGGGCTGCCCTTCACTTTATATTTATTTATCATACACATAGGCAGCAACCAGTGCATTAAATAAGCTAGACTGAGAAAAATAATAAAGAGGCTTTCGCAAACACCATAATCAGAAGCATTTGGAAATCTTATGAAAAGAAAATCAATAATAGATTCTGCTTTAAAGATGAAGCCTTTAAAATATTTGATTTTTATGGAGCTATATTTGATTGAGTAAAATTTGTGACTAAATTATCCTAAAATAATAAACAGAAAAAATTATAATTAACCTCAGAACGTTATTCTTTGCAGACATCAAAAATAAATCCTGATGAACAAAATAAGAAAATGTTTAGTATTATATGATGCACATAAATTCAAATACATTTTGAAATCAAATATATTGTGACTTTTTTATAGATAAGTTTTTGTCACTATTGCCTGACTAACGTGGCCAAGGTTATAGGGGAAAATCATGACAAGATTATATGCAAAGAATTTCTAAAGTGTGAAAGAGGTAATGTGTTTAGTTATGTTCCTATTTACAGATGACTGCAAGGTTGTGCAAAGTATTATCCTCTACCCACAGTTATCAAGCAGCAAAATCAAGGATGAGCTGCCTAAGGAGACACTCAAACTTAGGGCAAAATGTAGAAAAATGTGAGTCTGGGTCTGATTTTCTGTACTTGGTGTGTGATTCTCTTACTGGGTATTTAAAGTGCTGTATATACTGTCTCCAGACTACCATTGAGATGGACTTGGATACAGGCAAAGAAAGAATCCAGCAAGGGTCAATGGATAGGAATGGTCCAAACATCTTTCTTCCCTCCTTGGAAACAGAACAACTCCATCCATTATACAGAGAACTAGATGCACAGAGACCTGAGTGTAAAATGCCAAAATTCTTCTTGGTGCACAAAGAAGACAAACAAAATTTATCTTTTCAAAATTTATCCTAAGTATGTGATGTCTAGAAAAACAGCACAGCTGGCAGCCACTTAAACTGCAAAATAATACCACTCCACAAATAAGCAGAATTTAGACTTTGCAGCAGAATATAAGACAATGAGCGAAAAAGTAACTTCTTTATTTCTAAGCTTGAGGAATAGGTATTTCTTAATAATACAGGTGGCGCTAATGGTAAAGAATCCTCCTGCCAGTGCAGAAGACTCAAGAGATGCAGCTTCAATCCCTGGGTCAGGAAGATCCCCTGGAGGAGGAAATGGCATCCCACTCCAGTATTCTTGCCCAGAAAATTCCATGGGCAGAGGAGCCTGGCGGGCTACAGTCCATGGGGCAGCAGAGAGTTGTACATGACTGAGCATATATTTCATCATTAATCAATAACACTGTTAAAACAACTTATATCCAAAATCAACTTATAGTCCAAATAAAGCATGACAATTATTTTAGGCTAACTAAAACAAGAGAGTAAAGAATTGATAGTTTCAAAACCTCAAATTCATGACCAGAAAATTTACCAAACTCTCCAGCCCCTTAAACCATGTCAGTGCCTTTCCATGTACTGCCAACCTTGTTAAAGTGCTCAGAAAAGTATTATTCTGCATCCCCTTTGAACAGTTAGGCTTAGAAAATAACTAACTCTTGTGGAAGTGATGGGCTGGAGTCTTTTGTAATAAAACGGGTATATATAATTTGGGATTAGTATTATCTAGGGGAAAAGCATTCTAGCATGATGGATTAAGTAAATGCCTTACGCACACATGCTACTAAGTCACTACCTTATGAAAGAAAATCAAACAGACTCATAACATTGACCTCCTTCAGGTTTAATGAGCCAAGGAAAACCTCCGTATGTCCTATTTAGGGGTCACTGCCATTATAAAAATATCATTAAATATCCAGTTCAAGGGTAAATTTGAGAAATGACTATTTAAACAACACAGATGGGCATCTAGCTGAAACTTTGATTAGAAACCCTTAAACTGCCAACCTACTATCTTTCCTTTAATTTTTAATCATGTTTTATTTATTTATCTTTCTTTTGATTTTAGTCTTTATTCAAGACAAGTTTGTGCTATATATCTTGGTATAAAATAGACTTCATCTCAGCTTTCCTTCCAGTTTTGGAAAAACACTATATGGTTACAAATAATTTTTAAAGTTTTGTCCCCATATTTTTTTTTAATAAGTAAGCTTATTTCAAATGACCTAGACAGATGAAAAAGAAAGAAAAAAATAACTATTAGTATGTATGAAGTTCATGCATGGCTTCAAGGGAAAATGCTTTTATTTGAAAGGGTACAACTACACATCATTATACTTTCCATCTCATTTATTTATGTAGATGCTATTTTTTTAAAAAAAGGCTCTACTAGGAAAGTAAGTATTGCAGTTTTTATCTTCCTTTACAGTCATGGATTATTTTGTAATCCAGTGAAATCTAAGGGACTAATTGCCAGAAAAAATGCACTTAGTCACTTTTTACAAAATATTGCATATATTTTCAGAAGGCTTGTGAAATACATAGGCTCCAGTTAAGAGTTCCCAAACATGAGCAGGAAAACATTCTATCAAACCTCTCTTTCGGATTATAAAACAAAAGGAAAACAGATTAATGGGTTATGGGCAAGCCCTCTACTGTAACAACAACAAAAAGTGTTGATTTGTTTGGATAGAAATAAAAACCAGAATTCCAGAGTGTGATTTAATTACACAAAGAAAAGCCAATTTAGTTAGGAATGCCTAAAGTCAAGACTGCCTTGTATCTTAAATACAAAGTTTAGATAACTTGCCAATTTTAAAGTTATTCTCCAGCAGAAATTATAAAAATTGAAGCTCAGTAAATGACTCATATTTCCTGTTTTGTATTTTCACTTTGAATCCATATAATCAGGCTAAGCCATAAAAATATGTTCTTTGGTGATATGATGCATAATAGAAATAGCATGGGTTTTGAAATTGGTACAAATTCCAGCTCTGCTACTTATTAACAAAGTGACTTTGAGCATACCTGAAGTTCAATTTCCTCTTTTGAAAAATATTGGATAATAATATCTAACTTTAGTTCTATTAGGAGGATTAGCGATAGCTGTATGAAACATCCTGGCCTATTACCAAGGATTACAATTCATTTTTCATAATTCAAACAATTAGGGTTAAGATTCATTTTAATTTAGCATTACATTCACAGGAATAAATCTATCTTGATTTATTAGAAATACAGTGTCTTAACTCTTCAAATAACTCTTTCTTCTTAGTATTCATTGGACAAAATGCCATCCCTGATTTTCTCTCTCTAATAGAAAATATTTAAGCTCATCATAGATCCATGGACAAACCTGATAAAAAGTCAAATGTACCTCATTATTTTTTGCTACTGAAAATCATGATTTATATTTAGAGTGCTTCAGTATTATGGCCATATTGGTGTAATGACCATGTATCACTTCACCCAAATGTGACTCTCTTAGATTCATAAATTGACTAAAATTCACCACAGGACCTCTCACTCACCCCAGCCCTCCTGCAAGTAAATTCTATTTTCTAGTTGTAAATAGGGAAAGAAACTTTGGAGAAGACTTGGATTTGAGTCCATAATAAATATTCCTATAAAAAAGATTTTTTTCTATTGTTATTTTTCCCCTTCTTTCATCTCAGTCATGATGTTGCTAGGATAGAAAGTAATAGGCAATGTGTCTTTACATATTTTGTGCCTTTTTTTTTTTTTTTTGGTTAGTTTCTTAAGGCTTTTACTGCATTTTTACTTTCCAGAGATAAAAAATTTCAGGTGAGTCTGAGGTCAGAATGGTGTATATCTTGTCTGAAATCATATTCTACCATATGGTGAGACTCTTACAGTAGAATAATTAAAGAATAACAGACCACACTGGAAAAAAAACTATTTCCAACCCCCAACTCTCATTTTGAGTAATAGGATTGGCTTAATTGAACAATTTCCTTGTGTTTTGTCAATGGATTTGGAGTCTGAGAGAAAATAAGTTGTTTTTTAAGACTGCAAATAGGATTTATTTTGTCTTATTGATTGTGTTCCATAAGTTTCAATTTCATTTTATGGAAAAATGTTAAATTATTATTGCTTTCAAACAAGTGTTTTAATTAATTTTTACTGGCATATAGTTGCTTTACAATGGTGGACAGCAAATGAATAGGCATACATGTATGTATATTACTTCGTGGACTTTGTTCCCATTCAGGTCACCACAGTGCATTAAGTAGAGTTCCCAGTCCTATACAGTATGTTATCATTAGTAATCTACTTTACACATAGTATCAATAGTGTACATGTGTCAATCCCAATCTCCCAGTTCCTCCTATCCTGCCCTCCCCATTGGCATCCATATATTTGATCTCGGCATCTGTGTCTCTTTTCTGCTTTGCAAATAAGATCATCTGTACCATTTTTCCATGAATACGCATTAATATATAACATTTATTTTTATCATTCTGATTTCATTCTATATGACACTCTCTAGGTCCATCCACATTTCTACAAACGTACCAATTTCATTCTTTTTCATGGTTGAGTAATTAGCTTTTTTAAGTTCTGAAGTTATGCTATGTCAGAAATAAGTTAATATTGTTTCTTCAGCATCACAGTGTTTTATCAAAAATATATTATACTCTTTATAATTCACTCAGCCTATATGATTTGTACTTCAATATTTGGCAGAAAATTCTTAGGAAAGAAATCAGGCCCACCAATTTCTTAATAAAAATAAGACATTGGCTTTCTCCATCATGTCACAGCAATGTACTTTCATAGATGTTTATAATGTGTAGTTAATGGTCTATAGGTGATTAACTGTATCACCTGTTGGACCACAACTTCACAAATGCAACATTGAAAGCTTCAGATTTAGGACTGTAGAGTGGATTTTGAGTTAAACCTTGGGCAAAGTTTTACAAATGCCTCTTTAATAAATTCAACCACAGCATCAACAGTTTTATCACCTTCCTGAAGTTGGTATTTAGATACTGAACTTTAGAAGATACCATTTTACAATAAGAGTCCAACTTTCTTTTTTTTTTTTTTTTCCAACTACTACAACAGCTATGTTACTGCTTATTTTGAAGAAGGAAATGGCAGCCCACTCCAGTATTCTTGACTGGAGAATTCCATGGACAGAGGAGCCTGGCTGCAGTCCATGGGGTCCCAGAGAGTCGGACATGACAGCTACTGACACACACACTGCTTATTTATTTCCTAAATTATAATCTCTGTTTAAACATACTATTATACTGCCTAATGACATAAACTTTCCAAGTACATATTTGTTCTATGCTTCTCTTAAATAGAAATGCTTAGAAACTCACAATTCAGTTTCAGAGTTGATTGGGGTTAAGCAGAGTCCATGAATCAAACTAAAAACCCTTCTTTAAAATAAGTGACATTAGTTTGGCAATTTGGAACCTAGGATCGATTTGAGTGTGTACGGGAGTCTATTCTAGGAATTGACACTGTCAATATATTAATCTATCAATTTATCTTTGGAGATTATTTCCCAGGGAGGTTAAATCTACTTAAGTCATTGAAGGGCTCCCCTGATAGTTCAGCTGGTAAAGAATCTGCCTGTAATGCAGGAGACCCTTGTTAATTCTTGGGTTGGGAAGATTCCCTAGAGAAGGGATAGCCACCCACTCCAACATTCTTGGGCTTCCCTGATGGCTCAGATGATAAAAGAATCTGCATGCAATGTAGGAGACCTGGGTTTGATCCATGGGTTGGGAAGATCCTCTGGAGGAGGGCATGGCAACCCACTTCAGTATTCCTGCCTGGAGAATCCCCATGGACAGAGGAGTCTGGCAGGCTACAGTCTATGGGGTCACAAAGAGTTGGACATGACTGAGTGACTAAGCACAGCACAGCACAAGTCATTGAAAGATAATGTTTATATTTGTTCTTGTCACCCTTTCAACCCAATTGCTTCTTTTCAGAACCAGGACTTCTGAACTATTTCTTAATAAATGACCAAGCCTTCCAAATTTAACTGTTTATTCCTGTATTTAAATTCACTTTCTCTCTAGATATAGGATCACAGCTTGTTCCCCAGCATATGTTACTTGCTTTTGTTTCCTTGTTAAAATCAGGTGTTGCAATGATGAGAGCAGAAGACCAGATTCCAAAATAAGGTCAAGCAATAAACAATAACTTTTATTAGTGGTCCATGAGATGTTAAAGACCCCATCAATATAGCCACAGAAAATTGAGATTGCTTCTGTAAAGATTAAGTACTCTGTTCTGAATTTGCTAACAAATTAAAGCCCCCCAAATATATTCATCTATAGAAAGAAACTGGGGGGGGGTGCTTACTGAGAGCTGTAATTCCTAGGAATAAATATGTCACCTGAAATGTTATTGATAGTGAGAAAATACAGTGTAAATATACTTCCTAAACCATGTTTTCCCTTAATTGTAGCAGAAAGGCACTCAAACCCTTTTTATCATAGTAATAAACAAAAGACATGGGATATCTGTGTTTAAACCACCTTGGCTTAACACAATTTGTAATGGCCATCATTAGGAGTTTATGTGGAACCCTGTTTTATGTCAACCACACTAAGATAATGTTGCTCGGGGTGCTATATCCAAGCTCTTTGAAATGTGTGCATAAACAGACACTTTTTTCCATGTATCTGTTTTGTCATTTATTCTGCTGTGTAAACACTGTTATGAAATTTAGTCTAATCTTTTTTTTTTGGTTAATTCAAACATTTTCACTATGTTCAGATAACTGTAACCAAAGCCAGATGTTGGCCTCAGCACTGAGAGAGCTCACTTAATGTAAACACAATTCTATTTCCTCCATTTCTCTTTGCAGCCCAGATGTTGCTGTTGTTCACAATGCTTTTTGCTCTGTCTCCTAACAGACCTCCCAGAAATTGAGAGCTTCCTTTCCAACCAATTTGTGTGTAGATGTCTACCTTTGAATTCCTGTTATGCCTCACAAGCTCCATAATAATGTAACAAGTAGCCCCACTCAATCTGGGTGGAAATCCCAAGCTATTCATCTCTTTATTATCCACTGTCTTCTTTATGGATTCTCAATTCAGTAGACACTTCTTCAGGCTTCATTTGCTGTGCAGAAGTCTGCTATCCACCTTCTCCCTTGTGAAAAGAAACATGTTCTTAATGGACTCTGCTGACTCTCCATTCATTTTTAAGACTTCACTGGAGATGGCCTTCTTTATACACCAGCCTCCTTGAGGACTGTCTCCTCCATTCTTTATCTGCCATTACCATATCATCTGGTCCCTCAACCACCACATGTTTACATCTCCATCTTCTCCTCAGACATTTTCCCTTCTCCAATTAATTGACTTAATCAATTTTCATACTTCAAAATGTAAACATGTTTTTCAGTGCTTTATGTTTTTACCTTTTGTGGGTTTTTTGCTCATTTGATGACCCTTGATATTTTTTTCATGTTCTCATTTAAGTCTTTGGACTATAATTTTCTAAGAAAGCATAGAATTAGAAGATAATTTCTAGTATGTTACCTTTTAGGACTGCTTGCCTCATAACATAGCTCATCTCTCAATGCCCCATTTGCTGTAAAACTCACTTGTATAAACAAACTAATATCTTTATTGTATTGAAGCCAAAAATAGTTTGTTTCTCTTGCAGATCGTTCTGGGAAAGATTGATAGATATGTCTATCTTGATTAAATGTATCAATCACAGATGATTTTAATTTACTTATATCCTCTGAGCCACAAGGGAAGCCCCTAAATTCTTATTAATGTCTTTTAAATTTCTATAGACTTTTCTTGATTCTTTAACTGACCTTATATACAGAAATAGACATAGAAATTGAATATGAATTTTTGTTGATTTCTTTTGAGTCAGTCAATAGATTATTTCCGACTTTATTTCTGAAGAATGTATTTAAGCAAAACACACAGATTTAGTGGGCTTAAAACTCAAAATCCATTTAGCATGAAAAATGAGAGAAAATTTCACAATTGACTATGTTAAAGTAGCTTCCCTTTCCAGGAAAAGGAGATGTAAGAAATCATAACACTTATGAAATAGAACATTTTCTGTTATTATTATAAAAATTCAATTGCTATCTTAATATTTTCCCAGAATAGGCTGGAATAGCCATGTTGCATAATTATATGGTTCTACCTTCTAAATACCATCTTTGACATTTCTGCATATATTTAAATCTTGAACCATTTAAATTCATACTTAGCGATCTTTGTACATGGCATTTTTAATTGGAACAGACAGATTACCGAGTTCAATTTCTTGATTTTACAATGGTTAAAATTAGGAACTGGAGATTAAAAGTTTCAGGACTTAAATCAGTTCCCATGTTTGGTTAAAACCAGTACTGGTGCAAAGAGTCTTTTCACTCACCCTCTCATAAAATCTGTTTCTGTAACCGTACCCCAGGATTCAGTGTTCATCCAGGTTTGGTGCTTTGCCTCTTCAACTCTCTCCACCCACTTCACACACGGTATACCTGCAACACATTTCCTGCACAGGCTAGATGCCTTCTGTTTTTCTATTTCCTTCACTGCACGTGCCCTTCTCTTCTTGATGATCCCCATAGGCTGCTTTTGGTGTCTGCTTTGTCAGTTGAAATTTGAAATGAAACACACCCTTGAAATTTCATGGTGAGAATTGATCCCAGTTTGTGATATTATTGTAGGCACCACCTCTCTCTCCTCTACCTTTGGACAGACCTGGTCTCAGATCATTCACATATTTTATGTAGGCTCACGGGAACAAGGACCAGCATATATTCTTCAGCCTTCTACTAATGACTACAGGAGAAATTGCAACCTCCTGACTAACGTGGTAGCTGGTAATCTACCTCCACAACTAGTCAAAGGGAAATGAGAGAGAGAGAGAGAGAGAACTCAGCAACTTGAGGGAGAGACAAGGGAATAATTAGAACAGATTGCTTCTATTTAGTAGAAATAATGGAAGAGGAAGAAGAAATCATTAAAAACGAAGGACAAGTCTAATACAATTAGAACTCAATATTTTTGAAACTCTAGATTGGAATTTCTAAAATGTAAAAATTTAGTAGTCCTAAAAAATAAGATGTTCATGATGGAGAATTAAGTTTAAAATAGAGTTCAGTTCAGTTGCTCAGTCGTGTCCTACTCTTGTGACCCCATGAACCGCAGCATGCCAGGCTTCCCTGTCCATCACCAACTCCTGGAGTCTACCCAAACCCATGTCGATACAGTCGATCATGCCATCCAACCGCCTCATTCTCATTCGTCCCCTTCTCCTCCTGCCCTCAATCTTTCCTAACATCAGGGACTTTTTCAGTGAGTCAGCTCTTCACATCAGGTAGCCAAAGTATTGGAGTTTCAGCTTCAACATCACTCCTTCCAATGAACACCCAGGACTGATCTCCTTTAGGATGGACTGCTTGGATCTCCTTGCAGTACAAGGGACTCTCAAGAGTCTTCTCCATCACCACAGTTCAAAAGCATCAATTCTTGGGTGCTCAGCTTTCTTTATAGTCCAATTCTCACATCCATACGTGACTACTGGAAAAACCATAGCCTTGACTAGACAGACCTTTGTTGACAAAGCAATACCTCTGCTTTTTAATATGCTGTCTAGGTTGGTCATAACTTTCCTTCCAATGAGCAAGCATCTTTTAATTTCATAGCTGCAGTCACCATCTGCAGTGATTTTGGAGCCCAGAAAAATAAAGTCTGACACTGTTTCCACTGTTTCCCCATCTATTTGCCATGAAGTGATGGGACCAGATACCATGATCTTAGTTTTCTGAATGTTGATCTGTAAGCCAACATTTTTACTCTCTTCTTTCACTTTCATCAAGAGGCTCTTTAGTTCTTCTTCACTTTCTGTCATCTTCATATCTGCATTTATTGATATTTCTCCTGGCAATCTTGATTCCAGCTTGTGCTTCTTCCAGCCCAGCGTCTCTCATGATGTACTCTGCATAGAAGTTAAATAAGCAGGGTGACAATATACATCCTTGACGTACTCCTTTTCCTATTTGGAACCAGTCTATTGTTCCATGTCCAGTTCTAACTGTTGCTTCCTGACCTGCATACAGGTTTCTCAAGAGGCAAGTCAGGTGGTATGGTATTCCCATCTCTTTCAGAATTTTCCAGTTTATTGTGATCCACACAGTCAAACGCTTTGGCATAGTCAATAAAGCAGAAATAGATGTTTCTCTGGAACTCTCTTGCTTTTTTGATGATCCAGCGAATGTTGGCAATTTGATCTCTGGCTCCTCCGCCTTTTCTAAAACCAGCTTGACATCTGGAAGTTCACGGTTCACGTATTGCTGAAGCCTGGCTTGGAGAATTTTGAGCATTACTTTACTAGCGTGTGAGATGAGTGCAATTGTGCGGTAGTTTGAGCATTCTTTGGCATTGCCTTTCTTAGGGACTGGAATGAAAACTGACCTTTTCCAGTCCTGTGGCCACTGCTGAGTTTTCCAAATTTGCTGGCATATTGAATGCAGCATTTTCACAGCATCATCTTTTCAGGATTTGAAATAGCTGGAATTCAATCACCTCCATTAGCTTTCTTCATGGTGATGCTTCCTAAGGGTCACCTGACTTCACGTTCCAGGATGTCTGGCTCTAAAATAGAGAAAAAAATGTAAAACATGAAATAATGAGAAAAAGAAACAAGAAATGTTGATGAATATATAAATAATGTGCAAATATTGTACAAATTATAGGCAGTTTCAAAAAGAAATAATAAACAGAGGGGATTAAGAATCAAAGAACAGATGTTCTTTTAAAGATGTAAATATTCAGACTCAATGATACCATTGAAATTTTAGAGAGATTAATGGAAAAATCACTTTGATAAAGCATTAAAAATAGGTTAAATTAGAAGTAAGTCTTACAAACTTTCAGACAAATGGACCAATGTACTTAAAAAGAAAATAAAACCTTATCAGAAAAATCTCAGGAGGAATATTTTAATCTCAAGAAAATTGGAAAAACTAAATAAAAGAGCTCAAGATGGGTAAAGAAAATTTGTTGTAAAAAAATGTACTAGACAAAAAAAATGATTTATGTAAATGTTGACAGTGTGACTTGGAATTATAGCCTCCATATGAAGACAAGTTCTTTGAACTTGAAGAGCTGTCCTGTAATGGACAACTCAAAAAAGACAAAGGATTTAGGGGTGAGGTGATTCTGTGAGAGTGTGTGGTGCGGCATAGGGTCATGATAAAAACATCACAAAAATCTGTTCTTGACATGAATGTGTAAAGGGGACCAAGTCTGATTTTTGGTGTGAGTATACATTCTAATTTTAAATATTTAATACAAATATATAATATTGACTATGACTATTAAGGATCAAAGGACTAATGATATTATGCACACCTAGAAACAAAAAGCATTCCTGTTCAATTTACTTTCAAAAAATATTTTCTAGTTGGTTCCAAATAAAACTTTAACTTAAGAAATTTCAAAACCCAGAAATTTTACAGCCCACATTCATATACCATAGTTCAATGAAACTTACTGTTGAGTTTCTGTCATCATTTTCCTCTCTTACAAAAAAAAAAAGACTATAATATTTAGATACTTTTCTCTTATTACTTGGATGTTATTTAAAATTAATGCAGCCACAAAATTTTAATCAAATATTTGTTTATATTTGTTGGTTTAATTTTGTCATTTCTTCCTAGATTTGTTGATTGGTTTCTTCCTAGTTATTATTTTCTCCCTCATTTAAAAAGTTAGAGTCTTATTAACCAAATTCATCTATCTATTTTTAAGAGCCAGATTTAATTTTAAAATAATGTATTATACAAGATTTACATTAAGATACTGGGAATATTTTATATTTTAATGTTTATCTTTGTCTTCATTAATTCAATGATTTTTCACAATCTTGACTTTACTCACTGCCTGTTTTTGAAGGGGAAAATTCCATCAGAGTTCTCAACTTTTATGAAAACAAATTCATGAAAAGGGGAATTTCTGAGGATAATCTGCCTCCAACCAATTATTGATACTGTTGTTTATCTTACTATGTAAATGTTTTATATTTGGAGGAAATTTATCTCTCAACTTTCCCTCATATTATCCCTTATCAGCATCACTATTGTGATGATAATCTGAGCTTAGGCAAGGTTTGAAATTAGAAATATTTTTATTGAGGCATAGTTTATTTACAGTGTTGGATTAATTACTACTGTACAAGAAAGTGATTCAGTTTATATATATATATTCTTTTTCCATCATGGTTTTTCATAGAATACTGGATACAATTCTCTGTGCTATACATAGGACATTATTGTTTATCCATTATCTATATTAAAGCTTGTATCTGCTAACCCCGATGCTCCCATTCCATCCCTTCCCCAGTGCCTTCCCCGTTGGCAACCATCAGTGTTCTCTACGTCTGTGATTCTGTTTCTGCTTCATAGACAAGTTAATATGTATCATTTTAGATTCCATATATAAGTGATATAATATGATATTTGTCTTCTTCTTTCTGATGATAATCTCTAGTTGCATCTTTTAATTTATTTATTTTTAAATTTATTTTTAATTGAAGGATAATTGCTTTACAATATTGATCTGATTTCTGCCATATACCAACATGAATTAGCTAGCCATAGGTGAACATATGTCCCCTCCTTCTTGAACCTCCCTGTCACCTCCCACCCTTTCCTACCCCTCCCTACCCCTCTAGATTGTTACAGAGCCCTGGTGTGAATTCCCTGAGTCACAGCAAATTTCCATTGGCAATCTATTTTACATATGGTAGTATATGCTTCCATGCTACTCTCTCCATTCACCTCACCCTCTCCTACCTTCCTCCCCCACCCCTGCCAGCCATTGACCATAAGTCTGTTCTCTATGTCTATGTCTCCATTACTGCTGTGCAAATTGGTTCATCAGTACCAGCAACACCACTTCTAGGCATATACCCTGAAGAGACCAAAACTGAAAAAGACACATGCACCCCAATGGTCCTTGAAGTACATATTTACAGTACCTAGGACATGGAAGCAACCTGGATATCTATCAGCAGATGAATGATAAAGAAGCTGTGGTACATATATACGATGGAATACTACTCAGCCATAAAAAGGAATGCATTTGAATCAGTTCTAATGAAGTGGCTGAAGCTAGAGCCTATTATACAGGGTGAAGTAAGTCAGAAAGAGAAAAACAAATACTGTATATTAATGCCTATAGTTGCATCTTCTTAGTGCCTTTGATCTTACTGTAAGTTTGAATGTTTTATGATACATATCTGTGTATAACTTAAAGAAAGAAAACAAAGCAAACAGAACATTTGGGAATTTTGAGATTTAAAGTAATAATGTCAGCTCTAGACAACTTCTGAGAGATCATTTATATCTTAAAAAGTGGATGAATTGAATCTGTCAGCCCCTAACTCCTCCTTACAAAGCCTGCTGTGTAATTTACTGAAGAATGGTGTGATTTTCCACATGAACTCACACGGTGAATCTACTATTTTGGTGTTCAATGTCCTGATAACCCACTGTTTGCACCTTGAATGCTGTCTACCTCACTTACATGTTCCCTGACATGACTATCTGATTTCTAGTTTTCTCTCATCCTGAGAGTTGATTCTTTCCACTCCAATTTTGCTCCCACATTCTTATGTCCCTCTCCAAAATCCTACTCAGGAACCGATTTTACTCCATTTTCCTGAGGTTTTTCAGCAGGCAATTTCTTTTTTCTATACCTATACATGAAATTAGAAGATGCTTGCTCCTTGGAAGAAAAGCTATGTGACCAACCTAAACAGCATGTTAAAAAGCAAAGACATTACTTTTCAAACAAAGGTCCATCTAGTCAAAGCTATGGTTTTTCCAGTAGTCACGTATAGATGAGAGAGTTGGTCTATAAAGAAAGCTGAGCACCAGAGAATTGATACTTTTGAACTGTGGTGTTGGAGATAACCCTTGAGAGTCCCTCGGACTGCAAGGAGATCAAACCAGTCAATCCTCAAGGAAATCAGTCCTGAATATTCATTGGAAGGACTGATGCTGAAGCTCAAACTCCAATACTTTGGCCACCTGATTCAAAGAACTGAGTCATTGGTAAAGACCCTGATGCTGGGAAAGATTGAAGGTATGGGGAGAAGGAGACAACAGAGGATGAGATGGTTGCATGGCATCACTGACTCAATGGACGTGAGTTTGAGTAAGCTCCAAGAGTTGGTGATTGACAGGGAGGCCTGACATGGTGCAGTCCATGGGGTGGCAAAGAGTTGGATGTGACTGAGTGACTGAACTGAGCTGTACCAATACAGGGGAACAATTAAAGGATTCTTCATTTGATAATTTTGCTTTCAGCAATTAATGAGTACAAGTTTATCATGAATAATAATGGTGACTTCATTTAACTTATCACTTAAGGGAAGAAGAAATCATTGAAAAACTACAGTGGAAGCTACTAATAGCGTCAAGAAGAGATACATACTATAAATCAACTATGTGAGATACCTACAGTAAAGTAACTGTGTGCAAATGATAGTTGCTCAGTCGTGTCTAAGTCTTTGACATCCATGGACTGTAGCCTGTCAGACTCCTCTGTCCATGGAATTCTCCAGGCAAGAATACTGGAGTGGGTTTTCATTTCCTTATCTGGGGGATCTTCCTGGCCCAGGAATCGAACCTGGGTCTCCTGCATTGCAGGCAGATTCTTCACCATCTGAGCCACCAGGGAAGCCTCACTTAAAAAAATATGCACTTCACCATAAACATTCATTAATAATCTCAAGTTATGTATTTTTATACTTCTTTTGAACATAATATGGAACTACCACTCTTTAACACTGAGTATAATGCTTGTGGGGCTTCCCACGTGGTGCTCCTGGTAAAGAACCCACCTGTCAGTTCAGGAGATGTAACTGACGTGGGTTCAGTCCCTGAGTTAGGGAGATCCCACAGAGGAAGGCATGGCAACCCACTTCAATATTCTTGCCTGGGCAATTCCATGGACAGAGGAACCTGGCAGCCTACAGTCCATAGGGTCAGAAAGAGTCAGACACGGCTGAAGTGAGTTAGCACATGCACATAATGCTTGTATCCTATCTTATTATTGTGGTCTAAAATTTAGCTTTACCTTTTATACCCGTTCTTTTTTTAATATATAATATAGAAGAGATTTTTATGGACAATAGTTAAATTTATTGACTTACTTTTTTTAAAAAAGAATAAATATATAAAGTTATTGTTGAGTTAATTGATACCACAATGAAAATGTAGAGGATTGAAACTCAATACTGTGCTTGTCTTCAAAACTTGATATGCAAAGCATTTGCCTTTTTAGAGTAGAATTTGATCTTTTCTTCTTACTTATATTTGATGGGATTGAAGTTTTCTGTGGTAAATGTATCACTTTTGTTCTTTATTCATTGGCACCAATAGGCAGAAATCTACTCTTGTTACAATCATTCACCCATGATTGGTGAATGTTGTCCTTGGTAAATTGCTTGGGTTAGATACCCTCTGAGCTGTAACCTTCATCTTGTTCAGTTAAGTTGATTAAAACAATTTGTATGAAATTAAATGCAAGCAATATTTACATAATGAAAAGAGAGTGTGACCGAAATCTGCAACCTTCAGAATTTCAAATATAGTGATTATTTCACTAATTACAATGGAAGTTCATATTTCTCTGGGGATTGAGTCCTTTCAGCACATAGGTACTCTCCATGTGGTACAAAAGTAGAAGATGACATTGTCTTAGTTTGTCTTTAAATAACAAAACGTGTTTTCCCCTTATGCCTTTTTTAAATCATTATGGACAACTTTTTTTTCTTAACAGCAAAATTATTACAACAGGGCATTTAGTTAAGCTACTGCTGTGCTGTGGTGTGACACTCAGTCATGTCTGACTCTTTGCAACCCCATGGATTGTAGCTCCAGGCTCCCCTGTCCATGACGATTTTCCAAGCAAGAATACTGGAGTGGGCTGCCATGCCCTCGTCCAGGGGATCTTCCCAACCCAGGGATGGCACCCAGGTGGATTCTTTACCACCTGAGCCACTAGGGAAGCCCTAGTTAAGCTATAGTGAGCCATTATCTTTTTAAAATAGGGCTTCCATTCATTTATTTAAGTTTGGTGTCAGAATTTGGGAAATAATTTTATGCATTGGAACACTGCTTCCATAAAAGTTATGTGTGTTTGCCATGTGCTCAGTTGTGTCCCACTCATTGTGATCCCATGGACTGTAGCCCACCAGGCTCCACTGTCCATGGAATTTTCCAGGGAAGAATACTAGAGTGGGTTGCCATTTCCTCCTCTAGGGTCCGTTCCCATCCAGGGATCGAACCTGTGTCTCCTGCATTGGCAGGCAGATTCTTTACCTGATGAGCCATCAGCAAAGCCCCTTTCTATAAATGTTAGCTATTTACTAAAATTTGAAAGTGTGAAGTGTCTGAGTTGCTCTTTAACTGTTAGAGGATGGCCGAGGCAGCTGGAAAAATGTGCTGGAGTCATTAGTTTTATGTCCACATTTCATCTAAGTCTCTATTCAGTTTTCTGTATGATATAGGCCTGTGGTCACCATATACAACTCTAATGCAAACACAGCATCTCTCTCGGGCAGATTGCTCACCCTCTGACTCTCAGTTTCTTCATGTCAAAAGGATGGATTTGGGCAAGATCTCCATGGTAGCTTCCAACTCTAAATTTCTCAGATTTTGAGACTCAGGGAACCCCATTCTCATTCCCAGGTTAGCCCTAACTAATGCAATGGAGCCCTTCTTCCTATATCACCCTTTTGTGAGCTCTCCAATAACACAGATATTGTTAGTGTTGATCTAAATCAGGTATAACCAGGGTGAGACATAATCACTAGGAGATACTGTGAGAATACTGTTTTTTATATAAATGAATACAAAATATAACGTTTTAAAAATCATTTTTGTTAAAAAATAATTTGTGATATTAAAAATAATTCCAAATTAAATGAGACAGACAATCTTTATTTGTAGAATTGTAAAATTTGTCTGTATCACTTCCTTTTACATGTTATGAAGTCATTCTGTTCTCCCCAACAGTCTTTATGAATGCTACTGTATTGATGCTGACAAAATACAGCATTATTTTCCAATTAGCATATTTGGTGTACTTAATGTTTTCTTTTCCTTTGTTGTTTTCAGTGGAAAACAAATTGCTGAAGCAGCAGCTTTAGAGCTTTCATTTATGCGGCTTTCTCACTAGATTCTTCCACAGAAAATTATCCATGAGGTTTTGAATCAAACGCAAATATTTTGGAATCTTCCTAAAAATATTAACTTGGTTATTTTTCTCTATTCTACATACATACACTTGTAAATGCATACAAACATTTACAGAAACTATCACCCTGGCAACATTCTTTAAAATGCTTTTTTATTGTCAATAATTTATATTATATTTGAATACAGAAGGGACAAATACAGGCAATGATAGTGTTTTAGCTTTCAAGGTTTCTGTGCTTTAGAATCAACAAATCAATGCTTTTATCAAATTCTCTTTTAACTACCTATTGTTGACAGATGCATAGAAAAATATTTGCTTCAAAATCAAACAAAATACATACAGTGTAAAATCCAGTCTTTACAAAGTCTCAAAGAACTTTGATTTTCCTATTGTTTAAATAGTACAAAGATATTTTAGAATATAGTCATCCTGTTAAATTAAATCTCTGTTTATTTTATAGAATTATTTGCTTTCAGCACCATGTCATCTCCATTTCTTCAGCTAAATAATGCACAGTTGACTACATTTTCCTTCTGGACTGAGATTTTCCCATTGAAGTCAGGCTCTGGCCAACATTTAACCAAACAGGCCATGCTGAGGATTAAGCATAGATTATTGCATCCAGTGGACTTTGTTTAAACATTGATTCTTCTTAGAGTATGATCTTGATAAATTACAACTGTCGCTATACATTTCCTCTTTAAATTTCAATACCTTGCAGAGCATGTGAGAACTGCATTGAATGAGAAAATATTATGAAATACTTTTAAACTACAAAGTTACTACAAAGAATCATTCCCTCCAGAGAGAAGATTGAAAGAGAAGTGTTATCCACATCATATTTTTCTAGAGAAGGCCAGGTCCATGTCTGGAACTAGATCCAGGCCTCAGTTAAGACCGAATTCTTGACATTCATTGTGAATTAGCACAAGCAAATCATGGATCTTTCTATGTCCACCTTCTTATCTATATTGTAGTTATTATAATTTTCTTGACATTCATTGTGAATTAGCACAAGCAAATCATGGATCTTTCTATGTCCACCTTCTTATCTATATTGTAGTTATTACAATAGTGCCCAAATCATGGAGTGACTGTAAAAAATGAAATGAGAACATGTAAGTAATGCGCCTCTCTTGGCAGCTTTTGCACTGCTGAGCGTTAGCCATGATGTGCAGAATGTTGTGACGTGACAGGCGCTGCACTGTACACAACTGTGTGATAAATCCGATAATACAAGTGTACTGAAATATACAGGAGCACAAGGAAATGACCATTCAGTCTTCCCTGTCTCAGAGAACTACAGCACCTCTTACCCAGTTCTTCAAACAAAGAAACAAACAAAACCTAAATGTATTATTTGAGTCTTCTTTTTTACTCCCCCTCCACCCTCTCACAGGATAGTCTTTCAGATCAGCCAACAAATTGTATTTTCAGTTCTTATACCTCTGTTTATTTCTACTGCTGCCACTCAAGAAAACTACCATTTTTTTAATTGCACTAATTGCCTTCAAACTAGATGTCCTGCTCACCTTCTTATTTCCTCACCTACATGCATTCTCAAAGCAGCCAGTTACCTTTATAAAATGTAAATTAGGTACTGCTTACCATACCGGCACCACACTGAAAATACAATGAAATTGAAATCCCCTGTTGTTTAGATTTCTACCCTATCCTAGCTTTTTATACCCCAAGGCCAGTTACCCAACACCCACCTTCTTCACTGGGTCCTTGCAATATCAGTATACTTGTGGGCTATTGTACTTGATATTCCTTTTGCTCTGAACATTTTTCCCTAACACTTTATGACTAGCTAGCTCTTTTTTTGTACTGTGCATGTTCGTACGTGTCTCTTTCTCAAACTGTTCTTGACCTGTCCAAGGAAAGCAGCTCTTGTTTTGCTGATGTGTGTGTTTGTGTGTATATGTGTGTTAGTTGCTCAGTCATATGTGACTCTTTGTGCCCCATGGACTGTAGCCTGCCAGGCTGCTCTGTCCATGGAATCTTCGAGGCAAGAATACTGGAGTGGGTTGCCATTACCTTCCCAGGGGATATTTCCGATCCAGGGATTGAACCTTGGTCTCCTGTATTGCAGGCAGATTCTTTACCATCTGAGCAATACTGTTTTGGTCTTCCACTAACTTTATCTCACCTTAAAATATTGGTAGAGTTCAGTTCAGTTCAATCTCTCAGTCATGTCTGACTGTTTGTGACCCCAAGGACTGCAGCACACTAGGCCTCCCTGTCCATCACCAACTCCTGGAGTTTACTCAAACTCATGTCCATTGAGTTGGTGATGCCATACAAACATCTCATCCTCTGTTGTCTCCTTCTCCTCCCGCCCTCAATCTTTCCCAGAATCAGGGTCTTTTCCAATGAGTCAGCTCTTCACATCAGGTGGCCAAAATATTGGAGTTTCAGCTTCAGCATCACTCCTTCCAATAAACATTCAGGACTGATTTCCTTTAGGATGGACAGGTTGGATCTCCTTGCAGTCCAAGGTACTCTCAAGGGTCTTCTCCAAACCACAGTTCAAAAGCATCAATTCTTCAGTGCTCAGCTTTCTTTATAGTCCAACTCTCACATCCGTACATGACTACTGGAAAATCCATAGCCTTGACTAGACAGACGTTTGTTGGCAAAGTAATGTCTCTGCTTTTTAATATGCCATCTAGGTTGGTCATAAATTTTCTTCCAATGAGGAAGTGTCTTTTTATTTCATTGCTGCAATCACCATCAGCAGTGATTCTGGAGCCCCCTAAAATTAAGTCTGCCACTGTTCCACTGTTTCTCCATCTATTTGCCATGAATGACGGGACCAGATGCCATGATCTTAGTTTTCTGAATGTTGAGCTTTAAGCCAACTTTTTAACTCTCCTCTTTCACTTTCATCAAGAGGCTCTTTAGTTCTTCTTCACTTTCTGCCATAAGGGTGGTGTCATCTGCATATCTGAGGTTATTGATATTTCTCCCGGCAATCTTGATTCCAGCTTGTGCTTCTTCCAGCCCAGCTTTTCTCATGATGTACTCTGCATATAAGTTAAATAAGCACAGTGACAGTATACAGGCTTGTTGTACTCCTTTTCCTATTTGGAACCAGTCTGTTGTTCCATGTCCAGTTCTAACTGTTGCTTCCTGACCTGCATACAGGTTTCTCAAGAGGCAGGTCAGGTGGTCTGGTATTCCCATCTCTTTCAGAATTTTCCACAGTTTATTGTGATCCACACAGTCAAAGGCTTTGGCATAGTCAATGAAGCAGAAATAGATGTTTTTCTGGAACTCTCTTGCTTTTTCGACGATCCAACAGATGTTGGCAATTTGATCTCTGGTTCCTCTGCCTTTTCTAAGTCCAGCTTGAACATCTGGAAGTTCACAGTTTATGTACTGTTGAAGCTTGGTTTGGAGAATTTTGAACATTACTTTGCTAGCATGTGAGATGAGTGCGCTGATTTTTGAGGAAGGCTTTCTTATCTCTCCTTGCTATTCTTTGGAACTCTGCATTCAGATGGGTATATCTTTCCTTTTCCCCTTTGCTTTTTGCTTCCCTTCTTTTCACAGCTATTTGTAAGGCCTCCTCAGACAGCCATTTTGCTCTTTTGCATTTCTTTCTCTTGGGCGGTTCATGGAGTTGCAAAGAGTCAGACACGACTGAGCGACTGAACTGAACTGAACTTAGATGTGTGCAATTGTGTAGTAGTTTGACCATTCTTTGTCATTGCCTTTCTTAGGGACTGGAATGAAAACTGACCTTTTCCAGTCCTGTGGCACTTTTCCAAATTTGCTGGCATATTGAGTGCAGCACTTTCACAGCATCATCTTTTAGGATTTGAAACAGCTCAACTGAAATTCCATCACCTCCACTAGCTTTGTTCATAGTGATGCTTCCTAAGGCCCACTTGACTTCACATTCCAGGATGTCTGGCTCTAGGTGAGTGATCACACCATTGTGATTATACATATAAATAAATAAATAATACATACGTACACATGTTTCCTATCTCTTCTTGCTTGGTCTTCCCCCACCCTGAGAATATAATATGCACGGGAGCAGAGTCTTTATCTGTCCTGTTCAGTTTTACAACTAAAGTCTATAAAAGAAATGCCTGATACATATGCTCACTAAATATATATTTAGTGATTAATGGATTGAATTAATAAGTGAAAAAATATTAAATGATTAAATTCATAATTATATAGGCCATATTTTCTCAGTCATGCTTTGCTAAACCACTAGATTTTGAACTAGGCCTAACATTTTAAGTAACTATTCAAAGGCCAACTCTGCAAAGATTGTTAGTCTCATTTTTCAAAATTTAATTTTTATTTTATATTGAATTATAATTGATTTACAATGCTGTATTAGTTTTAGGTGTTTAGTAACCCATATGGTTATACATATAGGTATACCCATTCTTTTTCAGATTCTTTTCCCATATAAGTTATTACAGATTATTGAGTATAGTTCCCTGTGCTATACAGTAGGTTTTTGTTGGTTATCTATTTTATATATAGTAGTGTATATAGATTACCCCCAAATTCTTAATTTGTCCCTCCCCTCACATTTTCCTTTTGGTAACTGTAAATTTGTTTTTGAAGGTTATGAGTCTGCTTCTGTTTTATAAATAAGTTCATTTGCATCATTTTTTATATTCCACATACAAATGATAGCATATGATATTTGTCTCTCTCTGATTTACTTCACTAAGTATGGTAATCCCTAGGTCCACCCTGGTTGCTGCAAATGGTATTATTTCACTCTTTTTTATGACTGAGTAATATTCCATTGCATCTATATATATATATACATATATATACATAGAACAGCTTCTTTATATATTCCTGTTAATGAACATTAAGCTTACTTCCATGTCTTGTTTATTGTAAATAATGTTGCAGTGGACACTAGGGTGCATGTTTCTTTTAGGATAATGCTTTTCTCTGGATACATGCCCAGGAGTGGGATTGCTGGATTATATGGTAGCTCTGTTTTTAGGTTTTTAAAGAATCTCTGTACAGTTCTCCATAGTTGTTGTACCAATTTACATTCCCACTAACAGGGTAGGAGGTTTCTCTTTTCTCCACATCCTCTCCAGCATTTATTGTTCGTAGACTTGTTGATGATGGCCATTCTGACCGGTGTGAGATGATATCTCTTTGAATTTTGATTTGTATTTCTCAATAATTAGTGATGTTGAGTATCTTTCCATGTGCTTTTTGGCCATCTGTATGTCTTTTTTGGAGAAATATCTATTTAGGTCTTCTGCCCATTTTTTGATTATTTGTTTTATCAATATTGAGCTGCATGAGCTTTTCAGTCACTTTGCAAATATTTTCTCCCATTCTGTGGGTTGTCTTTTCATTTTATTTATGGTTTCCTTTGCTGTGCAGAAACTTTTAAGTTTAATTAGGTCCCATTTATTTTTGTTACTCTAGGAGGTGGGTCAAAACAAACAATTCTGCAGGGATTTATTTAAAAGAATGTTCTGCCTATATTTTCCTCTAAGACTTTTACAGTATCTGGTCTTTCATTGATATCTTTATTTTGAGTTTATTTTTGTGTACGGTGTTAAGGAGCAACCTAATTTCACATTTTTACATATAGCTGTCCAGTTTTCCCAGCACCATTTGTTGAAGAGACTGTCTTACCAACATTGTGTAGTCTTGCTTCCTTTGTCATAGGTTAATGGACCATAGGTACATATGCTTTTTTCCCAACTTCCTATCTTGTTCCATTGACCTATATTTCTGTTTTTGTGCCAGCACCATATGATTTTCATTACTTTAGCTTTGTAGTATAGTCTGAAGTCAGGGAGCCCGATTGCTCCAACTCCGTTTTTATTTCTCAGGTTTGCTTTTGTTATTCGGTGTCTTTTGTGTTTCCTAAGTTACTTCCTTCTCTACTTCCAAATTCATAGCATGGCATGCTTAGTGTTACAGAACAATTAATCATTGTATCTATATCACAGAGTATCTCCCTATCCAACTAGATAACTGACAACTTCTAGGCAGCAAATATACTGTGAATATATGTTTTCATCTCTTCATCCATAATACCTGGACCCAGAGGATACTCAATAAATATATCATGAATTAAATTTCATTCCCTCCATGTGTAATATGAAACTATAGCTAAAATAGTTCAGAAAAAGCAGAAGGGAGACATATCCAATTAAGCAGCTCATACTTCTGTGATATTTCTGAATCAACTTCATCTCAAGCCTATCAGAAATTGTATACAAAGTCTGATTGAAAGAAAAATCTGAATCGGAAATTGCCTGCAAATCTACTTCATGTCATCATATCAATCATTCCTTAAAACAGGATATTGGGTTCACTATGAAATTAAGAAAACTGATCATGTAGCAAGTTTGAAAGAAAGTTTAGTATTTACTTAGAACTGTGATGTCAATTAGATACAACTTACAATGTGTTTTGCTTCATGTCTTTGGTTTTTGTTTTTGTTTTTTGAATGCTGCATATGTGTTTTTTACTTATGTCTTTTCATCTAAAATATTAATAATACAAATAAATACCACTTTTTGAAGTATGTGGCAAATATAACTCTAAAGTGAAAAATGGTATGTTTTCCTAAAAGTTGTCTCTTCCTGTATTTTGGAAATCTTTGTCAACTCTAGAATTTATCTGTTTAGGTAATAAAATTGACCATAGACATACTGAAATACATGTACTATATATATATATATTGATGTCAGCTCTCTAACAGATGCTTATCTTTTCCAAAGAGATAAGACTGCTACACATACGTTTTTAGAAACTATAAGAATAGTTGTTAAGAATTCTTAATAAATGCAACTCTAATTTCTAAGATCCTTTCCTCTTCTTTATTATGAAAACATGTAAAGGATGACAGCCTTTTTCTTTCCCCATAGCTTTTCTAGATATGGAGATTAGCATGTATTTTAATATTTATTTAAAATTTGTTTTTTTATTGATTTTTCATCAGACATTCTATGGATTATTTCAAAAATAGAAAATTTTAGAAAACACACATGTAGAAATGGTTCTATTAGGCAATAATCCTATTGTATTTAATACTGAAAATGTGCTGAGTATAAAGAGATACTATTCAAAAATAACAACTTTAAGGTAAGGGTTTCTTTAAGATCAATTTTTGTTCAGCTCACAATTCAAGGGAATATTTTTTGCTTATGTTTTTCTGCTTCCCAAACCAAGACTAGTGTTCTCAAAGTCTATTCTGTAGACAAGTAGTCCTACAGGGTTTTCCATGGAAAGGGGGTTACATGGTCCAATAGGTTTGGGAAGTCATGCATGGCCTATCCCCCTTTTGAGAATTTACATGCATAAAGTAAAATAAAAGACTCACAGAAATCCAGAAGTGAAGTTTAAAATTTAACCTAGAATTTCCCAAACTTACTTTTTTACTTATGAGGTCTGTTTAAAAAAAAAACACAGGAACATTTTTTTGTGGTCCTTGCTTTGTCATAATAGCCATGACGATTACATTACATTAATTACAATTTTGCTGGCTGCAATCAATTTTCATAATATTTATTCTAAATTAATTTACTGCTGCCATGAAATGGTAATCTGGCAGGTCATTATAGACTTTTAAATAATATACAAAGATATGTTTCTGTATGTTTTTAGCAAATTCATATGTATAAAATAACTCCAAGATATCTCAGAGTATTCACTCTCCATTCTAAATTTAGTGATTGCCAGCTGGATTTGACAAATTAGTATGCCTGAACCAAGCTATAATTTTAAACTGAAAATTAGAGATACAGTTAGTTAGATAAGGATAAATAATAGTTGACCTAAGAGTTAAGCACATGAGGAGAAATTTAAAGTTGGAGTCTACATGCTGTAGCCACTGGGAGGCTTTGGTTTTTCTTTCTTTAAACAAGGAACATAATTCTTACGCCTACTTGAAGACTGACTTCAATGAAGAGCACACTTGGGCAAGACTCTCTGCAAGCTTATACTACATCTCTCAGTCTCTCTGCCACTGGATCCACACTCTACCTTTTCTGTTTCTCAGAATGAACCAAACATGCTTGTATTGAGGTATGATCTAAATCCCATTGTTCTCACCTTTGCAAGACCATCATTACATCATCTCTCTTCAGCACCATCAATTTCTCTCTCCCTTCTGCAACTTCCTTATAAAATTGCTGGTATTACTTTAATAGAAATAATAATGCTGATGTTGATGCCTTGATCCAACAATCCTCTGTAGCTCCTGTACCACTTTTCTGCTTCCTTTAGAGCAAGAACCTGGAAGGAGCTATTATACATTTTTTTAATGCATTCTCAGATGATTACTTATTAACATCCTCTGGCCTTCCTTTTATGTTTTTAATTTTTACTGGACCACAGTTGATATACAATGCTGTATTAATTTCTACTGTATAGCAAAGAGAATCAGCTATACATACACATCAATAAATTTCAATCAATCTAATGAGCACCACTTTGTCACTCTGTCTAAAGCCATTTAAAATCCAGTCAAGTGTTCTTACTGATTTTCAAAGTCTGAACATAGAAGGATGGCAAAGGCAATGCATACGTATCTCTAGGTGATGTGGGTGATGATTCTTGGGCTCTGAGCCCAGATTTAACCTCAGAATCCTCCTCAACAATGTGCTCCAGAAAGCCACTATGTGTGTGGGTGCTCAGTCATGTCTGAATCTTTGCAACCCAATAAACTGTAGCCCGCCAGACTCCTCTGTCCGTGGGATTCTCCTGGCAAGAATACTGGAGTGGCTTGCCACTTCCTCCTCTAGCGGATCTTCCCGACCCAGGGATCAAACCCACACTCCTTCATTGGCAGGCAGATTCTTTACCACTTGAGCCACATTTACACATATCCCCTATTTTTTTGGATTTCATTCCCCTTCAGGTCATCAAAAAGCATCAAGCAGAGTTCCCTGTGATATTTAGTATGTTCTCATTAGTTATCTATTTTATACATAATATCAATGGTGTATAAATATCATTCACAATCTCCCAATTCATCTCACCGCCTATACTTTTTTTCACTTCTCCTCAAATTCCTTTTCAAAACTCATGCAATTTAGATTTTATCCCTCTGTTTTCAAAGTCATCAGTGACTGAATATTACATGTTCCCTAAGACCCACAGCCTCTTCTGCACTCTGCTCACCTCTCTCCCTTGCCCCATTAAGTAAGTCATATTGACTTAATGGTTCTCCTCAAACATGCCAAGCAGCCTCCTTTCTCAGGGTGTTTGCACTTGGTGTACCTCTGCCTGAAGTTCTCTCCTTTCAGATATTCAGAGAGCTTATTCCCCTACTACCTTTAGATTTCTGGATCAAATGTTACATTATTAGTGAGACTTTCCCTGACTACTTACATAAACTAAGTATCTTACATTTTGGCACTTTATATCAACTAGTACTCAGCTCTGTTTTTCTCATCAGCTCTTTTGAGTTGAACAAATAAATGTTCCAAAGGTACTTGTTTGTTTGTTGTTGTTGATCTCATTTCCTTTGCCTTTACATTGGGAGTGCCGTGGGCTTTCTTACTGTGTTCTTAGCTGTATGTCTAGCTGTGGAGTAGTGCCTGGCATGTAATATGTACTCATTGGGTATTTGTTGTTATTTATTCATTTAATGCAGGACACTTAGGTTCAATTCCTGGGTCAGGAAGATCCCCTGGAAAAGGAAATGGCAACCCACTCCAATATTCTTGTCAGAAGAATCCCTTGGACCAAAAAGCCTGGCAGGCTATAGTCCATGGGGTTGCAAGAGTTGGACACAACTTAGTGACTAAATCACCACCATTCATTTAACTTAGTTCAGTTCAGTTACTCAGTTATGTCTGACACTTTACCATGGACTGCAGCACACCAGGCCTCCCTGTCCATCTCCAACTCCTGGAGTTTACTCAAACTCAAGTCCATTGAGTCAGTGATGCCATCCAACTCTCTCATCCTCTGTCATCCCCTTCTCCTCCCAGCATCAGGGTCTTTTCAAATGAGTCAGTTCTTCACATCAGGTGGCCAAAGTATTGGAGTTTCAGATTTAACATCAGTCCTTCCAATGAATATTCAGGACTGATTTCCTTTAGGATGGACTGGTTGGATCTCCTTGCAGTCCAAGGGACTCTCAAGAGTCTTCTCCAACACCACAGTTCAAAAGCATCAATTCTTCAGTGCTCAGCTTTCTTTATAGTCCAACTCTCACATCCATACATGACTACTGGAAAAACCATAGCCTTGACTAGACAGACCTTTGTTGACAAAGTAATGTTTCTGCTTTTTAATATGCTGTCTAGGTTGGTCATAACTTTCTTCCAAGGAGTAAGCGTCTTTTAATTTTATGGCTTCAGTCACCATCTGCAGTGATTTTGGAGCCCTGAAAAATAAAGTCAGCCACTGTTTCCACTGTTTCCCCATCTATTTGCCATGAAGTGATGGGACCAGATACCATGGTCTTAGTTTTCTGAATGTTGAGCTTTAAGCCAACTTTTTCACTATTCTCTTTTACTTTCATCAAGTGGCTCTTTAGGTTTTCTTCATTTTCTACCATAAAGGTGGTATCATCTGCATATTTGAGGTATTGATATTTCTCCCAGTAATCTTGATTCCAGCTTGTGCTTCATTCAGCCCGGTGTTTCTCATGATGTACTCTACATATAAGTTAAATAAGCAGGGTGAAATATACAGCCTTGATGTACTCCTTTCCCGATTTGGAACCAGTCTATTGTTCTATGTCCAGTTCTGTTTCTTCCTGACCTGCATACAGATTTCTCAAGACGCAGGTCAAGTGGTATTCCCATCTCTTTCAGAATTTTCCACAGTTTGTAGTAACCCCACAGTCAAAGGCTTTGGCATAGTAAATAAAGCAGAAATATAAGTTTTTCTGGAACTCTCTTGGTTTTTCAATAATCAGACGGACATTGGCAATTTGCTCTCTGGTTCCTCTGCCTTTTGTAAAACCAGCTTGAACATCTGAAAGTTCACAGTTCACATACTGTTGAAGCCTGGCTTGGAGAATTTTGAGCATTACTTTACTAGCGTGTGAGATAAGTACAACTGTGCAGTAGTTTGAGCATTCTTTGGCATTGCCTTTCTTAGGAATTGGGATGAAACCTGACCTTTTCCAGAGCTGTGGCCACTGCTGAGTTTTCCAAATTTGCTGGCATATTGAGTGCAGCATTTTCACAGCATCATCTTTTAGGATTCAAAATAGCTCAACTGGAATGCCATCACCTCCACTAGCTTTGTTCGTAGTGACGCTTCCTAAGGCCCACTTGACTTCATATTCCAGGATGTCTGGTTCTATCTGATTGATCATACCATCGTGATTATCTGGATTGAAGATATTTTTTGTATAGTTCTTCTGTGTGTTCTTGCCACCTCTTCCTAATATCTTCTGCTTCTGTTAGGTCCATACCATTTCTGTCCTTTATTGAGCCCATCTTTGCATGAAATGTTCCCTTGGTATCTCTAATTTTCTTGAAGAGACCTCTAGTCTTTCCCATTCTACTGTTTTCCTCTATTTCTTTGCACTGATTACTGAGGAAGGCTTTCTTATCTCTCCTTGCTATCCTTTGGAACTCAGCATTCTAATGGGTATAGCTTTCCTTTTCTCCTTTGCTTTTCACTTCTCTTCTTTTCACAGCTATTTGTAAGGCCTCCTCAGACAGCCATTTTACTTTTTTGCACTTATTTTTCTTGGGGATGGTCTTGATCCCTGTCTCCTGTACAATGTCACAAACCTCCATCCATAGTTTATCAGGCACTCTGTCTATTAGACCTAATCCCTTGAATCTATTTCTCACTTCCACTGTACAATCATAAGGGATTTGATTTAGAAATTGTAGGGTGGCTCAGAAGTTAAAGCGTCTGCCTCCAATGCGGGAGACCCGAGTTCGATCCCTGGGTTGGGAAGATCCCCTGGAGAAGGAAATGGCAATCCACTCCAGTATTCTTGCCTGGAGAATCCCATGGATGGAGAAGCCTAGTAGGTTACAGTCCATGGGGTTGCAAAGAGTGGGACACGACTGAGCGACTTCACCTTCACCTAAGGGATATCTTATTCATTTAATGATTGTGAGCATATATCAAGTGCTTGGTGTGCACAAGATACTAGATTAGGGGTTTAAGAGCTCAATTATGAATGACACAGGTTTCTTGATCTTTGTAATAGTTCTATACCACCTACAAGTACGAGGAAGACCTTATGGATGACACTGGCCTCCTCCTGAAAGATAGGATATTCACACGTGGAGATGCTTTAGAATTTCAAGCATGAAATAAAGCACAAAGGTAGGAAAGTGTTGGGAAAATATTTGGCTAATGTAGCTTGTCTAAAACAAACAGTTGAGAATGATGAGTGAGTGAGTGTTAGTCACTCAGTTGTGTCCAACTCTTTTTGACCCCAAGGACTATAGCCTACCAGGCTCCTCTGTCCATGGGATTCTCTGGGCAAGAATACTGGAATGGGTTGCCATTCCCTTCTCCAGGGCATCTTCCTGACCCAGGGATCGAACCTAGGTCTTCTGCATTGCAGGCAGATTTTCAGAATGATGAGAAGCAGGTAAAATTATTGTTTCTAATTTTTGAAAATGTGATATAATACACATAACATGAAATTTCCTAGTTTAGCCATTCTTAAGCATACAGTTCAGTAGTAGTAACTAGATTAATATTATTGTGCAACCATCACCACCATTCATCTCCAGAACTCTTTTCATCTTAAAAAACTGAAATTCTGTTCCCATTAAACAGTAACTCCTCAGGACCCCCTACTTTCAGCTCCTGGAGATCATCATTTTTTTTTTTTTTAATTTTCCTTTTCCCCCAGCTTCTGGTAACCATCATTCTACACTCTGTTACTAAGAGTTTTTTTTTTTTTTAAGATTCCACATAAAAGTCAGATCATTCATTATTTGTCTTTTTGAGCCGCCTGTTTCACTTAGTATAATTTCCTTAAGTTGTGTCATGTTGCCACAAATGCACAGCTTCTTTCTTTTTGAGGCTGAATATGGAATATTTTAAATATATATATATCATTTTATATAAGTATTTACATTTATATAAGTGGACTATTATATACATAATTATATATGTATAATCATATATAGAAAGTATGTATAAAATATATATGGATATGATTTGTCCAACTCCAGGAGACAGTGGAAAATAGAGGAGCCTGGTGTGGTACTGTCCATAGGGTTACAAAGAGTCAGATATAACTTAGAAACTAAACAACAATAAAAAATATAAATATTATGTATATATTGTGCTTCCCTGGTGGCTCAGGCAGTAAAGCATCTGTCTACAATGCGGGAGACCTCAGTTTGATCCCTGGGTCGGGAAGATCCTCTGGAGAAGGAAATGGCAAACCACTCCAGTACTGTTGCCTGGAAAATCCCATGGACAGAGGAGCCTGGTAGGCTACAGTCCATGGGGTCGCAAAGAATCGGACACGACTAAGCACATTATGAATATATGTAAATACATAATTTTCTTTATCCATTTGTCAAGAGACTAGGTTATTTTCATACCTTGAGTGTTGTGAATAATACTGCAATGAAGATGGGAATAGTTATTTCTTTAAGATAGTGACTGTATTTCCTTTGGATATACAACCAGGAATGGGTTGCTGGATTGAACAGTAGTTCCATTTTTAATTTTGTGAGGAATCTCCATACAGTTTTCCATAGTGACTGCACCATTTGCAATCCCATCAATGGGGTACCAGGGTTCTTCTCTTTTCTCCACATTTTTACCAACCTGTCATCTCTTGCCTTTTTGATGACACCTAACAGATGTGCAATGACTTCTCATTGTGGTTTGAGTTTCCATTTCCTTGATGATTAGTGATGTTGATCGGCTTTTCATGAGCCTGCTAGCCATTTGTACATCTTTGAAAAAATGTTTATTCAGGTCTTTTTCCATTTTTTAGTCTAGGTATTAGGGGATTTTTTGCTATTTAGTTGTAAACTGGATATATTGAAAAAAAAAATAGCCCAAATTTCACAATAGCCTTTCTCCATCTCTCAAATATTTGTAAATTTATATTCTTTAATTCATAGATAGAGACTATCCCTAAATTATTTGTATCTATTGTATATCCTTTCTAGTTTGACTAATTTTACCATGAACTATTACTTATTTTTATATGTAGGTATGATTATGAATATGTATGATACCCTAGAGAAGGAAATGGCAACCCACTCCAGTATTCTTGCCTGAAGAATCCCAAGGACAGAGGAGCCTGGTGGACTACAGTCCAAGGGGTTACAAAGGGTCAGACATGACTGAAGCAACTTAGCACACACACACACATGTGTATACACGTATATCCTCTGTTCAGGAATAAGTTCCTCAAAGGCATTAAATAAAAGCCACCTAATTCATGTACTTCTTTCCATTTCTGCATAAGATGATTTCTTATACCTGGCAGTCATTCAAGTAAAGTTTCTGGTATTAATAAAGGCAGATGTCTTTAATTGCAACATTACTCAGTTAAAATATTAAAAAGGTATAATGAAGAAAGATTTTAGAGGTTCTCTAACATTAGCCAGTTTGAGTTTGTCAGTAGGAAATGGAAGCCTAAACAAGATTTTTAAACTTGAAAGTCACAATCCAGCTTGTACTTTAGAGAGATGAATCCGGCATCATAGATTGTATTGCTGCAGGGAGGTTTCAGAACAGGGAGGCAATCTGGGAGATAATTCCAATAGGTAATTCAACTAGTTAAGAGGTAATGAGTATCTGAAATAGAGTGGAACAAATGAAGATGAGAAAGCAAGGTAGAAAAGCAAGACTATTGTTTAGGTATCAGATATGACTCAGGAGGTTATCATTTTAGGGAACATCGAAGAATTTAAAATTTTGACATCAAAAAGTTTTAAGTCTGAGAGATTTAAAGAATAGTCGAGCCACTGTCAGAAATAGGGAAATGTGAAATTTTTTGATAAAACTCATTTTGGGATTTAGACTCTGGGGTACTTGTGGCCATCTGGGTAGAGATGTTTAGGGAAGAGCAGTTGTGTTTGAATTTAACAGAAGAGATCAATACTAAAAGTGCAGATTTTGGGTACACCTGTAAGGAACTAATGATTCAAATTCTGGTTGATTATTATCCTGTTTCTTCTTTGGATGAGTTATAGTCAAGTGAGAAAGAAAAAATTACGACAGGCTGGCTTTTGAATTAGTGCCAGTGTGTTTTGTCAATGAAAATACATAATAAGAGTATAAGTAGAAACTGAGAAGTCAAGTGAATTTGTGGATGAGAATTAGCAGAAGTCTGGGTGAAACTATAAGTAGTAAATATATTCAAATAGTCAATAAAAATACGTATCCCTACATACAGACAGAGTTTAGTGGGGCTTCCCTGGTGGCTCAGTTGTAAAGAATCCTCCAGCAATGCAGGAGACCTGGGTTCCATTCCTGGGTTGGGAAGATTCCCTGGAGGGCATGGCAACCCACTCCAGTATTCTTGCCTGAAGAATCCCATGGACAGAGGGTCCTGATTGGCTACAGTCCATGGGTTGCAAAAAGTCAGACATGATTGAAGCAACTGAGAATGCACACACAGAGACAGAGTTTAATAATAACTTGTGTTTGAGGCATTACTATAAAAATGACCAACTAAGTATTAATTCATGTCAACCAATATTCACTGTTGTCTTTTTTTATTGCCAAGTACATGGATTAAAAAGTTTGGTAAACTTATATCTACCTCTCAAGGTGCTTCCTATATAGTAATCATAGACATGTACTGCTTATGATGCTAGAAATATTTGTATCTTTCATTAAGAGCACAAATGAGCCAATGGTCATTTCTGTTTCTGGAGAGGAATATGAGAATTCAGAAGGAAGGTGTGACTGTCTAGATAAAGAAATAAGTGCTCTCTCTTCTGTCCACTCCAGGATGGGAGAGAACATGAATAAGAAAGCATGAGAGGAGGTTTTCTGGAAGTCATAGCACTGTGAACAAAAGCTCAGTACAGAACATAGCAAAACATTTAGTATAACCTCCTGCATATTGTACAAATATAGCATGGGTTACTATGGTACCAGATGAAGCTAGATCAGAGACCCGGGGCCATATAAGGGAAGTCTCTGTCTACCCTGATGAGGTGTTAGAACACTGAGAGAGCCTTAAACACTGGAGAAGCAGCGTCTAATGTGAACTTTAGAAATGTCCCCGGCTTCTATAAAATTGGGTTAAACAGTGGTGGTGGGTGGGTGGCAAGGGGAGTAAAGATCAAAGGAAGGATTGGGAAAAATATTGCAATAATCCAGAGATCCAGAGAAGAGGTTAAATAATCCTCTACATTACTAGGCATGGGACAGAAAGAAGCAGATAGGCAGATTTCAAAATAATTTCACTAAATTTGGTAACTGTCTGGATGTGAGACTGAGGGAGAAAACTGAATAACAGTTGCCTGGTGTGAAAATCTAGATGGATAGAGGCAACATCCGTGAGAGAGGGAAAGTAAGAACAAAAGATGTCAGAGAAAAAGTCCTGAGGCTCCTTTCAGATGAGGCAAGTCTGCAGTGTAAGCATCCACGAGAAGATGCTCAGTAAACAGGGGTGAATGACTTTGGACTCAGATGAGAGATCAAGGCTGAAGATTATGGTTCATTGATTTGTAAGTAATAATTGAGTGCTTAAGAAGAAATGAGATTGACTTTAGGAAGAGTATAGGGGGGAAAAAAAAGAAACAAACATCAAAAACTTGAGAGCTCAAGTACAGATGTTTCAGGAACAGCCAGAGTAGCTAAAAAGAAGCTGCCAAGAAATATAGTGTGACAAGCAAGATTGGGATTCATGAGATGATGGTCAGAAAATTAAAGACATGAGGATACTGAGGGAATCAGTTAAAGCAATGACATAATACTGGGTTTGAAAAAAAGGTCAACGGAGCTATAGCAGTGGGTAATGGGATTGAGCAATTATCTAGAGAAGATAATAAGTCTAATTCAGACTATATCACACCTCTGCCCTAGAACAAAATAGTGAGACTTTTATATAAAATATAGATAGATAGGTGTGGGTAGATACAGATATATCACCCCACAGTATGTCTATACTATATACAATATCCTAAAATGTATAATACAATAATTGATAACTGCTAAATGCAGAAAGAAATTACTGACTAATAATATATTGAGATATATAGGGTGCTTTCTTTATGAAAAAGATCAAATTTATTCCTCTGGTCACCTGGGATTTGAGATTTTGATCCACAATATTGACCAGCATTTTCCCTATTTCTATGGCATCCACTGCCCAGAGCAAATTAGGACTCTGCTAGCCCAGCATGGATGCAATATAGGTCTTTTTACTGACTACTTCTAGGTGGTTATTTATGTTTGAGATGCCAGTAGCAAGAAACACAACTTTTCATCCTTTATTAGCACAGTTGACATCTCCATGCACTGGGTGCATTTCTACAGCACACCTGGTATCTTTGAAAATGTTAAGTCACATCAGAACAATTATTTTGAATTTCAGTCCTCTGGAATCAGTGGTGCAGAAGGTCTCTTGGTAAAGCTTAGGTCTAAGATAATTGTGTTTTCTTTCATTTTTGGATTCATATGGACTCATATGGTTTAGAGAGATTTGGCATGGTCCTGAAACTTTCCCTCCAGCCAGCTTGCCACTCCAGATGGCATTGCCTTTTTGAACAAGTTGATTCCTCTGGTCATGGAGGTAAAATAGCATTTATTTATAAGTCCTTGGCTAGTCTTGCTTATAACTATTATTCACTTCATTGATCATGAATATACAATTTTTAACTCGTGATATTCTTGACTAGTGGCAGGCATTTTAAAAACTCTCTAGGCTGATTATCAACAAGCAAAAAAAGTTATTCAGTTTTTCAAAGTCATGTTAGTTACTTACTTACATGGATTCTATAAACATCAAGTTCAACATAAAGTTACCTTTAGGTAGCTTACACTCTAAACCATTGTTTGACTTAAGTATGTGATTGATTCTCTTTTAATTTTACTTTTTCTTATTTTAATTGAAGTATAGTTGAGGTATGGCTTCCCTGGTGGCTCAGACGGTTAAGACTCTGCCTGCAATGCAGGAGGCCTGGGTTCAGTCCCTGGGTTGGGGTGATCCCCTGGAGAGGGAAATGGAAACCCACTCCAGTATTCTTGCCCGGAGAATCCCGTAGACAGAGGAGCCTGGTGGGCTACAGTCCATGGGGTCACAAAGAGTCGGACAAAACTGAGCAACTAACACTTTCACTCTCACTATAGTTGATGTACAACATAAATGGCACAGTTCTTAAAGGTTACACTTCATTTGTATTTATTATAAATAATTGTATTGTACAATATATCCTCATAGCCTGTTTTATACCTAATAATTTATACCTCTTACTCCTCTATCTCTAATCTTGCCCAGCCTTCTCCCCAACTGGAAGCCACTAGTTTGTTCTCTGTATCTGTTAGTCTGATTTTTGTTATAGTCACTAGTTTTTTGTATTTTTCAGATTCCACATGTAAGTGATGTCAGGCAGCATTTGCTTTTCTTTGTCTGACTTATTTTCTTTAGGATAATGACCTTCCAGTCCATCCATGTTGCTGCAAATGGCAAATTTTTCATTCTTTTTTTCTTTTTTTACAGCTGAGCAGTATTTCACTATGTGTGTGTGTATGTGTGTGTGTGTGTGTATATATATATGTGTGTGTGTGTGTGTATACCACATCTTATTGGTTCTTTTTTCATTCAAATTTTCATCTTTTTAAATTTGAGCTCACCATTTCTGTATTAAAGAATTCTCAAAGCATTCGGCAATACTGATGAACACAAGCCTTCAGAAAAACACATCTTTATATAATCCCTCAGTTTTTTGAGTTCTGAGTTCTAGAATATTCATTCTCTGTCAATAAAAATATTGGTCTCCAAACTGTCATCTAATTGCTTCCTCAAAATGGGGTATTGACTCAGCACATATATCTCACATTATCATACTGAAAGATTAAGCCATAATGAATACAGTATCTGTATAAGACGTACTTCATAGGGTTACTTCAAATTTCATTTGAAATTGTAAGTATTTAATAATTTCTGACTTTAGTTTTTCTGGAAACTAACTTCAAAATAAATACTTTGCTCACTGTAATTTCAAGTAAGAGTTTTCAAGTAATAAAAGCAAAATAGAAAGGCTTTATAAACCTAAAGAACTAACAATATTTTCTTCAGAACTACCTGTATTTAATTATTATTTGTATTTTATTTTAAGTAATTCTCTCTGAACCTACCCACCCCCGCCCACACACACAGAAAATAATCATGGGTGTGATACATCTTCCCAATAGCCCTTTTGAAGTTACCTTTGAAGCCAGAGGAACTCCTATAGATTTCTCCATCTGCCTTCTATTTATGTGAGATAGCTTTACTACTCAATTTGTCTATCAAGAACTTCAAGTCACATTCTAAACTTCATGTGAGTTCATTGCAGTTCCATTTAGTTACTCAATATGGAGGGCCTTACAGTAGATTTTAAGGACCAACATTGGATATCCTGATGATAACATTCTATATAAGTATCCATCTCATACTTTTATTAATATGATATCATCCCAAATGCTCACAATAGTAGAATTTGGTTCCTCAGTCATTATCACATATATGAATATTCCTCACTGATACATTCATTTTTAGCATTCGGTAAACTGGCTTAACAGTCTCTTGAGCTTTATGTGCACAAAGTTACATTATCCCTATTTTGTGGCTGAGTAAATAGCGTTCAAGAGCTAAAAGCACTGCATTCACTAAAGCCAACTGGCATTCTCCTGGATTATACCTTTGAACCAGAGGGAAGGGAAATTAATAAGAAAAAGAAGAAAAATGTAAAAATCAAAGAGCAAGTACATAACAGTTTACTTCAGCTTCTGAGTGGTTATATTTAGTTTCATATTGGAAAAAGAGAAGGCACTTTATGTTTTCAAGAGAGAGTGGAGGTTAGAGCTGTGGAAATAATAGGCAGGTCCCTGGGGTGTGCACTGACCTCTTCCTTTCTCCTTAGTAAATGAGTCTGAACACTGGTTATGGAGTGTATTGATCATATATTGAAATGACAGATGGCCTTCACATTAGCTTGCACACAAATCTCTTAATGAAACCGATTGTAACATGTCAGAGGCAACTTAAGAATTGAACTAGACGTTGATAGACAGGACCTTCCTCTGATCATTGAAAACATGTAGATTCTCCATGATTAAATCGATGCTTCTGACTTTAATGAGCTGCTATTGATTGGGTGTTTACCACTACAATATATTATGATATTGCTGTTCACCATGCCATAGCTAAGAGCTTGTAAGCATTTCTGTTATAAATCCTTTTTTTTACAAGCTTGTAGCTCAACCATAAAATGAGCCACTGATAGGACACATACCAGGCAGTCATTTTGACTGAAAGTTATTTTCCACAATTAAAATATGTGTGTGTGTGTGTGTGTGTAGAAAAAACTATTTAGAAACTTCAATTTTGACTAATCAGAAAAATGGAAGCTTGAGCTAGACTATGAACTGTGTGAATATGTAATAAAGACTTCGTCTTGTTGAAAAGATTTAATATGATATGCTCTACTGATCTACCTCATAGGACCCCAAGTTCAGTTACTTAGTCGTCTCCGACTCTTTGTGACCCCATGAACCACAGCACGCCAGGCCTCTCTGTCCATCACCACCTCCCAGAGTTTACCCAAAATCAGGTCCATGGACTCGGTGATACCATCCAACCATCTCATCCTCTGTCGTCCCCTTCTCCTCCTGCCCACAATCTTTCCCAGCATCAGGGTCTTTTTCAATGAGTCAGCTTTTTGAATCAGGTGGCCAAAATATTGGAGTTTCAGCTTCAACATCATTCCTTCCGATGAAGATCCAGGACTGATCTCCTATAGGTTGGACTTGGATCTCCTTGCAGTCCAAGGGACTCTCAAGAGTCTTCCCCAACACCACAGTTCAAAAGCTTCAATTCTTCGGTGCTCAGCCTTCTTCACAGTCCAACTCTCACATCCATACATGACCAATGGAAAAATCATAGCCTTGACTAGACAGACCTTTGTTGACAAAGTAATGTCTCTGCTTTTCAATATACTATCTAGGTTGGTCATAACTTTTCTTCCAAGGAGTAAGCATCTTTTAATTTCATGGCTGCAGTCACCATCTGCAGTGATTTTGGAGCCCAAAAAAATAAAGCCTGACACTGTTTCCACTGTTTCCCCATCTATTTTCCATGAAGTGATGGGACCAGATGCCATGATCTTCGTTTTCTGAATGTTGAGCTTTAAGCCAACTTTTTCACTCTCCTCTTTCACTTTCATCAAGAGGCTTTTTAGTTCCTCTTCACTTTCTGCCATAGGGTAGTATCATCTGCATATCCAAGGTTATTGATATTTCTCCTGGCAATCTTGATTCCAGCTTGTGCTTCTTCCAGTCCAGCGTTTCTCATGATGTACTCTGCATAGAAGTTAAATAAGCAGGGTGACAATATACAGCCTTGACGTACTCCTTTTCCTATTTGGAACCAGTCTGTTGTTCCATGTCCAGTTCTTTTTTTTTTTTTTTTCCATGTCCAGTTCTAACTGTTGCTTCTGGACTTGCATACAGGTTTCTCAAGAGGCAGGTCAGGTGGTCTTGTAGTCCCATCTCCTTCAGAATTTTCCAGTTTATTGTGATCCACACAGTCAAAGGCTTTGGCATAGTCAGTAAAGCAGAAATAGATGTTTTTCTGGAACTCTCTTGCTTTTTCCATGATCCAGTGGATATTGGCAATTTGATCTCTGGTTCCTCTGCCTTTTCTAAAACCAGCTTGAACATCTGGAAGTTCACAGTTCACATATTGCTGAAGCCTGGCTTGGAGAATTTTGAGCATTACTTTACTAGCGTGTGAGATGAGTGCAACTGTGAGGTAGTTTGACCATTCTTTGGCATTGCCTTTCTTAGGGATTGGAATGAAAACTGACCTTTTCCAGTCCTGTGGCCACTGCTGAGTGGCCAAATTTGCTGACATATTGAGTGCAGCACTTTCACAGCATCATCTTTTAGGATTTGAAAAAGCTCAACTGGAATTCCATCACCTCCACTAACTTTGTTTGTAGTGATAACTTTCTAAGGCCCACTTGACTTCATGTTCCAGGATGTCTGGCTCTAGGTGAGTGACCACACCATCGTGAATATCTGGGTTGTGAAGATCTTTTTGGTACAGTTCTTCTTTGTATTCTTGCCACCTCTTCTTAATATCTTTTGCTTCTGTTAGGTCCATACCATTTCTGTCCTTTGTTAAGCCCATCTTTGCATGAAATGTTCCCTTGGTATCTCTCATTGTCTTCAAGAGATCCCTATTCTTTCCTATTCTATTGTTTTCTTCTATTTCTTTGCATTGATCGAGGAGGAAGGCTTTCTTATCTCTCCTTGCTCTTCTTTAGAACTCTGCATTCTAATGGGTCTATCTTTCCTTTTCTCCTTTGTTTTTTCAAGGCCATCTCCAAGGACCCCAAGAAATGGTCCTAAAAGTAGGAAATGGAAAATGACATGCTGCCAGTTTCTCCTTGAGTTTGAACCTTGAACTATCAACTTGGCACTTAAGCTAGTCTGATCTACAGCATTATTTCTAAAATACTAAGAACGTATGGCTAGTTTTATTCTGAATTGAAAAGCTGAAGAAAATGGCATTTGTCATTTTATTCAACCCCGAGAACATGTTAAAATATGCAAATATTATTATTTTATTTAAATTATAAAAGGCTGATTTGGGAATGAATTGAAATTTCAAAGTGTATTTCTGTCCTTTATTTTTGACAGAAATATCCTTTACCACACTATTGGGTTTATGAATGTGATAACTATTTTAAGCATCCAGTGATCGATTCTCTTTCAACCAGGCACTTAAATGTTTGCTGGATGATGTGAATGAATGAATGAATGAATAAATGTCATGGATGAATGAGTAAACATTATAAGAATCTTGATTTTCATCTCTCCAGTTCTAATGAATTTCTGAATATTACTTTGTCAGAAGATAATCAGTTTCAGCCTTTACTTCAAAACACCAGTTTTAAAGTTTTACTTTCAGAAGTCAAAACAAAAAACAGCTATTTCAGACCACTTGACCGACTAATTGTGGGTAATTTTTTTGAAGCACATTTTGGGAGTTCCTGGTCAGGCAAAAATATGTTGATATACCCTTGGATTCTTCTATATTCTAAGAGATTTCAAGGTATCTATTGGATTACTAAGTATTTCCAGGAAACCCAAATTAACAGTATAGGTGCTTTATGTCAAATTGGTAGAATGTAAATGAAAGTAATTTCCTTATTATTTGAAGAAGCACATTTTAGATATTAATTAAGGAACCATTAGCCTATCCTTTGAGTTTTTGTATATTATATTCATTATACTCTTACATCACAGTGTTATATCACTGCCAGGTATTGCTAGTAGAGGTGGAAGTTGGTTAAATCATGTCATATTAACTACCTGGTAATATGTAGAATGCTGTTACGTACAAGACATTTTCTCTTTTTTATGATAAAACAATGCACGCTCTTTTATTTCTCACAATATTTGTAAGCTCATTAGTTTTGTTGTGTGACCTGCGTGATTTTTGATAGAATTAAGTAAAGACGCTATTTAAACATGATTATTATTATTTATCCTTCAGACACAAAGGAGTCAATTTATTCTGACAAAACTTTTTAACGTTTCTAAAATACATAGAGAGATATATTAACATTAATATGCTTCCTTTCGGTTTCCAATGACATATTTCAATGGGCATATTTACTACAATTTTAGTTCAATGAAATGTAGGAGGCACATAGGTAGAAAGTATACGAATGTGTAATTATGCTGAATGATTCCTGCCATTCCAGGAGCCACTAGTTTGTATAATTCAATAAGGGAAGAAACATATTCAGACAATTCAACTCACCTTTCTCATAGCGATCATGAATGATAGCCAATATTGGAGAATATAGGGCCAGATTCTCCACCCATTAAAATCCATAGGAGTTTTATAGTAGAAGTCCCTGAGCCAGACTATTTCTCTCCGAGTTAGAGTCTGGTTCACTGAGTTCTGCAGCTTTATAATTGCCAGAAGTATTGAAGTTGGACTGAATATATTTTCAGCTCTATCCACACACACACAAGTTAGGCTGAATCAGAATAATCTCAATGAAGTGTCTAAATGAGTGTCTCGATAATGTTCTCTTTAATTTCCAAATAATATTTAGAAAGATTTTAAGGTTTTCTTTTCTACACCATGTAAAAAGTGATTTTAAAAAGAGAGCGCGAAAAACATAGTAATGCTAATTCCTAAGATTCTAGAAGAAAATATTTCCTCTCCATCATTTTGTATTGATGAGATCTCCAACCTATGATGATATACTCTAGACAAATTAAACTCAAGGTAATTCTATATTGGGCATTAGTGAGTTATATCATTTTCAGGGTTGCCCTGGTGCCTTAGTCAGTAAAGAATCCACGTGCAACACAGGACACCTGGGTTGGATCCCTGGGTTGGGAAGACCCCCTGGAGGAGGGCATGGCAATGCACTCCAGTATTCTTGCCTGGAGAATCCCCATGGACTACAGTCCACGGGGTTGCAGAGTCTGACACAACTGAGGGACTAAGCACATATTTTCAGTTTTCCTTTCTTGAGTTAAATCTCCTTGAAGCAATATTACAGAGGAGAAAAGGTAATATCAGAAAAGGGAAAAAATAATGTGAAAAACATAGTAGGTAACACAGAAAATGAAAAGACAATAAGTCTTAAGAGGAATTAAGGGACCGGGTACAGCAGTACAACTAGCATTTTCTAGTTTCATGAAAGGAAATTGTTTTTCTTAATTTTTTTTTTAGTATCTTTACTTCCTTAGAGCTCTCTTGAATCACTGTACCACTCCAAGTAGTTAAATGATATGGTGATCACTTAGGCTAAGATGACCCTTAGTTCCAAAGAGGAGTAATGCTTAAATTCAGTTTATTCTGAACTGAGTACAAACTCAAAAACAATGGAAAGGACGTAGCTCTGTGCAGAGTGTCATGTTATTGCATTTTCCCTCGCGGAGATCTAAGCCATCAGCTAACCTATCGTCTCTCTTGTTTATTGCCAAGCATGATATGTATGTTTTGTGACCTTCAACAGCACTATATCTACAACACTCCCACACTAAAAGCATTTCTATAGAAACAAAAAAGAACGAGGAAAATAACTTATTACTTACATTGTTCTAGGATTTTTATTTTCACCAGTTGCTTAAAATAGACATGCTTCCAGTAGGAAGGAGCTCTTCTAAGGTATAATGAAGAACAAAATGCACTGTTTATGGAAAACTGATACTTAGAAACCTTTTGCTATACTATAATAGAATTCATCTTTTACTAGAAGTACAACCTAAGATATGAACATTTTTCATTTCCTACTGTGAGCTAACACTATAACAAAGACTGGGTTAGGGAAAGCAATCTGTTTCATAACTGTGCCAATCTGTGGAAACATTTGAAGAAGTACCTACATAATAATAGTTTTAGTATGATGTAGTCTCATTTATTTCTGCTTTTGTTGCCAGATTCAAAAACCACCACCAAGGCCTATGTCAAGGAGCTTACTACCTATGTTTTCTTTGAGCTTTATGGTTTCAGGTGTTACATTCAAGTCTTTAATCCATTTTAAGTTATTGTTTATGTGTGGTGAAAGATAGTGGTGTTTTATTCTTTTGCATATGACTGCCCAGTTTTCCCAGAATCACTTATTGAAGAGACTGTCCTTCTCCCATTGCATGTTCTCGGCTCCTCCGTCGTAAACTAACTGACCACATAAGTATGAATTCATTGCTTGGCTCTCTTGTTCTATTAATCTATGTATCTGTTTATATGCTAGTACCATACTGTATTAATTACTCTAGCATGATAGTATAGTTTGAAATCAGGGAGCATGATACGTCCAGTTTTGCGCTTCTTAAGACTGGATTGGCTATTTGGGGTTTTTTGTTTAGTTCAGTTCAGTCACTCAGTCATGTCTGACTCTTTGTGACCCCATGAACCACAGCACGCCAGGCCTCCCTGTCCATCACAGACTTCCAGAGTCTACCCAAACCCATGTCCATTGAGTTGGTGATGCCATCCAGCCATCTCATCCTCTGTCATCCCCTTCTCCTCCCCCCCTCAATCTTTCCCAGCATCAGGGTCTTTTCAAATGAGTCAGCTCTTCACATTAGGTGGCCAAAGTATTGGACTTTCACCTTCAACATCAGTCCTTCCAATGAACACCCAGGACTGATCTCCTTTAGGATGGACTGGTTGGATCTCCTTGTAGTCCAAGGTACTCTCAAGAGTCTTCTCCAAGACCACAGTTCAAAAGCATCAATTTGTGGTCCCACACAAATTTTAGGATTGTTCAATTGCCTTGAAAAATACCACTGGAATTTTCAGTGAGATTGCACGGAACCTGTTGATTTCTTTGTGTGGGTGTTATCAATTTTAATAATATTTATTTTTCCAATTCTTTCAAGATACTCATGGAATATCTTTCCATTCATCTGTACTTTCCTCAGTTTCTTTAATTAATAGATCTTTCACCTGCTTAAATTTATTCCTAGGGGTTTTTAAAATTATTTTTGATGCAATTATACATGGAATTGTTTTCTTTATTTTTGCTTATGAGAGTTTGTTAGTGTATAGAAACTCAATAGATTTTTGTGTATTGATTTTGTATCCAGCAACTTTACTGAATTTGTTTAGTCTTTCAGCTTTTCACCATTGAATATGATGTTAGCTCTAGATCTGTCATATATGACTTTAATTATGTTGAGGTATATTGCCTCTATGCCCACTTTCTGGAGCTTTTTTTTTTTTTTACCATAAATGGATGAAGAATATTGTCAAAAGATTTTTCTGCATATACTGAGATGGTCATACGGTTTTGAATTCTTTAATTTGTTGATAATAGTGTATCACAATGATTGATTTGTGGATATCGAAAAATCCTTGCATCTCTGGGATAAAGCCTGCTTGCTGACGTTGTATGATCCTTTTAATGTATTGTTGGATTCAGTTTGCTAGTATGTTGTTGAGGATTTTTATGTCTATGGTAATCTATCATATTGGCCTTTTTTTTCTTGTGATATCTTTGTCTCGTTTTGGTATCAGGGTGATGGCCTCATGGAATGAGTTTGGGAGTATTCCTCCCTCTGCAGTGTTTGGAAGAGTTTGAGAAGGATAGATATTTGCTCTTCTCTACATGTTTGATAGAATTCACCTGTGAAGCATCAGGTCCTGGACTTTTGTTGGAAGTTTTTTAATCATAGTTTCAATTTCCGTACTTGTGACTGGTCTATTCCTATTTTCTATTTCTTCCTGGTTCAATCTTGGGAGACTACACCTTTCTAAGAATTTGTCCATTTCATTCAGGTTGTCCATTTTATTGGGATATAGTTGCACATAGTGGTCTCCCATGATCTTTTGTATTTCTGTAGTATTCATTGTAACTTCTTTCTCATTTCCAATGTTATTAGTTTGAGCCTTTTTTTTTTTTTGATGAGTCTAGCTAAAGGATTATCAATTTTGTTTACCTTTTCAAAGAACAAGCTTTTAGTTTCATTGATCTTTTCAGTTGTTTTGCTTATATATTTCTGCTCTGATCTTTATAAACTCTCCTCTTAGAACTCCTTTTGCTGTGTCCCATCGGTTTTGGATTGTTGTGCTTTCACTTTCATTTACCGTTGGTATTTTTTGATTTCTTCAGTGATCCATTGGTTGTTTAATAGCATATTAAACTTAACTTCCATGTGTTTGTGTTTTTTTACATTTTTTAATAATTGATTTCTAATCTCATAGTGTTGTAGTTGGAAAAGATGCTTGACATGATTTCAATTTCCTTAAATGTACCCAGGCTCACTTTGTACCCCAGCATGGGCTCAATCCTGGAGAATGTTCCATGTATACTTGAAGAATGCATATTCTGTTTTTGGATGGAATGCTAATATTTTGTAGAGGATTTTTGCACATATTTTAATTTCAGGACAATATCCCTGATGAACATCATACCAAATAGCTTTGCACAGCAATGGAAACCATCCACAAAATGTAAAGGCAACCTACTGAATGGGAGAAAATATTTACAAACGATGAATCTGATAAGGTCTAATAACCAAAATACATAAAGAACTCATAAAATTCAGTAGCCCAAAAAAATCTGATTTAATAATGGGCATAAGAGCTGAATACATATTCTTACAAAGACGATACACAGATGGCTCAACATCATTACGCCATCAGGAAAATGCAAATCAAAATTAGAATGATATATCACCTCACACCTGCTAGAATGGGTATTATCAAAAAGACAAGAAATAAGTGTTGGTAACTGTGGATAAAAGGGGGAACCCTCTTGCTCTGTCAGTGGAATATAAATAGATGCAGCTACTGTGGAAAGCAGTATGGCACTAACTCAAAGAGATACATTTACTAGTTAAAATATTACTCAGCCACAAAGAGAATGAAATCTTTCCAACATGAATGGACATTGAGGGCATTGTGCTAAGTGAAATGAATCAAAGAAGGACACATAGTGTGTTCTCTCTCATATACATAATCTGAAGAAAACAGTACACTCATAGATTCAGAGAAAAAAAAGGGTGATTATAATAAGTGAGATCCATAGGGTGAGACAAATGTGTAAAAAGGGTTTTAAAAAGTTCAGTTTATGTACAGATATATGTACAAAAAGGAAAATAAATGGGTAAAGTCTTAGCATAAGCATTTCGTTCCATACACCTACTGACTAGATATACTATCAGCTGAAAGTTTTCGAAGTTTGAAGGGAAAACATTTTGGCTAAAATCTTTGATCATCCACAACCTCATTGTTCTTTTCCATGAAATAAATCAGAAAGAAGTTAGAAGCTGACCTTCCAAACTCATAAAATCTTATTATTTTGTTAATTTCTACAGTTGTGAAATCTGGAACATTATAGAAAAGAAAGCAGCCTAGTATTGCACCCAGTCTGACAAATACAAGAAATCTTCTCTACTTAAGAGATATATTGAGGAGTTACCTAGCAGCTGCCAAATGTATACATCAAGTCACTTTCAGGAGGAGTCTTGGTCCTTCTAAATTAGATATTGTGGAAGGCAAAGGTTCTAGAGCAAGAGTTTCTCAATTTCAACATCAATTACATTTCAGAACAAATAATTATTTGTTGTGGGAGCTGTCCTGTGTATTAGAGGATGCTGAGCAATATCCCTGGTTTCTGCCCACTAGATGTGTGTGGTGCTCCCTTCCCTACAGTTGTAACACAAAAAATATCTCATTTTGGAGACTTACACGTGTACTCTCATCAGGCACACAATGCCAGCCTTTCCTAATTTAGAATCACTACTTTAATAATAACCTAATTTGTTATTTTTTTTCATCCCTTGTGACAGCAATACAAATGATAATTGTACCTACTTGATGGAATTGTTGTGAAGATCTGAAACATCTAAGTGCTTAGAACATTGGCAAATAGAATATGCAAGAACTGTGGGATTATAATTCCCATGGGCAGAATACTATGAGTGACAATTGCTCTGAACATAAGAGTGGCTATTCTTTGAACATTGCAACCATCTGGGCATAAGATAAGCTGTTATCACCTCTGTTTTTACTTATTTTCAGGAATATCACACATTATATTGATCTTATTTCTCTTTTCTATAATATTGAGTAATGATTTTCTCTTTACCTATAACAATTAATATGCCAAAAATACAATGGGAATAAATTGTTCAATTTTATGTGGAAAAGATTCAAGATTTAAAATTTACATCATTACAATGGATAAAGTAATTTCACTCTCCCATTTCCAAGCAAAAGTCATAGAAAATTTGATTTAATATGTCATGACCAAGGCCACACACTTTGTGGAATTTAATTGCAAAAATCACTCTCTAATGCTGACTAAATGACCAAGCTCTTGCCTTAGATTTTTTCAGAGATTTTTTTCCCCAGACTTCTTTATAGCATTTATTTGGGGGATAAGAAAGGACATTGAGAATAAGAAGCCATGGGCAGGTTGCTGATTTTATTGACATCAGTATGGAGCAGTCTCATTAGATTAATAAGCTGCCATGTAAAACTCAACGCATAGGTATTTTCCCCATAGTCTTATTGATTCTGGGCCAGACGCATGTTGCTTACAGCCTGATGAATTTAAGAATAGATCTAATGACTGCTTAATGTAGCCTTGCAAACAGCTTTCAAAAGTCATTAGGCCTGCAAACCAACAGGGTTTGCACCCTTGAGACATCATTCCAGAGACAAATAGTTTTTAGTTTGACTTTTCTCTCTTAATTCATTGCTGATCTGTATGTAATTCATTAGGCCTGTACAAGTTTGGTTCTGCTGAAAGGAACTCTAAACTTGAGACTGAAATCTCTATTTGCCATATGGTTCTGCCACTTTAGAGCTCTGACCTGGATGGGTGATTTAATTTCTTGGGGCTCAGTTTCCTCTAGTGTAGAAACTGATCTAAATCAGTTGTTTTCAACATGTAATGTCAGGGCTTACAGCATCAGTACCACCTGGGAACTTGTTAGAAATGCAGATTCTTGGTCCCCATACCAGGCACAGTGGATCACTACTCTGGGAATGTAACCAGGATAGCTGTGATTTAACAGGCACTCCAGCTGATTCTGATTCATAATAAAGTTTGAGAACCACGATCGTAGGTCAGGGATCAGCAAATATTTTCTGTACAGGTGTAGACGGTAATATTTTAAGCTCTGTGGGAAGCAATATCAAGGATATTATTCAGGTATCTATTTAAAAAGAGAAGAAATAACTTTTTCTTGATGTAATTTAAAACAGTAACAGTAATAGCTAAGACAATTTTTTGTTGTATATGTCTACTAATGAAAATAATAGATCCCTTTTGAGGAAGGATACTCTTACTGAGTTGGAGTACAAAGTCAATGTCCCCTTCATCAAATCAATTATCTGTATTCATCTATAAAATTCATCCTTGATCCTGGCCCATGCAAGTCAGAGTGCACACTGGATTTGGCCTGCAGGCCAGAGTTTACCACTCCTGACATAGAAGATCTCTACAGTCCTTTCCATTTCCACCATTTATGCGTCTACTGCAATCAATGCTCAAGTTTTCTAACTACGTCTAATTTTTCCTTTTCTTCAGATTAAATTTAAGAACCCCAATTATATGACATCTGTATCAAATATCATATGATATCACTTCTATGTGGAATCTAAAACAAATGATACAAAATGAACTTATTTTTAAAAAAACAGAAATAGACTCACAGCTTTAGAAAATAAATGTGTGGTTACCAAAGGGGAAAGGTGGGAGAGGGAGATAAATTGGGAGTTTAGGGATGACATATAACAGGACTATATTTAAAATAGATAACCAACAAGGACCTAATGTGTAGCACAGGAAACTGTGCTCAATATTCTATAATAACCTAAATAGGAAAAGCATTTGAAAAGGAATAGATACATGTGAATCACTTTGCTGTTATACCTAAAACTAATACTTCATTGTTAATCCACTATGCTCCAATACAAAATAAAAATTTTAAGAATAGAAAATTAAGAACCCAAATTATAAATTCTAATAGATCATTCTTAACCCAACCCCATCTACCCAACACCACGACAATATACAGATATTTCAGAAAAACTAAACAGTGTCTTGAAGAGATCTCTAGTCTTTCCTATTGTGTTGTTTTCCTCTATTTCTTTGCATTGATCGATGAAGAAGGCTTTCTTATCTCTTCTTGCTATTCTTTGGAACTCTGCATTCAGATGCTTATATCTTTCCTTTTCTCCTTGGCTTTTTGCCTCTCTTCTTTTCACAGCTATTTGTAAGGCCTCCCCAGACAGCCATTTTGCTTTTTTGTATTTCTTTTCTGTGGGGATGGTCTTGACCCCTGTCTCCTGCACAATGTCACGAACCTCATTCCATAGTTCATCAGGCACTCTATCTATCAGATCTAGGCCCTTAAATCTATTTCTCACGTCCACTGTATAGTCGTAAGGGATTTGATTTAGGTCATACCTGAATGGTATAGCGGTTTTCCCTCCTTTCTTCAATTTGAGTCTGAATTTGGTAATAAGGAGTTCATGATCTGAGCCACAGTCAGCTCCTGGTCTTGTTTTTGTTGACTGTATAGAGCTTCTCCATCTTTGGCTGCAAAGAATATAATCAGTCTGATTTCAGTGTTGACCATCTGATGATGTCCATGTGTAGAGTCTTCTCTTGTGTTGTTGGAAGAGGGTGTTTGCTATGACCAGTGCATTTTCTTGGCAAAACTCTATTAGTCTTTGCCCTGCTTCATTCCTCATTCCAAGGCCAAATTTGCCTGTTACTCTAGGTGTTTCTTGACTTCCTACTTTTGCATTCCAGTCCCCTATAATGATAAGGACATCTTTTTTGGGTGTTAGTTCTAAAAGGTCTTGTAGGCCTTCATAGAACTGTTCCACTTCAGCTTCTTCAGCGTTACTAGTTGGGGCATAGACTTGGATAACTGTGATATTGAATGGTTTGCCTTGGAGATGAACAGAGATCATTCTGTCATTTTTGAGATTGCATCCAAGTACTGCATTTTGGACTCTTTTGTTGACCATGATGGCTACTCCATTTCTTCTGAGAGATTCCTGCCTGCAGTAGTAGATATAATGGTCATCTGAGTTAAATTCACCCATTCCAGTCCACTTTAATTCGCTGATTTCTAGAATGTCGATGTTCACCCTTGCCATCTCTTGTTTGACCACTTCCAATTTGCCTTGATTCATGGACCTGACATTCCAGGTTTCTATGCAATATTGCTCTTTACAGCATTGGATCTTGCTTCTATCACCAGTCACATCCACAACTGGATATTGTTTTTGCTTTGGCTCCATCCCTTCATTTTTTCTTGAGTTATTTCTCCACTGACCTCCAGTAGCATATTGGGCACCTAATGACCTGGGGAGTTCCTCTTTTTGTATCCTATCATTTTCCCTTTTCATATTGTTCATGGGGTTCTCAAGGCAAGAGTACTGAAGTGGCTTGCCATTCCCTTCTCCAGTGGACCACATTCTGTCAGACCTCTCCACCATGACCCGCCCGTCTTGGGTTGCCCCGCAGGCATGGCTTGGTTTCATTGAGTTAGACAAGGCTGTGGTCCAAAAGGATAGAAATGGTCTGGACCTAACAGAAGCAGAAGATATTAAGAAGAGGTGGCAAGAATACACAGAAGAACTGTACAAAAAAGATCTTCACAACCCAGCTAATCATGATGATGTGATCACTAATCTAGAGCCAGACATCTTGGAATGTGAGGTCAAGTGGGCCTTAGAAAGCATCACTACGAACAAAGCTAGTGGAGGTGATGGAATCCCAGCCGAGCTATTTCAAATCCTGAAAGATGATGCTGTGAAAGTGCTGCACTCAATATGTCAGCAAATTTGGAAATCTCAGCAGTGGCCACAGAACTGGAAAAGGTCAGTTTTCATTCCAGTTCCAAAGAAGGGCAATGCCAAAGAATGCTCAAACTACTGCACAATTGCACTCATCTCACATGCTAGTAAAGTAACGCTCAAAATTCTCCAAGCCAGGCTTCAGCAATACGTGAACCATGAACTTCCTCATGTTCAAGTTGGTTTTAGAAAAGGCAGAGGAACCAGAGATCAAATTGCCAACATCTGCTGGATCATGGAAAAAGCAAGAGAGTTCCAGAAAAACATCTATTTCTGCTTTATTGACTATGCCAAAGCCTTTGACTGTGTGGATCACAATAAACTGTGGAAAATTCTGAAAGAGATGGGAATACCAGACCACCTAACCTGCCTCTTGAGAAATCTGTATGCAGGTCAGGAAGCAACAGTTAGAACTGGACATGGAACAACAGACTGGTTCCAAATAGGAAAAGGAGTACGTCAAGGCTGTATATGGTCACCCTGCTTATTTAACTTCTATGCAGAGTACATCATGAGAAACGCTGGACTGGAAGAAGCACAAGCTGGAATCAAGATTGCTGGGAGAAATATCAATAACCTCGGATATGCAGATGATACCAGCCTTATGGCAGAAAGTAAAGAGGAACTAAAAAGCCTCTTGATGAAAGTGAAAGAGGAGAGCGAAAAAGTTGGCTTAAAGCTCAACATTCAGAATACGAAGATCATGGCATCTGGTCCCATCACTTCATGGGAAATAAACGGGGAAACGGTGGAAACAGTGTCAGACTTTATTTTGGGGGCTCCAAAATCACTGCAGATGGTGACTGCAGCCATGAAATTAAAAGACAGTTACTCCTTGGAAGAAAAATTATGACCAACCTAGATAGTATATTCAAAAGCAGAGACATTACTTTGCCAACTAAGGTCCGTCTAGTCAAGGCTATGGAGAAGGAAACGGCAACCCAATCCAGTGTTCTTGCCTGGAGAATCTCAGGGGCAGGGGAGCCTGGCGGGCTGCCATCTATGGGGTCACACAGAGTCGGACACGACTGAAGCGACTTAGCAGCGGCAGCAGCGGCAGTCAAGGCCATGGATTTTCCTGTGGTCGTGTATGGATGTGAGAGTTGGACTGTGAAGAAGGCTGAGCGCCAAAGAATTGATGCTTTTGAACAGTGGTGTTGGAGAAGACTCTTGAGAGTCCCTTGGACTGCAAGGAGATCCAACCAGTCCATTCTGAAGGAAATCAGCCCTGGGATTTCTTTGGAAGGAATGATGCTGAAGCTGAAACTCCAGTACTTTGGCCACCTCATGCGAAGAGTTGACTCACTGGAAAAGACTCTGACGCTGGGAGAGTTTGGGGGCAGGAGGAGAAGGGGACGACCGAGGATGAGATGGCTGGATGGCATCACGGACTTGATGGACGTGAGTCTGAGTGAACTCCGGGAGATAGTGATGAACAGGGAGGCCTGGTGTGCTGTGATTCATGGGGTCGCAAAGAGTCAGACATGACTGAGCAACTGAACTGAACTGAAACAGTGTCTGGATAAAATATAAAGTCCAAAATGGGTTCTTGTATTTCTGAATTGAATTCTTCCAGAGTGAAGGGGAAAACTAACAATGGTCTTATCAGTTCAGTTCAGTCGCTCAGTCATGTCTGACTCTGCGACCCCATGGACTGCACACGCCAGGTTTCCCTGTCCAACACCAACTCGCAGAGGTTACTCAAACTCATGTCCATTGAGGCAGTGATGCCATCCAACCTTCTTTTCCTCTGTCATCCCCTTCTCCTGCTGCCTTCAACCTTTCCCAGCATCAGGGTCTTTTCAATTGAGTCAGTTCTTTGCAGCAGATGGCCAAAGTATTGGAGCTTCAGCTTCAGCATCAGTCCTTCCCATGAATATTCAGGACTGATTTCCTTTAAGATGGACTGGTTGGATCTCCTTGCAGTCCAAAGGACTCTCAAGAGTCTTCTCCAACACCACAGTTCAAAAGCATCAATTCTTCTGCACTCAGCTTTCTTTATAGTCCAACTCTCACATCCATACATGACTACTGGAAAAACCAGAGCTTTGACTAGACGGACCTTTGTCAGCAAAGTAATGGTCTTATATATAGACTTTAAATATGGTATAGTATCCATCAGCAACATTCTTTGTGTTCTTTATTGTCTACTGGGGAAAAGACTGTTAAAAGTCTTTAGTGTTTCAGAGATTAAACAAAATAAAACCTATCAAAGATATATGTTCTTTTAAATAAGATATAAGCAAGAACTTAATATCCCAAGCAATTAGCTATTATCAAATTCTGAATAAGACATATTATTCAGCTCCCCTTTTATCCATCCAGGTGGGAATATGAGAAATGGAAATCTTTTTTAATCAAAGTTTCCATCTTAAGTAAAAATAAAGGGCACAAATTAGTGGAATCAATTGATTTGCTTTTGCTTGGAGGTTGCCTCCTGCAATTAATTCAATTGACTGGTTTAATTTCTTTATACATTCATTGATGAAGATATGAGTATTCAGTTTTAAACCTCACTTGGCTCCATTTTCTCCAGATCCCCTGACTCAGAATCAGTGCACTTCCTCTAGTTGTTATGGTCTCTGCTATGTGGAAAAAGAATTCAGTATCTCCCCCCTGCAAAGTATGTGATAATGCAGTTCACCCCCCCCCCAGCTCCCACCCTATTCTCATGTGAGCATATCTACTGAAAGAATTGTGTACGTGTACATGTGCATCTGGTAAGAACTGAGTTAAGCTGCTCAGCATGAGGCAGAGTGTCGACTGCATGGGACACAGAAGAAATGGTAAAACACTGGTTTTTGGTTCATAAGGTAAAACTATAGAGGTCTTCCTGAATGGGTGGAAAAGTGGTTCCTTTCACTTCCTTTTAATATTTGCATTAGATATTGCAGCAAAATTTTCAACCGGAGGTGTAAGAATAATTTCAAGCCAGGTCTCAATCACCATTATTACTCTTTGTTGTTGTTCAGTCGCTCAGTTGTGTCCGACTCTTTGTGACCCCATGGACGGCAGCACTCCAGGCTTCCCTGTCCTTCACCATCTCCTGAGCTTGCTCATAGCCATTAAGTCAGTGATACCATCCAACCATCTCATCCTCTGTTGTCCCCTTCTCCTACTGCCTTCAGTCTTTTCCAGAATCAGGCTCTTTTCCAATGAGTTGGCTATTCGTATCAGGTGGCCACAGTATTGGAGCTTCAGCTTCAACATCAGTACTTCCAAAGTATATTCAGGACTGATTTCCTTTAGGATGGACTGGTTGGATCTCCTTGCAGTCCAAGGGACTCTCAAGAGTCTTCTCCAACACCACAGTTCAAAAGCATCAATTCTTCAACATTCAGCTTTCTTTATGGTCTGACTCACACATCCATACACGACTGGAAAAACCATAGCTTGACTATATGGACATTTGTTGGCAAAGTAATCTCTTTGCTTTTTAATATGCTGTCTAGGTTTTTCACAGCTTTACTTCCAAGAAACAAACATCTTTTATGTTCATGGCTGCAGTCACCATCTGCAGTAATTTTGAAGCCCAAGAAAATAAAGTCTCTCACTGTTTCCACTGTTTCTCCATCTATTTGCCATGAAGTGATGGGAACAGATGCCATGATCTTTGTTTTCTGAATGTTGAGTTTTAAGCCAGCTTTTTCACTCTTCTCTTTTACTTTCATCAAAAGGCCCTATAGTTTCTCTTCACATTCTGCCCTTGGGTTCTGTAATCTGCATATCTGAGGTTATTGATTTTTCTCCTCACAATCTTGATTCCAGCTTGTGCTTCATCCAGCCCAGCATTTCACATGATGTACTCTGTATATAAGTTAAATAAGCAGCTGACAATATACAGGCTTGACACACTCCTTTCTCATTTTGGAACTAGTCTGTTGTTCCATGTCCAGTTCTAACTGTTGCTTCTTGACCTGTATACAGGTTTCCCAGGAGGAAGGTAAGATGGTCTGGTATTCCCATCTCTTTAAGAAATATTCACAGTTTGTTGTTATCCACACAGTCAAAGTTATAATCAGTGAAGCAGAAGTAGATGTTTTTCAGGAACTCTCTTGCTTTTTCTCTGATCCAGCAGATGTTGGCAATTTGATTTCTGGTTCCTCTGCCTTTTCTAAATTGAGCTTGAACATCTGGAAGTTCATGGTTCACATACTCTTGAAAAGTGGCTTGGAGAATTTTGAGCTAGCAAGTGAGATGAGTGCAATTGTGTGGTAGTTTGAGCATTCTTTGGCATTGCCCTTCTTTGGGATTGTAATGAAATCTGACCATTTCCAGTTCTGTGGCCACTGCTGAGTTTTCCAGATTTGCTGGCATATTGACTGTAGCACTTTAATAGCACCATCTTCTAGGATTTGCAATAGCTTAGCTGGAATTCCATCGCCCCACTAGCTTTGTTCGTAGTGATGCTCCCTAAGGCCCACTTAACTGCATACTCCAGGATGTCTGCCTCTAGGTGAGTGACCACACCATCATGGTTATCTGGGTCATTAAGATCATTTTTCAATAATTCTTCTGTATATTCTTGCCACCTCTTCTTAATATCTTCTGCTTCTCTCAGTTGCTCAGTCATGTCTGACTCTTTGTAACCCCATGGACTGCAGCACGCCAGGCCTCCCTGTCCATCACCAACTCCTTGAGCTTCCTCAAACTCATGTCATTGAGTTGGTGATGCCATACAACCATCTCATCCTCTGTTGTCCCCTTTTCCTCCTGCCTTCAATCTTTCTCAGCCTCAGGGTCTTTTCTAATGAGTCAGCTTTTCACATCAGGTGGCCAAATTATTGGAGCTTCAGCATCAGTCCTTCCAGTGAATATTCAGGACTGATTTCCTTTAGGATGGACTGGTTTGATCTCCTTTAAGTCCTAAGTCTGCTTCTCTTAGGTCCATACTGTTTCTGTCCTTTATTTCTCTTTAGAAAGGGATAAATGTATTCCTGCTTTCTCTGGTGGCCACACTGACATACAGATTAACTCCTAATTCTTCTTTTTCATTGTCTAATGAGGTAAAATAGAAAGGTGGAAGCATACATAAAATGCTCTAATCTTAAGTGTACATCTCAATGAAATTTTACGTATATACCAGTGTGATCCCCCAGTTCACAGGAGCTAATATTGTCCACACTGTAGCCAAGCAATACCAACCCCAGAGGTAAACACTACCATGACTTATATCACCATACGACAGAATTTTATGCAATCATAGTCTTCTGTGGTGTCTTTTTGCTCAAAATTATTACCACTTACTAGATATATTCTTAAGTAATATATAAAGAAACCAGCCACAATCTGGGGTCCGCAATTTATAAATCCAGATCATTCATCTCCCTAGAGAATACATGAAAACTTCCCTTCCAGATGGATTAATGTTAACAAAATGCATTAGCCAAAAAAAATAACAAAATGATGTTTCTCTTGTTATCTAACATAATTGCAGTTTTCTCACATAGAATTCAAAGTATAGATATAATGACTGATCTAAAATGTAAATTAAAAATGAACTGTAGGTTTTGCATATTTTACTGATTATTGATACCCTGTAGAATTTAAAACTTGCCTAGGAGTCCATCATGATGAATGGCTTTGCTTTAAGAAAATTTATAATTTTCATCTACTTTACTCCACACTTCATGACCCTAATTTTTGAGGGTTCATTAATTCCCTTTCCTCTGGTGGCTGTTATATATTGTTTGAATTTCCATTTATGTCATTTTGTCCTCTAATCTGTTCTGTGCTCCTTTGCAAAATTTATGTAATTCAGTTTTATCTTTGAACTGTTTTCTTTGCACAATACTTATTTCACTTACATTTTCTGGGTGGAAGAAGGATGTTTTTATTGTTCCTCTTGCTTGATTTACCTTATTTTTATAAAACAAAATATTTCCCCCATTTTCCCCTAGCCACTCCTTCATTTCTGTTATTTACCAGTTCCCCAAACTGACCAGTGGGAGTCCTTCGGCACCCTTCCCACTGTCTTCCCTCTGCTGCTCATAATTTATATTCTCATCACCGGAGCCCTGGCTGCTCTGATGATCTAACATGCCTGCCTGGTCCACCCTCTCCCAGCTGCAATCCATCTAATATAAACTCCCTAAACCTCTGATGGCATTAGCCAAGTCTTCTGCAGAACAATTTAAATCACTCTTTCTCCTTCTTCAAGAATGCAAGAATCCATTTTAAAAGCAAGCACACCCTATAGATCACCAAGGTTGACCTAAGAGATTTTCATTATAGTGTAAAGTAAATAAGTACTGTTATTAGCCCATGTATAAAGCCTCCTTCTTACAGACTCTCTAACTATGAAATCAAATAAATTGTCAACTAATACTAACAAAATCATGAAAGCAATATAATTCAAATGATTATGATGAATGAAAAAAAAATCCACCCACTACGTGAATATTGGAATAATTGCTACATTTTGTAAACTGACAAGCCTAAGAAAAGTGTTAGGTAGGTTACATCATCTCGTGGAACACAGTATTATGGCAGGACTATAAATAATGCCCTGTATTGTGAGGTGATGTAATCCTTCCAAAACTTCTCTACATTCAGAATGTTCCAAAACATTCATGCCTTCCACGTGCTTCTGTCATTTACCTCTTAAGTCCACCTGGATTCTTTTCTCATCAGTTCACTAAAATAAATTACAATGCAATGAATGATAAACACACAAATGAAATAATCTTGCAGTCTTTAGACAGGAGGCTGGGGCACACGGTATGTTTACATTATTTTATAGGTTACTTAAAACTTCAAATGTGATATATCTAAAAATATATCAGAGGACCTCAGTTTAATTGCACTGTGTTAAATGACAGTATAGTGGTGGAGGTAATAGTTTAGTCGCTAAGTCGTGTTCAGCTCTTTGTGACCCCATGGACTGTAGCCTGCCAGGCTACTCCGTCATGGAATTTTTCAGAAAATACTGCAGTGAGTTGACATTTCCTTTTCCAGAGGATCTTCCCAAATGATAGAATTCTGTTTACTCATTCTCAAAGTGATACTATACTGTTCTATCTGTTCATCAAGAAGTCATTTTCCTTAAATGTGTTTGTGTGTGTGTCCTGTCTCATTAGCTTCATTTTAATTTTCTTTACAGCAGAAGCATTGCTTAAACCCCTTTGTAATTTCAGACCCTAATCCGAGACGTACATATTAGTCTTCACTAAAAGTGCTCATTGATTAATCACTGAGTTAAAGAATGCCATTAGATCTTATTTTCTTGATGGTTCACTTATTTTCTTATCCTAGAACTTCTCTACTTGGAAAAGACAAGTAGAGAAGTTTTGTGTGAATCTTCTCACATCCATAACTTTACCCATGATATTCTTTCTATTTAAATAACCTTTCTGCTGACTATAAACTACATCCTGTAATCTTAGCTGACTCCCCCCCCTCCTTTTTTTGTTTTACATTTTCTGTTTCTTTGTGGAGACTTTATTTTTTTCATCTGCCCTCAGCAGGTTCATAATTGCTGACTAAAGCATTCTCATGATGGCTTCTCTCAAAGCTTAATCAGATAATTCTAACATCTTTCTCATCTCTGTATTGGCATCTATTGATTAACATTCCCCTACCCCCTTATGTTTGAATCTTCCTGGTTCTTGGTTTGAGGAGTGGTTTTCATTTGAAACCCAGACATCTTGGGTATTACATTAACAGACTCTAGATCCTAGTTCAGGCTACTGGTTTTGTTGGCTTCCACTGACAGCATTTCTGCAGGGGTGGGTACCTCCTGGGTACTCATAGGTGTGGGTAAAAGTCCAGGTTCTCCACTTACCCAGTTGACTGTGGTGAGGGAGGGAGCTATTTGTCATTACTTCTGGTGGAGTTAGGAGTTCTAGGTCCCGTAGGCCTTCACCAACACTAATACAGTGGGGGTGTTCTTATCACTGGGTGGGAGTGAAAGTCCCCAGCTCCGTAGAGCTTTCCTGACACTCCCCTAGTAGAGAAAGGGTGGAGTCTTCTCCTCTGGTCTCCACAAATGCAATAGAGTGGGACCTCATTACATCTTTGCAGGGATAAAAGCCTGTCTATTCAGCTTTGTCCGACACCAACTTGGCAGGGAATTTGAAGAGCTTTCTTGCTGAGGTGGCATTCTAGGCTCTCTCCTTGGCTTCATAGGATTCTCAGCACCACCTTTCTACCTATTGCAAGAAAGAGAGTCTAACTTATCTTTCAGAAGATCTTTTCATATCCAGTTGTTCTGAAGAATTAACGATTGACACAGCTACCTCTAAATGACAGTCTCCTGCTTGTACATCTACACTCATTCCTTAGATGATGTCATCAAATCCCACACCTATAAAATGACTTCTGTGTTTTGCCAGACCCTCAGTCCATAGCTCCAGCTCAGTCTCTCTCCTGAAATCCAAACTCACATATACACCTACTTATGTGACATCTCCATTTTGACACCGAATAGGTAAATTTGATTCTTCCCATCTCTACTGCTGCCCTCCCCCCACACACATTTGCTTCTCTCCTAGTTTTCTCAGAAAATAGCAACATCATTCTTCAGATGCGCATGCTGAAAACAATGAACTACTCTTTTTTTTTTTTTTTTACTTCATACACTGAGTAAATTGCATAGGAAATCTTAGACCTTTAAGTCTCAAGGTATATTTCTAACCATTAAAAAAAAAATCCTACTGCTATCATCTCAGCCCAAGCCACCATCATTTTGCACCTCAGTTCAGTTCAATTGCTCAGTCATATCAGACGCTTTGTGACACAATGACCTGCAGCACACCAGGCCTCCCTGTCCATCACCAACTCCCACCACCGCCAAACCCATGTCCATCGAGTTGGTGATGCCATCCAACCGTCTCATCCTCTGTCGTCCCCTTCTCCTCCTGCCCTCAATCTTTCCCAGCATCAGGGTCTTTCCCAATGATTCAGCTCTTCACATCAGGTGGCCAAAGTATTGGAGTTTCAGCTTTAGCATCAGTCCTTCCAAAGAATACCCAGGACCAATCTCCTTTAGGATGGACTGGTTGGATCTCCTTGCAGTCCAAGGGACTCTCAAGAGTCTTCTCCAACACCACAGTTCAAAAGCATCAATTCTTCAGCACTCAGCCATCTTCACAGCCCAACTCTCACATCCATACATGACCATAGGAAAAACCATAGCCTTGACTAAATGGACCTTAGTTGCAAAGTAATGTCTCTGCTTTTGAATATGCTATCTAGGTTGGTCATAACTTTTCTTCCAAGAAGTAAGCGTCTTTTAATTTCATGGCTGCAATCACCATCTGCAGTGATTTTGGAGCCCCCCAAAATAAAGTCTGACAATTTTTTCCCATCTATTTCCCATGAAGTGATGGGACCAGATGCCATGATCTTCGTTTTCTGAATGTTGAGCTTTAAGCCAACTTTTTCGCTCTCCTCTTTCACTTTCATCAAGAGGCTCTTCAGTTCTTATTAACTTTCTGCCATAAGGGTGGTGTCATCTGCATATCCGAGGTTATTGATATTTTTCCCAGCAATCTTGATTCCAGCTTGTGTTTCATCCAGCCCAGTGTTTCTCATGATGTACTCTGCATAGAAGTTAAATAAGCAGGGTGACAATATATAGCCTTGACATACTCCTTTTCCTATTTGGAACCAGTCTGTTGTTCCATGCCCAGTTCTAATTGTTGCTTCCTGACCTGCATACACGTTTCTCAAGAGGCAGGTCAGGTGGCATGGTATTCCTATCTCTTTTCAGAGTTTTCCACAGTTTATTGTGATCCACACAGTCAAAGGCTTTGGCATAGTCAATAAAGCAGAAATAGATGTTTTTCTGGAACTCTCTTGCTTTTTCGATGATCCAGCAGATGTTGGCAATTTGATCTCTGGTTCCTCTGCCTTTTGTAAAACCTGCTTGAACAACTGGAAGTTCACGGTTCAAGTATTGCTGAAGCCTGGCTTGGAGAATTTTGAGCATTACTTTACTAGCATGTGAGATGAGTGCAATTGTGCGGTAGTTTGAGCATTCTTTGGCATTGCCTTCCTTTGGGATTGGAATGAAAACTGATCTCTCCAGTTCTGTGGCCACTGCTGAGTATTCCAAATGTGCTGGCATATTGAGTACAGCACTTTCACAGCATCATCTTTCAGAATTTGAAATAGCTCAACTGGAATTCCATCACCTCCACTAGCTTTGTTCATAGTGATGCTTCCTAAAACCCACCTGACTTCACATTCCAGGATGCCTGGCTCTAGGTGAGTGATCACATCATCGTGATTATCTTGGTGGTGAAGACCTTTTTTGTACAGTTCTTCTGTGTATTCTTGCCACCTCTTCTTAATATCTTCTGCTTCTGTTAGGTTTGTACCATTTCTGTCCTTTCTTGAGCCCATCTTTTCATGAAATGTTCCCTTGGTATCTATAATTTTCTTGAAGAGAGCTCTGGTCTTTCCCATTCTATTGTTTTACACTATTTCTTTGCACTGATCACTGAGGAAGGCTTTCTTACCTCTCCTTGCTATTCTTTGGAAAACTCTGCATTCAAATAGGTATATCTTTCCTTTTCTCCTTTCCTTTTTGCTTTCCTTCTTTACACAGCTATTTGTAAGGCCTCCTCAGAAAGCCATTTTGCTTTATGCATTTCTTTTTCTTGAGGGTGATCTTGATTCCTGTTCAATGTCACAAACCTCCATCCATAGTTGATCAGGCATTCTGTCTATCAGATCTAGTCCCATAAATCTATTTCTCATTTCCACTGTATAGTCGTAAGGGATTTGATTTAGGTCATACCTAAATGGTCTAGTGGTTTTCTCCACTTTCTTCAATTTGAGTCTGAATTTAGCTATAAGGTGTTCATGATCTGAGGCACAGTCAAATCCCAGTCTTGTTTTTGCTGACTGTATAGAGCTTCTCCATCTTTGGCTGCAAAGAATGTAATCAATCTGATTTCGGTGTCAACCATCTGGTGATGTCCATGTGTAGAGTCTTCTCTTGTGTTGTTGGAAGAGGATGTTTGCTATGACCAGTGCGTTCTCTTGGCAAAACTCTATTAGCCTTTGCCCCGCTTCATTCTGTATTCCAAGTCCAAATTTGCCTGTTACTCCAGGTGTTTCTTGACTTCCTACTTTTCATTCCAGTCCCCTATAATGAAAAGGACATCTGTTTTGGGTGTTAGTTCTAGAAGGTCTTGTAGGTCTTCATAAAACTGTTCAACTTCAGCTTTTTGCAGCATTACTGGTTAGGGCATAGACTTGGATAACTGTGATATTGAATGGTTTGCCTTGGAAACAAACAGAGATCATTCTGTTGTTTTTGAGATTGCATCCAAATACTACATTTCGGATTCTTTTGTTGACTATGATGGCTACCCCATTTCTTCTGAGGGATTCCTGCCCACAGTAGTAAATATAATGGTTATCTGAGTTAAATTCACCCATTCTAGTTCATCTTAGTTCACTGATTCCTAGAATGTTGATGTTCACTCTTGCCATCTCCTGTTTGACCACTTCCAATTTGCCTTGATTCATGGACTTAACATTCCAGGTTCCTATGCCATATTGCTCTTTTACACCTGGACCACTGCAATAACTTCCAGGTTTCTTGTTTCCCACCTTCTTTTCTAATCCTTGAGTCTAGTCCCGCAAGTGTTTGAGTGATCATTTTAAGATATCCTTTGTTCAAAAATACCCAGTGTCACTGCATTTCACTCACTGCTGCTGCTAAGTCACTTCAGTTGTGTCCGACTCTGCACGACCCCATAGACGGTAGCCCACCAGGCTCCCCCGTCCCTGGGATTCTCCAGGCAAGAACACTGGAGTGGGTTGCCATTTCCTTCTGCAATGCAAGAAAGTGAAAAGTTAAAGTGAAGTTGCTCAGTCGTGTCTGACCCTCAGCGACCCCATGGACTGCAGCCTTCCAGGCTCCTCCGTCCATGGGATTTTCCAGGCAAGAGTACTGGAGTGGGGTGCCATTGCCTTCTCCGATTCACTCACAGTAATGTACAAAATTCTGCCTCAATCCCTACTACCATCCACCTTGTTCATACTGTGCTACCAAACTGGCCTCACTACAGATCAATGGACAGGTCAAATACAATATACGCCTAGGACCTGCACAGTTGCTGTAAGTATATAGAAAGTTCTTATCCCAGATATCTTGAGTATTTTTTGTTCAGTTCTCTGATCAAATGTTACTTTATAAGAGAGAACTTCTCCAATCACCTAGCCTAGTTTAGTACTCTCCCAATATAATTTTCTTAATCTCATTCACCCTAATTTTTCTTCATAGTTGTTATCACCAATTCACATATGGTAGTTTGTTTATTCATTGCTTTCCGATTTTCTCCGTGGAAGATAAGCTCCAGTGCCTAGAATGTGTAAATGCTCAGTAACTATTTGTTGATCAATTTTAAATTGATCAAAAACACTTATTATCACAATTAAATTTTTTTTCTGGTTAATGTTAAGTAACTTGCTCAGTCGTGTCTGACTCTTTGTGACCCCGTGGACTGTAGCCCACCAGGCTCCTCTGTCCATGCGATTCTCCAGGCAAGAATACTGGAGTGGGTTGCCATTTCCTTCTCCAAGGGATCTTCCCAACCCAGGGATCGAACCCAGGTCTCCCACATTGCAGGCAGACGCTTTAACCTCTGAGCCACCCAGGAAGCCCATCCCCTGCCACATACAGGAAAGATCAAATCAAAGATACATATTTAACACATAATGTTTCAGTTCTTTTATGTATCACCTTTTTGTCCCCCAAGGAAGCATGCACTTAAATTAGCACCAAACTATAATGGAAAACAAGTAATGATCATTCTCATTAAAAGTCTGTGCATTCAGAGCTTGTTATTATTATATTCCTATTACATTGAAATGTCTATCTTCTTTTAAACAAATTGCTAGAAATAGAGATTTCCCATTAAAATACTCTTTCCTATAATATAGAAAAATAATAGGAAAAAGCAATGTTGCCAGAATTTAGAACCACATATTACTTCTGAATGAAATATACATTTTCTTTAATACTTATTATCAGCTTATGAGTTTTAATGGTAGGATTTAATTCTTATGCTCACTTCTATTTCTTTGTGAATTTATAATCTCCTAATTGCAGATGGAAGCATTACTCTATGAGCTGCTAGAGTTTTTTTGTATTGCATTCCCCCCCCTCCCCCCCAGTTTGTAAAGTTTCTGGGAATTTCTGCTTATTGAGCAGGAGAGAAATATATTTCTGAGGTTACAGTTTACTTTCTTCATAATAAATTAAGAAAAAGTAATTGAACATGTACAAAAAGGAGTTTTCTACTAAAATTTTCAGATGTGTCCTATGATTTTCCTGTATTTTTAGTTGTTAGAATGAACTTCACCAAATAATTAAGGAAATCACAAATCTTATTTTGCAATATACAAAATTTATCCCTCTGTGCTTTGTCTTATCAAGCCTTATAAGTTTTCTTGAGAAAATTACAATGATTTTCAAACTGGGTTTCTTGCACCAGATTGTTTAATTGCCTAGCAAGCCATTTCACATTCTCTGTTTACAACAGCGTTCCTTGATCTCAAAGTTTATCTTTCAGAGATATTCCACTGGCTTTTAAAGGCCCAAGGAAAAATTTCCTACATTTTTCACATGTCAAACAAAGGCATTCATGGGTTAACCCCCTTCAATTTTTTCTGGCCACATCACCTCTACCCAGCATGGCAAATACAGTCTTTTAGGTCTCTTACAACCCACACCTTGCAAGTATCTTATACCTTTACCTGAAGCACCTTTCCTTTTTGCCTAACTGATAGCTTCTGTGTTTTTTTTCAAGGGTGATTTATAAGTCACATTCTCTATTGAAGGTAAATTCTGAAAAGCTTTTCAGGTTTCTGACATTGCATAAGTGTGAGTTATCCAAAGTTGAATAATACATAGATCCCATCTTCTTGGAGCTCCCAGACTGTGAAACCACCTCCACCTATTCCCCTTTGAATCCTTCCTGATCAGAACTAGATTAGGCTCCTGCCTTATAGTGGGCTTCCCAGGTAGTAGCTTATTTACTATTAAGAACACACCTGCCAATGCAGGAGACATAAGAGATGCTGGTTCCATTCCCTGGGTCGGGAAGATCCCCTGGAGGAGAGTATGGCAACCCACTCTAGTATTCTTGCCTGTAGAATCCCATGGACAGGGGAGCCTGGTACAGTCTACAGGGTTGCAAGAAGTCAGATGTGATTGAAGAAACTTAGCACCTATGCACCTACCTTATACATCTATCACTGTACTCTGTACTTTTCCAGGTAGTACCTTCTCTTAATCTTCTATTTTATTCTTCAGTTTGGCCCAATGTAGTACAGAAAGGAGACAAGCTCAGTGTTTACAGGTTTGGGACTACAAAAGAGAGACATAATGAAAGATCTGACTACCATCGGAACATTTTTGCTTTTCCTAAGGTAAAAGACTTTTAAAATTTGTTAATTTGATAATGAAAAATTTTGAATCATTTCTTTTAAAGGAGAATCCTTATCTTCAGTTAGGCAGAATTTATATTGATATGGGAGGTTCAAACATAATAAAAAATAATAATTTAAAATAAAGTTGGCCCTCATCGGCACTGACAAAGAAAAAATTAACTTTTTTCTGTGACGTCGTGGAAGTTTTGTCTAGGCTGAAAGGACATTGCCATATACTTCCTTTGTCTTCCATTTATCTTGAAAATGAGATACCGGGCAATTTACCCATCAGGGTTTTTAACGAATCACAGTATTTGAAGGCTGTGAACTGAGTAATATCATTCATTTATGTTCTTGTCCTGCAGCTGTTGTTTTATATAAGACAGTTTGAAACAAAGAAAACAGAGCTCTTTATTAAGCTTCACTATTAAGTGGAACTAAGCCATCTCAGGAAATAATGGCATTTCACAGAAGAGAGTAAAAAAGCATAAAGTGTAATTTTCCTCAAGTAACAGAGGCAAATGGCAAAAGAAGCATAAAATAGTGACCAATAAATAAGTACTCGGCACTGAAGAAAAGCTAAGTGGCACAATTCTGCATCTTAATTTTTACCACAAGTAGGTCAACTGTGAGTCAATTTTGATATGTTTTATCAATAGATCCTTTTCTTTTTTCTCCCCTAAAGTATTCTAGAAAACTAGCTCTAGCAATCACTTAATGCCTTCTTACGGGTCACACTTGGAGACTAAAAAAATAACCAACATCAGGCTAGAATCTGTTGTTCAACTAATCCATCACCAAGACCTTATGCCTAATATAGGGCTTCAGTTACAACTTCCTGTGCCTGTCTCCTTCCTGTCTCTCCTCTCAGCTTCCGTCTTGGTACAGATCTCATAACTTCTTGCCTAAATTTTTTGGATAGGCTTTTAGCTGTGTTCTTTTCCTGCCACACCCGTTCATTTAGGTCATATCCACAAGAAATACAGTTCTAACGCATAAATCTAATCGTATCATGCCCCTGCTTTAGAAAACTTTCTTTGACATCAGTTTCTAAAAAATCCTAGAGGCTGTAAGTTTGTTCTTTATGAAATTCTCATTCATCATCAAATCAGTTTTCAGCATGTTCTGTGTGGCAAGCCCAACAGGGATTCATCACTGTGTGAAAGAGATGTATTCCCTTGCCCACTTGGAGTTTACTTGGTTTCCTATTGCTGCTGTAATGGTTACAAGAAGTATAGTGTCTTAAAACAATGCAAATTTATTATCTTATAGTTCTGGAGGTCAGAAGTCCTGTAAACAAGGTGTTAGAAGGACTGCCTTCTTCCTGGAGTCTCTAGGGGACAATACATTCCTTGCCTTTCCCAGCTTCCAGAAGCCGCCTGCATTTTTTGGCTCTGGATTCCTTTCTCCATTTTCAAAGACAGTGGTGTAGCATCTTTAAATCTCTCTCTTACACACACAGACACTCACATTGGCCTCCATAGGCACATCTCCTTCTCTGTCTCTAACTCCCATCAGGACACCTGCCCAGGAAATCCAGGATATTCTCCCATGTCCCAAAGTCCTCATTTAATCCCATCAGTCTTTTTTGCCCTCTAAATTGACATATTCACAAGTTCTGGGGATTAGAATAGACATTTGGGGTGGGGGTGTGGAGGCCATCACTGCTGTCTCTTACCATCATTGTTTAAGAGAATAGGCAGATATTCAGTGACATTTTAAGATTCTTTTTACTCTTCCATATTTTCCAAATTTTATCATACCTATAAGTAGTCATTTTCTAGTTCAGATGGTAAAGAATCCACCTGCTATGCTGGAGACCCGGGCTCCATCCCTGGGCCCAGAAGATCCCCTGGAGAAGGGAATGGCAACCCACTCCAGTATTCTTGCCTAAAAAATCCCATGGACAGAGGAGCCTGGTGGGCTACAGTTCTTGGGGTCGTAAAGAGTCGAACAAGACTGAGAAACTAACACACACACAAACAGTAATTTTCTAGCTATGGAAAAAAGTTTTAATTGTAAAAATTATGCTCTATCAATTTCTCAACTGAAATCTAGATTTTCCATCGATATACATTTTAGTCACATATGCTAGACTACGCAGTAGGACACTCACAGTTCCCTTCCCCGACGCTCCTTTGTTATAATCCTCTGTCTCTTACACAGAAACTGGGAAAGTTTAACACCAACTTTCGATTTGGTAAATGCCTCACTCAAAGATCATTCTTTTACTAGCTCTTCCCTGACACACTTGGGCTTGACCACTTCTTCCTTTGTCCCTCCAGAGAATAGATTCCCCTTTTCTGGAAATTTACAGAATTATTTATGTTGAACCTTTGCCATTCACCTCTACAGGGCTCCAGGGTAAGGATTATGTCCTTGACTTTCTGTACATCCAGCACGTATCATAGGGCTCAGCACCACCACTGAATAAAAGCTTGAGCTACTAAATAAGATTTCTTTGGGAATGGTACATTTAAAAATATGTCTGTTAATACATCCTTAAGGCTATGGGATATCGCAAATTTATTGAACGACTAGGATGACTACTAGGATGTTTAAATTACTTTCACGTGTGTGAAGCAATGCCTGAAGGTTGTAACACAACACTGAAAGTGCAGATTTTACAGTCAAATGTTGAAGTGAATGTAAACAAACTAAATTTTCATGAATATTTTGTTCAAATTCAAATAACCTTCCTTATTTGTTAATAATTATTTTAACAATTTTTACTGTCAGGTTTTTAATGATATACATGTTTTATAAAGGATGTTTCCACTTATTGACTGTTTTAGATTGCATCTTATGGTGTGGTTTTAATGTGTGGATTTCTACACATGAATCAGGCTTTTAAAGGTATTTTTCTAAGAAGCACTACTGAAATGATCTGCTCCCTGCTCCTGTGCAACAGGTTCAGAACAACAATTCTTTAAAAGTTATTTCAATTGGGTCTTTATTAAGGGTAAATATGAAACTAGATTAATTTACATTATGGACTGACCCATTTATTTTTTATGAATCAGCTAATGTGTACTTAATGCATGTGACATTCATTCCAAAGACATTCTGTCCTGATATTAGTTCCAGTCCCACCCCACTAAGGAATTGGTGTATCCAAAAAATTGGGGAAGGAGTCATGTCTATTCTAGCCTCACTGGCATCCTCTACTTTGATTAATCTGAGTTTTGCCACTGATACTTAGCTGCATTCTATGTAGGTCAATTTAAATAAGGTGGTAGTATTCAACTTGTTATACTCAGTATCACCAGTTCTTTTTTCTATCTGCGTTCACTCAAAATAACAGAGTAGAAAATCTGATCAGTAATTTTAAAAGCACTTTAATCCTTCCTACTTATTTGCCTTTGTTTCCAAATATGAAATACTAGAACATACAAGTGTAATTCCCATGAGTGTGTATAAATACCACCCATCCATTCCTCCTCTTCTCCCTCTCCCTCTCTCTTTCCCAACTATGCCTCAAAGCTGGGAGAGGTTACCTGGACTAGCCTGATAATTTAGTTAGAAAAAAGCAATCTCTAATTTGAGCATTATTTAGGGAAAATGAAACATTGACTGTACATTATTTCCCAGGCTGTATTAGCAATGATCCTTTTTTCCTGGAGTACATCTAAGGGTTTTACTATTCCGTGTATTTTTTAAACCCACCATATATGGATGACAGCTACTTCTCTGTGAAGTTTTGTGGAATCATCAGAGAGCTAAGGCTTTATTTTTTTAAAAAATACCAATTGACCCAGAAGTAACTGGTCTCCAACAGATGATACGGATTAACTAAAACTGTAATGACAAATTCATAAATCAGACAGCTTGTTCATCATTTTTAGAAATATTAATGCCAAGTGCTTCAAAACACAAGTGTTAGTAAGCTATTTCTTTATAGAAAATAACTTCTGCTGCATACTAATTTTAAAATTAGGAAGTTGACAGTTCAAAGTCAAGTCAGTGAACGAAGTTAAGCAATCTGTTTTACATCCCCAAGCTACAATTTTTGTCTTTATTAAAAGTAGATTAACATAGTTGTATGTCTAGTACAATTTTCTTTCATTATACTTTTCTAGAAATACAGTTACTAAATATTATCCTTTAAATCTACCTGTCCAAAATTCCTTATAACTCAAAATTTGTATCAGCAAAATATTTGTTAATCATTGCTACAATGTCTTAATTTAACTTATAATTCACTTAATGTCACTGCATTCTATTACCTAAATCTCAAAGTGCTCTCGTCAATGATCATTTCTAGTTTATTTCTGAGATTTTGCTTATCAGATACTTCAAAAAACTTAATATCAATGAGAGTGCACATTACCTTAAGGTCAGGAGGATGTTTTCTGAAAATATCACCATAATCTTGAGTTCAGACTCTAGTCAAGAATCTAGATTTCAGATTATGTCCTCTTAGAAAATCCACACACTCTCCATGTAAAACACATTTTGTCAAAATATTGATTATGATTGCCTTTAAATAACAGTGACAGATCACCAATAAGGTGATTAATAAGCAGAAAACACCATGAAAATATATTCAGACTTAGAATGTTATTTAATCAAGTTAAAAGTGAAATTATTTTAATCATAGAAGATCTTTTTTTTTTAAAAGGAACATTTTTAAAATTTACCCCAGGATTGATTTTAGTCTGTATATCACATTACATGAATCAATACCATCATTCTTTTAAAAAACTTATGTAAGTAAAGAAGATTGACACTTTAACTTGGAAAACCTAACACAAATGCACACACACATCTTCACATCAAAAAGTTAATGACAATTTTGATAGGAGTTTTCCTAACTAAGTAGCTATGGTGAATAAAACTAAATATTCCTCACAACAGAGTTATTGAACCAAGACAAAAAAGTAATAACTGAGACAAAGAGAAGTTCAAGTTTCTCTGGCTAATCAGAATTCTGGAAACCAATAAAGGGATTATGTAAACATAATGTATTTCTGGAAATCTATACTTCAACTTCCATAGTAACAAATAGTGCTTTTTTTTTTAAAGAACTGATACAGTATTTGCAGAATATATACATTTATATGTTCAATATATACATATGTATGTGTAAATATATGAATTTATGTGTATTCATTCCATTTCTAGAGTTCTCAAACAGTTACTAAATGGCTTTATTCTGTGTATACACTTGTCCTCTAGTGTCTGTGGGGGTTGTTTCCAAGAATCCATGGGTACTCAAGCCCCTTATATATAGTAGGATTTGCATGTACCCCCCCCACACACACCCTATGTATTTTAAATCATCTCTAGATTACCTACTGTGGGTACTCACCAAGACTGCTGATTCTGCCTGGGCTTCTGAGATCAGACTGGGGAGGCCTCAGTGCCTCCTCTCCTTCGGGAGAATGGAAAGATGCCTGTGGCCTATGTAGGTGGTGATTAGTACTCCACGTAAACCAGTTATTCAGCCTTTTTTCTCCATTAATTCTCCTACTACACTATCTGTTTCTAATCTCTCTATATAGCTGCAATTAAATAAGTTTTTTCCAGGACACCGACTCCGTCCCCACCTTCAAATTACCCTGGATCTACCCGGGCTGGACCCCGGCAACCTACAATACATAATACAATGTAACTGCTATGTAAAAGTAGTAGGAAATATAGTGTAAATACTGTGTGCATGGTTTCCAGTTTGTGGCAAATTCAAATTTTGTTTTTGGAACTCTCTGGCATTGTTTTTTCCAAATATTTTCCATTCATGGTTGGCTAAATACAAAGATGCAAATAGAGAGGGCTGACTGTATTTCCTTTTTTTTTTTTTCCCATTTAGAATCATAGAGTGTGCATGATAGTGTGGTAAATTTAAATATTAACACTTTTCTGGATATCCGATAACTTTCTCTAAATATTTTAAAATGTCTTCATGAATACAATGTACATATTGTTATGGAACCAAACTCATCCGGCAATCTGAATGTTATATGCATGAATATAATGAGTAGTCAGCGTAATTTTTATCTATTTCTATGCATAGATTTGTTCAGTAGAACTCAAGAGGGTACAGAACAGCAGTGCCTCTGTGCATGCTCAGGCATGTCCAACTCTTTGGGACCCTATGGACTGCAGCCCACCAGGCTCCTCTGTCCATGGAATTTTTCCAGGCAAGAATACTGGAGTGGATTGCCATTTCCTACTGCAAGAGATATTCTTAACCCAGGGAACGAACCTGTGTCTCCTGAGTCTCCTGCATTGAAGACAGATTCTTTACCGCATTAGCCACTGGGGAAGCCCACAGAATAACCACTACCAAATCAATGTTTCCAGCTCTTATATATAAGTAAGAAAGCACTAATAGAGTGGTTTGGATAACTGTGATATTGAATGGTTTGCCTTGGAGACGAACTGAGATCATTCTGTCGTTTTTGAGATTGCATCCAAGTACTGCATTTTGGACTCTTTTGTTAACCATGATGGCTACTCCATTTCTTCTGAGGGATTCCTGCCCACAGTAGTAGATATAATGGTCATCTGAGTTAAATTCACCCATTCCAGTCCATTTTAGTTCGCTGATTCCTAGAATGTCGACATTAACTCTTGCCATCTCTTGTTCGATCACTTCCAATTTGCCTTGATTCATGGACCTGACATTCCAGGTTCCTATGCAATATTGCTCTTTACAGCATTGGACCTTGTTTCTATCACCAGTCACATCCACAGCTGGGTATTGTTTTTGCTTTGGCTCCATCCCTTTATTCTTTCTGGGGTTATTTCTCCACTGATCTCCAGTAGCATATTGGGCACCTACTGACCTGGGGAGCTCCTCTTTCACTATCCTATCATTTTGCCTTTTCATACTGTTCATGGGGTTCTCAAGGCAAGAATACTGAAGTGGCTTGCCATTCCCTTCTCCAGTGGACCACATTCTGTGGTCATGTATGGATGTGAAAGTTGGACTGTGAAGAAGGCTGAGCACCGAAGAATTGATGCTTTTGAACTGTGGTGTTGGAAAAGACTCTTGAGAGTCTCTTGGACTGCAAGGAGATCCAACCAGTCCATTCTGAAGGAGATCAACCCTGGGATTTCTTTGGAAGGAATGATGCTAACGCTGAAACTCCAGTACTTTGGCCACCTCATGCAAAGAGTTGATTCATTGGAAAAGACTCTGATGCTGGGAGGGATTGGGGGCAGGGAGAAGGGGACGACCGAGGATGAGATGGCTGGATGGCATCACTGACTCGATGGATGTGAATCTGAGTGAACTCCGGGAGTTGGTGATGGACAGGGAGGCCTGGCGTGCTGCGATTCATGGGGTCGCAAAGAGTCGGACATGACTGAGCGACTGAACTGAAGTGAATAGAGTGGTTAACAGAACAATCTGTAAAATTAACATTGGGAAGAGTATTTCTCTTCCTACTGCTATTTCTTAGGCTCCATGGTGATTATCATCAATTGAGGATTGAGGATGTGTGGATGTGCAAGTGAGGATGTGTAAAATAAACTAAAAATTACATTATTAAGAACTTAGTATAAATTTTCATTTAAGTGGCAAATTCTCCTAGGCATTTAAAACTATTTGCAAACAGATTGTTAAATGTGATAGATAAACAAAGATAGTGTAGCTACAGCATTAGTGACTGCTGCCAGCCAAGGATCAACTAGAAATTGAGATTGAGCAGCTGTGATGCTGCAGAGCAAGTTAATTGCCAAGATAATTACAAATAATGCATACAAAAATTAATTTCCACACAATTTTCAGGGGTAATATTATTATGTATTGAAAACAGTGTGAAAGGCATTCTGGCCCATTGACCTATGAATGAATAAATGAAGGGAAAAAAAGAAGAAAGGAATGTGGGAGGAAGGAAAGCAATCAGAAATTTACTACCATTCATCTCCCTACAATGATTCTGAACTTCTATCTTTCCTTCCTCACGTCCTCCCACAAACCCTTATTGAATTGCTGCCTATGTCTTCAGTTCAGTTCAGTCGCTCAGTCGTGTCTGACTCTTCGCGACCCCATGAATCGCAGCACGCCAGGCCTCCCTGTCCATCACCAACTCCCGGAGTTCATTCAGACTCACGTCCATCGAGTCCGTGATGCCATCCAGCCATCTCATCCTCGGTCGTCCCTTTCTCCTCCTGCCCCCAATCCCTCCCAGCATCAGACTCTTTTCCAATGAGTCAACTCTTCGCATGAGGTGGCCAAAATACTGGAGTTTCAGCGTTAGCATCATTCCTTCCAAAGAAATCCCACGGCTGATCTCCTTCAGAACGGACTGGTTGGATCTCCTTGCAGTCCAAGGGACTCTCAAGAGTCTTTTCCAACACCACAGTTCAAAAGCATCAGTTCTTCAGTGCTCAGCCTTCTTCACAGTCCAACTCTCACATCCATACATGATTACTGGAAAAACAATAGCCTTGACTAGACAGACCTTAATGTCTTAGGTATATACTAACATACAAAGAACAGTTCTTGCATCCATGGGATTTCTATTCCAGAATCAGGACGCATGTAAACAAACAAGGTAATTAAAGTCCAGGAATTTGAAGAGAATGAGGAGTGGAGGCTGTGGCATACAACTGAGGAAGGTCTTAATAAATGAGATTTGAACTGAATCCTAAAGAATGTGAAAGGAGGAAGCTTTTCTGACAAAAAGAGGGACTACATTGTGAACTGAGAGGACATTATGTCCCAAGAGTCTAAGGTAGCCAAACACATTTATCATAGTGAAATAGTATATAATAAACTGCTTTTCTCTTTGACTTTTCTTGAAGATAATCAAGATGCTATTAGCTCTGTTGTGACTAAGGACTGATTTGTTTCTGGGTACCATACCCAAAATCTAAGATATCAAAGGCAATTCTGAGCTTTAGACACTGTTGTTGTTCAGTCACTAAGTCAAGTCCAACTCTTTGCGACCCCATGGACTGCAGCACACCAGGTTTCGCTGTCCTTCACTGTCTCCCAGTGTTTGCTCAAATTCATGCCCATTGATTCAGATATAGCTAGAACCATAAAATATTATGGGCTTTATATTAGACAGACTTGTGAATATAGATTCTCTTTTTTGTGATTCATAGCTCTCAATTTTAAAGATATGGCTATGGTTTCATTTCATTTTCTAGCAAAGGATAGAAACTATAATCAAGATGTTTGCTTAGAGAGTAACCCAGCAGCAAATTATCAATGAGCCTCAACGTTGTACTAACATCTTACTAGTATTATTTCTGTTAGCTCATACAGTTTGTTATTAGCTACCAAACATTTCTACTATTTGTTATTATCATATTAGAGAGCTCATGCTGGTTTATATATCCCTGATCTTTCTGTATAGACTGCCTCTACTCCCATTTTCCAGCTGGTAAATTCCAAAGCAGGTATCACTTGCTCCAGGAAGATTTCCAATCACCCTTACTCCTGCTTCTCTCTGGACCTATTAGATACCATTATCAGTTGATTATGCAGGGTTTTTCATCAGCTACACTAGACTAGTGAACATTTTGAGCAGATATAGGAGGGCATGAATATTGATTTAGTAAAATATTCATTGATGTTGGGAAGAAATGTCCTATAGGAGACCTTCCCTGTTCTGATCTCTGATGGTCAGTCACAATGATGTGAGAATCCCTAAACTGAAAATCCTGTATTTTTTAATTCTTCAATTTAAATAAAGGGACTTTTAAACAGCCTAGATTGGATTGTTCAAGCTCCAAGAGCTAAACCAATTGTAGAGAGAGGTAGCACAAATGAGGAGTTGGATGACTTAATGACACCTTCCCAACAAAAGAGCCAAAATCTATCAATATTTTCTGGTGCCATTTAGCAAAGAAGTTAGGAAGGATAGGCCAAAGACGATAATAAAATTGAGAGATTTTCTCAAACCTCAGGCTGCTTTATTTTGTATTTTTGCCCCTATGGCTTGTTTCCTATTGGGGTTAAAGTTGATGCTGTATGACATCTTAAAAGAAATTGAGAAGAAGCTGGAATATTGGCTCTTCAAAGAGCCAAAGAAAAGAGTGAATGCAGAATTCAGCTTAGAAAGAATGTGTCATACAAGAAAATAATTACAAGAAAGAAAATGTACTAGAAGCATACTTCATTTCTGCTTAAATGTAACTGGAAAAGATCATTCCTTTTAGGAGTTAAAGCCAGGTCTTTAAAATATGCTTGGAATAATACCAACAATGGTAGACGAGTTATTTTTAAAACAACAGAGAATTTAGGACAAAACTATAATCAAATTCCTCTTACCTAAAAGCAATGCACACGGGTATTTCATGGGAAACATCGACTATCCTGACAGCAAAGAATCACTGACAATTTGGTTTGGAATGTTTGGTCCATTTAATAACAGTGAGCTCCCTTCCCTCAAAAGAAAAACAAGTATGTTGGTTTACACTTAGAGACAGAGCTAATGTCACCATAATTTTGAGTGAATTAATTTGCTCTGCTATAGTTATAATTAGTGGGTATGTCCTGCTTGCATATTTTAAGTGAGTATCTATTATATGGGGGTAAAGTTTATAAAGAAAGTTGTTCTGCCACAACAGTGGTAAGTTTAGCCATGATGAAAACTCTCAAAGAGAGCATGACTAATTATTAAATTCATAGATGTGAGAAGAGTCATGCATTCACAAGTGTCATCTTTTCATAATATTAATGAATGGGTTGATAGTACCAGTCTATCTAAAAGGTCACTCCAGCTGTGACATTCCTTTGGTAATCCTTCCATCAATATTAAGACAAGAGTAAATGTCATGCTTGTGTGTGGTTTACTTTTAAAATCATTTAGCAAAGGCCAAGCCATTGTAATTCTTCTAGCTACTCAATGTAGAAGGAAGCCAGGGATTATTATTATCTCCCTTCTGCAGTGGATCAACAGATGATGATGCTTCCACCAGTCAAACTAAAACATGAAAAACTCACCAAGGGCTCTCAACATACATCAGGATACCTTTAGTGTTGAAAGAATTGACCGCTCTCTAGAAACATATATTTTTACAGGCAACAAGCTCAAACAAATATTACCAAAATGTTAAATGTGTAACAGGTACTATTAAAAAACCTTATTAAATTATTTATATACTTAATATCTGCTTCTCCTTTCTTTTCCAGTCTGAAAACATGTGAAACGACCCTTCAGAAAATAAATATTTCTTATCACTTGTATGTAGTTATACATAGGACATGGAGAGATGACAACCATTAATTCATTTTCCATCTCTCTCTACCCAAATTAAGTTAGCTTTTGTGTTTGAAGAACTTTTTTTTCCCTACAGAACAAGGTAGTTGAGAAAATTATTTTTCCTAAGTCATGCAACCACAAACATTTATAAGAGAAAGTACAGAGCACATGTCACATCTATGGAGTTGTAATTATCATGGCAGGATAAAACCATTAACTACAGTTCTCTGTGGAACACACCATCAATTGAAGAATCCTTCACATAGTGGTTTGGTTTGCTTGCTGAAAGCCATGTGAGGTGCTCTTCCTACCAGTCATTTGTTTAGTCCATTAAGAGGTGACATATGTGTATTGAGAGGTGATAAAATATGGTGGCAAAAAGCACAGACCCAGGAGACAGACTGCCTTTGTGCAAACCCCAGCCTATAATTTATTACCTGTGTAACTTCAGACAACACTTCTCTGTGCATTACCAGCCTCCAGGGCTGTTTCTACATCTGTAAAATGCGGATACTAATAGTCCCTGCCTTATAGGGTTGTTGCATGGATGAAAGAAATTATCATATATTAAGTGCTCACACAGAATCTGGTACATGAGAAGTTTTGTGGAAGTATCAGTTTCCATTGTTGTGATACATGTGCTCCCTAGATTTCAGTGGCTCAAAAATCAGTCCTTGAAATATGGATAGTAAATGTTCCCCAGTGATGGCTATTGTAATACTGAATTGGAATATGGAGTAGAAATTGGTAGAACTGATTCCAAATGTCAGTTAATTTGGTCAGTTGACCTATAATAATTATATAAAACATTTACAGAAATAAGCTGTGGCTTTTACCATAAAGGACATTATAATCCCATGATGGAAAGTAATAAAAATGTAGGGTATAGAAAATGCTAAATAAATGCATGGACATTATTTAAAACTTTTCAAGTTTTTTTTTTAATTTGCATGAAATATTTGGAGTGAAAGATGTGTATGATTTTGGAAAGGGGAAATATGGTTGGGTAACGCAGTTTTGTTGTGCCTAAGGAGTCAGGTGTAGTAGGAGATGCTTAGACAAATAGATTAGATTTTGCTTAGGAAAGTTGGGGAACTTAAATATTGAGATGAGAAAGCCAGAAGTGTTAAACAGAACAGAGATAAAATTGAAGCTGATTTTTAGAAATATAATATGGCAGTAGTATGGAGAATTATGTGAAAATTTTGGTAAACTATTCTGGTAAAACATTGCTTTGAATTTATGCTTTGAACTTTCACATCTACCCCCACACAGTTCAGAAATTATAAAATTAAATAATAAATATCAAATGTAGCCATATTCAAAGACAAGGCAATACTCAATGAATCAGAAAAGGAACAAAAACCCAGAGTGGTGAGAGCTCTGACATTAAGCTTCAGTCCACTAATATTTTGATTCAAAAGCAAGAAGAGTTATTTCATTTACTGAAATAAGTCAGAGAAAGACAAACATTGTATATTTTCACTTATATGTGGAATCTAAACAACAAATGAACAAATACGACAAAACTGAAACAGACTCAGCAATACAGAGAACAAACTAGAAGTTGCCAGAGGGGTGTGAAATAGGTACAAGGGTTAAGAGGTAACAACTACCAATTATGAAATAAATAAGTCACAGGGATGTACAGCACATAGAACATAGCCAGTAATACTGTTAATAATTTTGTATGGTGCATAGTGTGTAAAAATATTGAGTCACTATGTCATACACCTGCAACTATACTGTAAGTCAACTGCACTTCAATAAAATGTAAAAAGCAAGAAGAGTGACTTTTGGAGTAATGAGGAAAACAAGAACCATGAGGGTGATGCAGGAGTACAGCCAGATTCACTTTTTTACATGGGCAGCCAAAGAATCTCACTGTTTCATGGAAAAAGCCTGAACACAGCTTCCTAGCTGACTGGAACATCAGCTTTTATACAGGTATATATACCTGAAGAAAGTATGAAAAGTTACCTGGACTTAACTTGATCCAAATTAATCTTTTACCAACTTTATGAGAGGGAAGGAGGCCTCAGTGAACAAGTTGGAACCTATATTGACTGATGCTTTTGAACTGTGGTGCTGGGGAAAACTTAAGAGTCTCTCGGACAGCAAGGAGATCCAACCAGTCAATACTAAAGGAAATCAGTCCTGAATATTCATTGGAAGGACTGACGCTGCAGCTCCAATACTTTGGCCACCTGATGCAAGCAACGGACTCATTGAAAAAGACCCTGACGCTGGAAAGATTCAAGGCAGAAAGAGAAGAGGGCAACAAAAGGTAAGATGGTTGGATGGCATCACTGATTCAATGGACATGAACTTGGGCAAACTCTGAGCAACAGTGAGGGACAGGAAAGCCTGGCATGCCACAGTCCATGGGGTCACGAAGAATCAGTCGTCACTTGGCAACTGAACAACAACAATTGGACTTGAAGCACAGGGAATATTGTATCCAACATAAGTATCCTACAAGAATACTCCCCATGGAAGAAGAAAAACTAAGAGAAAAATGACCAACAAAATTGCCAGTGGAAAAAATAATTCACTGACAAAATGGAAGCTAAGAACAATTAGAAACTGTCTTTCAAATATGAAAGGTATGATCCCAAAGTATAACATTAATAATACTTGTTTAAAAAATAATAAATTGTGAAACAAACAACAGACACATATTAACCAGGATGTGTTGGCCAAAAAGAAAATTGCCTCAGAAAACCAGGAAACAAAAATTCCTTCAGAAAACCAGGAAACAAAGACTGTAATTATTAAAATGAAAACAAAATTAATTGGATACAATAAATTTATCTTAAATCAGTCAAATGGAAAGCAGTAAGTTGAAAACAATAAAAGATAACTCATGTAGGACACAATAAATCATTTTTAATGAAATAATTTTTTAAAAAATTTTAAATGAAATATTGTAAACACAGAAAACAGATTAGAAGTGCCACAGTATGTTTAATACAAGAGAAAGAATTGAGTAGCATAAAAAATATTTTAAGAATGACTAAGAATTTTCCAGATGTAAAGAATAACATGAGGTTTTGGTTGAAAATTCGTTATCTATTGCTGAATAGCATAAGAAATAAATCTCTATTTTGATATGGAATTTATTAAGTATAAAACACTAGAAAGGAAAAGAAGGGGTATTATATAATGAGACAAAGGAAGAGGCTGGTGAGAACATATAATAATTTTGAATTTGTGTGTACCTAAAATCATGAATAAGTGTTTTAAAAAATCATGAGAACTTACAAGGAAATATAGGAACATGGCAAAATCTCTCTCTCAGATGATGATAAAACATGTAGGAAAAAAGTGCACTAAGATACAGATAATGTGATGTTAAAAACCAGCAAAAATAAATTATTCATATTAATAGAGAAATTTGAATTCCACAAATACAAAATGTATGCTTTTTAAAGCATACATGGAACCTTAATAAAAGTTAACCACACACTAGATGGAAAAGAAATACAAATACAGTTCAAAGAATGGCATTCTAAAGACCACATTTTTGACAGTGATAACACAGAACTTTTCTAAGGCTTTCTATTTTGGTTTCTGAATAGAGGATCAAAGTATCAAGGCTAATTATAATGAATGTCAATTTACCCAGGAAATATAAAACCTGATTTCAAAAACATAATTGTAAAACTCAAAGAACTGCAGCTCTCTATAGAATTTGTGATTACTTAAATATGAGCATATTCTGTTATTGTACTTTTTACTTAAATCTTATTAACCTGTTTCTTGATTTATGTTCTCACCTTTAAAATAAGGTGATTCAAGTACATAACAGTTAGGATTCCTTCCAGTTCAGTAATTACATGACAATGCATCTTTTATTCTTTCAACTTCTGTATTTTCTCCTTGTTTCTTATACAAATAGTTTCCCTCCCTTAAAAATGCAACTAAAGAAGATAGGTTGGAGGATCTGACAAATCTCACCTTGAGTCATGTTCTGCCATTCACTAATTGTATAACTTCACATAAGCTATTTATACTTTTAGCTCAGCTCTTCCATCTCTGAAAGGAAGGAGAAAATTAATTCTATCTCAGTTTTTAATGATGTGAAAACGTTTTGTAAGTTCAATCAATGCTTCTCAAAAAAATTGTAGAGTACCTACTAAATGCTAGGCATTAAGAGTAATAGAAAGATGGACAGCTAGAGTGTAGACTATAGAAGGCATACTATTAATTCCATCCCTCTTCATATCTTACCTGTCTCCCCATCTTTCTTAATGACTTTAGATATTATATGGGTAAATACCTATCTCCAAACACTAGTATATTATTCAGCACAAGCTATGCTGCTTCATTTGTGTTAGACTCACCATACACAAAAGTATTAACAAGGAAGTCTCCCCATGGGAAAACTAGACACATGAAGCCTAAGCATATTTTTGTGGTTCTATCAAATTCCAATATCAGACATGGTTTATGGATATTTGTTTATGGTAATTATTGAGTATCATAACATAAAAGGCTTTCAACTGTTTGCAAGATACAATAGTCAGTAGGACAGTCACTTTTTCTGTTTTTTTCATAATTCATACTAAATTGATGCAGGAAGATAGCATGCAATGCTTTTTTGGTTTCTGAATTAGAAACAAAAAGTGGATCACTTACATACATTTTTTCTGCTGGAAATTATATATTCTCCCTATCGAGGATCTAGTAGAGGATTTGAGAAAGGAAAATTAGTTTGCCTTATATGATGATAACCTACACTGTAATTCAAGCAAATTTACTTCTCAAGATAAGTATAAGGCATAAGTATAAGGCATTCAGACAGAAATATTATCTCAGCTGTTTGTGGAATTTTCATATCTATTTTTAATATCTTTAAATTTCATACCAGCAATGAAGTATGATTCCCTTGATGTAACTTTTAACCTTTACAATAAAGATTGCACTTTTGGCTGTGGCAAATTTTCCTTTTCATAGCATTGGAATATTTCTAATTTATGGTCAGATGGATATTAAGCAAATTAAAAGACAAAATACTCAAAAATTAAAGTGAATAATAACTTAATTATAAATTATAAATACATTGCTGTAAAAAAAAATCTAAAAACTTCAGATTTAGGGACACATACAGACTAAAAGTTAAGGGATGGAAAAAGGTGTTCCATGCAAATGGAAATCAAAAGAAAGCTGGAGTAGCAATACTCATATCAGCCAAAATAAGTTTTAAAATAAACACTATTACAAGAGACAAAGGACACTACATAATGATCAAAGAATCAATCCAAGGATAAGATATAACAAGTGTAAATATATGCACCCAACATAGGAGCACCTCTATATATAGGGAAAATACTAACAGCCATAAAAGAAGAAACCAACAGTAAGACAATAATATTGCAGACTTTAACCCCACTTTCATTAATGGACATATCACACAGAAAATGAATAAGGAAACACAGATATATCAGAACAGATGGACTTAATTGATATTTATAGAGCATTTCATTCAAAAACAACAGAATACACATTCTTCTCAAGTGCCTATGGACATTCTCCAGGCCTGATCACAAGCTGAGCCACAAAGTGAGTCTCAGTAAATTTAAGAAAACTGAAATTATATCAAGCATCTTTTCTGGCCACAATACTATGAAATTGGAAAACTACAAGAAAAAAAATCTAAAAAACACAAACACATGGAAGCTAAACAATATGCTACTGCTGCTGCTAAGTCACTTCAGTACTGCTGCTGCTAAGTCACTTCAGTCGTGGCCTACTCTGTGCAACCCCATAGATGGCAGCCCACCAGGCTCCCCATCCCTGGAATTCTCCAGGAAAGAACACTGAAGTGGGTTGCCATTTCCTTCTCCAATGCATGAAAGTGAAAAGTGAAGTCACTCAGTCGTGTCCGACTCTTAACGGCCCCATGAACTGCAGCCTACCAGGCTCCTCCACACATGGGATTTTCCAGGCAAGAGTACTGGAGTGGGGTACCATTGCCTTCTCTGAAACAATATGCTACTAAATAATTAATGGATCACTTTCATGTTTGGGAACGCATGTACATTCATGTTTGGGAACGCATGTACACCTGTGGTGGATTCATGTCAATCTATGCCAAAACCAATACAGAATTGTAAAGTAAAAATTAAAAATAAATTAATTAATTAAAAAAAAATAATTAATGGATCACTAAAGAAATCAAAGAGGAAATCAAAAAGTACTTAGAAACAAATGAAAACACGATGATCCAAAACCTATGGGATTTATCAAAAGATGCTCTGAAAAGACAGTTTATAGTAATAGAGTCTTACGTCAGGAAACAAGAAAAATCTCAAATAAATAACCTAACTTTACACCTGTAGTGACTAGAGAAAGGAGAGAAAACAAAATTAAAAGTAGTAGAAGGATTTTTTTTTTTTTTTTGCATTCCTATACACTAAAAACTGGAATCAAGATTGTGAGGAAAAACATCAATAACTTCAGATATGCAGATGACATCACCCTTATGGCAGAAAGCAAAGAGGGATTAAAGAGCCTCTTTATGAAAGTGAAAGAGGAAAGTGACAGTTGGCTTAAAACTCAACATTCAGAAAACTAATATCATGGCATCTGGTCCCATCACTTCATGGCAAATAGATGGAGAAACAATGGAAACATTGACAGACTATTTTTGCGGGGCTCCAAAATCACTGCAGTTGGTGAGTGCAGGCATGAAATTAAAAGACACTTGCTCCTTGGAAAAAAAGTTATGACAAACCTAGACAGTGTATGAAAAAGCAGAGACATTACTTTGCCAACAAAGGTCTGTATACACAAAGCTATGGTTTTTCCAGTAGTCATGTATGGATTTGAGACCTGGATAACACAATAGGCTGAGCACCAAAGAACTGATGCCTTCAAACTGTGTTGCTGAAGAAGAATTCTCCAGAGTCCCGTGGACACCTAGAAGATTAAATCAGTCAATCTTAAAGGAAATCAGCCCTGAATATTCATTGGAAGGACTGATGCTGAAGCTCTAATACTTTGGCCACCTGATGCAAAGAGCCCACTCATTGGAAAAGACCATGATGTTGGGAAAGACTGAAGGCAGGAGAAGAAGGAGACAACAGAGTATGAGATGGTTGGATGGTACCACTGACTCAATGGACATGAGTTGGAGCAAACTACAGAAGACTGTGAATGATAGGAAAGTCTGGCATGCTGCAGTCCATGGGGTGACAAAGAGTTGGACACAACTGAGCAACTGAACAACAACAATGAAAGTCCAGAAAGAGAAATTAAAGAAACAGTCCCATTTCCTATCACATCAGAAAGAATACAATACCTAGGAATAAACCTGCATAAATTACTATAACACCCAAGGCAATCTACAGATTCAATGCAATTCCAATCAAACTACCAATGGAATTTTTCTAAGAACTAGAACAAACTATTTTAAAATTTGTATGGAAATAGAAAAAGCCCAAATGCCAAAGCAATCTTTTGAAAGAAAAATTAAGCTGTAGGAATCACTCCTTGACTTCATATTATACTACAAAGCCACAGTCATCAAAAAGTACGGTACTGACACAAAAACATAAATATAGGTCAATGCAACAGTATAGAAGTCCCAGAAATAACTCCATGTGCCTCTGGTCAATTAAGACTATACGATGGAGAAAAGAGAGTCTCTTACATACATAGTGCTGAGAAAACTGGATAGCTACATGTAAAAAATTGAAATTACATTATTCTTTGACACCATACAGAAAAATAAATTCAAAATGGATTAAATACCTAAATGTAAGACCAGATACTATAAAACTCATAGAGGAAAAGAAGGTAGAATGCCTTCTGACATAAATTGTAGCAATATCTTTTTGGATCTGTCTCCTAGAGTAATGGAAATAAAAATGAACAAATGGGACCCAATTAAACTCAAAAGCTTTTTTTTTTTCCCCACAGCAAAGGAAACTGTAAACAAAAGGAAAAGATAACCCAAAAATTGGAAGAAAATATTTGCAAACAATGTGACTGACAAGGAATTAACCTCTGAAACAGCTCATATAAAAAAGACAACCCAATCAAAAAATGGGCAGAAGGTCTAAATAGACATTTCTCCAAAGAAGATATACAGATGGCCAAAAGGCACATGAAAATATACTTATTATCTCTATATTAGATAAATTCAAATCACAACTACAATGAGATGTCACCTCAGACTGGTCAGAATGGCCATCATCAAAAAGTCCACAAACGATAAATGCTGGACAGGGTGTGGAGAAAAGGAGACCTTCTCACACTGTTGTTAGGAATGTAAATTGGTACAGCCACTATGGAGAACAGTATGGAGGGTCAATAAAGAACAAAAAACAGAGCTACCATATGATCCCGTAACCCCACTGCTGGGCAAATATCTGGAGAAAAACATGCTCTAAAAGTATACGTGCACCCCAATATTCATTGCAGCACTATTTACAATAGCCAAAACATATGTCCATTGACAGAGAAATGGAAACAAAAGATGTGGTACATATATACAATGAAATATCACTCAGCCATTAAAAAGAATTAAATAATGTCATTTGCAGCAACATGGATAGACCTGGACATTATCATACTGATGTCATACAGAGAAAGACAAATATTCTATGACATCACTTCTATATGCCAAATAAAAAAAATGGTACAAATGAATTTATTTATGAAACAAAAATATACTCAGAGAACAAACTATAGTTATCACGTGGGAGAGGTTGAGGGGATAGATTGGGAGATTGAGATTGACACGAATACATGGCTCTGTTTGAAATAGATAACCAACGAGGACCTTCTGCATAGCATTAGAACTCTGCTCAGTATTTTGCAATAACCTCAATTGGAAAAGAACTTAAGAAAAGAGTAGATGCATGTGTATGTATAATTGAATCACTTTGCTATACACCTAAAACTAATATAACATTGTTAATCAACTATACTCCAATATAAGATAAAAAAATTTTAATAAAAATAGTGTTATGATTTGTATTCACTGTTCTAAATGAACCTCAGTTCCCCAATATGTAATATACTTGATCCCTCACCTCTTTTTTTTTTTTTTTTGCTTTGTCTCTAAGAAAGATTGCATAAAAATCATTAGAAATAGGTCAATTAAAAAGATCTTCAGAGAAGACTCCAATTCTGCTTTCCTTAGCAATCTGTTGAAACACTTGGCATGACTTCCACTTTTCTCTCAGTGAAACAAAATTCCCTCTTGTAGCTTACTTCCCCCTTCCTAGAGTAAATTAGGGTGTATAAACATCTTGACATATACGTAAGTGGAAAAGTGGCTGACCTCACACTGATTTCACGTACTTTAAAACCTCTCCTGTCCAGAAAATCTTTCTTGCATCTACTTAAAGATCTCAGATTAAGCTACTATGTCCAAGGGAACACATATAAATATAAAGTGTTTCTATGTTACAATGGCAGACTGCTCTGTATATTCATTCTTTCAAAATGACTTAATGTTTACATGAGCTAGATATTGTTCTTTATTCCATGACCATATTCACACATGATACCTGATCAGATAAATTAATCTCAAGTTTTTCTGAAAATATAGCAAGGAATGGTGCACATGATATTGATTTTTTATTTATTTATATTTTATTTTTTATATAAATTTATTTATTTTAATTGGATATTTAAAGATTTGCAGTGGAAGTTGAGGAGGGAATCAGAAATGTCTGGGAAATAAATTTAAAGGCACAAGGTGTGCTCACTTTGGCAGCACATATACTAAAATTGGAATGATACAGAGAATATTAGCATGGCCCCTGCACAAGGATGACATGCAAATTCGTGAAGAGTTCCATATTTTTAGGTCCAGACAGCTTCACAGCTGAATTCTACCAAAAATTTAGAGAAGAGCTAACACCTATCCTACTCAAACTCTTCCAGAAAATTGCAGAGGAAGGCAAACTTCCAAACTCATTCTATGAGGCCACCATCACCCTAATACCAAAACCTGACAAAGATGCCACAAAAAAAGAAAACTACAGGCCAATATCACTGATGAACATAGATGCAAAAATCCTTAACAAAATTCTAGCAATCAGAATCCACCAACACATTAAAAAGATCATACACCATGTCCAAGTGGGCTTTATCCCAGGAATGCAAGGATTCTTCAATATCTGCAAATCAATTAATGTAATACACCACATTAACAAGTTGAAAAATAAAAGCCATATGATTATCTCAATAGATGCAGAGAAAGCCTTTGACAAAATTCAACATCCATTTATGATAAAAACTCTCTAGAAAGCAGGAATAGAAGGAACATACCTCAACATAGTAAAAGCTATATATGACAAACCCACAGAAAACATTATCCTCAATGGTGAAAAATTGAAAGCATTTCCCCTAAAGTCAGGAACAAGACAAGGGTGTCCATTTTCACCACTATTATTCAACACAGTTTGGGAAGTTTTGGCCACAGCAATAAGAGCAGAAAAAGAAATAAAAGGAACCCAAATTGGAAAAGAAGAAGTAGAACACTCACTGTTTGCAGATGACATGATCCTCTACATAGAAAACCCTAAAGACTCCACCAGAAAATTACTAGAGCTAATCAATGAATATAATAAAGTTGCAGGATATAAAATCAACACTCAGAAATCCCTTGCATTCCTATACACTAATAATGAGAAAATAGAAAGAGAAATTAAGGAAACAATTCCATTCACCATTGCAACGAAAAGAATAAAATACTTAGGCATATAGCTACCTAAAGAAAATAAAGACCTATATATAGAAAACTATAAAACACTGGTGAAAGAAATCAAAGAGGACACTAATAGATGGAGAAATATACCATGTTCATGGATCGGAAGAATCAATATAGTGAATCAACGCAATTTATAGATTCAATGCAATTCCTATCAAGCTACCAACGGTATTTTTCACAGAGCTAGAACAAATAATTTCACAATTTGTATGGAAATACAAAAAAACCTCGAATAGCCAAAGCAATCTTGAGAAAGAAGAATGGAACTGGAGGAATCAACCTGCCTGACTTCAGGCTCTACTACAAAGCCACAGTCATCAAGACAGTATGGTACTGGCACAAAGACAGAAATATAGATCAATGGAACAAAACAGAAAGCCCAGAGATAAATCCACACACCAGTGGAAACAATGTCAGACTTTATTTTTGGGGGCTCCAAAATCACTGCAGATGGTGACTGCAGCCATGAAATTAAAAGACGCTTACTCCTTGGAAGAAAAGTTATGACCAACCTAGATAGCATATTCAAAAGCAGAGACATTACTTTGTGACTAAGGTCCGCCTAGTCAAGGCTATTGTTTTTCCAGTAATCATGTATGGATGTGAGAGTTGGACTGTGAAACAGGCAGAGTGCCAAAGAATTGATGCTTTTGAACTGTGGTATTGGAGAAGACTTGAGAGTTCCTTGGACTGCAAGGAGATCCAACCAGTCCATTCTGAAGGAGATCAACCCTGGGATTTCTTTGGAAGGAATCATGCTGAAGCTGAAACTCCAGTACTTTGGCCACCTCATGCGAAGAGTTGACTCACTGGGAAAGACTTTGATGTTGGGAGGGATTGGGGGCAGGGAGAAGGGGACGACCGAGGATGAGATGGCTGGATGGCATCACTGACTCGATGGACGTGAATCTGAGTGAACTCCAGGAGTTGGTGATGGACAGGGAGGCCTGGTGTGCTGTGATTCATGGGGTCGCAAGAGTCAGACACGACTGAGCGACTGAACTAAACTGAACTGATGGACACCTTATCTTTGACAAAGGAGGCAAGCATATACAATGGATTAAAGACAATCTCTTTAACAAGTGGTGCTGGGAAAACTGGTCAACACCTGTAAAAGAATGAAACTAGAACACTTTCTAACACCATACTCAAAAGTAAACTCAAAATGGATTAAAGATCTACACGTAAGACCAGAAACTATAAAACTCCTAGAGGAAAACACAGGCAAAACACTCTCTGACATAAATCACAGCAGGATCCTCTATGATCCACCTCCCAGAATACTGGAAATAAAAGCAAAAATAAACAAATGGGACCTAATTAAAATTAAAAGTTTCTGCACAACAAAGGAAAGTATAAGCAAGGTGAAAAGACAGCCTTTGGAATGGGAGAAAATAATAGCAAATGAAGCAACTGACAAAAACTAATCTCAAAAATATACAAGCAACTCCTGCAGCTCAATTCCAGAAAAATAAATGACCCAATCAAAAAATGGGCCAAAGAACTAAATAGACATTTCTCCAAAGAAGACATACAGATGGCTAACAAACACATGAAAAAATGCTGAACATCACTCATTAGCAGAGAAATGCAAATTAAAACCACAATGAGGTACCATTTCACGCCAGTCAGAATGGCTGCAATCCAAAAGTCTACAAGCAATAAACGCTGGAGAGGGTGTGGAGAACCCTCTTACACTGTTGGTGGGAATGCAAACTAGTACAGCCACTATGGAGAACAGTGTGAAGATTCCTTAAAAAACTGGAACTAGAACTGCTTTATGACCCAGCAATCCCACTGCTGGGCATACACACCGAGGAAATCAGAATTGAAAGAGACACGTGTACCCCAGTGTTCATCGCAGCACTGTTTATAATAGCCAGGACATGGAAGCAACCTAGATGTCCATTAGCAGATGAATGGATAAGAAAGCTGTGATACATATACACAATGGAGTATTACTTAGCCATTAAAAAGAATACATTGGAATCAGTTCTAATGAGGTGGATGAAACCGAGCCTATTATACAGAATGAAGTAAGCCAGAAAGAAAAACACCAATACAGTATACTAACGCATACATATGGAATTTAGAAAGACGGTAATTTTGACCCTGTATGCGAGACAGCAAAAGAGACACAGATGTATAGAGCAGTCTTTTGGACTCTGTGGGAGAGGGAGAGGGTGGGATGATTTGGGAGAATGGCATTGAAACATGTATAATATCATATAAGAAACGAATCACCAGTCCAGGTTCGATGCAGGATACAGGATGCTTGGGGCTGGTGCACTGGGATGACCCAGAGAGATGGTATGGGGAGGGAGGTGGGAGGGGGTTTCAGGATGGGGAACACGTGTACACCCGTGGCAGATTCATGTTGATGTATGGCAAAACCAATACAATATTGTAAAGTAATTAACCTCCAATTAAAATGAATAAATTTATATTTAAAAAAAATAAAACAAAGGCACAAGGTATTTAAGATTAAATGTAAGCAAAATCAGGTAAGAAATGAGGGGTGAGAGGTAGTAATGGGTACCAAGTTTCAGAGGGGTCCTTTCAGTGGATTTCCATTATAAAATTGTTTTGATGCAACTTGTTGGGTCCTATAAAATGTTAGCATTTCATTGTTAGCACTGATAGAACCATGGAGTCATTTCAATGAAATAAACCATCCCAACACTCTCCACCTATATTTTCTAAATACATGTCAATTTTCCCCTTTTCTTTGCCATTTAACTGTAGATAAGTATGCATTCAACTAATGTGTGCCATCAGGGAAGAGAAGAAAAAGAGAAATACAAATGACAGAATATCAGCTCTGGTTTAAGCTTCCCATCACTTTATATCATGTTGCTAGAATTTAAAACCTGTCCTACCTGGAGACGTTGTCTAGTTCTTACCTTACTATCAATTCCAGTTCCAAGGATATAATAGCACCTCTGGTTCTTCAAATCTATCCAAAACTAAATAACCACTCTCTCTTTTTCCATTGCACACAAGGGAAAAATTACAAAACCATTTACTTTGATCCAAGTATTCTGTTTATAGCATGTTCAAAGCTTCCACACTTGTGACAAAAATATCCTTTTTTCAAGAAGTAAGAGCTATGTATAATCACTGGCATTTCAATCACTGGTATTCACTATGAGATTTACATCAATAAACTTCCTTCTCAGAATCAAGATGGGCACAGTGCCATCACTCCTCTGATACACAATCTGTGGCCTCTTCTCACTTCCTGAAGTTATGAAAGTCATTTAATAAGAACCAAAGGTCAACCCCTCTTTCAGTCATTTGCTTAAGTCTAACCCTAATGACACTGTCTGTGGGATGTCTCTTTGTGAGATAAGACATGTAATAGCAGTTTGTAGAATGTGAAAGCTTTATCAGTATCACATGTTTTTGATAGAAGCATGTCTAAATCTTCCCAAGTGTGAATTTCCACTAACTAATAAACCGTGTATAGCTGGAATAACTAAAGTTTTAGTGAGTGTTACCCACCCACCCCCCTTTTGGGGAAAATAGAAGAGATAGTTTAGAAAAGAAACAGAGGCAAAGAATGAGACAGATATAAGTGGTAAAGGGTCCTACAATGCCCATTTCCCTCAATTTGCAGATAAAGAGTCCTAAGCAATTTACTGACTTTCAATGATATAAAACTAGTTAAGAGCCAAACAAGAACTTAACTTTGACGTTAATTCTGAAAAATACCCTAGTTTAAGGGTTTTGTTTTTTTCTTAGAGGAGGGTGAAGAAATGTCAAATTTTCCAACTCTAACATAATATTTTTAGTATTCTTTTATCCATTTGTAGTTCTCTTAAATGATAATTTCCATACTGTTATATGTCAAAAGTTACTATTAGCAAAAATGTAAGGTCATTTCAAAACTTAGAAAGTATTTCTAATTACTCCTGACATTCAGATATGACAAAACAAGAGGAGAAATCCCTTTTTGTAAAGGAACATCTACCAAAATTATGATTAAAATTATATGTGTGTGTATAAATGAATGTATATACATTTATATACCTAAATGGTCTCTCTATAAAATCTCTCTCTCATCATCTAAACCACTTTAAAAAGTAAAGTCTTTCAACACACTTGCCTTGGTTAAATATTACTTATGACCATTTCAAAGTATTTGCGATCTGACAAAATGAATGCAGTTCAAAAACATTCACATGTCTACACGATGAGTAGGACAAAGCATTTTTACTGAGGTGTTTGGTGCCTAAGGCTTATGATTTATACGCTGCCAAAGAATTTCCTGGAATGTGGGCTGGAATATTCTAGATTTTGAACACATTCCCCAAAATGTTAAGTACTTTTGGAAAATGGAAAAGGAAATGCTGTCATTTCTTTGTTTAACTTGGCTGGAAGTTTTTCTTAAAAAAACCGCTTTCCTCAATAGGTTAATATTTATTAAGCAAATAAAAAATATTCTGCATTAAAGCCAGCATAAAAGTGGTACTCAGGAAAGTATGTCAAATTTATTTTAACAGTAGTTCAATGTTTTATAGAAATAATGCCAATCTGAACACTGTATCAATAATATACCACTGACTAATATGGCCTTTCTATGATTATGAATAATCAGATTTCAAAGCATAAGCACAGGAACCTCAAGTGGTGTGGCCCAGATCTTTGTCTTAAACAATTAAACTATTTAACAAAGTGAGCCTGTAACATTTTTTTTTAATCTCCATTTTAGACACTTCAGAGCCCAACTCCCTTTACAATTGAGAAAGTTTTTTCTTTTGTGTAATATCTACATTCTTATTGTAGCATTACTATATAAATCTCTTGTTCTATTCTTCTTAAAATGATTTATAAGCTAGAGTCTCTCCTTAACAGCTTTGTCTTCTCAAATTTTATATAAGCCTACATTTTAAACTTTTCTTTGTAGATTTTATTCTTCAACCTTTTGATTATGTTCATTTACTTTGATCTGAAAAGACCACAGAATCCAATTTTGCATTAAAAGGGCTAATATCTGTCTGAAATTAATAAGTGGATGATAGGTATTACATAGCACAAGCTAATTCATTTATTGTGTCTCTTAATAATGGTTTGCTTAACACATAGATACCACATTCATAGTTTCACCCAAAAACGTAATCCATTTTGACCTAGAATTGTATATCCTAAACAAGTGGGAGGCAATGTAAAGACTTTTCTGAACGAGAAGGCCCCAGTCAGATCTTTAGAAGAAAGGAAGTGGCGGTGTGGACAGGTGGTGAGAACTAAAGATTCTTGTAGCTGAGAAGTCAACTTTGGGGGCCCAGGATTTTCTCCACCCACTAGGAATTCTTGCAGTAGTCAACATGTGGTTTATAAATAGCAAAATCCAGGTCACGCATATGAAGCATCCTTCAAACTACTTAAAGTAAACCACAAATATTCTTGTCCTCTAATATTTAGTGCTAAAATAGACTTTTCTTAGAGCCCTCAAGTGACAAAAAAATGCTATTTATTTTATTAGGACACAGTGGAATGTAATAGTAAAAGCAGCCTTCAACATTAGATACGTATAGGTTTGAGGAAAAGCTCTTCCACTTACTAGTTGTGAATCACGAGGCAACTTAATTTTTCATTTTTAATCTGTTCATCTACTCAACAGAGATTCTAATACTTCATAGAGTTGTCGTGAAAAGTAAAAGGGATCATATATGTAAAGTCCTTAACACAATGTCTGAAATTTAGCAAGCACGATAAAAAGATTTTTATTGTTATATTTGTATATTTATTACTAATATCATCGTTGTATAACTTTGTGTGGTAATTGAAAGCTGCTTTACTGATAATCCCCACACACAAAAACAGATTTCAGCAGTTTGGGACACTTAGAGAAACTACTAGAATAAAGACAAATAACTAAAAGTAAAAGGAGGAAAAGGGCTAAAACTCAACATATCCATTTTGGTAGATAAGTCATCTATATCACTCATTCCTAAGGTCAGTGTATGGAGAAGAATGAATTATTGTTTAGTGATGCTTTGAAACCTAAGGGAGATTAACAAAACTGAGATTAGAGTCAGGTCTCCCATGGCTACTGCTTGACTATGTGCTCTCAGTTTGAGGTGAGATTCCTTGCGTTATTCTTCTGGCATTTGTTGGCCTTGTAACATTTTGCCTCCTTTTCAAAATTCAGTGTTGGCGGCTGGAAAGTGACTGGCATTTGTTTCTTCTGGCAAAAAGAAGTGGCAGGAGGGTGACTGAGAGCGTTGTTTATAGAGTAACTTGGTGTTAGGGAACATTTTTGATCTTTGGGCTTTCATCCCAAGGAAAACCATGAGGGAAGTTGCAAACACTAAAAATTATTTCCTTTATTGTAAAACTGGAATAACAACAGGATTTTTTTTAAGTGCCTATTTATAAGTACATTGATTTATCCTCAGGAACTTTAATACGTAACACTGGATAACTGATTTGGCTTTTTCAGGAATGAATGGGCCAGATGCTGATTTTACCTAATTTATTTTAAATGGGTGATTTATTTTAAGTGTGAAAGAGTTGTACACATGAATATATACACCATGTCAACAGCAAATCAAAATTGTCAATTGTTAAAATGTTATGTAGGGATTGCAATGGGCTGATTACGTATATGAATGTATCAGCACCAGTTCAAGGTTACAGGAAGAAGTCATCTAACATTTGTAACAATGCATATACTATTCTCCCAAAACATATATAATCATTTAAAAAAATGAATAAAACATTTCTAGAAATATGCTACACAGGTTTTATTACACATATCCCAATTGTTTAGATCTGAGGTTGCTTGCTTGCATTTTTTAGTGCTGTGAAAAAGAACTGCTCTTCTCCTTCAGAAAATTAAAATTAAAATTAAAATTAAAATTAAACACACATAAATGCTCATGTACACACACACTAAATTGCCCAACTGCTTCATCAACAGTTTGATATATTCTTTTAATTAATTTAGGAACATACAGTGTACTCGTTACAACAAAGAATACTATGCTTAAGAACACATCAATTGCATTTTCTGTATTTTTCAGATTTAAGTAAAATGGACAAATTGTAAGATACTTAAAATGTACATAGTTTTGATTTGACAGATGTATATATTGTGAAAGGTATCCTCCAGTTTAATTAACATATTCATCACCTCATACACATACATGTGTATAGATATATCTGGCAAGAAGATTCTACCTTCTCAGTAAATTTCAGTTTCACCAATAGTGTTATCAACTATAGTCACCGTGTTTTACATTAGATCCTCAGACCTTATAGCTCAAAGTTTACACCCTTTTACCAACCTCCTCCTATTTCCCACACCTCCAAGCTCCAGGCAACTACTTTCCTTCTCTCTGTTCTGAAAAAAAAAAATAATTTTTTAGACTCTACATATACTCTACTCATACATGCATTATTTGTCTCTGTCTGGCATATTTCATTTAGCATAATGCCCTCAAGATCCATCCTTGTTGTCACAAGTGGTAGGATTTCCTTCTTTCTCATGGGAGAATAATATCCATTGTGTGTATGTGTACATGTACATCTCATTTATCCATTCATCCATTGATGAACAGTTATGTTGGTTTTACATCTTGGCTATTGTGAATGATACTGCAATGAAAATGGAAGTCCGGGTAGCTCCTGGGGCTCCTGTTATCATGTTTTTGGACATATACCCCAAGGTGGCACTGCTAGAACATATGGCAGTTCTATATTTAATATTTTGTGAAATCTCCATACTGTTTTCTATAGTAGGTATACCATGTACATTCTCACCAAGGTCTCCCTTTTCGCCACATCCTCAACAACATTTGTTTCTTGTCTTTCTAATGATACCCACACTAACAAGCGTAAGGTAATATGTTATTGTGGTTTTGATTTGCATTTCCATGATAATTAGTGGTGTTGAGTCCCTTTTCCTGTGTCTCTAGGCCATTTGTGTATCTTCTTTGGAAAAAGTGTCCACTCAGCTATTATATTGTTGGATGGACTGATCATGATAATGTGGGCTCCAGTGGGGATTTCTAGTGAGTGATTTAGTCTCAATCTCAAGTCATATCACATAAAAGTTTCATTTAAAACGATTTTGGGGAGAAGGAAATGGCAACCCACTCCAGTGTTCTTGCCTAGAGAATCCCAGGGACGGAGAAGCCTGGTAGGCTGCCGTCTATGGGGTCGCACAGAGTCGGACACGACTGAAGCGACTTAGCAGCAGCAGCAGCAGCAGCAATGATATATTACTTTTGTAAGAAAATACTTAAATCTTAATTTAGGGAAACTAATAAAGCAAGACATGTTCAATGGAACAAATCCAAACAATAATACCAAAGTATGAGAAGTACAAGGTCCTACTTTTCTTTTTATCCCACTGGGGCTCTGCTCCAGTTTCTGTTTACCTTTTCTGATATTTTGTCTGTGCCTCTACCATCATACACAAATACATGCTTGCATAATTACATACATATGTCTTTAAAAACTGAAAATTGTCCCATATACTGATCTGTGGAATTTTGTAAGCAGATTTTTAAACTTGTGGTAGTTTGAATGTAACTATGGCAAGTGAGTTTACCTCATGGAAATCAGCAACCAAAAATCAAAGCTTCCTTTAAAAATGAGAGCTGGTTTCCCAGCACACCATGGACCCATACTATTTATTTCATTATGTAATTTCCTTTTTGTTTAGCAATGCAGACCATGTTCCATATCAGGACTTATTTATAAGTCTTATCTAATTCTTTTTATGGTTATGTGATCTTCTGTTGCAATGATGTCATGATCTTTCTTTTTTTAAAATATTAATTTATTGACATGAATCCACCACAGGTGTACATGCGTTCCATGTCAATCTATGCCAAAACCAATACAGAATTGTAAAGTAAAAATTAAAAATAAATAAATAAATTTAAAAAAAAGAGAAAAAAAAATATTAATTTATTTATTTTAATTGGAGGCTAATTGCTTTACAATATTGTATTGGTTTTGCCATGCATCGACATGAATCCGCCACAGGTATACACGTGTTCCCCATCCTGAACCCCCCTCCCACCTCCCTCCCTGTACCATCCCTCTGAGTCGTCTCAGTGCACCAGCCCTATGCTTTAAAAATTGATATTGCAAAAGAAATATTATGCTTATATCTCTTGATGTACTTGTGCAAGTCACTCTGTAGGACAGAGTCCAAGAAGTAGGGTGTTTTTGGGCATACAACACAAATTTTGACTACTACTGGCAAATTGCTGTCCAAAATCATTATTCTAATTTGCACGTCAACCAATTTTTTATCTCTAGTCACTACTTGAGATGATCAATCCTCTAATCTTTTAATTAAAAACATATTTTTTGGCTGTACCCTGTGTCATGTGGGATCTTAGTTCCCCAACCAGAGATCAAACCTGTACCTCCTGCTTTGGAATTGTGGAGTCTTAACCACTGGACCACCAGCCAATCTTTTAAACTTTTTAAATTTTACAGACAAAATAATTGGTACTTTGTTTAATTATCTGTAAAGCTAATCCAATTTTTATAAGTTTATTGTCCATATATATTTCTTTTTGGTCTTTTGTTATTAGTTTATAAATGCTCTTTACATATTAAGAATTCTATCTTTTTGTTGTATGTGTAGTAAATAGTTTCTTCTGAAAAAATAAAAATAAAAAATAAAACGATTTTTGTTATCAAGTAAAATTAATATTTGTGCTGAAATATAGATAAACTAAACTAACCAGTTAGCAAAAACAGAGTGCTATAATATGAAATTTCTCATATTACATATTTAAAATATATGTAGTTAGTAAAATACCAATTAGATGAATTAATTTGTTTTCTCTGGATACTGTGTTCACATATTGAAAAAATATTGTATAACATTTGCTTAAGGAAGAGAATATTTCTTTTTATAAAAGAGACCTCGTTTACAATTGGATCACATTGTGAATGTCCCTATTCTGCCTTAACAATAAAGCCCTCAAATAAACTCTCATTTATATAAATTGAAAACCTCTATACTTTTAAAAGGAAAAGGAGTACGTCAAGGCTGTATATCGTCACCCGGCTTATTTAATTTATATGCAGAGTACATCATGAGAAACGCTGGGCTGGAAGAAGCACAAGCTGGAATCAAGATTGCCAGGAGAAATATCAATAACTTCAGATATGCAGATGACACCACCGTTATGGCAGAAAGTGAAGAGAAACTAAAAAGCCTCTTGATGAAAGTGAAAGAGGAGAGTGAAAAAGTTGGCTTAAAGTTCAACATTCAGAAAATGAAGATCATGGCATCTGGTCCCATCACTTCACGGCAAATAGATGGGGAAACAGTGGAAACAGTATCAGACTTTATTTTGGGGGGCTCCAAAATCACTGAGGTGGCAAGAATACACGGAAGAACTGTACAAAAAAGATCTTCACGACCCAGATAGTTATGATGATGTGATCACTCATCTAGAGCCAGACATCTTGGAATGTGAAGTCAAGTGGGCCTTAGAAAGCATCACTACAAACAAAGCTAGTGGAGGTGATGGAATTCCAATTGAGCTGTTTCAAATCCTGAAAGATGATGCTGTGAAAGTGCTGCACTCAATATGCCAGCACATTTGGAAAACTCAGCAGTGGCCACAGGACTGGAAAAGGTCAGTTTTCATTCCAGTTCCAAAGAAAGGCAATACCAAAGAATGCTCAAACTACCGCACAATTGTACTCATCTCATATGCTAGTAAAGTAATGCTCAAAATTCTCCAAGCCAGACTTCAGTAATAAGTGAACCGTGAACTCCCTGATGTTCAAGCTGGTTTTAGAAAAGGCAGAGGAACCAGAGATCAAATGGCCAACATCCTCTGGATGATGGAAAAAGCAAGAGAGTTCCAGAAAAACATCTATTTCTGCTTTATTGACTATGCCAAAGCGTTTGACTGTGTGGATCACAATAAACTATGGAAAATTCTGAAAGAGATGGGAATACCAGACCACCTGACCTGCCTCTTGAGAAATCTGTATGCAGGTCAGGAAGCAACAGTTCAAACTGGACATGGAACAACAGACTGGTTCCAAATAGGAAAAGGAGTACGTCAAGGCTGTATATTGTCACCCTGCTTATTTCACTTCTATGCAGAGTACATCATGAGAAACGTTGGACTGGAAGAAACAAAAGCTGGAATCAAGATTGCCAGGAGAAATATTAATAACTGCAGATATGCAGATGACACCCCCCTTATGGCAGAAAGTGAAGAGGAGCTAAAAAGCCTCTTGATGAAAGTGAAAGAGAAGAGCAAAAAAGTTGGCCTAAAGCTCAACATTTAGAAAACAAAGATCATGGCATCTGGTCCCATCACGTCATGGGAAATAGATGAGGAAACAGTGGAAACAGTGTCAGACTTTATTTTTGGGGGCTCCAGAATCACTGCAGATCGTGACTGCAGCCATGAAATTAAAAGACGCTTACTCCTTGGAAGAAAAGTTATGACCAACCTAGATAGCATATTGAAAAGCAGAGACATTACTTTGCCAACAAAGGTCCGTCTAGTCAAGGCTATGGTTTTTCCAGTGGTCATGTATAGATGTGAGAGTTGGACTGTGAAGAAAGCTGAGTGCCGAAGAATTGATCCGTTTGAACTGTGGTGTTGGAGAAGACTCTTGAGAGTCCCTTGGACTGCAAAGAGATCCAACCAGTCCATTCTGAAGGAGATCAGCCCTGGGATTTCTTTGGAGGGAATGATGCTTAAGCTGAAACTTCAGTACTTTGGCCACCTCATGCGAAGAGTTGACTCATTGGAAAAGACTCTGATGCTCGGAGTGATTGGGGGCAGGAGGAGAAGGGGACGACTGAGGATGAGATGGCTGGATGGCATCACTGACTCAATGGACGTGAGTCTGAATGAACTCAGGGAGTTGGTGATGGACAGGGAGGCCTGGCGTGCTGCGATTCATGGGGTCGCAAGAATCGGACACGACTGGGCTACTGAACTGAACTGAACTGATACTTTTAAAACAGTGAATTCTAAAAGTAATCAAAGTTGTGCCTTTCTTAATCATTCCTAGTAAGTAGCTGTTATTAACCATAAAGATCTTTATATAGTAAGTTATTAGACAAAAATTAGTCTCACATACATCTCTAGGGAAAGCATAACTTCACAAAGGGTGATCTATGTAAATAAATCACCTTAGCATAAGAAAACCTTAATTCTAAGTGATTAACTAATCAAAATATGGGCTACTTGAAAAATGATTTTTTTTTATTGTGGTAAAACATATGTAACATTTTACAGTTTAGACATTTTAGGGTATACATTCAACAGCATTAATCCACAACATTGTACCACAATTACTATTTTAAAAATAATTATTTCAAAACATTCTTAATTGCCCCAACACAAGTCTGTAACCATTTATTTAGCAATAATTACCGATCTTCCACTCTCTCTACCCCCCCAGTAACCTCTAAGCTACTTTTGGTCTCTATAAATTTGCCTATTCTAGATATTTCATATAAGAGGAACCATATACTATTTGCCATTTTGTATCTTATTTCACTGAGTATTGTTTTCCAGGTTCATCCACATTGCAGCATATATCAAAACTTCATTCCTCCTTAGGGCTATACTTACATAGTTCAAGTATCCATTCATTTGTTAATGGACACTTGAATTATTCTCTGTTTTATGGCTCTTGTGAATAATGCTGCCATAAATAATAGAAACTAATTATTTCAATGTGTTTTCTGACCATTGGTATATCTTCTTTGAGTAAATATCTCTTTAAATCCTTTGCTCACTTTGAAATTTGACTGTTTTGTTGTTGTTGTTGAGTTGTAGGTATTCTTTATATATTCTTGGTATTAAAACCTTAGCAGATATATGATTTTCAGCATTTTATTCTAATCTATAAGTTGTCTCTTTACCTTTTGGTAATGTTATTTAATGCACAAAACATTTAATTTTAATTCCAATTTATCTATTTTGCTGTTATTAACCTGTTCTCTTGACATCATATTTAAGAATCCTTGCCAAATTCAAGGTCATGAAGATTTTCTTCTAAGCTTTCTTTTTGTTTTTTTTTTAAATGTATTTATTTTTATTTTTTTGGCTGTGCTGGGCCTTCATTGGAGCACAGGCTTTTCTCTGGTTGTGGTGAGCAGGTTGTGCTTTGTAGGCCCTGTGCTACAAAGCGTATTCTGTTTCGTGTGCTTTGTAGTTGTGGTTTGGTTTGTAGGCTTCTCATTGTGGTGGCTTCTCTTGTTGTGGAGCATGGGTTCTAGGTCACGCAGACTTCAGTAGCTGCAGCATGTTGGCTCACTGGTTGCAGCTCCCAGGCTCCAGAGTGTAAGCTCAGTAGTTGTGGCACATAAGCTTAGTTGCTTTGCGGCATGTGGGATCTTCCCAGACCAGACATCAAACCCATGTCATCTAATTGGCAGGCTAACTCTTAGCCACTGAACCACCAGGGAAGGCCCCTAAGCTTTCTTCTAAGAGTTTTTTAGTTTTAGATTTTATATTTATGGTACTGGTCCACTTTGAGTTAACTTTTTGTTATATGTGAGGGAGGGGTCCAATGTAAGTTTTTTATATGTGGAAATCCAGTTTTCCCAGCACAATCTATTGAAGAGACTATTCTTTCCCCCACTGAAAGGAGTTGATATTCTTGCTGAAAATAAACTGATCATATACATGAGGAATTTTTTTCCCTAGGCTTGCAACTCTAGACCACTGGTTTGTATATCCTAAAATATGCCAATATCACACTGTTTTGATTACTGTAGCTTTGTGGTGTTTTGAAAGGAGGAAGTATGAGCTTTCCAAATGTGTTCTTCTTTTTCAATTTTTTTTTTATTATTTAGAACACTTTGCAATTCCAAATGATTTTGAGAATAGGCTTTTCCAGTTGTTAAATAAATAAATAAAAGGCTGTCAGAAAACTGATAGGAATTGCAGTGAAAATGGATCACTTTGAGTAGTACTGACATCTTGACAATATTAAATCTTCCCATCATAACTGCAAATCTCTATGCTGGTCAAGAAGCAACAGTTAGAACAGGGCATGGAACAATGGACTGATTCCAAATTGAGAAAGGAGTATGGCAACACTGTGTATTGTCACTCTGCTTATTTAACAAATGCAGAATACATCATGCGAAATGCTGAGCTGGATGAAGCACAAACTAGAATCAAATTGCCAGGAGAAATATCAATAATCTCAGATATGCATATGATACCACCTTTATGGCAAAAAGCAAAGAGAAACTAAAGAGACTCTTGATGAAAGTGAAAGAGGAGAGTGAAAAAGCTGGCTTAAAACTCAACATTCAGAAAACTAAGATCATGGCACCTGGTCCCATCACTTCATGGGAAATAGATGGGGAAACAGTGGAAACAGTGTCAGATTTTATTTTGGGGGGCTCCAAAATCACTGCAGATGGTGACTGCAGCCATGAAATTAAAAGATGCTTACTCCTTGGAAGAAAAGCTATGACTAAACTAGACAGCATATTACAGAGCAGAGACATCACTTTGCCAACAAAGGTCTGTCTAGTCAAAGCTACGGTTTTTCCAGTAGTCATGTATGGATGTAAGAGCTGGACCACAAAGAAAACTGAGCACCAAAGAATTGCTGCTTTTGAACTGTGGTGTTGGGGAAGACTCTTGAGAATCCCTTGGACTGCAAGGAGATCCAACCAGTCCATCCTAAACGAAATCAGTTCTGAACATTCATTGGAAGGACTGGTGCTAAAGCTGAACCTCCAATACTTTGGCCACCTGATATAAAGAGCTGACTCCTTAGAAAAGACCCTGATGCTGGGAAAGATTGAAGGCAGGAGGAGAAGGGGACAACAGAGGAAGAGATGGTTGGATAGCATCACCAACTCAATGGACATGAGATTGAGCAAGCTCCGGGAGTTGGTGATGGACAGGGAAGCCTGGTATGCTGCCGTCCATAGGGTCGCAAAGTGTCGGCCACAACCGAGCAACTGAGCTGAACTGAATCATAAGCTTCCATTAGTTTTGTCTTCTTAATTTCTTTTGGAAGTGTTTTGTACTTTTCAATGTACAAATCTTTCATTTCCTTGGTTTAGGTTTATTTCTAAGTATTTTGTTCTTTCTGATGCTATTTTAAGTGGTATTTTTAAACTTTTCTTGTTAGATTATCCACTATTAGTGTACAAAATACAATTGACTCAATGTATACACCATAGAATGAAGAAAAAAATCTACATGTTAATTTTAACTGACGTAGCAAAGACATTTGATGAAATTTAACATATTTTTAAAAGATAAAACCATGCAAAAATAGAAATCAAAGGTAACTTCCTCAATATGAAAAGGGGCATGATGAATAACACAGTATCATACTCAGTGTTATATAAGCCTTCCTCTAAGATCAGTAACAAAACAGCCATGTCTGCCTTCACTATTATTATTGAACATTTCTGGCCGATCCAGCTAAGACAATTATATAAGAAAAAGTGATAAAGGCATCCAAATTGAAAAGGGAGAAATAAAAACTATCTCTCTTGCAGATGTTATGATTCTCTGCACAGAAAATCCCAAAGAATCCACAAGAATGCCAGAGCTAATAAATAAATTCAGCAAAATTGTAGAGTACAAGGTCAACACACAAAAATCCATTGTCCTTCTATTAATATATAGCAGCCATGAACAACATTAAAAGGAAATTAAGATTTGTATGTAGTACTTGTTTTATAAATTCAAATTTAGAATAGTTCCTAATTTTCCCAAGTTTCATCATCTCAGAACCCCTCCAGATAATTCTTTCCCGATTTTCCTAGTAAGTGCTAAAAAAAAAAATCTAAAATGAAATGAACTAATTATGAATTAGTATTTTTATCTTTTGGGGAAAATGATAACAAAGTTAAAAGACTCATATTTTAAACACTAGTGTTTCCAACTTTATTACAGGAAAATATAGTGTCTTAAACAATCCTTTCACAGATCCCTGGTTTTATTGCTCTGAGTTGGTGTTCTGTAATGATAGCTGGTCAGAACCCCAAGGCACCCTGGCAAGTGTCAGAGAAAATCCTCTTGTTCCATTTTTGTTGAAATAAGATTGGAATTCACCAAGGAAACCAGTGAACCATTTTTAATAAGGCCATGAATATGAGTAAAAATAATTGTGCAGTCTTTTTTGAGTACTGATTATGGTTAAAATGACAGGTACAATTCAAAGTAAATATATTTTAAATAAAATCAAAACTGTACTTAATTGAAAATTCCAATAATGTTAGATCTCAGTATTCCTTAAAATTTCTTCAGGTGACAATCACTATCTTTTATTTAACATTTCTACAACTTATTTTTCCCCCCATTTCTTCATAATTCTAAAGTGCTTTTATGTAAATATTTGAATTAGAATTGTTTTTAGGAAATCTTTACCCTGACAGCACATAATAAATTCAATTAACAAAATGACAAGGGCATGTTGGGGGGATATGGAAGATGCAAAGATGATACAATAAAATTTTTAGTCAAAACTTTCTTCAGAGTAACAAAAACAATATTCTTTATCAAAATATTCAAAACTGTCCAAAATGTGGAGGATTTATACATTGAAAACTGAAAAACATTGCTCAGAGAAAATAAAGAAGGCTTACATGAAGTGACATAGCATGTTCATGGACTGTGAAATACAGTATTATTAAGCAGTCACTTCTTCTTCAATTGATTTGTACATTCAATGACATCCAAATAAAAATCCCTGCAGGCTTTTGTAGAAATTAACAAGCAGATTTTAAAATTAACAGAGAAAAGGCAAAGGTGTAGAAGAATTTGAAAGAGTAAAGTTAGTGTATTTATAGTGCCTGACTTAAAGACCTAGCAGAAAATGACAGTGACTGATTGTGTGGTGTTGGTATCAACATAGAGAGATAAAAGGAAAAGAGTAGAAAGCACAGAATATGTGTGTGTGTGTCTTGACACACACAGTCAACTGGTTTTTTATTTTTATTTTTTTGGAATAGTAGAAAGGTAATTTGGTGAAGAAAAAAAGTATTTTCAACAAATGTTCCTGGAACAATTGGATCTATATACAAACTTAAATTTATGCCTTAACATATGTGCAGAAATTAATTCAATACTTATTACAGACCTAAATCTATAAAGCCAGCAGAACAAGGTCCTTCCAACTTGGGTTAGGCAAAGACTTCTTAGATATGCCAACAAAAGCACAATCCATAAATGGGAAAAAAAAAATTTCACAATTAAGGACTTCTGGTCTTTGAAAGATAATATTAAGTGATTTAAAAACTCAAGCCACATACTGGGGGAAAAAAACCTGCAAATTACTGACAAACTACTTTCATTTATAATATGTAAATAAATCTCAAATCTCAGTAAAAAAACAAAATACATTAGTTTTGAAAATGGACAACTATTTGAAAGAAGGAGCTTTGCTGGTGGTCCAATAGCTAAGACTCCACACTCCCTATGCAGGAGCCCAGGTTCAATCCCTGGTCAGGGAACTTGATCCCACATGCCACAACTAACAGTTTGCAGGCTGCAACTAAAGTTTCCACATAACTTAACTAAAGATCCTGCATGCTGCAACTAAGGCCCAGCACATTTAGCTAAATAAATCAACAAATAAATTAAAAATCTGAAAGGATACGTCACCAAAAATATATAAGGATACTAAATGAGCACATAAAAAACACTCAACATCAATGGTCATTAGAAAAATATAAGTTAAAACCACTACATTTCAATACACACTTATTAAAAAGTCCAAAACTAAAAGGACTCACAATCCCAAATGTTGGTGAGAATGTGGAACAACTAGTGGAAATATAAATAGTACAACCATGTTGGAAAAAATGCTCTACATTTTATATAAAGTTTAATCCATGCCATATGACAAAACATTCCACTACTCTCATTCCATGCCAAAAAGAACTGAAGATATACATCCAGAAGGAAGGAAATGATAAAGATTAGAGAGGAAATACATACAAGAGATTAAGAAAACAATATAAAAAGTGACAACAGAATGGGAAAGACTAGAGATCACTTCAAGAAAATTAGAGACACCAAGGAAACATTACATGTAAAGATGGGCACAATAAAGGACAGAAATGGCAAGGATCTAATAGAAGCAGAAGAGATTAAGAAGAGGTGGCAAGGATATACAGAACTTTACAAAAAAGGTTTAAATGACCTGAATAACCACAATGATGTGGTCACTCACCTAAGACCAGACATCCTGGAGTGTGAAGTCAAGTAGGCCTTAGGAAGCATTACTACATACAAAGCTAATGGAGGTGATGGAATTCTAGCTGAGCTATTTCAAATCCTAAAAGAGATGCTGTAAAAGTGCTGCACTCAAATTGCCAGCAAATTTGGAAAACTCAGTAATGGCCACAGAACTGTAAAAGGTCAGTTTTCATTCCAATTCCTAAGAAAGGCAATGCCAAAGAATTTTCAGACTACCATAAAGTTGTGCTCTTTTCACATGCTAGTAAGGTAATGTTCAAAATCCTTCAAGCTAGGCTTCAACAGTACATGAACTGAAAACTTCCAGATATAAAAGCTGGATTTAGAAAAGGCAGAAGAACAAGAGATCAAATTGCCAACATCCATTGGATCATAGTAAAAGCAAGAGAATTCCAGAAAAATATCTACTTCTGCTTCACTGACTATGCTAAAGCCTTTGTGTGGATCATAACAAACTGGAAAATTCTTAAAGTGTTGAGAATACCAGACCGCCTTACGTGCCTCCTGAGAAACTTGTAGATCAAGAAGCAACAGTTAGAACCGGACATGGAACAATGGACTGGTTCCAAATTGAGAAAGGAGTATGTCAAGGCTGTATACTGTCATACTGCTTACTTATTTAACTATATGCAATGTACATCATATGAAATACTGGGCTGGATGAAACACAAGCTGGAATCAAGGTTGCCAGGAGAAATATCAACAACCTCAGATTAGCAGATCATACCACCATAATGGCAAAAAGAGGTGAGTTAAAGTGCTTCTTGATGAGGTGAAGGATCATGAAGATGTCATGAGTGAAAAAGCTGCCTTAAAACTCAACATTCAAAAAAAATAAGATCATGGCATCTGGTCCTATCAGTTCAGCTCAGTTCAGTTCAGTCGCTCAGTCATGTCTGACTCTTTGCAACCCCATGAATTGCAGCACGCCAGGCCTCCCTGTCCATCACCATCTCCCGGAGTTCACTCAAACTCACGTCCCTCGAGTCAATGATGCCATCCAGCCTTCTCATCCTCTGTCATCCCCTCCCCTCCTGCCTCCAATCCTTCCCAGCATCAGAGTCTTTTCCAATGAGTCAACTCTTCACATGAGGTGGCCAAAGTACTGGAGTTCCAGCTTCAGTATCATTCCTTCTAAAGAACACCCAGGGCTGATCTCCTCTAAAATGGACTGGTTGGATCTCCGTGCAGTCCAAAGGACTCTCAAGAGTCTTCTCCAACACCACAGTTCAAAAGCATCAATTCTTCAGCACTCAGCCTTTTCCACAGTCCAACTCTCGCATCCATACATGACTACTGGAAAAACCATAGCCTTGACTAGATGGACCTTTGTTGGCAAAGTAATGTCTCTGCTTTTCAATATGCTATCTAGGTTGGTCATAACTTTTCTACCAAGGAGTAAGCATCTTTTAATTTCATGGCTGCAGTCACCATCTGCAGTGATTTTGGAGCCCCCCAAATAAAGTCTGACATTGTTTCCACTGTTTCCCCATCTATTTGCCATGAAGTGATGGGAGCAGATGCCGTGATCTTCATTTGCTGAATGTTGAGCTTTAAGCCAACTTTTTCACTCTCCTCTTTCACTTTCATCAAGAGGCTTTTTAGTTCTTTTTCACTTTCTGCCTCATGGCAAACAGATGGGAAAACTATGGAAACAGTGGCAGATTTTATTTTGTTGGTCTCCCAAATCACTGCAGATGGTGACTGCAGCCAGGAAATTAAAAGGCACTTGCTCCTTGAAAGAAAAGCTATTACAAACCTAGATAGTGTATTAAAAGGCAGAGACATCACTATGCCAACAAAGGTCCAAGTCAAAGCTATCGTTTTTCCAGTAGTCACCTATGGACGTGAGAGTTGAATGATAAAGAGCTGAGTGCCGAAGAATTGATGCTTTTGAACTATCGTGTTGGAGAAGACTCTTGAGTCCCTTGGACTGCAAGGAGGTCAAGCCAGTCAATCCTAAAGGAAATCAGTCCTGAATGTTCACTGAAAGGACTGATGCTGAACTTAAAGCTCCAATACTTTGGCCACCTGATGTGAAGAGCTGACTCATTGGAAAAGACCTTGATGTTAGGAAAGATTGAGGGCAGGAGAAGAAAGGAGCGACAGATGATGAGATGGTTGGATGGCATCATCGATTCAATGGTTATGAATTTGAGCAAACTCCAGGAGATAGTGAAGGACAAGGAATCCCAGTGTGCTGCAGTTCATGGGGGTAGCAAAGAGTCATAGACTACTTGGCGACTAAACAACAACTACAACAAGAAAACACTCCTGGAAAATAGACATTATGAGATAAATAGAAAGAACAACAACAACAAAAAAGAAATAGAGTTAAAACCATAACAGAAGTGACTGAACAACAATAGAAAAAAAGTGAAGCCCAAGAGCTGGTTCTTTGAAAGTATAAACAAAATTTATAAACCTCTGGTCAGGCTCACCAAGAAGAAGAGAGAGAAAATCCAAATTAACAAAATAAAAAGTGAGAAAAAACAATTAAAAGTGCACATACTGTATTGTTCCATTTATATAAAATTCTAGAAAATGTAAATGAAACTTCAGTGACTGGAAGAGATAAGTGGTTACCTGGTGATGGAGTAATGTACATGAGTAAGAAGGGAAAGAGGTATTACAAAGGAGTTTGAGGAAAAATTTGAGGATAAAGGATAGTTTCAGTTTTGGCTGTTTCATAGGCATACACATATGTCAACATTACTGAAGTCGTACACCTTAAATAGTCATTTATACATTTAAACATGTATACTCTAAACATGTTTTCATAAACAAATTTTATAAATTATACATTTTAAATATGTCAAACATTCTGTTTTAAAAAGTCTTAGCCAATTTCCCAAATCTGAAGTCACATTTTGAAAAAAATGTTTAAGCAGAAAAACAATTATATATATTAGAAACGTTAGATACATTCAATACATATTTATTTAGTACCAGTGAAATGTCAGATATGGTTCTAGATTCTGGAGATGCTTCAATGAAGAAAATAAATATTGTCTCTTGTTTGGAGCTTAATTCTGGTAGGAGAGATTAACAATAATGAATGAAAAATATATCATTTAATGCCACACAGGATTAAGTGCTATGAAAGAGATGCCAGTGTAAGGAGATCAAGGTGAAGGACATGGGACTACTATGTTAGGAAAGGAGATCAAAGAAAGGCTACCTGGAGATGGTACATTTGAACACAGAGGAGAGCTATTCGGGCAGAAGAATCCCCCAATACAAAAGCCCAAGGAAAAGAAAATTTAATTATGTTAGAGGAAGATCAAAGAGGCTCATGTGAATAGGCAAGGAATCAGAGGAGATGATTTGGGACAAGAAATCAGGGAGAGAAGTAATCAGAGCTTCATTATGAAGGCCTTGTAGACGTCAGGATTGTTTTCCACGTGTGATTGGAAACCACTGGGATACTGCAAGGAGGAAAGTCACAGGCATCATATTCGTGAGTATAGAAACATATTTTGTCAAAGTCTTGCTCATAGACTATACAAGGGAAGTAGAAGCCAGAGGCCGTGGCTTGGACTGCAGTGGAAGTGACCAAGTTGGGGACAGTGGTCAGGTTCAGAGGATACTTTGAAGGCAGAACTGACATGCTGTGCCTGTAGTCTGAATGTGGAATGTGAAAGTTAAGGATAATTCCCAGGTTTGGAGTCTGAATAACTGATGAATGGAGATGCCATATTTCAGAAATGGGAACAGCAGGAAAGAATAGTTTAAGGGAGAGCAAATAAACTCTTTTTAGGTTTGGCTGTTTACCTGTCAAGTTTGAGATAACTAATAAACATCCGGGGGGAAATGTCAAATAAACAGTGGGAAATAAGACTTTAGAGTCCAAGTGAAAGATGGGAGCTAGAAATATAATTTGAGAGTCATGAGCATATAGAAGATATTTAAAGCCAATATGACTGGATCAGGTCAAGTAGTTAATGCATGTTTATAGAAAAGGCCAAAGACTGAACCCTGAAATGTATCCAAATTGCTACTATTTAAGGACAGATTTTCTCAGTGTGTCTGTTATACAGAATTTTTCATTCTGTTTTATTCTGCTATAGGATTATAGACATAGAAATAAAGAGGTGATAGGAAGGGCTATAGGGCAGGTCCTGGGCCTAAGCCATCTAAACCCTGCATCTCCGGAAACTAGACCCATGGCTGTGAGCTATATGACTTCCCTCCCTTGGCATATATATTTCACCAACTATAAATTAAAATAATAAAGCTTGTTGACTGAACAGGAGGAATAGAGAAAACAGTAAAACTAACATTAAGATTTAGAGATTCACTGGTTCTCTGGCAGGAAAGCTGCTAGTTTGGGAAAGAAGATTTAGCTACATTGAACTTGACCTGTGTCATCAGTAAGGACCACTAAATCTTTTGCAGCTGTTCTGCATAGTACTGGCTTTCTTTCTTCCGGTTGCTTTTCACTTAAATTTATAGTTCTATAACTTAGGAATGGTTTGATTTCAAAAACCAGAAACTCTCTGCAACTAGCTGGAGCAGAAAGAGAATGTGTTGAAAGGTTCAGGGTATCTTGCAAAGCTCAAGGGCAGGAAGTGCTTCCAGGTCTCCTGAGAGAAACAGGAAATGGAAGGCTGTTAGTCTTTGTGTGCATGTGTGCTTAGTTGCTCAGCCCTGACCGACTCTTTGTGACCCCATGAACTGCCACCCACCAGGCTCCTCTGGCCAGGCAAGAATACTGAAGTAGTTGCCATGCCCTCCTCTAGAGGATCTCCCCAACCCAGGGATCCAAGCCAGGTCTCCTGGCAGATTCATTACCATCTGAGCCACCGGGAAAGTCCAAGAATACTGGAGTGGATATCTTATCCCTTCTCCAGGGAATCTTCCCAACTCAGGAATCCAACCAGGGTCTTCTACATTGCAGAAGGGTTCTTTACCAACTGGGCTGCCAGGCAAGCCCAGTCGTTATTCTTCTCTAATTAGACAAAATCTGACCTGACTTCACCAAGTACCTAAATCCCTGAAATATGCGAATTTACAAGTCCAGTTTCCACAGATAGTTGACTTAGTCTCTATATGTCTCAGATTCAAATTCCTGGGAGAGTGAACTTGATTGGCTCTGCCCAACTTGTCTTTTGATGCTTTGTCCATTGCCATCCCTGGTCTAGTTAGCTGTGAGTAGATTTATGTATGCAGGAGTAGGTTTCTGTATACAGTATAACATGCAAGAAGGATTCTAGCCTTCAGATCGACACCTTCTGATGACATCTCATAAAAGAAGAAAGAAGCTACCCCTAAATGGCTTTAATTAAAAGAAAGGAAGAAAGTAAGAAAAAAATATAGGAAAGGAGGAAGGGAGGGAAGGAGAAAAGAAAGGACTGTTCTAAATTATCATATTTATTTTTAATTATTCTGATCCATCTTGCTCACCACACCTACACATATTCAAATGTTATTATCATGTAACAGCAAATGTGCAAGTAATATAAATATGATGTATATTTCCTAAAAATATAAAGCAAAATGTTTTCAATGTTTTGTTTGGGGCACATAATTTTTTGATTGTTAAAGTCATTAGTACCATATTTTACATGTGGTAAAATCATTAAGGACATATTTTAAGTCTTGTTTTCTCACAAACACAACTAATACAAATTCCCTATAGGACTAAAAGAGAATTTTGACTGCAAGACCAAGAAGCCTTTAAAAACACATCTCTTCCTAGCATTTGGATGACTTTCTAATACAATGAATCTTTCTATCAATATTAGATGGGTAGAAGACATTAACTGTTCTTCAAAAGTATTAACTACCACTATGGCCTTTAACATGTTTCAGGAACAGCAAGGAGAGTTCAACTTTACAAGACTGGGAAAATCAATTCAAGGAAAATTCTTTACTTTGTTCTATATGTGTTCAAAGTCCATGCTGATTTCACACTGCTAATCATTTTTCATGTGTCTAATAAAATTAATAGATATACATTTGAGTTACTATTAAAGAACTATTTGTTGCTATCTTCAGAGTGTTGAAATATAAAGTCTGGTACTAGTGAAACATTAATGAACTTGGACAGAAAACGATCTTTGTGAAAGCAATATCTTACTTAGAATTCAAGGCTTCATTGGGTGCCATTTCTCTTCCCGTCTCTTTAATTGCCCTTCTTGGTGGGCTCTTTCCCCTCTTCCTACTTCCCTCACAGTGATAACATCCAAAGAATTAGTCCTTTTAACTCTGCTTAAAGATTCCACACAAACTTAGTATTTTAACAACTATTTATTAATTTATTCATTCACTCATTCAACTAAAGCTATAAACATCCACTATTTGTAAGGTGCTATCCCGCATGCTCTGAAAATTTGCAAATCAATTAGTACAGTCAGTCATTGTCTTCTAGGATCTTACAGCTCCCAGGTAAAATAGAGCTCGCATATAAGTATAACAAAAAATTTTAAAAAATACTGTAAGAGAACAAATATATATAATGTAATAGACTAAGTAAATATGAAATCACACAACCCAAACTTAACTGAAAATCTAACTAGTTTCTGCATGATTCAATAATTACTAATTTCTTTTGATTATAAACTTTGAAGAGCCTTTTCCAAATTATTACCAGAATTTCTAACAATAATGGTAACATCAGCTAGCAATTATTGGTATTCACCAAGTTTCACAGATAATATAGTATCATTTCACAGATATAAAAGTGGGGTACTCAGTCATAAAAAAGAATAAAATCTTGCCAATTGTGACAATATGAATGGACCTGGAGCCTATTATGCTTAGCCAAATAAGTAAAACAGAGGAAGACAAATGCTGTATGTTTTCACTTATATGTAGAATCTTAAAAATAAACAAATAAAAGAGAAATAGACTCACAACTGGTAGTTTCCAAAGAGAAAAGGGGCCGGGGGAAGGGTGAAATAGATGAAGGGGGTTGAGTTACAAACTACAAATAGGTCACAAGGAATATTGTAAGTATTTTATAATAACTTTGTATGGTGTAAAAGTGAAAGTTGTGTCCAACTCTTTGCAACCCCATGAACTATACAGTCTATGGAATTTTTCAGGCCAGAATACAGGAGTGGGTAGCCTTTCCATGTTGTACAGTATATAACAAAATAGCAAATCACTCTTTTGTACACCTGAAACTAATATAATATTTGAAGTTAACTGTACTTGAATTTTTCAAAAGTGAAGTATACAAGGTTACACCCAGGGTTACATAAACAATGAGTTACAGAATCAGGATACTGCTTGACACCAAAGCCCAAGGTCTTAACCACTATGTTTTACTGTTTACAGTCCATAAATTCATCTTTACTAATGTTATTCTCCACCAATAAACTAATTTCATATTTTCCTGCAAAACTTGAAATGACCTGATAAGAGTTCCTTTGATATCAGATGTTTCCACCTTAACATTTGTCTATATTTTTATCTCACCTCTCTTTTAAAAGACAATGTTTTATTTGCTTTTTGTATGCTTGTCCCCCTTTCCTTGGGCCTTTTCCTCACTCAAATTTCCCTCCATGAAGCATTTCCCGACCTTCACATATGTTGCTGCTAAGTTGCTTCAGTCATGTCCGACTCTGGCTCCCCCGTCCCTGGGATTCTCCGGGCAAGAACACTGGAGTGGGTTGCCATTTCCTTCTCCAATGCATGAAAGTGAAAAGTGAAAGTGAAGTCACTCAGTCGTGTCCGACTCCTAGCGATCCCATGGACTGCAGCCCACCAGGCTCCTCCGTCCATGGGATTTGCCAGGCAAGAGTACTGGATGGGTTGCCATTGCCTTCTCTCACATATGTTAATAATCCTTTATTCTATACTCCCCCAGCACTGTCTCATATTATTCACTATTTTTATAATTTTTCCCCATGATGTACTCTTGGAGGAAATGAAAAAATTTATTGACATTTCTTTCTCCTTCGCATCTAATAATACAAAGAAGTCACTGTAAAAATATTTACCTATGAATTTTTATGGTTTAAAATCTAAATCTTTTAATCTAAGTTATGGCTTATATCTAAATTGCTTGGTTATCTTTAAAATCAAGAATTTAAGACTTTAAATGTTGGTTTGGAGAATTCATCTGGCTTATCCATTTTTATAGATAGAATCATATTTTAAAATTCTAATATTTAGCTTTTCTTTCATCAGGAAATTTTTCCTCAATTTTATATCTTAAGTGAAACATACTGACTGGTGATTAAGGATGAGTGAAGAACAACTTTTTGTTTATATAACTTTCGAAGTCATAAGGCTGTTCTCCATGAAGCCTACAAAATTATTTTAAGTATCAATATTAATCAAACTCTTGATTCAGTGCATACCATCACTTCACCAACAAAGATCTATGTATCAAAGCTCTGATTTTTGCAGTAGTCATATATGGATGTGAGAGTTGGACCATAAAGAAGGCTGAGTGCTGAAGAATTGATGCTGTCAAACTGTGGTGCTGGAGAAGACTCTCAAGAGTCCCTTGGATAGAAGGAAATCAAACCAGTCAATTCTAAAGGAAATCAAGCCTGACTGTTCTCCAGTATTCTTAGGCTTCCCTTGTGGCTCAGCTGATAAAGAATCTGCCTGCAACATGGGAGACCTGGTTTGATCCCTGGGTTGGGAAGATCCCCTTGAGAAGGGAAAAGTTACCCACTCCAGTATTCTGGCCTGGAGAATTCCATGGACTATACAGTCCATGGGGTCACAAAGAGTTGGACACGACTGAGCAACCTTCGCTTTCACATCCATCAGAAGGACTGATGCTAAAGCTCCAATACTTTGGCCCCCTGATGCAAAGAACCAACTCATTGGAAAAGACCCTGATGCTAGGAAAGATTGAGGGCAAGAGGAGAAGGGGGCGACAGAGGATGAGATGTTTGGATGGCCTCACAGAGCCAATGCATGTGAATCTGAGAAAACTCTGGGAGATAGGAAAGGACAGGGGAGCCCAGCCTGCTTCAGTCCATGGGATCGCTGAGTTGGACATGACTTAGCGACTGAACGACAAATACTGTTTCTTAAAGGTATCCTGATCTTTGTAAAATTCATGAGATTTGCTATGATAGTTACTTTAGAACCACTTCTTTTTGTAATGTTTCTTTGGAAATTTTATTTTCAAAACCAACATATTCTTCAAGTCATATAGTGAAAGTGAAATTTGCTCAGCCGTGTCCGACTTTGTGACTCCATGGACTCTACAGTCCATGGAATTCTCTAGGCCAGAATACTGGAGTGGGTAACCTTTCCCTTCTCCAGGGATCTTCCCAACCCAGGGATTGAACCCAGGTCTCCCACATTGCAGGTAGATTCTTTAAGTATACCCTTTTACTGAAAGCCTGGGAAACAAAACCAAAACTGATGAAGAAAAGCAAGCATTTGGGGCATGTTTTATTCATACTTCGGTCTTTCAAATCATGGTATTTAGTCATAAAACACATAGAAGTACAGTGTTTTAATGAAAAGTAATATTTTGGTTTTCTGCTGCTGCTAAGTCACTTCAGTCGTGTCCGACTCTGTGCCACCCCATAGACGACAGCCCACTAGGCTCCCCCGTCCCTGGGATTCTCCAGGCAAGAACACTGGAGTGGGTTGCCATTATCTCTTATTTAACTTAAATATTCTGAATTTTAAAAATAAAAAGTTTAAGTGGCAGAACGTTTAGGATACAAACTACCATGTTTACAAGATTTTCCATCCAGGTAATGAACATCTTGCATATACTGTTTTGTTATATATTAAAGTTTATTCTAAACTCTTTAGTTATTTATTGTATATGCTTTATAAAAATTATTTTTCTAACTCTTAAAACTAAATGCTGTTAACCTAACCAAAGAGAGGATAGGAAATTGTGCTCTCTTTATGAATGTATGCTTTTTTCCCCAGTAAGGAGTTATCCCTTATTATTGAGGGAGGCTGAATGAGATAAACATGAATAATCAGATTGCTGGAAATAGGTTTTAATGGCTGGTACAAAGTAAACAAACTGTAGATATTGAGAAAGTACAGGTATTCAGTCTCTCTCTCTCTCTCTTTTTTTTTTTTTGCAAAATGTCTGGCTCCTGTGTTCTTTATTCAGATGGGCTTACACCTGGCAGAGAAATTTTTTGGCTCTATTTTTCAGAATATCTGTAGGAAATGAGTTTAGAAACTTGACAGGAACAGCTTGAGGTATTTGATGAATAATAGAGAACTCCCCTCATTCAAGTGTCTGACTAGGGTAGAATGAGAAGTATTAGGAACTTGGAAAAAAGGAAAGATTGATTCAAAAATAATACATAGCTCTAACCCACTGGCATATACAGTTCTTTCTAAAGCACTGTAGACAGATCACATGAGAAAAGAGCTTAAATTAGGTTTCCTTAAGGCTTATTTGGACTGTCTCTTCTGTTGTTTGTTACTTGCTGCTTGCTTCATTCCATCAAAAGTAAAAACATATAAAGGGAAACAAAAATCCTGCAGAGAAAGTACCAGTGTTTTAAAGGTATATTTCTTATGTATGCGAGATGCTATTCATATTGCATCCTCACCCTATGAAAAGTGATTCCTTCATTTCTTCAATCCTCATAAAGAACCAGTCTTATTTAACAATGCTGTGATAGTATAACAAAGGTTTTAAAATGTATAGGATGCTTTCTACTCATTTATATAAAAAAATTATCTAGCACATGCTTAGAATGGCTTGACTCAAATTACTTTTATCCAGTGTTCTGCATGTGGGCTTCACAAGCACTGAAAGAATTTTTAAACTCCAGCGCACATTCAAAAGAATAAAGAAATTGATCCTAAAGAATAAAAGGGAAATAAGTTTGGGCTAATTCAGCTGAACTTTAATTCCATCATTTAAAAAATGAGGCTGTTGGATTAGGTAAACCATAAAATGTCTTTGATTCTAATAGTTTGTGTATCTAAATTTATTTTTATGCATAAAACTTTCTTTTACTCATTTATTTTTTTTTTCATTTAAGCCATAGCTTTTTTGGTTTTCACTTGGTGTCAGACAGTTTATAGTATCTATCATTCCAGATTCATCTCTCTGGGGTAGATACTGGCTGACCAAAAACCCCAGAGATTTAATAGAATTCAGAATATGAGACACAGTATTATTTATGATCTTATTTGTAGTACTCAGGGTGGAGATGAAATTTTTAGCTTATACTGTTCAGAATTCTTTGCAGTTAAATCCAGTGGACACTTTTCAGTCTTTATGTCACTTAAATTTTGAACAACTGTCAACATAACTCCACCCTTATTTTTTTTTAATGCATGTATATATGTGTATACATTTTTTTTTTTTTTTCCTGAAACCAGCCTCTTGGCTTTTCTGCTTTTCTTCTCTTGCTCAACTATTCCTCCAAGTCTCTATTACTGCTCTATACTGCTCATCCACTTTGGGCTTCCCTAGTAGCTCAGTTGGTAAAGAATCTGCCTGCATGCAGGAGACCCTGGTTCGATTCCTGGGTCAGGAAGATCCCCTGGAGAAGGGATAGGCTACCCACTCCAGTATTCTGGCCTGGAGAATTCCATGGAATGTAAAGTCCATGGGGTCACAACGAGTCAGACACAACTGAGCAATTTTCACTTTCATCCACTTTTTGGTGTTCTACCCTGTGCCCAAGGGTCCAATAATCAAATATTAATATTAATATATGCCCAAATCAATGTCCCAACCCAAACTCTCTGTTGAGACCCAAACTAGTATATACAATTGTCTGTGCATGCTCCTGTTGGACTGTTTCAGAGGCACAAAATACAGCATGTATGAAAACCATGCCCCACCACCCCACATGCTTCTTTGTGAATTTCACCATCCACCAACCAGTCTCTGCATCATCAAAAACACTAACTTCTCCTTCAAGCCTACATTAAGCAACAACCATGTACAATCAATTTTATTTTCAGAGGCACAACTTGAAACTATCTGTGTTTTCCTCCCAAATCTACTCTCACCCCTGGATCCAAACAATCCTCTTTTAACTGCATCTTGTTCTCAGTCTTACCCCTATGAAATCCATTCCTTACCCCTCACTCTCACCTTCTCACAGACAGAATGAATCTCCCAAAATGCAAATGTGATGATATTGCTCTCTTACTTAAACCCCATTTCGTTGTCTCCCATTAACATTAGAATAAACCCAAACTCATTAACAAGACTCATAAAACCCTTCGTTACTTGACATTCACTTATCCTCTGGCTTCTCTCGCTCCCCTCTTCCTGCCTCTAACTTAAAGTCACAGCCACAGTGAATTTTTTTTTCAATTCCCAAAATGCATCATCCCTTTCTCATCTCTGAAGGCTTTTGTGTAGGCTGTTTCTTCTGCCTAGAAAACAATCTTTTTCTTCCTTTTCAGCTCTCAGTTGAGGCAGAAAATCATTGTCCTTAAAGTAGTTGGAGTAATTTCTAGGTACAAAGTTTATTCTAAAGCATTTTATATATATTAACTTCTTTAATTCTTATAAGAGTTCTAATTATTATTATTATCTCTATTTGACAATGAGAAATGTAAGGGGGGGGGGGAGCAGTGAAGTTAAGGAACTGTCTGAATCAGAAAGGCACTAACTGGCAGACCCAATGATCCTGAGCATTCTGCTCAAGCCGTCTTCCCCATTAAGACCAGTGCTGTCCCTGTCCCACCGCCCTCAAACCCAGACAGGCTTGTTGCGCCTGACATGCCTCTGACATCCTGTCACCTGCCCCCATTCCCAAAGCACTAGCATTTTAAGTCACTGCCTTTGAACTATCCTTCCTGCCAGGCTATATACTTCTCAAGGGCAGGCATTGCATTTATTAAAGGAATAGATAATGAATGAGCAAAAGAGAACCATAAACTTTCTCCCAATGTTTGGCATTTATTAAAGATTCCTGGGACTTCAGGCAAAGGTTTTATCTGTATTTCCAGTGCTTCCTTCTCACAATTTGTGAAATTAGAATTATGTCGGCATTTCCTCCTAAAAATAGCCAATTCATAATCATGTGTATACTTCACAATTCAACACATTTGCCTCAACAGTCCCAATGAGTTACAAATGGTCTCCCTGTCTTTTCTCACTCTACACCTGGAAATGCTTGTACAACAATGTCTATCAGAGGCAGAGTTACCCTTTTTAACAAGCAGCTGGTACCGCTACAGTAGGAAGCCTGGGTTTTCTTCCATCCTCTATGCTGCACACTTATCATTTGCCCTAGAATGCATTTTCTTATAAACCAGTATTTTTAAACTGTGTTAGTATCTCTGACCTGTCCCACACATACATATTTACTTGATCCAATTACAGAAACTGCTAAAATGAAATGGCCAAATATCTTTTAAATGAAGAGTTTCACATATCAGATAATTTTTGTATTCTCTTGGGAACCTAACTGACACCTGTAGTATTTTTTCATCAGGCAGAATTAAACAATATCAACCATGGGTTTAGAAATGGGTTCATAGAACATAATCTTATTGTGAATTGAGATTTGTTTGCATCAGCCTTCAAAGTATGGGTGCCCACAATTTTTTTAAAAGCCGATGGAAAAGAATAAATAAGTTGTGATTTATGTGATTTCCAAGAAAGAATAACACAGGTATGCATTAGAAATCACATAAGTGTTGGAGCTAGGGTGAACAATCCCCGCAAGAGTTTAGACAAATTATTTAGCCTCCTGATTATTACCTCTTTTTCTGTTAACATCAATACTGTGTGTCTCATAAAGTTTTATTATGCAAGCTTTTTTTTTTCACAGTAAAATTTATGCAATAGTAAAATGATTACCATAGGGAGCTTTTATTCTGCAATGAATATATGGCAGTGCCTCCCTGGACATACTCATTTTATACATTCACTCATTTACTCCTCACAGCAGCTCTATGATACGTGATATATTATTATCCCTATTTTATAGATGAAGAAATTGAAATGTAGAGAAGTTACTAAATGGTGGGACTTCTGCCTAAAACCCAGAAAGTCCAACTTGAAATTTAGTGTATTCTGCATTGCTGATTATAAAACATATTAGCCTTGTGAAAATGAAAGTATTAGTCACTCAGTGGTGTCTGACTCTGCAACCACATGGACCCACGAGGCTCCTCTGTCCATGGGATTCATCAGGCAAGAATACTGGAATGGGTTGTCATTCCCTTCTCCAGGAGATCTTCCCAACCCAGGGATCAAACCCAGATCTCCTGTATTGTGGGTAGATTCTTTACCATCTGAGCCACCAGGGAAACCCTGAATTAGCCTCACTAGTGGTAAAAAGTATCTGCCTACAATGTGGGAGACCTGGGTTCGATCCCTGGGTTGGGAAGATTCCCTGGTGAAGGAAATGGCAACCCACTCCAGTATTCATGCCTGGAAAATCCCATGAACCAAGGAGCCTGGTGGGCTACAGTCCATGGGGTCACAAAGAGTTGGACATGACTGAGCGACTTCACTCAGTAGTAAATGACTAGGATATTTGTGGTCAATACAAAGTTTAAAGTAAGAACAGGCAACTCAATAAAAACTGACCCTATAGTGATTTTAAATTTACCACCAATATGAAATGGGGAACTAAAAGGGCAGAAGAGATAGAAGGATTTTAAATGCTGTTTACCAAGGCAATAACAACACGTGCTCTGTGTGCTGTGCTTAGTCAATCAGTCGTGTCCAACTCTTTGCAACCCCATGGACTATAGCCTGCCAGGCTCCTCTGTCCATGAGATTCTCCAGGCATGAATACTGGAGTGGGTTGCCATACCCTCCTCCAGGGGATCTTCCAAACCCAGGGATAGAACCCAGGTCTCCTACATTGCAGGCAGATTCTTTACCATCTTAGTCACCAGGGTATAAAATACCTTTATTTTTACCTGCAGAAGAGGATTACATCTGGAATTGGATAGTCTGATTATCCTCAAGTTTTTCAAAGAGAAGCAGATGTATTTTATGGAAACAAATTTCAAAAACAATGTAAAGCTTCTAGGGCTTGTATCTTGGATATTGTCATAGTGACAACTTTTCAGCAGACAGTCAAAAATCCAGATAAAATTTTTTTCATTAAAAATTATTGCTTGAAAAGAAACTGGGTTATTTGCAGTGAATGCTTTTCTGAGGAAGTGTGAAAAAATCATGAGAATGTCACAGAAGATACCAGATTTCTTGCTATTTTTCTCACTAAAAGGTTAAAGATGACGACGATAGTAAAAGGACAAAAGTGATCACCCTGTGAAAACAACTACACATTTTTTTTTTTTACTTTCAAATTAAACTGCCATTTCAAAAATGTTGCTGTCACTTAAACTGAGAAGTAGAGAAGAATTACTATATTTTGTAAGGCAGGTGAACCAGATGCACAGGAAAAATAGTTGGCTACAACAAACCTCCCTATCAGGAAAAAAAATTAACCAGCTGTGTAAATAAAGCATTCTTTCTAAATGTCAGTATCTATCTAAAATGCTATTTTCTTTCAGATGACATAATGTATAAGAAATTACTTGGCAAAATACAAAGGATCATATAAATACAACTTATTGGTATAATTATTTGGATCTATCTGGCTTGCTATTATATAGCTTAATAAAAATAAAAGAGAGTATGTCTAGAAAATTATATTAAATCTCAAGTGACCAGAGAGAGAAATTACTCCAGAAGGATTAAATACCATGGAATGTTCTACCATGCTCATAACATCTGTTTAGGACAGTTAAAAAGCCCAACAATAGGGAAACGTACTAGAATAAAATCATTTTAAATATGTGAACCATGCAGAAAGTGTAATTGATCTTGAAAAACTCATATTAAAGTACATAGTGAGCTGTGCTTAACTACGAGCTTTGCAATTTAAAAACTGCAATGAGCTCTAATGGTAAACCATGCAAAGAAAACAACAGAGAGGTCGAATGAGTAGAAAATATTAGAGTCATATGTATGTGAAGAAATACTCTAAATACTCCACATCCTTTATCCTATTAAAATACCAACATACAAGTTTACTTTTGCTCCTAATTCTGTATATTTCTGTACACAGCAATATCATTCATCTCAATATCAACTTGGGAGAAGGCAATGGCACCCCACTCCAGTACTCTTGCCTGGAAAATCCCTGGATGGAGGAGCCTAGTGGGCTGCAGTCCATGAGGTCGCTAAGAGTCAGACACGACTAAGCGGCTTCACTTTCACTTTTCACTTTCATGCATTGGAGAAGGAAATGGCAACCCACTCCAGTGTTCTTGCCTGGAGAATCCCAGGGATGGGGGAGCCTGGTGAGCTGCCATCTATGGGGTCGCATAGAGTCAGACAGGACTGAAGCGACTTAGCAGCAGCAGCAGCAATATCAACTTGATTTCCTTGAGTTGACATTATAGTTATTCTTTTTTCCCCTTTGCTATTTTTTCCTTTAAATTTATATCTCACTCTGCCATTCTGGGCTTCCCAGCTGGTGCTAGTGGTAAAGAACTTGCCTGCCAATGCAGGAGACATAAGAGACACATGTTTAAGCCCTGCATCAGGAAGATCCCCTGGAGGAGGACATGGCAACCCACTCTACTATTCTTGCCTGGAGAATTCCATGGACAGAAGAGCCTGGTAGGCTACAGTCCATGGGGTTGCAAAGAGTCAGACACAACTGGAAAGACTTGGCACACATGCACTGCCATTCTACCTACACTGTCTACTTTGTATTCTGATTTCTTCCCATCAGAAGAAGTGCAGTGATGGGTCCTGGCTAGAGATGACTTCCTTAGCTCCTTCCTGTTAACGTTGTTCTTCATGTAAAGTTCTATATCCTAAAGCACAGTTGCTTGCTCCTGTCTCTTCCCCTGGTTTCCATTTCCTCTCATCTCCAGTCTACACCACCCTCATTTCACCTACCTTTCAGTACTAGCTCTCCTCCCATGATACAAAACATCTTCTTCTCTCGAGAAACCCTCTTCTCATGGTGCAGTACACTTTACAGATATTTTTCTAAGCTGACCCATTTGCGGAGGCCCACCTTTCAAAAGCCAGTTCTGATGGTTTCTGCTTTCTGGGAAGTCATTCCTGGCTATTTCGAGCCCTCAATCATTTCTGGCTTCTCCCACATCCCCTAAGACATCATATTCTCTTGCTTGTTACAGGTTCATGGAAAGCCCTGTGGACTGGCTACCTAGAATCTAAGCTTCTCAGTGAATGACTCCGTAATTCTTAGCACCCTGAAATGTCTAAGGTGTTCAGTGAAGGAGTGGGAGAGGAGAAGAAGGAAGGGAGAAAGGGTGGACATTGCCATCCTCTGGCTCCAACAACCAAAGTTTCTTTTCTAATCCATACATTAATGTATCAGTAAAGTGAACACTGTCTTATTTTAAGGAAAAACAGCGAACACCTTGAAAATATTCTTATTCCATTCCAATATAGCATACATATACTCCAGAAAGAAAACCATCCCTTGTGGTAAACAATCTGCAAGCCCTTCTCCCTAATTACATTCATCTGGAAAAAAAAAAAAAACTTTATTTATTCCACTGTATTTTGTATGGCATGGCATCAGAAAGAACTAAAATTTTCTGAATGTTTTACTATTATGAAGCTTTTTGACTCATTTCTTGTCTGAGGTGAAGTAGAAATTTTAAGACTCTTTTTTCATGAATCTATTAACACACTAGACAGACTGTATCATTTAGGCATCCAGTTCTATTTAGGGAACTAAGATACCTCCTGGAGAGAGAATTTGAAGTTCTGTTCATTTCTATGCTCTCTGATCAAATCTATATAGTCTTATTCCTAGGAAGATCCCTTCTCTAGACAGAATCACCACAAGACTATGTACCTGAGCTTTATTTCTGATGTTCCAGTTGAAGCCAAAAAACATTGACAATAAATACTTTCAGCAGTAGAACATTCATACTTTATGTGCATATAAATGTATATTTATGAATGAATTTTTAAGGATCCTACAGATATTCCTAAAATTTTATATGTGGTAAAGATTAAATCAGTACAAAGATATGAGTAATGAAAAAGAGTGGTATAAAATAATTTTAGAATGCAGGAAACAAAAGTGTTATAAATGCAATATGTATTATGGGTTACATATGGTCACTTTTTGAACTTTAGTTGGCATTTTCCCAGGGTATTAAAGTACCAAAATAACCCCAAGTTATGTTGGATATATATTATTGTATATGCAGTATAATGTGAATTATATATTTGCAAAGTATCATACGTAACCTTAACATGGTATGAATATCAAAAACATACCAGAGTTCCAAGAATGGTATCTACCAAAAATTTTATATATTGATTTAATTAATTACATTCTAACTCTCTTCTCCCTTCTAATTCTCTTTACCACACCGACCTGTTATTCTATGCTCATGGGTAGTCTTCATTTTTTTCATTATATCCTTATAAAAATCTCTATCATTTAAAAGTGCATGTATTTTGGTATACATAAATAGCATTATGCTATAGATCTCATTCTGCTTCATACCTTTTCCACTCAGTGCTATGTTTCTCATACTTATTCATGATGTTCTGAGTACATAAAATCTATTGATTCTAAAAATGTCATATTTTTCTTTGGAATACATTTTTCAGCTCTTATCTATCCATTCCCCAGTGATAGCCTTTCAGAAGGCTTACAATATCTTGCCAGGACAAGCAGTGCTCCAGTGAATGTTCCCATGCATGTATCTCCTGTGGAAGACAGATCCCTAAGAGAAACCTCAAGAACCCTTGTATAATCTTCCCTTTGAATATGGGTGGGATCTCAGAACAGGATGGAATTTCACCCTTGTGATTAGATTCCCTTACTTAGCAAAAGGGAAAGGATTTTGGATTTGTAGTTAAGGTTCTGAATCAGTTGGTTTTAAGTTAATCAAAGGACAGATTTTCCAGGGTGGGCCTGACTTAATAATGAAAGTCCCTAAAAGAGGAACTTAATCCTTCCTGAAGAGCAATTCTCTTGTTCACTGTGTGGAACCATTCAGCCCTAAGTACTCCAGCTGTGAGGGAATGGATTCTGCCAACAACCACATGAGCTTGGAAAAGAACCTCAAGTTTCAGATGAGACCACAGTCCTAGACAACATCTAAATCACAGCTTTGTCAGACCGTAGGCAAAGGGCCCAGCCAAGCCGAACCCAGACTTCTGACCCACATAAATTGTGAGACAATAAATGTGTTTTGTTTGAAACCATCAAGGTAGTGGTCATCTGTGCTATGATTATGAAAAACTAATAATATCTTGTTTGACATGTTTGAGAATCTCTTTAGAATACAACTAAAAGGGCAGAATTTCTGGGTCACTAGGTACATGTAACACTTCTTTTGACCATCAGAGTATGAAGGTTACTATAATTTCAATGTCCTTGCCTATACCTTAATTCTCTTCAACATAACTACTGTAAAAATCTATCTCACTGATTATAGTTTATTATTACTTATGAGTTTAGGCAAGTTTCATTTGTTTATTTATGCCCTTATTTGGGAGGGTTTCTTTCTATAATTTGTTTGTTCACACTCTTTGACATATTTCTACAAGGTTAGCTGACTTTGTTATTTTGCAAGAGCTCTTTGCATGTTCTAATCTTCATTAGTCTGAGAAATTTCAAACATCTTTTCCCTATCCATCATCTATCTATAAACATTTTCATGCTAATCTTTTGGAGTAAATCCCTATTTCTAATGTCAAATCCATTAATATTTTCCTTCAAAGTTTGAAAACTATTATTTTAATAATGAAGCTTACCATTTGATTACATATCTGTGTAGGACTAATATATAATATCTATGTAGAACTAATAGGCTTCCCATGTGGCACTAGTGGTAAAGAACCCAGCTGCCAGTGCAGGAGACCTAAGAGACATGGGTTCAATCCCTAGGTTGGGAGGATCCCCTGGAGGAGGGCATGGCAACCCACTCCAGTACTCTTGCCTGGAGAATCCCATGGACAGAGGAGCCTGGGGGGCTACTGTCCTTAGGGTTGCAAAGAGTTGGACACAACTGAAGTGACTTAGCACGCATGCATGCACGTGCATATGACTAATAAATCTGAAGTCTCATCCATCTAAAAAACATGTAGTGAGAAACAGGAAGGAAACAGGCAGTCGGCAGACACAGGAGGAACACAAAGAGAAAGGCAGAGTGGGGACAGGTTCAGACAGTCTGGATTTGGCATCCAGAAAGCAGCCTTTCAAAACAGGACTATTAAAAGAGGATTTTTGTGGTTGCTATATTTTTGCACCTTTAACACAGCAATGGCTAATTCTGGATGATTTAGAATCAAAAGCCTCTGAAAGTGTAGCAAAAACATCTCTGGAATTTATTCTTATTCATGAGATTGGAGGAAGGAGGTCACTCAGGAAGAAGAATAAGGACAAAGAAAAATACAACTTCCCAGACTGAGAGTTGCTGGTAAATCATCTTGGATAAAGATTGGGTAGGTCAGGCGCATGTTCAAGTCTTCCAATTCTAAACTTCAAGGCAGAGAAAGGAAGAAACTTTAGCTAAATGATTTAACAATGGGGTGAGAGAATCCTCCTGCCCTCATTTGCAATTGACAGCCCAGGAATGGATTACTTTGTGTGTTCACCCATAACAACCTGCTTTACTTCTGGGCAGTAGTTGGTACCATGTCAACTTTCCTAGTCTTCTTGGTTCCTTGATGGCATAGTTGAAACCTAGGTTAGCTGAGAGACCTAACTAGAAAGTCAATGGAGACTCTGCAACACTGACATGGAGGCTACAGGACAGATCTCCAAGATGAAAAAGTGCCTGGGAAGTAGAGCCGGAAATGAGGTGAATGACATAAACCAGGGAGCACTGTGAAACCTGAACAGGGAGGGAGGTAGACAGACTGACAAGCTTTAGCAACCACTGGCAGATGGAAGAGGCGCAAAAGACCTGAGGGGGGCTGCAAGGCACTATACTTTCCTTGTTAGCTGAGGACTCATTAGCTACACACACCTCCAATGACACAGCAAAATAATCATAAAAAGCATAGGAAGCTCACATCAGATCCAAAAGAAACAGTTCCAACCCAACAAGACTTAAGTCAATGCTAACTCTCCAACTTACTCCACTCCTTTCCCACGCTGACTGCTGAGGGCTCAGAAGGAAGACTAGTTTGATTACAGACAAAATAAAGAAGCAGTTTTCTTTTTTCCACTTGCACATCTGCATAGCTGTGTGACTTAAACGTTCCACCCCGTTTCATGTAAATATGAGTCCCAAAACTATGACCACTTAGCATTAAAAGCATCTTTGTTTTCATTTAGTTATTTAAAATTAGCTATTCATATGAATGTCTTCTTTCATGATGTCAGTTAAACCACACTTAAGACTCCCAGATGTTTCACCCTGTGTTGACAGGTCTGCCCAGTTGCAGGCAAGCCATGTGGCTGATGAGCGAAATTTTGCACTTTTTCACTGTATGTTTGATGTGATATAGACTCAGTCCAACACTTAGAGACATCACCACATAATCCAACACAGCTGTGAATCATTTAATGCTGCTCTGGATTCCCCTCGACCTCCATTTATCTTACGAGGATCTTCAGTGGAGTGTGTCCATGTACTGTAGGAAAACTCAGCTGAAAGCTAACATACTATTAGAATGATCCTATGGCTGGAACTTTGTAAAAATGAAAAGAGTACTGTACTTCACATTCAAAGATAGCCACTAAAACTTCACAAGCATGGCCTTAAATTAAAGTGCGCCCTTGGGAGACATTCATCACGGCAGATGTTACCTCCCAATCTAGTCAGGGAATCCAAGTGAGAAACGGAAACAGATGTAACATATCCAGACAAAGCACCCCACTCATGCCCAGAATACACTATAAATGCCCATATGTATCCCAGAGTCTGTGTCCAGAACACTGAAAGAGAATCATCACAAAGTCAGAACAGATTTTCTCAAACAGGAATCATTTTCCTTCAGTCTTTGACGGGGGGGAAAAAGTATTTCTGGAAAGTGAGTTTGCTTCGATATGACAAGTTATTGTCATCAAGATGCCAGCTCATAGGAACATCATACAGAATTATTTCAAATTAAGACATACTTATTTAAAATGCATTTGATATCATAAGATGTTCAGACTTGCTACAGAAGTAATTGTTCGTTCACTTTATCCTGAATTGGCTGAACGAGGACATGGAATAAACTCTCAGGTTCATTATCATATTTAGTTTTCACAGAGCATGGTTTCAGCAGAAAAAATACATATGACAGCATCCTCAGGTCCTATCTTCTGTTAGTCAAAACGAAATACAGTTTTCAGCAGAGAAGTTTTAATCTTGTGATACTCTCATTCATTACAGTCTTTAGAAAAAATGTCTTTGGATAATTAATTCAAATATAAAATAACTTCAAAGGCAAAAATTAATATATAAAACATTCTGCCTTAGATCTTGAAAGAAGTTCGCTTAAAGTTATTTATCAATAGAATCAAGTCTTCCTATATATATATATTGGGTTGGTCAAAGAGTTCTTTTAGGTTTTTCCATAAGATCATATGGAAAAGCCCAAACAAATGTTTTGGCTAACCCTCTCTCTCTCTCTCTCTCTCTCTCTATATATATATATATATATATATATTACCTAGGGCATTTGTATCTTACACAATGTAAAATCTGCCTGTGAAATTAATTTTCAAAAATTTACATTAGTTTTGTCAACTGCTTGTAAGGCAGCTTGAGATTTTCAGCTCAACCCAAGATATTAAGGATAAGAGTCATTCAGGCAGTTGGAAGTATTAAATTTAATGTTAAAAACAAGTCTAGAAAATTCAAACTGAGGTTCTTATGACCTCCTAACAATCAGAGGAGCCACTGTTCCTAATTGATTATACAACTGCCTCTCCATATTTAATTAATGATGTGTGCTTGTGTAAACATCTTTGGCTATGTCATAATTCCTATTTTATGTCAAATCAGATTAACCATTTTCCATGTTTTGTCTCTACGTTAAGACTGGTCTATACAAGCCAAAAACAAATTGAAATAGGACGTGCTGGAAATGTTGGGTGCATGTCCTTGGATAATACAAAATTTACTTCGTGATGTTCTTTGCATTTCCAGATTTTCTCCTCTAGAAAGATTCAACAACTTGGTTCACATGATTACCCACCCAGTCAAAAACTCAAAAAGCTCATGATCCAGTACTCAGAAGTGTTTCTGAATACAGAGCCTCAAAAGACACACACCACAAATCTGCATTGCTTTCTATTTCAGTTATTTCCAGAATAATAATGGATATAATATAAAATAAGCCACATTCCAAAAGTCTAAAGTCTATATTTAAATGTATATTCAGAACACTGCTATTTAAATTTACAGAATTTTGCACATTATGAGATTTTTAACAGTTGGTACAATCAGTAAAAAGGGAGTTTTATTTATTTAGAATCATAAAAGTCACTATTTTAAGACAATTTCCTTTCAGCCACCCTTGGCATCCTATGAAATAGGGGGAACAATTTAAACATCCAAATATTGCACAAGCTTTTAGATTATGAAATAGTAAAACACTTGAATTTCCCAAATATTAACGGCAAATAATTTTAAAATATGGCTAATCTGTCTTAGGGTAAATTGAGAAAGAGTTATGTCAGAAAAGTAGAACATATTTAACTTGGAGAAAGAAAAAGTGCCTCTTTATTTTTAAATAAGAGTTTTCTGTTTTTGAGCAGTGGTACTTGGCTGTTTCAACGTAGATCTGTTTGATTACAAATCCAAAGAAAATGTTCTGAGAACAGTCTACTTGTTTGCTCTAGGTTTAGGACTTGATGTAAGCCTCATTCGGCTGGTGAAAGCTTACTTTCACAAAGATTTCATGTTCACAAATAACACCAGGAAATGATCCCAGTGAGAAAATTATACAAAGTCGTATTCATGAGTAGGTTTGGCTTGAATCAGTAGAATGATAAAATTAAACTCCTGTGCCTGTGTATAAGATGTGCACCAGATTTTAATGGCCCCAAATTAGAGGAAATCACCATTTCTTGACTTAAAGAGATCTACCTTAATAAATTGTGAGTCTTTTTGTGCAGCTTTTTAATCTTCAGTTTTTGGTTACTTAGGACATATATATTAGTTTGAGATTATTTATTCTCTGAAAATCTAATTCAAATAGGAAGTTTTTGTGCCATAATATGTCATTACAAGATTATTTCCATTTCCAGTCTGTGAGCTCCATGATCTCAGAACCCTCCTCTTCCTTTTACTCAAAGAAATGATGAGGGTAACTAGTCACTTAAATGCAGGTTAAATTATGAAGTGACTTCAGTAGTTTTTATGTGGAAAGGTCATACAATTACAGAGATGAAGGTTATAGCAATCTGGACTCAAGAAACAAAAACAAACCAAAAAAATTAAACTGAAACTAACTTAAGCAAATAAGGAATTTACTGACCCATGTAACAGAGAAGTCTATGAGTATGTCTGACTTCAGACATGTCTGGATCCAGGAGTTTTGATGATGTCATCCGAGTTCTCTCGACAGTGTATATATTTCTAAGATGTGACTGTCTTTGCCTATTGATCTCCCTTCCGCTGATAAGATGGACAAACGTAGCCTCAGTTAGATACTTGTAGAGCTTATATACAAAAGTAATTGTGGTTGATTTTTGACACCTGAGGCAAAAAAGCCCTGATGAATACTCAGTGGAGTATTCTTTGAAACATGTGCCCAGTAATCAATCACTTTTCAGGTGGATAGCCAGGCGAACAATGTATGTTCTTTACTGAAGTATCTTAGGAACCATCCACTCTATTTCTTTTCCAAATGAGAAAATGAGGCCAGAAATAAGTGACAATGAATGTCACATAATACGATAGTAGCATAGTTAAACAAAGCTAAAATAAATTTAATAATAAACTGATAGGAAAATAAATTCAAAGAGAGATACAAGAATAATTAGTATTTATCTACCTTTATTGACATAATGCACATTTAAAATATGGTGTAGTTAACAGAGCTCAGTGTGACTGTGAATTATTAAAGATCAACTTGGCATTTGTCTCTATTTCTTAAGCAACTACTCCTGTCTCTGGCACTTACTTGGGCATTAAACAAAGATGTTAGAACTAAAAACTAGAGCAGAAACCACCAACTCAGTGGAATAAATCTTCAATTAATTATATAATGGATCCTGAAGATTAGATATTTTATTTGTATTTCTAATCTTATTTTTTCTAACTCCATACTAATGTTCTCTAACATGCTTCCCTCATAGCTCAGAATTACCTGCCAATGCAAGAGATGCGGATTCGATCCCTGGTAGGGAAGATTCCCTGGAGAAGGAAATGGCAACCCGCTCCAGTATTCTTGCCTGGAAACTCCCAGGGACAGAAAAGCCTGATGAGAGTCCATAGAGTCACAGAATTGGACACAATTGAGCAACTAAACAACAATGCTCTTTAACTTACTATTGCTATCACAAGTCTGTGAATAAAGTAACTGTTTTATGTTTTATATTTTTATTTTCATCTTACCTGAAGTTTATCCACAGCTAAGAAGTTCTACGGTTTTTAGTTCCTGTTTGCCTCTTTTGCCTCTCACCCTCCCCCATGACTTGAGAGAATCAAGGTTTCCAGGAATACCAGTAACACAGAGCAGTGAGATAGCATTTAACCATGAAGTTGTAGCAACTGAAAAATGAAACTTAAACCTGGCTTTGGGTTAATATAAAAAATGGATTCTTTTAAACTCTGTAATCTTTGAATGACAGAGTAGCTATTTGAATTTGAGCTTTCCAGGAGTCAACAGAAAGAGGGAAAGTAGATCACTTACAAGATTCCGAAAAATCTGGTAAAAGCAAACCAATTACTTAGGAATGACTGTGACTGTACCAAAACCACAGAGAACTGTTGCCAAACACCTCCTGACTACAAGGTGGTACAACATTCAAATTGAGAGCATGAAAGCAGATTTCACAAAAAGCTCACAAAAAGCAAACTGCTGTTGAGTCAAAACACTATGATCCAAATACCTGGCCGTCTGATTATCTGGTTAACCTTGGAATCAGTTTTAGAAAACTTGGATAAACATGTAATACACAGAATTCTTCACTCACTCATCAATTCATTCATTCATTTATCCCATGAGAACTTGTTTAGATTTTCTTTATTCTTTTTATTCTGCACACTTCTATAGATAAAAGCTGTCCCTTCATCTTGAACTCATAGTCTTAGAACTGATACAGTCATGAAACATGCTTTTATATAATAAAATGTGGTTAGTATTGGATTTTCCAGGCAATAGTACTGGAGTGGATTACCATTTCCTTCTCCAGGGGATCTTCCCAACCCAGGGCTTGAACCCGGGTTTCCCGCATTGTAGACAGACGCTTTACCATCTGAGCCACCCAGGAAGTCCATTTTGTGTGTGTGTGTGTGATATTTGTTGTGAAATCGTGGCTCAGACGGTAAAGCGTCTGCCTGCAATGCGGGAGACCTGGGTTTGATTCCTAGGTCGGGAAGATCCACTGGAGAAGGAAATGGCAATCCACTCCAGAACTCTTGCCTGGAAAATCCCATGGACAGAGGAGCCTGATAGGCTACACAGTCCATGGGGTCGCAAAGAGTTGGACACGACTAATGAATGACCTCCTGAATGGGATATTATGGCAGAAAATGCTACTCTGGTTAAGGAGGTCAGAGCCCGTTTCATGGGAGAAGCTATGTCAAAACTGGGACCAAAAAGTAAGAGTCAGAGTTGAAATTGAAGACAGAGGCAGAAACCTGTTCATACAGAACCTTGTAATGCACAAGGGGTTTGAACTTCATCTGAAGACCAATAAAAACCACTGAAATATGTTAAGTAGCAGGACAGTATAATCTGATTTGAGTTTCTGGTGGCCTTATCTTAGAAGTCAGGCCTCCCAGGTGGCGCTAGTGGTAAAGAATCTGCCTGCCAATGAAGGAGACCTAAGAGATGCAGGTTTGATTCCTGGGTTGGGAAGATCCCCTGGAGAAGGACATGACCACCCACTCCAGTTTTCTTGCCTGGAGAATCCCATGGACAGAAAATCCTGGCGGGCTACAGTCCATGGGGTCGCAAAGAGTCAGACATGACTAAGCGACTTAGCAGCAGCAACAGCATCTTAGAAGTCAAGAAGAAACTAATGATGGTCTGGATAAAGCTAGTTACAGTGGAGCTGGACAAGGGAGATGGATTAAAGAGACAGAAGGTAAAATTGCCAAGACTCAGTGATTTATTGGAGCGAAGACAGATTTTACTTCCCGGCAATTGATAGATGAAAAGCAAATTGCCTTCTAAGACAAAAAATAGTCATTATTATTCTTGCCTTTAATTCACAAAGTAAAGCTGTGTCATCCACATGCAAGATAACCCTTTCTTTTTCAATTATGGTTTTCTCAGGGTATATGCCTAGTTGTGGGGTTGCTGAGTCATATGAGAGTTTTATTCCTAGTTTTTTAAAGAATCTCCACAGTTATTTTCTATTTCAGTGGAGGAAATAAGTTATATACATGTTACCCAAACATGTTATTAAATTATAATTTACAAGGTTTTTGAAAAAAAAACTGAAGCATACCACTATTACATCCTAATGAGTATTTTATATCATCCTTCCAAAGGCTGTTCCTACTGACCCTGACTCCCAAAGTCATATTAAGGGGAAAGTTCTTCACAAGCAACAACACTATATATATATATATATATATATATATATATACACACACACACACACACATATATATATAAATTATAAAATTAGTCCATAATCAACTGCTGTCCCACAGAGTAAAAGACCAAGGAAAGTGCAACAAAAGCTTAATAAATAGATGCCATTCCTAATAGAGTCCTCACACTGTGACAAGGAATATAGCAGGGATAAACAGCAGAATAGCTAAGACTAATTGATGAAAATAAGTTTGAATATTTGGGCACATTCTGAGAAAGCACCTGATAGCTAAGATAAAAAAGAAAATCATATAAACTTCCAGATTAAACAATAGCATTACTTTCCTTGGATAAATTATCAGACTGGTCTCAACTTCCTATCTGTTTCAGTGAAAGATACAACATTCCCAAATGACATCTGTAGGTTAAGGAGAGAAAAAAAATGCACTCCAAGATATATCTAACCAAAACCATATATATGGAAGAATTCGGTGAGCAAAGCCTTTTACTTCGCTAGGAGGTGGAGTAGTAAGCCGAGACCACACTGCCAGTGAGGGGTGGCAGATAGTACAAATCATATTAACAAACACAAATCATCTTCTAGAAAACAGCAGAGCACTGCTGAGACACCTGTAATTGGAGAGGCTAAGATTTTAGAGTGGAAAGAACTTTGAAAAAATGAGTTGAATTTATAGGTCAGCTTTGATTTGCAGAATAGGAGTACTTGCCATTAGGAGTCAATTAGCAGACTGAGAGCCCAGGCTTTGCACCCACAGAGCTATGCCACTATGCGGAGAAAAAAACAAAATGGACAAGTTTTTTCTCCAGGTATTTGCTGAATTCTGAGCATGGGCAAAGCAGACATAGAGCCAAAAACCTAAGCAGAATGCCTCCAAAAAAGCTATTTATCACACTCAATAGTCTTAAGAAGCAAATACCAGGGTGTCAAACCTATCAGAAAGAAAAGTTGTGGAAATACACAAGCCTCTTAATTACAATTCTGGAGGCCCAGGTGAACCAGATAAAAAAGGGTCTCGGCAAGATCAATACCCAAGTTCAACTCAGTCTCTTTCCATCAATTAGTCTTAGCTATCAAAATGGCAACCCACTCCAGTATTCTTGCCTGGAGAATCCCAGCGATGAGGGAGCCATAGCAATCTATGGGGTTGCACAGAGTCGGACACGACTGAAACGACTTAGCAGCAGCAGCAGCAGCATTCTACTATTTATCCCTGCTACATTCCTTGTTACAGCGTGAAGGACTCTATTAGGAATGGCATCCATTTAGTAAGCTTTTGTTGCACTTTCCTTGGTCTTTTACTCTGTGGGAGAGCAGTTGATTATGAACTAATTTTATAATTTATATATATATATATATAGCGTTGTTGCTTGTGAAGAACTTTCCCCTTAATATGACTTTGGGAGTCAGGGTCAGTAGGAAGGGTTTAAGGTGATTGACCTCAAGTCCATCTCCAGCAGATGGAAGGGAAGCCTACTCTACAAATAATAGTATCACTTGGTACCTCTATAACTTTTACACACAATTCAAGAGAAACTTAGTACACACATGAAAAGATGGAAACATATAAGTAAAATCCAAGAGAAAAATAGACTGAGCACTGATGATAGTATATATACTATGATACTGACTAGTCACAAGAAAAGCACATGTTAATTGTAATGTTGAATTATATGTGAGATTTATATATGTATTTATGCATCTGTTACATATAAAATATACTTCTGAGATATAAACCCTGTTAATGAAGCACATAAATTGCCAGGCTAACCAATGTTTAACTATGTTATTTTTTATCCATAATCCAAATTCTCCCACTTTATCTTCTCAGTCACCGTCCTCTGTAAACTTTTAAACCCCACCTGAGATCTCATTGAATAGGAATATCCACAAACATACACGTCACTCCAAAAGCTTACTATCCTATTAACTGATTAAAAATTGGTTCATGTGATATTACTGGCATAAATACAGGGTTTGTTGACACAAATAACCAAGAATGGAGCTTGCATATATGAACTTGAAAGTGAAAGTCATTTAGTCGTGTCCGACTCTTTGTGACCCCATGGACTATATGGTCCATAGAATTCTCTAGGCCAGAATACTGGAGTGGGTAGCCTTTTTCTTATCCACGGGAACTTCCCAACCCATATGAGCTTGCATACAGCCTAAATGTTTCCTCTGTTTTGTAGACTTCCAGCTATATTCTTGGCTCACCATTTCTTGTGATCAGAATGTCATAACTTAACACTGTTTTCTATTTTAATGTATTTGTATTTACAAGTTTCATGTTGGTCCCAAAAGTTTCTCTTTGCTAAATTATACATACCTACTTCTACTAACTTCACACATTTGATATCTAATGAATACAAAATAGCATAGTATTTATATTTTACAAACAGAAATTGTATGAAGAACCTCTTGCATATTAACTTATTTTTATTTTAGTAATACATTTTCATCTTGATTAGTTGCCCTTATCAGAAATACATACATTTTATAAAAGGAGTCCTCAAAAAACTTTTCTGTGTGGTAAAGAAAAAACAAATCAGCATCTTAAGCATTTTTAAGTGTGGTGGTGGTGGTCATTTAGTCACCAAATCGTGTCGGCCTCTTGTGACCCCATGGACTGTAGCTAGCCAGGCTCCTTTTCCCATAGGATTCTCCAGGCAAGCATACTGAGCAAGTCGCCAGTGCCTTTTCCATTTTTAAGTGTACAGTATAGTAAAATATATATATATATACACACACACACACATAGTATACACATATACTATGTATATTTGTACATAGTAAAATATATATAGTATATACTATATATACAGTAAAAAAATATATATATATATAGTAAAATACATACAGAGGACAAGGTGTTTGGATGGTATCACCGACTGAATGGAATGACTCTGAGCAAACTCCAGGAGATGGTGAAGGACAGGGAAGCCTGGCATGCTGCGGTTCACAGGGTTGCAAAGAGTCAGACACAACTGAGCGACTGAACAACAATAGTAAAATATATTCATATTGTTTTGAAATAGACCTCCAGGTCTTTTTCATCTGGCAAACATGAAACTCTATAGCTATTAAACAACTCCCCTTTTGCCTCTCCTACCAGGCCCTGGTAAAAACCATTCTACTTTCTATATTGATGAATCTATATTAGATACCTCATATAAGCGACCTTATAGAGAATTTGTCTTTCTTGAATGACTTAATTCACTTAGCATAATATCCTCTAGGTATATCCATGTTGTAATATATAGTTTCCTGTTTTAAGGCTGAATAATATCCCATTCTATGTATTACTTTATATTATCCACTCATCATTTTTTTTTGCTTCTACCTTCTATGAATAGTGCTGTTATGAACATTGCTATGCTTTCTATAGTGCTGTGAATAATGCTGCTATGAAGCACATTGGTATGCTTTCAAATCTTTTGGATACATCTGGAAGTAGGATTGTTCAATCACATAGTAGTTCTAGTTTTACTTTTTTCAGTAACCTCCATACTGCTTTTCATAGCAATTTCATCTTTTTCCAATCCCATCAACAGGATGCAAAGGTTCCAGTGTCTCCACTTCCTCGACAACTTTTGGTATTTTCTGTTATTTTGATAGTAGTCATCCTAATGAGTATGAAGTGGTATCTCACTGTGGTTTTGATTAGGATTTCCCTCATGATTGCTACAGAGAAGGTGATGGCACCCCACTCCAATACTCTTGCCTGGAAAATCCCATGGACAGAGGAGCCTGGTGGGCTGCAGTCCATGGGGTCTCGAAGAGTCGGACACGACTGAGTGACTTCACTTTCACTTTTCACTTTCATGCATTGGAGAAGGAAATGGCAACCCACTCCAGTGTTCTTGCCTGGAGAATCCCAGGGATGGGGGAGCCTGGTGGGCTGCCGTCTATGGGGTTGCACAGAGTCGGACACGACTGAAGCGACTTAGCAGCAGCAGCAGTAGCAGCAGCAACATGATTACTAATGTTGAACATCTTTTCATATGCTTGTTAGATAGTTGTATACCACCTTAGAAGAAATATCTATTCAAGCCCTTTGAAAGTGAAAGACACTCAGTCGTGTCTGACTCTGTGACCCTATGGACTATATAATCCATGGAATTCTCCAGGGCAGAATATTGGAGTGATTAGCCATTCCCTTCTCCAGGGGATCTTCCCCATGCAGAGATAGAATCCAGGTCTCCCACATTGCAGGTGGATTCTTTAGCAGCTGAACCACCAGGGAAGCCCAAGAATACTGGAATGGGTAGCCTATCCCTTCTCCAGGGGATCTTCCCAACCCAGGAATAGAACCAGGGTCTCCTGCATTGCAGGCAGGTTCTTTACCAACTGAGCTGTCATGGAGCCCTTTCAAGCCTTTTGCTCATTCTTTAATTGGGCAATTTGATTTTTTGTTGCTACTCAGTTGTACATTTCTTTTTATATTCTAGATATTAACTCTGTACCTGATATGTAATTTCCAAATATTTTTTTCCCATTTTATAGTTTGTCTTTCCACTCTTGTTATGTCCTTTGGTACACAGAAGTTTTAAGTTGGATGCAGCCCCACTTTGTGTTTTTTGCTTGTGTTGCTTTGCTTTTGGTGTCATTTCCAAGAATTCACTTCGAAGTACAATGTCATGAATCTATTCCTCTATGTTTTCCCAAGAAGTTTTATACTTTTAAGTTTTATATTTAGATGTTTAACCCATTTTGAGCTAATATTCATATGTAAGATATGGTTCTAATGGTATCCTTTTGCATGTAGATATCCATGTTTCCACTATTAGCAGAAGAAACAATTCTTTTCCCATCAAGTGGTCTTGGCACCCTTATTACAGGTCAGTTCAGTTCAGTTACTCAGTCATATCTGACTCCTGTGACCCCATGGACCGCAGCACACCAGGCCTCCCTGTCCATCACCAACTCCTGGAGTTCACTCAAACTCATGTTCATTGAGGCGGTGATGCCATCCAGCCATTTCATCTTCTGTTGTCCCCTTCTCTTCCTGCCTTAAATCTTTCCCAGCATCAGGGTATTTTCAAATGAGTCAATTCTTCACATCAGCTGGCCAGAGTATTGGAATTTCAGCTTCAGCATCAGTCCTTCCAATGAATATTCAGGACTGATTTCCACTAGGATGGACTGGTTGGATCTCTTTGCAGTCCAAAGGACTCTCAAGAGTCTTCTCCAACACCGCAGTTCAAAAGCATCAATTCTTCAGCGCTCAGCTTTCTTTATAGTCCAACTCTCACATCCATACATGACTGTGGGAAAAATCATAACTTTGAGTAGATGGACCTATGCTGGCAAAGTGATGTCTCTGCTTTTTAATATGCTGTCTAGGATGGTCATAACTTTTCCTCCAAGGAGCAAGCATCTTTTAATTTCATGGCTATAGTCATCATCTGCACTGATTTTGGAGCCCCAAAAAATAAAGTCTGCCACTATTTCCCCATCTATTTGCCATGAACTGATGGGACCAGATGCCATGATCTTAGTTTTCTGAATTTTGAGTTTTAAGCCAGATTTTACACTCTCCTCTTTCACTTTCATCAAGAGGCTCTTTTGTTCTTCTTCAATTTCTGCCATAAGGGTGGTGTCATCTGCATATCTGAGGTTATTGATATTTCTCCCGGCAATACTGATTCCAGCTTGTGCTTCACCAAGCCTAGCGTTTCTCATGATGTACTCTGCATATAAGTTAAATAAGCAGGATGACAGTATACAGCTTTGACATACTCCTTTCCTGAGTTGAAACCAGTCTGTTATTCCATGTCCAGTTCTGACTATTACTTCTTGACCTGCAGGCAGATTTCTCAGGAAGCAGGTCAGGTGGTCTGGTATTCCCATCTCTTTCAGAATTTTCCACAGTTTCTTGTGATCCACACAGTCAAAACTTTGGCATAATCAATAAAGCAGAAATAGATGTTTTTCTGAAACTTTCTTTTTTGATGATCCAACAGATGTTGGCAATTTGATCTCCGGTTCCTCTGCCTTTTCTAAATGCAGCTGGAACATCTGAAAGTTCACAGTTCACATACTGTTGAAGCTTGGTTTGGAGAATTTTAAGCATCACTTTGCTAGTGTGTGAGATGAGTGCAATTGTGCAGTAGTTTGAGCATTCTTTGGCATTGCCTTTCTTAGGGACTGGAATGAAAATGACCTTTTCCAGTCCTGTGGCTACTACTGAGTTTTCCAAATTGCTGGCATAATGAGTGCAGCACTTTCACAGCATCATCTTTTAGGACTTGAAATAGCTCAGCTAGAATTCTGTCATCTCCATTAGCTCTGTTCATAGTAATACTTCCTAAGGCCTACTTGACTTTACACTCCAGGATGTCTGGTTCTAGGTGAATGACAACCTTTTTGGCCTTCTCAAACAACCATTTTTCTTTTTTGCATGTCTTTTTCTTTTTCTGGATCATTCTTTGTTAGTGCATAGAAACAACTGATGTTTATTGATTCTGCGTCCTGCAACTTTGTTGAATTTATTAGTTTTAGCAGTTAGTGTTGAATTATAGATCATTTGACCATGTATATTCAAGGGTTTACTTCTGGACTCTATTTCACTTCACTTGTCTATGGGTTTATCTTTATGCCAGTACACTGTTTTGATTACTGTAACTTTGTACTATGTTTTGAATCTAGAAGTATGAATCTTCCAAATTTGTTCTTTCTTAAAACTGTTTTGTCTATTCAGGGTCCCTTGAGATTGCACATGTATTTTAGGATAATTTTTGTGGCAACAGAAAAATGTACCATTGAGAATTTGATAGCTATTATATTAGATCTATAGATGGCTTTGGGTAATACGGACATATTAACAATGTTGTCTTCCCATCCATGAACATGAGAAGTCTTTCCACTTGTTTTTTGTCTTCTTAATTTCTTCCAGGAGTCTTTTGTTGAATTCAGCATTCAAGTCTTCTACCACCTTCTTGATGCTACTATACATGGAATTATTTTCTTACTATTTTTGGATCATTCTTTGTTAGTGGATAGAAACAACTGATGTTTGTTTTTTGATTTTGTGTCCTGCAACTTTGTTGAATTTATTAGTTTTAGTAGTTAGTGTTGAATTTTTAGGTTTTCCTAATATAAGATTATGTCATCAGTGAACAGAGATGATTTTACTTCTTCCTTTTCAATTTGTACACTTTCACTTATTTTTCTTGTCTAATTGCCCTGCATTCTCAATTTTTTGGTCTGCTGCCTAGGTTTTTGGTCAGTTGGTAAGTCTGGCTTTTGTGACTAATTATTTGGCTTTTGATATTGTCACTGTGTCTGTTTATAATATTAACAGTCTTACTGAACAGTTCATCAGATCAGTAATGCCTATATATTCCAATACATTAATTTTAAAATCAGCAATTTAATGATAGAATATGAGGAGGGAATATTTTTCAATGAAGTAACAAAAGTAGTATCTTAAAAATTTTTATTATGGTAATTATTTTATGTATGAAAAAACACAGTTAAGAGTAAAATGAACCTTCAAATACTCATCTCCAGGTGCCACAATCCTGGTCAATCTAGTTCCATGTACATACCCATTCATCTCTCCCTACTTCTAGAATATATTGATTCTACAATATTATTTCATCCACAGGTATTTCAAAATATATGTACAAGAAGAAACTAATTATCACACCATAGTCACACTAAAATTTTAAGCACTTCCTCTTCAATATTATCAAATGTATACTGTAGGAACAATTTGCTGGATTGTCTCATAATTTCTTAGGGTGATTGTTTAAATAACTATAAAAATAAAGTCTACATATTGCAATTAGTTGCTACATTTCTTATATTTTATGTAATTTATACATCTTTCCTTTTTCCACAACTTATTTAAAAATTTAGTCAATTATCCAGAGGAGTTTTCTACAGTCTAGATTTTACTGATAGCATTCCTGTGGTATTGCTTGATATGTTCCCTCTCCCTATATCTCCTTAAATTGGTGGCAAGATCTAAAAATTTGATTAGATACAAGTTCAGGGCTTTTTTTATTTGTTGTGTTTGTGTGTGTGTGTTTGTCAAGAATATTGCATAAATGGTCTTGGATACTTCCATTCAAAGGAGTTTTATGACTGATTCCCTCTAAAAAGCAGCTCTGTGTGTGTGTGTGTTAGTTGCTCAGTTGTGTCCAACTCTTTGCAACCCCATGGACTGGAGCCCACCAGGCTCCTCTAGCCATGGAATTCTCCAGGCAGGAATATTGGAGTGGGTTGCCACATCTCCTCCAGGGGATCTTCTCAACCCAGGGACTGAAACCAGGTGTCCCACAAGGCAGGCAGATTCTTTACTGTCTGAGCCACCAGGGAAGCCCCCAAAGCAGCTTTACTCTTCCTTAAATATTTTTACTATTTTAGAGTAACAATTCTTTACCATTGCATAGAATTTTACTATTTTGAATTACTTTCAAATTACTTTCATATACACAAATACACTGACCTTTACAATACTGCTGCAAGGTAGGTGTTAGGTCCAGAACTTGATTTTACCCAATTACAAACTCATATGTTAACCTGTTATAGTTCACTGATGCTGGCAGAAAACAACAGGCTCTTGGGTCAGGGAGCAAGGAATGCATTACTTATGGCACAAGCATCATGAACATCAGCATATTTGTGTTGCTTTCCTTTTGTTCTTAGTTCCATGGGAGTGATGTGAAAAGGCCCAAATGGATTCTACACATGCAGTGGCATTTTGAGTCATAGCTGAGTAACGCTTAGCTCGGGGGATTGACCAAATTTATAGCAAGCAGTAAGCAAGCATCTCTTTGTCCAGGAGACAAGTAATTCTCTCACCTCTGAAAGTCACCAGGTACATAAACAGTCTTGAAAAATGACCCATGGAAGAGTGGTCAGAGTCAGAGGCACACCGGAAAGACAAGTAGGATTGCTATTAAGTCCAACGAAGAATATTCTTCTTGGCGTTAGATACAATAGACTGTTTTCTAACATTTCTAAAAAGGACATTAGGCTCCATGTGAATTAGGGTCACATAGTAAACAGCCAGTACTAAAACCTAAAGCTTCCGAAATGCATTCTTTATATCATCTTTAAAAGAGTGAACTGTAAGAAAATCAAGTTAGTGGCATGGAGGTGGTGACAAGGAAGTTTTTCTCTAAGGTTTAAATGTAAGGGAAAATAAAAATTTCTAATCATGTGCTTGAATCATATGTGACTTACTATCTCAATTCTGCATTATTAGTATAATTGAGAAACACCCAAGATAATGTTTCTACATTCCTAAAAGAAACAAATGCAAAGCAATTATAGAGAACTACAAGTCTACTGTCACAAAATTACTGAGATTCAAGTCCCAAGAAATATTAGCTTATATGTGAAAATTACAAAATACACAAGGAAATAATCAGAAACAAGAGACAGCAGTCATGAAAAGACTTACAGTTATTAGAAGAATTTGATAGAGACTATATTGTATAAGTGTCTAAAAATAAGTAATTACAAAGAGATGAAAAATAACTATTTGATAAAACACTAAAGCTTTCAAAACTAAAAAAAGAATAATGAAAAATATAATCTCAAATAATGATTTTTAGCTCAGACAAAACTGAAAAGATTACTACAAAAGGCAAATCAAAAAAAAAAAAAAAAACCGTATCCAAAGTCAGAAACAGTAAGATAAAGAAATGGAATATGTGAAAGAGTTATTTATAGAAATGGCCAATAGAATGGAAAGATCCTGATATTCCCATGATAAGAATTCCCAACTGAGAGAAAAGAGAGAGAATAAAAATTCTTTAGAGTTAATAAAACTATGTATAATGAATAAATGTATGAATCTTACATAAAATAAATCTAAACCTAGACAAAGTATAGTGATGTAAGAAAAGAGATTTTTTTAAATGGCAATCAGAAAATAAAAATTAACTATGAAAGTATTATAATTAGAGAAATAGGAATATATTCATTAATAAAAATTGTCAGAAAATATATTTTCAAATTGCTGAGATAAAAATATTAAAATAAATTTTACATGATGCCTAATCATTTGGAAGTGGAAGGAAAAAGATGTTAGTAGATTTTTTAAAATAAGACTTTGTCACTAAGACTTTCATTGAAAAAAAATTGGCATGGAAGAAGAAAATTAAACTCAATGGAAGGACACATGCAGTAATTTATTTACTCCTTCAACAAATGTTACTTAAGCACTTCCTTTGTGCCAGGTATTTTTCTTGTTACTGGGATTATAACTGTTCAAGAAGCAGTATCTATCAAATTATTTTCTGTAATTGAAATTACATGAAATCACATATGTATAGTTTTTCACAATTCTAATATCCTTTTATAGCATATTTAAAGGCAGTCAATATTTCTCTTTCTTCACTCTCTTAACCATCCTAGTCTATGTTAACCTTGAATTTTAATTCCCTACTGAAAAATCTACTTCCTTTTATGAAACAAGTGCTATGCAATCCAACAATCCAATCCCTTAGAACAACAGTCTAAATTTTCTGATACAATTCTCTCATCCTCCCAGCATTCAGCAAATACTTATTAAACTGAGTTTAACTGAGTCTAGTTGAATTGGATTAAATCGATACAAATATATCTATGCTTGTTGTTTTGCAGTCACTCAGCAATGTCCAACTCTTTGTGACCCAATGGATTGCAGCACGCCAAGCTTCCCTGTCCTTCACTATCTCCCAGAGTTTATTCAAGCTCATGTCCATTGAGTCAGTGACAACATCCAACCATCTCATCCTCTATCTCCACTTTCTCCTCCTGCCTTCAATCTTTCCTAGCATCAGGGTCTTTTCCAGTGAGTTGGCTCTTTGCACCAGGTGGCCAAAGTATTGGAGTTTCTGCTTCAGCATCAGTCCTTTTAATAAATATTCAGGGTTGATTTCCTTTAGGATTGACTGGTTTGATCTCCTTGCAGTCCAAGTGATTCTTAAGAATATTCTCCAGCACCATCAGAGTTCACAAGCCTCAATTCTTCAGTGCTCAGCCTTCTTTATGGTCCAACTCTCACATCCATACATGACTACTCATAGCTTTGGCCGTATGGACTTGTGGGCAAAGTGACATATCTGCTTTTTAATATGCTGTCTAGGTTTATAAAACTTTGCTTAATCAATGCAAAAAATGAAGTCAGTGGGAGCAAAAGGGAGAGCAAAGTACATAAACAGTACAGAGTTGATATGGGACTCAAGAAAGACAAAGATATTTCCAAAGGCATCCACCTGCCCTCCACTCTTTTGGTATTCTTAGAGAGAATCTTAGATGGATAGCACATTTAAAAATAGCTCACACCTGAAGGGTTAGATCACAAAGAACAAACAGATCAAAAGCAGGATGTGGCTGTGCATTTTATAATGTCGAAAGCAAAAAAGGTTCCTTGGTTCATTAACCGTACATCACTCATTACTTCCAAATATTACAAGTGCATGACATCGTCTTTGTCCTTGGAAAAAACAGCTGTAATTTGACTAAATCTGTCATCAATGTTGCTAAATGACAAGGCAGAAAATTACACAGCTGATGTAACTGTGCAGCCTAACTATTTTTAAAATAATCATCTTTACAGAATAACAGTGCAACTGGTTATCTACATACAGAAGACAGGATCTAAGGACGGAGGGACGGGATTTCAAATGGTCAGAACTTAACCTACCCAATCCTGACCCCTGTCTGTTAGGCGGTAATGGCATTCAAATAATTATGATTTAGGATGACGGAACGAAAGAGACTTTGGACATGCCTTCTCCAAATGCCTCACTTTTCAAAAGTGAGGAAACAGAGGACTTAAAAGGTCCAGGTTGGTGAGAGAAATGGGCTGATATTTTTATAAGTGACTCTTGTTTATTATTTTGTTACGAACCTATTTAAGAACTCTGCTTATAACCTTCTTTTTACACTGAATCTCCAGAAGAAATTTATAGTGAACAAAAGTATTGTTTAATAACCAGCTCTGTTGTTTCAACAGCTGAGAAATTCACTTTGTGATATTTCTACTACTAGAATGCTCACTCTCAGCTACTATATATTAAGTAATAGGCTAATTAAATCACCTACCACATAAATCAGACATGGAAATAAACCAGGGTCCACAAGCACATAGTGTGAAAGTATTTTCGATATAATGAAAAGCTGGCAGAGGAGTTAACCAGAGTCAGTTCCAACAGAAACCAAAAATACAATAGATTTCCTAACAAATCTATCTTCAGTTTCATTTTATTTTCAGAACACAGTTTTAGTGTGTTGATGTGTGTATGTTGAGTACCTGATTTTATCCATTTAGGCAAATGCTTATGTTCTCTTCATTCTGTATGATGACTTGGATACAAACATTCACACCATTAAGTAAACAATTAGTGATTTTTGACTTACTAGTAAACTAACGTGGCATTTTGGAATATTTTCATCAGTATTTTCTATAAAACATTATGAATATAAGGCAATGAAATACAAAATATACCTATATATTTCCTGGAACTATGTAAGAAGCCAACACATGTTTGTTGAATTGAAATATGTATACCTGTAAATGCCCAGTGCATTTCCAAATGAGAAGGCTTATCTCTGGAATATTTGAGAGCAGGAAGTTTTCCTTGAATTTCAATATCCTCCATGCCTATGCAGTTCAAAGATACAACTGGGAGGAAAATTATTTTTGAGTCTCTATTTTTCTTTCTCCGTGCATGCTGCATAACCAACATAGCTACAATTGGGGACATAAGTGTTCCACAGGCTTCCATGATTCCTTTTCAGCAAATTTTGGGAAAGAAATTGTTGGAATTGCCATTCAGTGATCAGAACAGCTTGTAATGTTTCATCCCCTTCCTGAATACATTGTGGGCCATGAAGGAAAATTACATGCTTTTTATGTAATACATTGTACTATGAGTTTCAAAAAATGCAAAATTGGAGCATGAGCCTTTTGGGAAACTGAATATTTCATATCCTTAAAATATGAAAAACAATGCCACTGGAGAATGCTGACTGGATGTGTCCTTGACTGAGATGCTCCCTCCATGTTCTCACCCTTATGCTTGATAAAGCTTTATCCATGTGCTGTTTCTGAAAGAGTGAAATTGTATTATATGTATTATTTAGTCTTATAAAACTATAGCACAAAGTACCTGGCTCTATCAGAATGATTACCTGCAGGTTCATAACACAGGACCCCATCCACTTGGTGGAAATAAGAACAATATTCAATTTGATAGACTAAGTCAGGTAAACCTAATTATCCCTCAGTGATTTTTTTCTCATAGTTTAATTAATTCTATTCAATAGTCTCAATGTCAACATTGTCACACTAGAAAAACATATTTACTAGAGAAGAGTCCAAATTTTCTAAATAATACCAGGTCCAACATTCAGCCTCTCATCTGAATCTACATGGAGACTATTCAAAAGAAATGTCTTTTATAACAAAGGAGAATGATGAGATATTGCAATACATGTTGAAAATGGAAGTTTATGTTGTATTCATCTGAACACAAATTTTCTTCCAGTGATTTTAAATTCCAGCACTTAATCTATACATGTGTGATATAAGTGGTAGTTTTAATAAGATTTCCCATTGCTCACAAATTCTAAAAGTGATGGTTTTTATTTCAACTTTATCATAATGGTTATGCTTATAGAACCCTCACATAAAATCACCATGCCAATAGCTTGGCATGGTAGCTCACCTATGAAACCTAAATGTTATCTATTGATTTTTAGGCATGAACCATAGACATTACTGAAATATCCCAAATACTTTGAGGTTTTCCAAAAAACAAATATGAAATAAAATAGCATTAATTTAATTATTAGTAGCAGCCATATTAAATTTGGTAGCATAACAAAAGAAGCATAAAAAGAGAAAGAAAACAACTCAGCAAATTCAGTCACTTTCTAGATGTATTTTTGAAACTATTTGGGAGTTAAAACAAAATCATTTTCTTTTCTTTTGTATTGTGCATGAAAGTTTGGGGATTAGAACTTGGAAATTGCTGGACATTCTTATCAGCAACATGGTTGCCTACTTGCCAAAGGATATCTCTGAAAAGGAGCCCCAAACCTACCTCTGACAGGCCTACCATATATGATATGCCTAAGATGCTCCATCATTCTGCAATTGCATAATTACTAAAGGCTCTACAGAAAAACTTTAATATTTCTGAACAGGTATGTTCAAGTATATATTGGACATATATATGTATATTCTTTAAAATTCTAAGTATGACTAATACTTAAAAAACAAGAGAAGGAAAAAGAACTAAATCATGGTGCCCACCCAAGCCTATCTACATTTTAAAAACACTGAATATAAGGACCTCACTTCAGGCCAATCAGAACAAGATCTCTGACGACAGGAGCTGAGTGTTTGAAGCTGTATGCTCTAGATAAGTGTAATATGCGCCGAAGTCTGAAAACAACAGGCTGAATGTATACACAGTTTCCTAGAGTCCCTTGTCTCTTGCTGTTTCGAACACAGAAGTTTTTTCACGTTAATGACTGAATGATATTACATATAGAACACGTCTCCCAGAGTAGTAGGTTGGCAGAGAAAGTCACTGGATTAGAAAAATATCATCAAAGTCATAAGGTTGGAATTGTTCAATATTAATAATAACCATTGGCATTTATTGTTCACCAGGTCCCAGTCACTGTGTTAAATGCTATATATTCACTGTCTCATTTCTCAAGTATACATAGCTAATAAAAAAAAACTAGGTTTTAAGTTGGGGTTGGTTTGACTCTATTTTTTAAAATTTTAACCACTCCACTTTCAGTTCAGTTCAGTTCAGTCGCTAAGTCGTGTCCAACTCTTTGCGACCCCATGAATTGCAGCACACCAGGCCTCCCTGTCCATCACCAACTCCCAGAGTTCATTCAAACTCAGTATTTCTCAAATGGAAAAATTCAGAACACTGCACTATCCATGGGTAATTAATCAATTGTGATCCACTGTAAAGTTGATTTTTTGAGTAAAAATGTTATGCCAGTTTATGTCAACATCCATGTTCATTCTGAATTACCAAGAAACAGCTTAAAAAATAAATATTAGGGAATCAGTGTCAATATCCATGTTTATGTTTAGAATCATACTGAAAAATAATTCACACTACTCACTTGCCCACAGTGAATGAATGAGAAAGGAACAGAATGATTAAAAATGAAATGGTCTGATCCTCTCAAGAAAGAAAGAAAGTGAAGTCGCTCAGTCATGTCCAACTCTTTGCGACCTCACTGACTATAGCCTACCAGGCTCCTCTGTCCATGGGATTTTCCAGGCAATAGTACTGGAGTGGATTGCCATTTCCTTTTCCAGGGGATCTTCCCAATCCAGGGATTGAACCCGGGTCTCCCACATTGTAGACAGATGCTTAACCGTCTGAGCCACCACAGTAAAATGAATATATCATATAAATGCACAGAGAAAAATTATCATGTGACTCACAGAAGAATGAGTAGGCCCAAATCAGAACTTGTACTATTGCCACCTGAATCCTTCCCCTTAAAGTGGATATCTTGACACAGTCCACATCACTGAAGCTCTAGAAATCTCACTGAGGCAGGTCTCTGAATCTTTTTAGTATTTATTTCCAACTCTCTGGCATGTAAACGTCTTACCATTAAATCTAGAAAAGGTGCTCCTTCTTACTAAGTGCCATCAGCATGAAGGTCATCAATGTAATGAACCAACGTAATACCCTGAGGAAGAGAGATGATAAAGATCTTTCTCTATGACAAAAATCATGACACAGGGTTAAAGCGTTGATACACCCCTGATACATAGTAAAGGCATTACTGCTCACCGTGCCAGCTGAAAGCAAACTGCTTGCGGTGGTCCTTATGACAGAGCTAGAGAAAAAAGCACTTGCCAGATCATTAGCTGCCTACCAGGTACCTGGGGATGTGTTAATTGGCTCAAGTAATAAAATCAAACCAAGCACAGCAACTGCAACTGAACTCACCACTTGACTAAGCTTACAATAATCCACTGTCATTCTCCAGGATCCATCTGTCTTCCACACTGGCCAAATAGGTGCGTTGAATAGGATGTTGTAGAAATCATCAGTCCTGTATATTTCCAAGTCCTTGATAGTGCACAAACCTCTGCAATCCCTCCAGGAATTCAGTAGTGTTTTATTTCACATTGTCCTTCATAGAGTCAATTCTAGAGGCTTCAAACTTGGACTTCCACCACAACAGTCCTCACAGCTCAGGTCAAGAACTCATGTGGGGATCTTACCAGCTACTGAATATTTCTATTCCAATTATGCATTCCAAAACTGCAGAAATAATGCCGGGCTGGGTTCAGGGGCCCAGTGAGTTTCTTGTGAGATGGATCCAAGCCAAAACTCCATGGACCATCTGACCTTCATAAGTTCCTACTCTGACTGGTAGACCAGACTGATATTTTGAGTCTCCTGGAATCCGTGTCAGTTAAGAATTGATGTCTCTTTTGCTCTCTCGCATACAAGGTTATCATTACCATCTTTCTAAATTCCATATATATGTGTTAGTATACTGTTATTGGTGTTTTTCTTTTTTTTTTTTTTGCCTTTTTTTTAAATTTATTTTTTATTTTACTTTACAATTCTGTATTGGTTTTGCCATACATTGACATGAATCCACCATGGGTGTACATGCGTTCCCAAACATGAACCCACCTCCCACCCCCCTCCCCACAACATCTGTCTGGATCATCCCCGTGTACCAGTCCCAAGCATGCCGTATCCTGCATCGGACATAGACTGGCGATTCGATTCTTACATGATATTATACATGTTTCAATGCCATTCTCCCAAATCATCTCACCCTCTCCCTCTCCCTCTGAGTCCAAAAGTCCGCTATACACATCTGTGTCTTTTTTGCTGTCCTGCATACAGGGTCATCATTGCCATCTTTCTAAATTCCATATATATGTGTTAGTATACTGTATTGGTGTTTTTCTTATAACCTTGTATGCGAGACAGCAAAAGAGACATAGATGTGTAGAACAGTCTTTTGGACTCTGGGAGAGGGTGAGGGTGGGGTGATTTGGGAGAATGGCATTGAAACATGTATAATATCATATAAGAAATGAATCGCCAGTCTAGGTTTGATGCAGGATATAGGATGCTTGGGGCTGGTGCAGTGGGATGACCCAGAGAGATGGTATGGGGAGGGAGGTGGGAGGAGGGTTCAGAATTGAGAACATGTGTACACCCGTGGCAGATTCATGTTGATGTATGGCAAAACCAATACAGTATTGTAAAGTAAAATAAAGTAAAATTAAAAATAAAAATAAAAACAAAAATAAATAAATTAATTAAAAAAAAAAAGAATTGATGTCAGTAATACCTAAGAGATCTAATTTTCTTTTCCTTAATACACACTTACCCTAGTAAAAAGCCATAGGTCCCTTTGGTGAAAGTTGGGAGAAAAAATAAAAGTCAAAATTGGGGGCATTGTATTGAATATCAAGATCTTTCTCTAAGGAGACCTGGCTTCCCCTTCATTCAAAGGGTTCTGGATCTAAAAATTGGTCCAAGTCTAGGAATTGATTGAGGAGGCATACCTCCATTTTTATGATTCAGATTAGACTTTTGTTCACTTGACCAATAATTTCTATGCTTGTGTTTGTGTGTGTGTGTATCACAAGAATTTAGTACGTTTCCTATTTATTTCACTTCTAAGAGCATCATAATAAACTAGGCCACAGGACTGCATTAGTTCTGGCAATGTTCTGACTGCTGATTTGACAGTCCTTTGAAAATAAGTTAACCATACCCACTCTGCCCTGGTGGTTTACTACCACTGTTTGGCCCCTTCCACCTCAAAGTCTAATTACCCCCCTCCCAGTTAGGTTTCCTGATTCAGCAACCTCAGTTTTCACTGTAAAGAAGGGTGTACACAGGAGAACAATCATAGATCTTTTCAGGATGCTGGAGCTCCCCACATAAATTTATTTCTCATAGTTGGGGTAAAAATTGCTTCTGGATGCACCCAGGGTGGATGACTAAGTCTTAAATGACAAATCCACTCTAGCACTCTAATCCCCCTGAACCTTTGAACCTGTTCCTGTGCATTAGACCAAATCCTATATGATATCTCTAACTTATTCATTGTTGTTCACCTTGTGGATTATATTTCAGCTAACCAACCAAATACATTATTAGACTCCTCTCAGACTCCTCAAGCTGAAACATTTCATGCAGAATGTCTGCTTAGTAAGCTCCTATCAATAAGTTCAGCCAGATCCAAGTTTATGCTCCTTCCACCGTTCGCCCACATCTTATATATTCATATTCACACGTGTTCCCTTGCAGCTTTCTGCCATATAAATTTGAAAACTCAAATAGTTCTTTTGTAATACAGGGCACCTCCTCATGAGCTACAGTTCGTTTCTTATTCCAGGCCTGATCCGGGCCTGATAGAACTTGAATCCAGCTGTAAGTCAGAAGTAAAAAATAAAATAGTTGGGGGAGGATCCTGCAGAGAATTACATTGTCTCAATGTCAACTACCTCAGGAGACGCCACTGTATTTCTCTCAGGCAATGCAGGGTTAATTCCCTCAAAAGTGGGTAGAGAAGCCACTTCCACTGAGGATGGGGAAACTGCTTCTACTGGCAAAGACAACCAATCAGGATTTAGGAGCCCAGTGTCCTCAAATTCATCACGGTCTTCCCACATATCCCCATTCCAACTTTTAGGATCCCATTCCTTTCCAATCAATGCCATCACTTTAACAATTGACACCCTTCAAGGCCAAAAGTTTAATTTGCTCAGCCAGTGACAGGATGAGATTCTAGGTTTGATTTTCAATGAACTCAACCCAGCATCTATAGAAACTGAAAGGATCCTTCAGGGTGCAAGTAGAAGTTTTCAAGTCATTTAAATAGCACTTGAACTCATCTTCTCTTTCCCTACTTTGTCCGTCAACACGAGGAGCAACCAGACAATCAATCCCCTTATATCCACTAGTTTGACATAATATTCAAAAGTATCACATACACAGTTACCCATTTCTTTGCTTCTTATAAGTAGATAATTAAAAGAAAATATCCAATGGAAATATTTTGTGTATCTCTATTGCCAGATCATAACAAGGACTACCAATGTTCTCTTTACCAATGGAAATGGAATCATTAACATCTTTAAGTCCAATCAGATTAGTGAATCAATCTAGAAACCTCAGAACCAAGTCAAAACAAAACACTCATCAAAACCCTGTTCCTCTAGAATCCCTCTTGGTACCAAAATCTCTATTATTTTGGGTTCTTCAGAAAAAACATAACCAATAGGATGTATGTATATTATATATACATTATGATGATTTATTCTATATTATAAAAATTGACTCACACAGTTAGAGAGGTCAGGACCTTCCAAAATCTGCAGGGTGAATCAACACGGTCCAGTCCAAAGGCTGGTAAGTTCAAGAACCGGTAAAAGCCAATGTTTCCATGCAAATCTAAAAGTATAAAAAAGCAAAGCCCCAGTTTAACATCAATCAGGCAGGAAGAATTCTCTCTTACTTGATGAAGGATCTGAATTTTATTCTAGCCACGTTTTCAACTGATTGAATGAGGCTGACACACACTAAGAAGGGCAATTTGCTTTACGCAGCCTACCCATTTGAATGTTAATCTCATCCAAAAACAAGCATACAGAAACACCTAAAATAATGTTTGACATAATATGTGGACACCCTGTGGCCCTGTCAAGTCAATACCTAAAATTAACCATCACACCAACTATCTGTGTTCATGATATTTTGGCGATTTAGAGTTGGGAGGACTGCCATGCATCGCATTAATTGAGTGATAATTTTAGTATTAATTTAATCACTGACTTTAATTTATAAGTTCATTTTAGCTTTACATCGTAAATTAAAAGTTTGCATCTAATTGTGTCATTATACGTATTTAACTAACACTGTAGTTAAAATCAGCTTTCTAAACTGGGGCTGTGGAAAAAAGTTTTTTCATTTAAAATTGGCCATAAATTACATAAACAAGGTTGAGAAACTGTGCTACATAGAAGGATAACCGCTGTCTCAAGACAATAATAAAGTATAGATATTGTTTAAGGGAGAAGTTTAGTGTTGAATATGGGATTCATTTTCTGCCTTAACTGAATCTCATTGTGGAAATGATCTTTGAGGTCTTACCTAGCACCCACTATGCTACTGTGTGCACAACGAGATGAGACTAGAATGGCAGCATCCCAGATCCTATTAGTTTGTGTCCCAGCTTTAGTATTTCACAAATAAGCTAATATCCATGAGAATGTTATGAGAGACCTTTATCATGTGCATAAGGTATACCATGTGGCTGTGACAGTTTCATTCAATAAATATGGTTCAACTAATACTTAAAAAAAACTTCTAGAAGCTGTATCTGCACAAGCTGCTGAAATGTTACTTCACTTATCCAAAAAAATTTAGAAAACAAGTGTTCAAAATTTTTGAGTTGGTACATATAAGTTACATCCAGCTTTCCATCTTAAAGTCTATTTTTTAATACTGTCATTATCACCATTCTTACTCATGATGTATTCATTGTTGGCATTAGAAGTATACACTCACATTTTGTCCATATGCAGAAGTAGGGAGACATTGTAAGACTACTTAGAGATGCTCAGGGAGTATCATTTCCCTCTGGTTCCCATTTACTCATGTTCTGCTGTGCAATATCCTACATCCTCACCTCCATGGATACATTCTCTCTGGATTTTCACTGGGAAATTATTGTTTCCCAACTCATTCTGTGTTGAAACTGACCCTTACTCAAAATAACACCTATCATCGAAAGACCCAGTTTCCTTTGTTACATCAGAATATTCTTGAAGCAATAGATTCTCTTTGCACAAAGGTCCTACACATGCCTAAAAGGTGAGAAACAGGTTCCATGAAAAATCTACAGAGAAACAGTGTACTAAAAAAAAATAACTTTTTTCTATAAAACACTAGAGACACAGTACCTGTGAAAGAAATAACTTATAAGCTGGACTTCAAGAACATTTAAAACTTCTGTTGCAATTAAAAGATGAATAAGTTCTGGAGCTCTAATATATAGCATTGTGATTTAAAGAATAAATAAAAACTCCTGTGATACAAAAGACAGCATCAAGAAAATGAAAAGACAAGCCATAGACTGGGAGAAAATATTTTGAAAGACACATCCGTTAAAGGATTGCTATCCAAAATATACAAAGAACACCTAAAACTCCACAATAAAAAAACAAACAACCTGATTAAAAAATGGGCCAAAGATCTTAACAGACATCTCAAAGAAGATATACAAATAGCATCTGATCATACGAAAATATGTTCCACATCACATTATGAAGAAAATACAAATTAAAACACCATGAGATACCACCATACATCTATTACAAAGACCCAAATCGGGAACACTGACCCAAATATTGATGAGGTGGTGAAAAAAATAGGAACTCTCATATCACTGGTGGCAATGCAGAATGGTATAGCTACTTTGGGAGACACTTTGGCAGTTTGTTATAAAATTAAACATACTCTTACCATTGAGAAAACATACTCTTACCACAAGATCCAATAACCACACTCTTGGTATTTCAAAAAGAGTTCAAAATTTATCCCTACACATAATCCTACACAAGGATGTTAGCAGCAGCTTAATTCACAATCACCAGATTTTGGAAGCAACCAAGATGTCCTTCAAAGGGTGAATGGATAAATAAACTGATGCATGCCAGTAATGGATTACTTGGTGCAAAAAAGAAATGAGCTATTAAGCCATAGAAAGACATGGAGCAATTGTACATGGGTATTACTAAGACAAAGAAACTAATCTAAAAGTGCTACATTTTGTGTGATACCATGTATGACATTCTGGACCAGGCAAAACCACGGAGGCAATTAAAAAGACCTATGGTTACCAGCAGTATGGAGAGGAGACATGGAAAGTACAGAGGACTTTTTAAGACACAAGATGGAGAGTGCAGAGGATTCTTTATGCCAGTGGTGGCGAAGGTTGGTTTTGTGTGTGTGCAGAGTACATCATGAGAAACGCTGGACTGGAAGAAACACAAGCTGGAATCAAGATTGCCAGGAGAAATATCAATAACCTCAGATATGCAGATGACACCACCCTTATGGCAGAAAGTGAAGAGGAACTAAAAAGCCTCTTGATGAAAGTGAAAGTGCATAGTGAAAAAGTTGGCTTAAAGCTCAACATTCAGAAAACGAAGATCATGGCATCCGGTCCCATCATTTCATGGGAAATAGATGGGGAAACAGTGGAAACAGTGTCAGACTTTATTTTGGGGGGCTCCAAAATCACTGCAGATGGTGACTGCAGCCATGAAATTAAAAGACACTTACTCCTTGGTAGAAAAGTTATGACCAACCTAGATAGTATATTCAAAAGCAGACACATTACTTTGCTGACTAAGGTCCGTCTAGTCAAGGCTATGGTTTTTCCTGTGGTCATGTATGGATGTGAGAGTTGGACTGTGAAGAAGGCTGAGCGCCGAAGAATTGATGCTTTTGAACTGTGGTGTTGGAGAAGACTCCTGAGAGTCCCTTGGACTGCAAGGAGATCCAACCTGTCCATTCTGAAGGAGATCAGCCGTGGGGTTTCTTTGGAAGGAATGATGCTAAAGCTGAAACTCCAGTACTTTGGCCACCTCATGTGAAGAGTTGACTCATTGGAAAAGACTGTGATGCTGGGAGGGATTGGAGGCAGGAGGGGAAGGGGACAACCGAGGATGAGATGGCTGGATGGCATCATGGACTCGATGGACGTGAGTCTGAGTGAACTCTGGGAGTTGGTGATGGACAGGGAGGCCTGGCGTGCTGCGATTCATGGGGTCGCAAAGAGTCGGACATGACTGAGCGACTGAACTGAACATTTACTGAGGTCACAGTTTCATATAAATTTATTTGTTCAAAATAATATTTATCAAGTGCCAACTATATAGGGGCTCATACTACACATAAGCCAAAGAATCATCCTGGCTAAACACTGAAGTTTAAGTACTTATAATAAGTACATATATATGTATATAAGCAGCTGAATTATCTTTATAATGACAATCCTTTGATAGTAGAGATGATTCTAACTTATTGGGTTCCTATTTACATTGTATAGCATCAGTATATGTTTTTGAACAGTGCAGGTAATCTGCTCCCAGGTGGCGAGTCCCCTTGCCATGTCCTGACTGGGCATCAGGAGACTGACATCCTATTTATGGTTCTATCATCTATTTTCCAAGGAAACTCTGCCGTTCAACTCACTTTGCCTGCCTTAGCCTCTAATCTTCAAATAATAACTATACTTTTGTCGATGTAAAAAAATCATAAAGTGCTTTTTCATATTTATGATTTCATTTAATTTTCACATCTATCCTGGGAGAAGGCATTATTATCATGTAAATATTACAGATGAAGAAACTGAATCTCAATGACTATATGAATTTTCTCAGGTTTCTGGGGCTTGACCTCAGCTCCTGTCTACTATACTCCATTGCTTTCTAGCATGAATTCTGGAAATCTGGGTAGCTCCAATTTAAATAAATTAAAAAGTGTTAAGTGCTTATTTACATATCAAACATTTTCAGTAAGTCGTATATTCAAAAATTGTTTCTGCAACATGTAGGGTACTGTGTATAGCTACTTACAAGCCCATAAAAGACTCATAGAAAAAGAGCCATAATCATGACTTTGAGGGGCTTAAAATTAAGTGAATGAGATCAATTTATAAACCCAAATATAAGTGATAAAAAATACCTATTTAAGCAGTCTTAAGCTGACTGATGATGACAAGAAAAGACAACAGTAAAAAACACAGCAGTGTTAACAACTGCACAACAGATGGAGACAAGGACAGAAAGAATTCACATGATTGCTGTCAGACAGGTTTATGCCTAAAAACTTCCTGTATTTGGAAAACTGTACCATTTATTAGAATATATCACACAGAATTAGATACTGGGGCACCAATGAATTATGGGCTTGAGAGAGACTGAGTATGGATTATTTATTTATTCCAGGAGATATAATGCAAGAACAGGTGAATTTCCATAAAGGGTCAGAGAAGGTGATCCTGCAATTTTCAGCACCCGCATAATTCACCTGCTTTCAATATGAGAGTCTTCCCTCTTTATACACGGACCTGTTATTTTCATAATGTCTTGTCAACCCAAAGTAGAGTAAATAATACACTTTAAAATCTTCCATGGTCCCATCTGAATACAAACCTCCAATTGAGAACACCACAAGGGCGAACAGAGAGCCACCCCTACTCAACAACCTAAGTACTTGTCCTCAAGTGCTGTGTTTTCTGGCTATTTTCATGAATAATATTGATAGTTTTGGGGATGATAGCACTGGCTGCTGCTGCTGCTAAGTCGCTTCAGTTGTGTCTGACTCTGTGCGACCCCACAGATGGCAGTCCACCAGGCTCCCCCATCCCTGGGATTCTCCAGGCAAGAACATTGGAGTGGGTTGCCATTTCCTTCTCCAATGCGTGAAAGTGAAGTCACTCAGTCGTGTCCAACTCTTCGTGACCCCACAGACTGCAGCCTACGAGGCTCCTCCGTCCATGGGATTTTCCAGGCAAGAGGACTGGAGTCGGTTGCCGTTGCTTTCTCCAATAGCACTGGTTAGTTCCCTATAATTTTGTTGAGCTATCCCTTGGGCCAATATAATTTCTTCTTAAAAAATAACATATAAAACATTTAAAGTTTGAAATACTAAGTTAAATATATTAATTTATAATAATACACATGATGACTCATATGCAAGCCAAGATAACTCATTTCCATTTAATAAACATAATAAGTTTTACAATCTCTCTTGCACAACATTCTCAGATATTCTTACAATATTTTTAGGCTCTAAACATTAGCTACTTAATATTCTTCAGTCACTGAAGTAAAACAGGCAAATTTTGTCTGAAGCTAATTTTCACATTTCATTGGGAGAAAAACTACCTCCTTCTCAGTGTTCACATTTTATTTGATGCAGCTAATTTTTAGCAAATACTAGTAAGTGAAAATGTAATCTATTTAATCAAGGCCCAACCCAGTATCTTAAAGATATGCATTATGGGTCTAACAGAAAGTCCGAATAAAAGAGAATATTTAAAGGGCCCAAATTGTGGTAGGCCTCAATTTTCCAATTATTCCCAGAGCTCTGTGGCTAGATAGGCCTTCTCCTGGTACATTTAACAAGCTTTACAAAATTACACAGCAAATGCACCATGGATTAGGCAATGCAAAGGCAAAAGAACCTGCCTTCCAGTCTTCCAGCATGCATTCAATCATTCTTCCATAAGGCAGCAGGCTGTTTTGCACTATTTTTTATCAGTGGGGAGTGAACAATCAGCCTTTACTGGTAAGTTTCCTGGCTAACATGGAATGATGCTCAGTAGTTTTGATGAAAATAATCACCATAAAAGCAGGAACACTGATCACCAGAACCACCTGAACTACACCAGTGTGAATGGACAAAAGAGACCTAGACTTATCCAAAGAGTCAAGATGGAGCTGCAGTCACAGACAGAAAACGAACTTATGGTTACCAAAGGGGAACAGAGGACAGGATAAATCAGGAGTTTGGGTTAACATATATACACTACTATATATAAAATAGATAAGCAACAAGGACCTTCTATATGGCACAGAAAACTCTACTCAATATTGTGTAATAATCTATATGGGAAAGAATATGAAAAAGAATTGTTATGTGTACATGTTTAATCACTTTGCTATACACCTGAAATTAACAAAACACCATAAATCAACTATATTCCAACATAAAATTATTTGGGAACGCATGTACACCTGTGGTGGATTCATGTCAATCTATGCCAAAACCAATACAGAATTGTAAAGTAAAAATTAAAAATAAATAAATAAATTTAAAAAAAAATAAAAATAAAAATAAAATAAAAAATAAAAAATAAAAAAAAATAAAAAATAAAAAAATTAAGTTTCTCACACTTTAAAAAGTTTCTTAAGTTAAAAAAACTAGTTTCAGTGACCAGATGCTGGAAATACTGAGCAAGTTGCCTTCAAGATGATAGACTGATGAAACACATATAATTTTACTCCCTCCTGCTACCCCACTAAAAGCATAAGAATTACTTTTAACAAAAATATAAAATTTACTGAGCCAAGGAAATAGAAGAGGTGATGATAACAACATTTGGAAACAATAAAGCTAATGGATGAGTAATGAATATGTAGGAAGCCCAGGGAAGGCAATTGACAAGCAACATTGAAGAAAGCAGAGAATGAACCAAATTTGTTCAACAACATCTTCAAAAAATACAGGAATAGGCATCATCTGTCACCACTGGTAAGAAGGAGCTCACATAAAAGAAGGACTAGTCAACAGCTATATCATTCAGTGATTTCTTTCTCCACTCCCTATTGATCAGTCCATCTCTCCCAAATGTGAGTATGCTACAGGAAGTATAATCTAGAAAGGGTCTCTGGACTGGGCACAGCTGAAGGCAGGAGTATTATTCCCCCCCCCAAAAAAAAAAGATAATTGGAAAATGTATACAAACATACATACACATATGTATAAATAATAAATGTTGAGACCTATACCCTCCCCCAAGCCTGCTCTCACCTGGCTCCCAGAATTCCTGCAGGCAAGGAATTACTCTGAGGCAAGATATCAAAAAGTCTCTGCTGAGAAGTTCTAGCTTAAGAAGAAACAAAGACAGTTAAAGGGGACCTGAGAGACTTCTGGTCTACAAAATATGTTTCTTTACCCCTTTGTGCACATAGTAGGACTATATATCCCTGTCCCTTGAGGTTAGAGTCATGTGATTAGCTTTGGCCAATAAACTCAGTAAGCGGAAATGTTAGGTACTCCTTCCAGATGAATGGTTTTAATTGTCAGTTTTTTTCTCCCCTCATCTCTGTGGGTTCTGCTGACCATGGATGGATGTGTCGATAGGGACGTGAGGTACTTAGTTACAATGCACAGGATTCCCAGGACTGGCAGTAGACACTGCTGCCAATACTTAGGAGGCATTTGATTTTTCAGCGTTAATTACCCTATCCAACTAACATAGGCAGCTTCCTCAACAAACATGGAAACAAGATCATATCTGTCTACTAATTACTGAGCCCTATGCACAATCAACTGCAGATGGTGATTGCAGCCATGAAATTAAAAGACGCTTACTCCTTGGAAGAAAAGTTATGACCAACCTAGATAGCATATTCAAAAGCAGAGACATTACTTTGCCAACAAAAGTCCATCTAATCAAGGCTATGGTTTTTCCAGTTTTCATGTATGGATGTGAGAGTTGGACTGTGAAGAAAGCTGAGCGCCAAGGAATTGATGCTTTTGAACTGTGGTGTTGGAGAAGACTCTTGAGAGTCCCTTGGACTGCAAGGAGATCCAACCAGTCCATTCTAAAGGAGATCAGCCCTGGGATTTCTTTGGAAGGAATGAGGCTAAAGCTGAAACTCCAATACTTTGGCCACCTCATGCGAAGAGTTGACTCATTGGAAAAGACTCTGATGCTGGCAGGGATTGGGGGCAAGAGGAGAAGGGGACGACAGAGGATGAGATGGCTGGATGGCATCACCAACTCAATGGATGTGAGTTTGAGTGAACGCTGGGAGTTGTTGATGGACAGGGAGGCCTGGCATGCTGCAATTCATGGGGTTGCAAAGAGTCAGAAATGACTGAGCGACTGAACTGAACTGAACTGATGCACACACCCAGAGTTCTAACGAAATTTTCACTTAGACTTCTTAAACAACCATGAATCAGGGATTACACTTATGTAAAGGGTTGCATGGAGCCCCCCATATATCTACAAGCAGGAAAAAAAATTGTATTAAAGACTACAGTACTTTGAAAAAATACTGTAATTAGTGTCTTAATAAAGTCCAAGAAGTCTCAAACAAAAACAAAGGGGATATATAGAGGAATAAGATCAAGTTTAGTAAATCTAAACTCTGAACAGAAGAATGAAAACCTCAAGGAAAAAAAACTTAAGTTCAAGAAATCCCCTAGAAACTAGAGTAAAATGATAAAAACTAGAAGAGAAAACCAGAGGACACTTTCCAGAAATCCAACACTTAAATAATGGGACACCCAGACATTGAGAATATGGTAAACAGGAAATCATCAATAAAGAATTCAACATGTCCCAAGATGGACATGAGTCTGTAGGCTTCACTGACAGCCCAGCACAGTGGATCTAATATCCAATAGATCCACACCAAAGGACATTATGATGGAATTTCAGAATATAGTAAAAGAGACACAGTATAAACAAAGTTTCTCATCTATGAACTTGATACATCTGTTTATTTAGGTCTTGTTTTATGTCCTTAGATAAGGTTTGCTGTAGGGATCATGGTTTTCCTTTAGTATTGACATTTAATTTTATTGTGTCACCCAAAATTTCATATTTTTTGTTTAAAATTCCTTGTTATTTGCTTTGTGTCCTGCTATGTGATCCCTTTTGTTAATGTCTTAGGTATACTTTAAAACAATATTTACATAGTATATCCACTAGTCGTCAACTACGTTAGGCTATCTAATTTTGTTAGCTAGCTATATTTATTCATTTATTAGACCACTTGTAAAGCTTGTATCTGGGTCTGGTGTAGTAAGTTATACTCCTTCTTCTTCTGAGGTTAGAACCTATTGAAATATAAGTACTACACATCAGACAGATAAAAATATCAGCTATTTTACTGTTAAAAACTGGACTAGAGAATGTACTGACATATAAAACCTATTATTTCATCCAAGAATTACTGTCAGGTCAGAAGCATAGCTAGAAAATCATGGGTCCTCCCTGCAGAAAGAGTTAGCTTCAACTCATGGTGAAGAGCAGGGTAATATGCATCCTCACATTTCTCAGTTCAAAAGAGGATGAGAAATTTAAAAGTTAAGGATTTTGGTTCTTCGTCCCAACTTAGTGATCAGGGCAATCCGTTCTTTTTCCATGTGGAGGAGTGGGGGTACAGGGCAAAGAGATACTAGGATTATTACTAGAATCATGGCTGGAAGTCAGTGGAGTTCTTTTCCTGGTCCAAAGATGTGGATGACCAAGTCATCCATATCCTCACTAATTTTCATTTGCTTGAGCTATCAGATAATGAGATAGCAGGATTAAAATTTCTCACTGAATGTTTATGTGTTCATTTTGCTTTGTTATTTTATCCAATTCTTTTCCTTTATTAATATTGATTTATTTTGAAAATATGCTCTTAGGCACAGAATTGTTATATCTGTATGTTGAATTATTTCTTTTGTTATTATGTGAAGACTTTCTTTACCCCTTTTTAATGTTCAAAACTCATGTCTTTTATTAATATAATGACATCACCTTTCTTTTGGTTATTATTTACTTGTAGTGTGTTTTTCCAAGCTTTTACTCTCACCTTTTATGTATCATTTTATTATGGTGCTAAATTTCTTTTGAAATCCAAACTGAGTGTCTGTTTTCCGATTGATGCAGTTCATTTCATTTGGAGATTACTAAATTATTTGCATATGGCTTTAACATCTGATTTTGCACTTTGGGCATATTTGTTTGCATGTTTATTCTTTCCTGACTTCTATTGGATTTTATTAATCCCCTTTGCTTTAATGGATTAGGAATATATGTTCCACATGAAGTTTTTAAATTCTTAGGCTTGAAATTTTTACATTCATTCAAGTATACATTTTTCTTGACAAAACCTAAAGTAAATATTTCTCACTTCTTCTCAGAACATACAAATACCTTAGAATGTTTTAACAATCATTTGCAAATATTTTAATTATATCTTTTAAAATTATATCTAAATTAATCATTTTGTTATTGTTTTCTTAACCAACATGCTTATATACAGTAAGCTAGCTAGATGTTTGCCAATTACTTTGAACACTATTAATAACTTTCATCCCACTCCATTTGTGCTGTTTATGTTTACATACATTTTTAATAATACTTTAGAATCATTTGGGGAATATTAAAAGCACTCTTTGTTAAAATACATTTACTTATGCCTTTATTTTTTCCATACTGTATAACTTTGTGTAGAATTCTACATTCTTTCAGTTAGACTTTATTTTAGCTTCTATTATTGCTCTTGAAAATTAATATAATATTTTGTTCTGTTAAAAGCTATCTGCCCTTTCTCTCGAGTGCTTTAAAATTTTCCTATTTTTGGTAAATTGAATATTACTACTATGTGTCCAGGTATATCTTTAGTATATCTTAATTTTTAATAGTATTTAACCCCATATTATCACTAAGTTAGGATATACAAATCTTTTGTGACTTCACTAGCAATATCTGATCAGTCTTATACTCTTCACAAATAATTTACAGAATCACTAATTTTAATTGTTTCAATACTTGTAAATTCTTACAACTAAGTCTGTAGTATGTAAATAAGGACTAGTATATTTAATAAACTCTATAACGAACCCCCTGCCAATGCAGGAGATACAAGAGACAGATTCAATCCTTGGGTGGGAAGGTCCCCTGGAGGATGGCATGGCCACCCACTCCAGTATTCTTCCCTGGAGAAACTCATGGACAGAGGAGACTCGAGGGCTATAGTCCATAGGGTTGCAAAGAATCGAATGTGACTGAAGTGACTTAGCACACACAATATTTGGTCTTTATTAGCAACTGCACAAAAATTGCATTTAAATTTTTCTATTCAAAAATTATTTCTAGAAGTTTCACAATACTTGTTTTAAAAAAACTCACAACAGTAATACAAAATTGCTTAAAATAATTAAAGAAAAGAAAGTGAAGTCGCTCAGTCATGTCCGACTCTTTGTGACCCCATGGACACCAGGCTCCTCCGTCCATGGAATTTTCTAGGCAAAAGTACTGGAATGGGTTGCCATTTCCTTCTCCAGGGATCTTCCTGAGCCAGGGATTGAATCCAGGTCCCCCACACTGTAGACAGACGCTTTACCATCTGAGCCACCAGGGAAGCATTTTTCATATGAGATGTATGTTTCCTTTCTGAAGTTTTCAGAAATCAATACCGCAAAGTGAGGAAAAACACCTGGATGGTCATTATGGAATAAAAAATAACACTAGAAACTGAAAAAATCCAAACAGTATTTTCTCTGCTAAAAACTCTATCCTGAAAAATAAAAGCTATTTACTATTAATTGTTGGAGAGCAATCAATAATCTATTTGATGGAGTAACAAGTGATAATAATCCCTGATATTACCCAGAACTGAAATATCTCAATACATCATAATACTTTATTTAAAGTAAACTTTGGTTTACAGTCATAATCTCCTATTAATGTTTTAACTCACTGTTTAACTTACCAACAATTAAAATTACTTCATTATTCTCACATAATTTGTCAAAAAGGAAGACTGTGCTTGGTTATAAAGCATCAACCAAAAGAACTATAAATAAATTTCACACCTTTTCTCACAGAGAACAGAATAATAATCCCATTTATTAGTCAGACTCTAAATATCAAATAGAAAATCACAGAGGTGACAATCCATAAGGGTATTCATGATTATCACAGACCTTCTCTCTTCAACCGCACAGTCACTCTGCTCTTGTTACTGGATTGCATGGAAGCCCCCAAGGAAAACTGGAAAATAACAGCATTTTTTTCAGGATACACCCTAGATTAAAGTGACTCAATAATCTGGGTGAGTCTATCAGTTATATTTCCTAACAGATAAGAATGGATTAATCATTTAAAAAATGGTAAACTGTTACATAAACCATATCAGATTTGTTATACACTCAAATGTCCAGTCAATATACATATGGCTAATTTTAATATAAATGACCATTCAAGTCTATCAAGTAATGACCAAGGGTAATAGTTTTTATTGAATGTTACAAGATCCATAGCAATTTTATTTAGCAAGTACTTGCTAAGTTAATATTCTCACACTGAATTTGGCTATTACATTCACTACTTTTCTCTCAGATGTAAAATTCCAGGTTTTCACCTAATTCTAATATTTTATTCTATACTCTGTGTTGCTGCGGTATAATTTTATGTCTTTATATTAAAAGAGATTGAACTTAAGGAAGTAAATATTTTTCCAAATAAGTCATACAAATGTGAACAGATACATGAAAAGATGCTCAACAGCACTAATTATGAAGAAAATTAAAATCAAACCCACAATAAGATATTGCCTCACAACTGTTAGAACGGCTATTATCAAAAACAGTACGTGAACTGAGAACTTCCGGATGTTCAAGCTGGATTTAGAAAAGGCAGAGGAACCAGAGATCAAATTGCCAACATCCATTGGGTCACTGAAAAAGCGAGAGAGCTACAGAAAAATATCTACTTCCACCTTATCAATTATGCCAAAGCCTTTGACTATGTGGATCACAAAAAATGGTGGAAATTCTTCAAGAGAGGGGAATATCAGACCACCTGACCTGCCTCTTGAGAAATCTGTATGCAGGTCAAGAAGCAACAGCTAGAACTGGACATGGAACAACAGACTGGTTCCAAATTGGGAAAGGAGTATATCAAGGCTGTATATTGTCACCCTGCTTATTTAACTTCTATGCAGAGTACATCATGTGAAATGCCAGGCTGGATGGAGCACAAGCTGAAATCAAGATTCCTGGAGAAATATCAATAACTTCAGATATGCAGATGACACCACCCTTATGGCAGAAAGTGAAGAGAAACTAAAGATCTTGATGAAAGAGAAAGAGGAGAGTGAAAAAGCTGGCTTAAAACTCAACATTTAGAAAACTAAGATCATGGCATCCAGTCCCAGCACTTCATGGCAAATAGATGGGGAGACAATGAGAACAGTGACAGACTTTATTTCTTTGTCTCCTGAATCACTGAGGATGGTGACTGCAGCCATGAAATTAAAACATGCTTGCTCCTTGGAAGAAAAGCTATGACCAACGTGGACAGCATATTAAAAAGTAGAGACATTACTTTGCCGACAAGTCGGTCTAGTCAAAGCTGTGGTTTTTCCAGTAATCACGTATGGATGTAAAAGTTGGACTATAAAGAAAGCTGAGTGCCAAAGAATTGATGCTTTTGAACTGTGGTTTTGGAGAAGACTCTTGAGAGTCCCTTAGACTGCAAGGAGATACAACCAGTTCATCCTAAAGGAAATCAGTCCTGAATAATCATTGGAAAGACTGATGCTGAAGGTGACACTCCAATACTTTGGCCACCTGATGCGAAGAACTGATTCCTTGGAAAAGTCCCTGATGCTGGGGAAGATTTAAGGCAGGAGGAGAAGGGGACAATAGAGGATGAGATGGTTGGATGGCATCACCAACTCGATGGACGTTAGTTTGAGCATGTTCCAGGAGTTGATGATGGACAGGGAAGCCTGGCATGCTGCAATTCATGAGGTTGCAAAGAGTTGGACACCACTGGGCGACTGAATTGAACTGATTATCAAAAAGACAAATGATAAGTATTGGCAAGGATGTGGAGAAAAGGGGATCTTTGTACACTCTTGGTAGGAATGCAAATTGGTCCAATCACTAATGGAAAACAGCATGGAGGTTCCCAAAAAATTAAAATATAGAATTACCGTATGATCCAGCAATTCCATCTCTGGATATATACCCAAAGGAAATGTAAACAGGATCTCAAAGAGATATCTGCACTCCCATTTTCACTGCAGCATTAATCACAATAACCAAGATACAAAAACAGCCTGTCAGTAGATGAATGGATAAAGATGTATTGTGTATAAAAACAATGGAATGTTATTCAGACCTGAAAAAAGAAAATCCTGCCATTTGCTATGACTTAGATGAAGTTTGAGGGCATTATCCTAAGTGAGATAGCTCAGACAGAGAAAGATGAATACTCTGGTGCATGACTTGTATCTATAACTTAAAAAAAAAAAAAAGCAAACTCACAGAAACAGTAGATTGATGGCTGCCAAGAACTGGGATGTAGGGTAAATGAGATGTTGTTCAAGGGTACAGACTTTCAGTTATAAGATAAATAAGTTCTGGGTATCTAATGTCAAGCACAGTGACTACAGTGATTAACACTGAATTATATACTTGAAAGGGCTAAGTGAGTAGATCTTAAATGTTCTCACCACAAAACAAAACAAAAAAGGTAGCTATGTGGCATGCTGGAGACATTAACACTATGGTAACAATCATTTTATAAAATTTAAGTACATCAAATCAACATATTGTACACATTAAACTTACATAATGCTCTATCAATTAATATCCCAATAAAACTGTGGGAAGGGAAAATCAAATTGAAGTGGAGAAACATTTTTATGGTTTTGCAATTTTCTGTCCTGGATTAAAGTTATCAACTTAAATGCTTACTCAGTGAATATAGAAATCAATGATAGATTCCCTATTCTCAAAGAACGGCAGCCATAGACTGAGTTCAAAGATCCTTAAAGACCATGCAAGTATGTATATAAAATAAAATCAAAACATTCTTCTGTACTAATATCTACTTTTTGAATCTTTTAAAATAAGTAAAGGCACAATTTTTTTCACCTAGTTCCCTACTAATCAACACTTAATGGCTTATGACTTTTCACTAACAATGCACAGATTAACATTTTGTGAATAAATATGTGCATATTTTAAAAATTATTCCCATGGAATTTTTCCACTAAAGCAGAATTTGGGTGTCTAGATAAGCGTACATTTTAAACACTTTTGCTATATTTTGGCAATCTTCCTTAATAAAGGGCTATATCCTTGCCAAACTGGCTGTCATCACCTCTCTGTCCTGCCTTTGTCAATTAGACAGTGGGTTAACTGACACCTCATCTTTTGTCAGATAATATTACTTCATAGCACCAACCATCAAGCAAGTTCCCGAATTTTAACATTTGTTTTTGTAATAGCATGGCTATCTGTCTACCTCTTCCAGACTGCAAGCCACCAAGGGCAGAAATAAGAATTTATTGTCATCTTTGTGTGTTGCCATTAGGCATAGAAAAGTTTATTTAAATTACTTCATTTTTGTTTAATTTATTAATGTGCAAAATCAACAAACTGGTTTTTGTTTTATGGGTCTTGGGCTGAGCTTTAGTATAATTTGTAAGCTTAGTGAATTAAGTTCCTTTAAGAAAACAATCACTACATCAGATCATTGTGGGTTTGGCCTTCTTGGCATGCAAAGATTTCTTAACAGAAGTTCAGGCCAGGTTGTGATTTGATCTGAAACTGCAGCCCTGACTGCCAGGCTCTTCAAGAGATCTTTCATTCTTTCTATATAATTCTTATCTCAAGGGACCATCATCCTTAGAACTGTTGCATTTATTGGTAATACCTCTACCTCCAATGTTAAAATGGCATCTGACTGAAGATGAGATAATCCCTCCTATATTGCCTGACTCGCAGACATAAGATTTAAGATCTTTCTATTTTCATATTTGTACTCACCACGGTACCCTCAAGCCCAAACCAGTGCCTGGCTCATGAATGAATGAGGAAAATACTGACTCCAGAAGGCATAAGAAAAAGTGTTTCATGAATCCAATCCAGGCACCTCCTCACAGTGCTTTAAAAAAGAAAAATAAATCCCTTAAAGCTCAAATTTATGTCGTTATCTTGGAAAAAATTTTAATTGCCTAGAGTCCACACAGCTCCTTGTTATATTCTAACATAACAAGGAGTATAAAACCATGACTAAAATATGCACACTCTTCTCCAGTCTCCATAAAAAAAAAAAAGGAATTGCTAGTTTATTCATCTTGCCTAATGGCATAGAAGGGCAAAACAAGTACCCAAACAATGAATAATAACACAAGTGCTCAGACTGTAAAATCAATATGTCAGATCAGTAGAGCTGAGCTCTGTTTTAATGCTCTCATCCCTGAACGCAGTGGAGCTTACTTTCTGAATTATATATATGTATTGACCTAATTACATAAATATTGACTTTTCGTTATATGAAGCTTTTTTTTTCAGTCTCACTGTAATTACGATGTCAATATTTGTGGCCCTAGTAACACTGAATTTAAACCTGTTAATTGTGACTGATGGTGGCATACCATGAGATAATCCAGACAGTCTCACAGTCTCAGCACATGGGTGATACTAGATAGTAACTGATAAATCAAGAATTTCTTAGGGGTATCATAGTAAGGTAAACTTCTTCAAGAAAATAATCTTAAAGGATGAAATATTTCATCCCCAATAACTGGGGACTGGCCTCCTCCTCAGTTTGTCAGGTTTTACAACACACAGAGGTAATAACCAGGATGTGAGTAGATTTTGGTCTATAATGTTGTACAATAATTTTTTTTCTTTAATCAAACACTTCATCCATAACTTCAATCCCCAATCCATCCTACTACTAAATTCTTTGATCTACTGACAGATGTATAAAGGGTATCATTTAATATTTATTATTATTCTTTGATATATTTCAATAAGAATCTGTGTATAGTTTATCCTAATACAAAATATGATCTATATAAATTCTACTTTTTAAAAATGTCCAATTTAATTATCTCTCCTTACATGGCTTTATTTTCATAAGAAGAGATTTCACACAGTTCCTACCATTGTTACATCTCTGGGCCAAGCACTGATACTATACCTCAGGACATTTTAATTAAATTTCTTTACTTTGATAACATTAGAGAAATATGCCAAATGCTTTCAAAAAGCTAGAAAGTACTTTTTTACTTTGTTCTCATAAAGTTTACTTTGTTCTCATAAAGTTTCTGAGCACTCCCACTCAAGGTCTTATACGTTCCAATTTAAGAAATGCAGAAGTATGTGTCGTTTAGAGTTAGGTGAAACACACAGGAAATACTACACAAAAAAGATTATAAACAATCGTGTCCACAATTTGGGTAGAGGGTCGTTCTAGAAGGATCATGGTGAGGTGGTATATCCATCATTCCATGATTTTCTTATTTGCCTCTACAGGGATGCCAGAGGAGATGAACCTCAGTGACGTGAAGCAAATCCATCAAACAGACGGTGGTAGTACTTTAGACACAGCTGGAGCAGGATGTACGGCCGCAACTGAAACTATGGCACTGACTCTGATGGGTGTAGTGATGTTATTTCCTGGGCTTTGGTAACAGCTCTTCTGCCCTGATACACATGTCTTAGTGGAGTCTTGATTTCTCCCTTCTCTTGCTCTGAGTAGAATAAGGTATCTTTCCAAATGTAACAATTATACTTATGAGAAGGTACTAACTTCTTGGAAGCCAAGTTGGCATGTTGACAAAGTACCTAAAAATCAACGTTTACATGATAGACCATTTGAAAACATGTCTTCTTTGAATCTAAAATATGAATCTAACTTAAATGTTCTTAATCGCTAACATGTTAAACCTGCAAATGTGAAGAGCACGGAAGTGACTTTGAATGAGGATTTAGTATGTCTGTAACTTTATTATTCTCAATTCCAACCTCTTCCTTTTTAAAAGAAAAAAATGTTTTCAATTGAAGGTGTATTTGCAGGATGATGAAAACAATACATAGCTTTTCTTAAAATACTGGAATCAGAATTTCATTAACTGACTCAGAAACAAACAATGGCAAGTAGTATGCATGCATTGTCAAGATATTCTTCCATTTTTAAAAGCTATAAAAAGAAATGACTGAAAGCCTATAAATTACAGAGTAGATTGCAAGGAGCATTTCACATAATTTCATTGAAGATGCTTGATAATTTTTATCCACTGTAACTAAGCCACTGACATACGTAAAGCTGAGTATTTTGATAGCATCTGATTTGTATCCCATTATATACAAAGTGCATCTTTGGTGTTGTGACTGTGTTCCCTCCTATCTCTCTGCCTCCTAATGGACTTATCTATGTTGCAAAGCACATGCCTGCTCTAGGGATATCTCTAATAAAGCTGTTAATTATTTGGTGGAAAATTTTAAAGAATATTGATCATTTTCTCCTAGAAAAAATGATATATTCATCCATTTTCAAAATGTTACTTCAAAAATTTGCTATTTTTTAAAACCTGATATTGAATAACTGTCTATATATTTCCAAAGTTCCTATAGATATCTAAAGATGCACTAATATAGAAAATATGGCATGAGCTGTTTTAGCTCTTTTCACATTAGTAGAGCCACTAGTCCATAGTCCCTGACTTCCCAGTTGAGATAAGATGCCTCAGCAGACACTGTGCTTATCACTGTACTTAAGGAGAAAGAGATAAGTCAGCTTTTATTAGGAAGTATCATATCCAGTCAACAGCCAGAAACTATAATTAATACAAAGTGACAGAATAGAAAAGAGAAGTGCTGAACTTATAAAATTTTTAAAAAATCAAAAAGATTTCAAATGACCTCTGAAAAAGAACTGACAGGGACTCAATCAACAAGCATTTGTGGGATGAAATCAATCTGTCCAAATAAGGAAACTATATGATCAAACCCTATTCCCCCTCAGGTTCTCAATTATTGATGAGAACCTGGTGATGGTCAGCTTACACCACAGTATTTTTAAACTGCCAAGATAAGTCAGATTTTTCTTGTCTGTTCATATATGACTCTGAACTGGAAGTGCTGTTCTACCTGCCAGTTCTGGATGCCATTTTCCTAGGCTTTCACTGCACCTTAACATGATCTGCTTGGATTTTAGCGCATTTGCACCACCATACTCCAAATGTTAGAAACTTAACACTTTTAAAAATTTTAATTTCAACTTCAACTCTTTATTTAAACAACTCTGAAATGAGGTCAACCATCTGTGGCACTCCAGCCCAAGCCACAGTTGGATTGCCATGGCAGCACTTCTGACCCAAACCTGAAGGGTCTTTAGAAAAGCTGACTAAATAACATGGTTCAGTAGTCTAATATGTACCTGGATAAAATTAGTTGATAAAAGATAATTTTAGATATTGTAAGAAATGGTTAAAAGCAGAGTAGTAACAAAATCGATAGTATAAATGAATATCTTTTTATCAATTAAATTTTACATATTCAAATAGGTGCTGTCTACCTCCATGTAGGCGTTTAGGAGACAATACTTATACCATAAACGATAAAGCTAGAGCTCAAAACACTTGAGGTTTTCAGAATTTCTTTAAGAGCCTGAGGCATACTTTTTTAATATTTTCAATGAGGTCATTCTTTAACACTCTGCTCTAAACCATCTTACATTTGTATAGCTCTTATAATTTACAAGGCTCTTTCAGAGGAGACAAAGCATATCATTTGTCTTTCCTCACTTCTAAAGGATGGGCTCAATTTTTAGTCAAATAAAACAATAACACTGAGTTGTTGTTTTCTTTTAATATGGCTCAGAATTTGCTTTATAAGAGTTTTCCATTAGTAAGGTTAAAAAGTTTTTAAGCAATGGTAAAGTTGTTAGAATATATGTTTACTTTCCAAGATGACTTAAAGGATAACATTCAGGTAAATATATATGTATTTTAAATTATCTTTCACAGTTATAGTCACATTTTATACTGGGATCAATTAAAGGAGTTTTCTTGAATTTCTGAGTTATTGTTATATAAATTAATCTGAAACAGTCTAGTATTCTGCATGTATTGAGGAAGAATCAGTTAATCTGAGCCAAAATTCAGGGCCCTCTCTTTGCATATACACCATGATAAATGCTCTTACACAAAATCTCCTTTAGTCTCACCAATAATATTATCACCTGCATTTAACCAATGAAGAAACTGAGGCTAGAAATACTGTGCACTTTGTTTGGTGTCATACAACTAGTCAGAATAGAATCAAACATATAAGTAATGTATCTAAACAAACCATATACATTCTTGGTTCAAAGATATAACAGTTTCAGAACAGTAGTACAAAATCTTAAAGTTAGCATAAAACTCATTCAAAGGTGATTTAAGTCTCTAAACAAGGATTTAAAAAAAACAAGTAAATTAACTGTACAATCCTAATGTATAATCATCTAATTGTGAGAAAGAAAGAAAGTGAAGTCGCTCAGTTGTGCCCAACTCTTTGCGACCCCATGGACAGTAGCCTGCACCAGGCTCCTCTGTCCATGGGATTTTCCAGGCAAGAGTACTGGAGTGGGTTGCCATTTCCTTCTCCAGGGAATCTTCCCAACCCAGGGATCAAACCCAGGTCTCCCGCATTATAGACAGACGCTTTACCATCTGAGCCACCAGGGAAGTCCGATCAAATTGTATAGTAGTATAAAAGCATAGGAAAAAAGAAAAATGTAAACATGAGCCTTTTCTTTTGTACTAATCATTACTCTCTCACATGTGAAAATTTCATTCAAATACATCAACTGCTAAAATAAACCAGCTACCAAAAATGAGAAAATACACATATATATTTTCTAACTATAACAGAATCATAACATTTCTTTTTGTTTTCTGAGCAACTGAAGGGTTTAAACATTTCTTTGGCCATAAGACACAGGATGGCATAAAAATATAAGGAAAGAAAGATGAGAAACAGGGAGAGAGGGAGCATGTGGTGGAATATTATTTTTTAAAATCTTAGATATGTCTTTTATCCTCTATTTGTCCAGGAACATCTTATCAATGAAGTAGTGTCTGGAGTGTTGTTTTCTAATTAAAGGACAGAAGCTAATACACTATTTCCTCCCAATACTCAGCTTTTCTAAGTATTCAGTAAAGATGCTTTGAAAAGGACTCAATTAGTTTACTGCTAATTGTTTTCAATCACTAAAAATATTGTTTCTACCATCAGAACCCTTCAGGTACAATCAAAATTGTTTCTTCCTGAGTGAATTCATTCAACCCAGACTTGTGATTTTTTGAGATAAGTCATTGAGCAGTCTGTGATATCAGTATTTCTTTAGGTTGTCAACTTTGGTATCCTGTATAAAAACATGGGTTGTATAAAAACATGGGTTATATGAAAATTCAGCAATAATTCCTGTTATTAGGTATGACACCAGGCATAGTTTTTTTAAAATTATAGACTGTTGTATATCAATCATTTCTGAAAAATACAGACAAAATTTTCTCAAGTTTGAAATCTTTGCCTTTGCTAGAATTAAATGATCACTGAATTACTCTTATATCATCATTTTGTAAATGGAGTCTCACTCAAATGAGTCCTTAAAACTAACCTATTTCCATGTGCAGGAAAAAACTGAAGAATTTCATTACAATATGATTTACACCTTCACAGTAGAAATGGTAATAACTATTTGGAACAGAGTGCCGGGATGGAATTTTGTGGATAACTTTGCAAACATCTGATTCAAGAGTCTCTCCCCTTCCTGCACTTGTCAGCTGTCACATTGGAAGCATCTTCACTGTGAAATATTGGGTTAGTCAAAAAGCTTGTGGGAAATTTTCTGTAGAATTTTAACAGAAAAACTCGAAGTTTTTGGCCAACCCAATATCTATAAAGAGATTATGCATCTCACCTTCCCAAGAAAGTTTTCCTTTGTCACAGAGCAAGAGGAAGGGGATAGAGGAATTTGAAGTGCCATTGAATTAAAAGCAGATCAGAGAACATCTAAGGAGCAAACTGGTTGGAGACAGAAGGAATGGAATTGACCCAGAAGAATCACTTGGGTAATTTGGTAAGTAAATTCTACTTCTGTGAGTTTCAGTACCCACCTTTGAGCACCCGTGAACTGAAGGAACTAAATATCAGACGGAGAGGAAGTGGAGAGTGTCTCTTTTCACCAGATTACCCAGCCAAGGCCAGCAGCACTAAGGAGGAAAACAAAAAGCCTAGTTTGTGAAACCAACAGTACAGTGTGGTTAGCAAGCACCTGTCTTATTCTATTTCTTTAAGAAATCGAGGAACTGACCAGTAAGTATTTTTAACAACAGTAATTTCTTCAGAATAACAAGACCCGCATAGGATAAACAAGGATTTAAACTTACAAAATTGTGATCAAAATTGTCAGACTTTCAGAATAGAATTAATCAAGTCATGGCTTTTCCAACTCACCCCACACACCCATTCCTTACCCTCTCACCAACACACATACACTCATGCCTCACAGTTCCTTGCTATCCTTTCTATTTCCTTTTTATCTTCTTATCTGTATAACTGAGTTAGCTGTATCTAACTCAGAATTACGTAACAGGACTAGATAATGCAACACATATTTAAGACCCACCTGGCACATGGTAATCCTTAATAATTTCAAGTTTGTGCCTTTCCCATTAAACCTTCTCTTAAAATGCATGTGTGCCCAGAATTGGACAATACCACACTATTAAATTATTCATTCTGCCTGTGGCTAAGCTTTTGATAGGGAAACAGCATAAAGAAAGTTTGAGTGTGAATAAATAGAGCTTAAGAAGGAGGACTCACTGGAAAAATCCCTGATGCTGGGAAACATTGAGGGCAGAAGAGGGCATCAGAGGATGAGATGGCTGGATGGCATCACTGATGCAACGGACATGAACTTGGGCAAACTCTGGGAGATGGTGAGGGACAGTGAGGCCTGGCGTGCTGTAGTCCATGGGGTCACAATCAGACACGACTGTGTGACTGAACAACAAGGAAGAGGAATAAGAGAGAGTAGAACTGCAAGAGAGACCTACTCCTGCCTGTTTCATCTGTCATGTTTTGCTTAGCCTCATCCTGGCTACAAAGTTTATTCATGGAAAATGTATTTCCAAAATATAAAGAGTTAGAGTGGTCTTGCTTTTATTGATTAAAAAGGGATATTAGCCCTGACCCAGTGTTTACAAGTGAATTTGTCTCCAACTGTAACAAACTGAAGACCTCAACTGCCAGCCCCTGCAATGGCAAGTCTACCTGACCAGAGTCTTCAGACCACATTTCAGAATGATTGTAGTCTGGGATAGAGCTCAGAGCTCAGGCCAAGATGAGGTGGAACTTAACCATTAATGAGCAATCAGTGTATTGCTCAGTATCATACTGAAAGTCACCACCAAGTGAGGATTTCTGAATGGCCAGATCATCTCCTTAAGTTCACGTTGATAACAGGTGACAAAGTAGAGTAAGTTCCCTACATATGAATGAGTTTTGTCCCAAGAATGCATTTGAAAGTCCAATTTGTTTTTAAGTCCAACAAAGTTATGCCGAGGCACCCAGCTAACACAATCAGGCTATATAGTACTGGACCATGTGCTGCGTTGGGCTTAGTTGCTCAGTCGTGTCTAACTCTTTGTGACCCATGGACTGTAGCCCACCAGGTCTTTCTGTCCATGGGGATTCTCCAGGCAAGAATACTGGAGTGGGCTGCCATGCCCTCATCCAGGGGATCTTCCCAACCCAGGGATCAAAACTAGGTTTCCCACATTACAGGCAGATTCTTTACCATCTGAGTCACCAGGGCTATAAAAGGTTTATAATACTTTTCACACAAATAATATATTAAAAAAACAAACACAAAGAAAACATTTGTAATCTTACAGTACAGTACCTTGAAAAGTATAGGAGTAAAGGTACAACAGCTGGGCAAGTTCACATATTTGAAGGTTCTTATGTAGGGACTTACTGTATTTCTAAAGATAGATGTCAACCCTTTCCATCGAATCACTCAATATCCCTGAACTCAGAAAACCTTTTGAAAAGTAAGCTTATTAGGTTAGGTTATTTTGTTAAGGTTATTTATAGGTTTTACAGGGTATGTTTAAATTTTCCTTCGTTACAAAAACTTTTTATTCTCATCTAGTCTCTTGGATATTTTTCCTGTCCCTGTCTTTCTCAAATTCGGCTCTAGTAATAATGTGAGCATCCTGAAGAGATCCCATATACCAGAAGCCCTCGTGTGACCATCTGATGGGGAGACTGGCTGAATCATTGGCACATAGGCATCCAAAAATGCTGGAGAAACCAGAACAAGCACAGCTTCCAAGGTTTTAGTCTAACTGTCTATATGACCTTCCACAAGTCCCATCATTCCTCTGAATTCAGTTCCTCATTTGTAACACAATGTGCTTGAACCAAATTGACCACTAAATTTCCTTGTCAATTTCCAGTCTAAAAGAGTATCTATTTACTTGATGTCTTATATGATAACCTACTATTACTTAATACATGAAGGACACTTAAAAGTAATGCATAAAATATGATTTTAGTTACAACTCTATGCATATGGTGATAATTCTAATCTGTTTATCACATATGGTGATGTGGCTTTTCTGCATAAGACTGAGTGGAATACTCTTTTCATAAATGAAGGGAGGAATAGTTAGAACAAAGTTTCCTGAGCTTTCATTTAATGGAGAGAACAATATGCCTGAGCAAAGAGATTTACCCTGTCATTAAATATTTAGCAATTAATTGCTTTTTGTTTTCACTAATCTTACAGGAGCTATGATCTGAGATCTTCACTAATTCAGCAGTAGTGTCTCACAATATTTAAAAGCAAATAGTGAATACAGTGGCACCACTAAGGGTCTGAAAAATCATAGTGTATGGAAGTCAGCGATGGAAGTAATAAAAGTGCATTTGACAGAATTTTTTCTTCTCACAGATTTTCCCAGGAGACCCTCTTAAATAGGACTAAACAAATGGTGCTGCCTCTGATGATTTATTGCAGAACAAGCTGACAGAGCACAGGAGCGTGTTATCTGGTCCCCTGAAGTGTAGAGGCTAATTCAGAAAATGAAAGGAGACCAGAAGTGCAACAGTTGGAGAGAACACTCTGTATCAGTCAGTGAGCAAGCAGAGAGAAGTGGGGAATTGCAGCTTACCTAAAAAGATAGTTTTTAAATATTGTGTGTTGGTAATTTTAGTGTTTTGTTTTCTTCATTTATTAAAAATATTAAGGAGGATCTATGAGATTTTCATCACAGATGGTTAACTGCAATAAATTTAGAGTAAATTTTTCTACCTTACTACTATTTTTGCGACACGTTCATTACGGTATAGATATAATTAAATCTAACTATGTGAATACATATACACGTTTATCTCTATTTATCTATAAAATACACATACATTTTCATATATTTGCATGTTTATTGCTGTGTTTGTGCTTTATGAATAGATAAAATATAATATATAAAGGCTTTTATGTTACATTTTCATAAAACTTGCCTTCATATAAATTATTTCTGGCTTTTGAATCAAAGACTGAGAAGGTCAGTGCAATAGTTAACTTTTATAAAATTGCTTCTGATTATTTTCCCATATGGACTTTCATCTTTCATTTCAAATGGATCAGTACTAAACAAAGCTCTTACTATTCATAAGAGAACACACATGGCCACCTTGGCAATAAGAGGGTGCATACATAGGTATATGCTTCAGAAAGCCTCACTGGCACAGCCTTATGTGTACACATTCTATGATCTTTAAGAGACTAAAACACTAAAATTACCAACACACAGTATTTAAAAACTATCTTTTTAGATAAGCTGCAATTCCCCGCTTCTCTCTGCTTGCTCATTGACTGTGCAGACTGCAGGGATTAAGTAAACATGAGGTAACATTTTATCAAGGCTTGCTTTTAGGTGAAAATTTTCACACCACATATGTTGAAAAATCATTTGATTTTAAAACTATGTGGAAGCAATCCCACTCATGGGTATACACCCATCAGTTCAGTTCAGTCACTCAGTCGTGTCTGACTCTTTGCGACCCCATGAATCACAGCACACCAGGCCTCCCTGTCCATCACCAACTCCTGGAGTTCACCCAGACTTATGTCCATTGAGTCGGTGATACCATCCAGCCATCTCATCCTTTGTTGTCCCCTTCTCCTCATGCCCCCAATCCCTCCCAGCATCAGGGGCTTTTCCAATGAGTCAAATCTTCGCATGAGGTGGCCAAAGTATCGGAGTTTCAGGTTCAGCATCAGTCCTTCCAATGAGCACCCAGGACTGATCTCCTTTAGGATAGACTGGTTGGACCTCCAAGGGACTCGCAAGAGTCTTCTCCAGCACCACAGTTCAAAAGCATCAATTCTTTGGCACTCAGCTTTCTTCACAGTCCCACTCTCTCATCCATACATGACCAGTAGAAAAACCATAGCCTTGACTAGACGGACCTTTGTTGGCAAAGTAGTGTCTCTGCTTTTTAATATGCTGTCTAGGTTGGTCTTACACCCATAGAAACCCATAATATGAAAAGATATATACACTGCAATGTTCATTGCAGCACTATTTACAATTGGCATATGCAGGCAATCTAAGTGTCCATCAACAAAGGAATTGATAAAGAAGATGTGATACATATATATAATGGAATATTACTCAGCAACAAAGAAGAATGAAATAATGTCATTTGTAGCAACATGGATAGACCTAGAGATTATCATACTGAGTGAAGTCAGACACAGAGAGGCAAATATCATATGATATTGCTTATATGTAGAATCTAAAAAAAAAGAGTACAGATGAACTTATTTACAAAAGAGAAGTAGAGTCACAGATGTGGAAAACAAACTTACGCTTATCAGGGGATTAGGGTTGTTATTGTTGTTTAGCTGCTAAGTCATGTCCTACTCTTTTGAGACCCCATGGACTGTAGCATGCCAGGCTCCTCTGTTCATGGGATTTTTCAGGCAAGAATACTGAAGTGGGTTACCATTTAGAGGATAAAGGCAGAGAGGGATACATTGAGAGTGGGATTGACATATGCCATATAAAATGGACTTCCCAGGTGGCATAGTAGTAAAGAATCCACCTGCCAGTGAAGGAGACATAAGAGATGTGGATTCAGCCCCTGGGTCAGGAAAATCCCCTGGAGTAGGAAATGTCAACCCACTCCACTATTCTTGCCTGGAAAATCCCATGGACAAAGGAGCCTGGTGGGCTGCAGTCCATAGGATCACAGAGTCAGACACAACTGAGTACAAACATGAGGGTATATATAAATTAGATAACTAATGGTGGTGGTTTAGTTGCTAAGTCGTCTCCAACTCTTGTAACCCTGTGGACTGTAGCCCGCCAGGCTCCTCTGTCCATGGATTTTCCAGGTAAGAATACTGGAGTGGATTGCCATTTCCTTCTCCAGGGGATCTTCCCGACCCAGGAATTGAACCCAGGTCTCCTGCATTGCAGGCAGATTCTTTACTGACTGAGCTATGAGGGAAGCCCACTAACGATAATCTACCATACAGCACAGGGAACTCCACTCAGTACTCTGAAATGGCCTTTATGGGAAGAGAATCTAAAAACAAACAAACAAAAGGGTGGATTAAAACACAAAGTGGATATATGTAAAAGTATAACTGATTCACTTTGCTGTATACCTGAAATTAATACAATATTGTAAATCTACTATATTCCAATAAAATTTTTTTTAAAAAAACAAAAAACTACATAGAAACCCAAAGATCATGTATTTCTTTATTTTGCAGAAGAGAAGGCTAAAATCTGGGGGGAAAAAAGTGAATTACCCAAGGTAACAACACAACTGTTTTGCAACAAAAGATCAGCACTCACTCACTATTTAAGAGCAGTTCTGTGCACCATATTGAATCAAACTGCATGCTTATATATCCTAGAATTTAACAGAAATTGCCCCATAACTGGGCTTCCCTAATGACTCAGTGGTAAGAATCCACCTGTCAATGCAGGACACTTGGGTTCAATCCCTGGGTCAGGAAGATCTCCTGGAGAAAACAATGGTAACTTCATCCAGTATTCTTGCCTGGGAAATCCCATGGATAGAGAACAGTCCATCGGCTCAAAGAGTTGGACACAACTTAGCAACTAGAGAACAACAACTACAGGGACTAAACAAATAGGCAAACATACCAGTTGGGAGAGTATGCTTAGTCTTGTAATTTTCAAAAAATGAAAATAAAGCTGCCTAGAGAAGTTATAAAATCTAACATTACCATGACATTGATTAAAATAGTACAAATAATGTAATAGAATTTGAATGTAATGGTTATAATATAAATGTTAATCTCTTTCCAAATTCACTATTCTGATTCTTGATAAGCCTACCAATTTGCTAAAGTATTCAAGACACTTTGATAAATAACCTGTTCCAACATAGATTACAATTTTCAAATTCATCACCATTTTATTTTTAAATTATAGGAAATAAAATTAAAATACATTTTATGTCACATTTGAAGGTATTAAAAGAAACATTTCTTCTATGTCACTGTTATTGTTTTCTACCATATCATTTTTATGTGCCATTTTTAGATTTACCATCTCTATATCAGATTATAATTAGGTTATATCTTGAAACATGAAGATCAATAGATCATGTTCATGTTCATTTTAATTGGAAGTTCTTTGTTATTTAAAAATTAAGCTAGTTTATTGCACTATAGCATCTTCTAGTGATTTTAAAATAATGAGAAAATATGCATATTTTAAATCTTTCTAAACAACTTCCCTTTAGAAGATCATTATTTCACTTTATTATAAAACATAAGGGCAAGTCAGCCATAGTTGAACTATGTAACTTTTAATTCCTAGTTCTGTTTTCTCTTAAAATCCAGAGAGATGTTAGTTATTTGTCTTCTTTGGGATGCAAAAGAAAAATCCTCTTGTACTACTCTCATTAGCTACCTTTTTCTAAAACAGAGTGAATCATCTCCATATATAACAGGAAATTTTAGAGATGAAAAGATGAATTCCAATGTAGGATAGAGAGAAAATAATTTAATGGAGAGTATATTCATAGAATTAACTCTGGTATAACTATGAACACTTTACATTCATGTTATCCTTCAAGTCTTATCTGGTTGCAAAAAAAACCTTTATTTTAGTCAACTTTTCTGATTAAAAAATAAAAAATTTCCATTGAAAAATCTTGAAGTAGAGTATCAAAAATTCTCCAACCTCTGTTCATTTTGCCTCACTTAAAAAAAAAATCTAGCTTGTAGAAATACGGCTGTATAAAATATACAAACATTATATTTAGATTCAGAGATCTATATAGAAGGGGTTTCCCTGGTGGCTCAGATAGTAAAGAATCTGCTGGTAATACGGAAGACCCAGGTTTGACTTCTGGGTAGGGAAGATCCCCTGGAGAAGGGAATGATGACCCACTCCAGACTTCTTGCCTGAAGAATTCCATGGACAGAGGAGCCTGGTGGGCTTCAGTTCATGGGGTCACAGAATCAGACGTGAATTATTTCATCTAAGCAGAAGACATACGTATATAAAGAGATAGATATATATAGGGATTATGTATTTACATAAATATATAAAGATAGGATACTTTATGACGTGATTATATGTTTTCTTTTTAAGCAGTCATTATCGCTTAACAATACGAATGTTTTTAGGCCAATAAATACAATTCTAAAAATAATTATAACTGACTCAAAGTACTTTTATATGAATACCAATTATTTAATCAATGCCCTGTAGAGCAACATATTTCCAATATATCATAGACAATGATTTTGAAAATCTTTATTAAACTAAATTTTACACACCTCCATGATTATACTGAGGGCTTCCTGGGTAGCTCAGTTGGTAAAGAATCTGCCTACAATTCAGGAGATCCCAGTTCAATTCCTGGGTCAGAAAGATTCCCTGGAGAAAGGATAGGCTACACACTCCAGTATTCTTGGGCTTCCCTGGTGGCTCAAACAATAAAGAATCCTCCTGCCAAGAGAGAGACCCAAGCTAGATCCCTGGGTAGTCAAGATCCCTTGGAGGAGGGCATGGCAAGTATAGTATTCTGGGCATGGCTGGTCTAGTATTCTTGCCTGGAGAATCCCCATGGACAGAAGAACCTGGCAGGCTATAGTCCATGGGATCACAAAGAGTCAGAACATGACTGAGCAACTAGGCACAGCACAGCACATGATTATCCTCTTAGATTAGTTTTCCTTCCTTAGGTGGAACAGAAAAAGATGTTTTATTCCAATTGGAATGACCAGCATAGCTAGGAACCAACAAACAATAAAGATATGAATCTTTTTTTTTTTTTTCATAAACTTTGGTCCCGTTATGCTTCCTTGATTCCCCTAAATTGAAGGTAATTCTGCCCTTAAATCAATGTACCACAAAATCAGATTACAATCATTTGTTTATTTATCTTATTTTTCCTGGCAGGTTAAAGGCTACTAATGGCTTTCAGAATTCTTTGTGGTAACACAGTCCTTTGAACTTAGTAGATGTCCAAATGTATGTGTTAAATCAAATCTAATTTTGACAGGATGAAAAAAGATGCTAATTTATCATATTTGTTATAATTGATTAACCTTAAAAATCTTCAACTTCAAAATATCCTGAAAACAGCTGTAATATTAATAATTCCCTGCCAATATCAAAGGAAATGAGAGCAAATGAGAAACTAACGTGAAAATATCTGTCAACAGGAAAATAATACAGATTTATAATTGTTATTGCCAAATGAACTGTTTGCTGGGGGTTTATACATTTTTTATTAGTTCACATCTGACCTCTTAATAGTGAAATATAACCTGAGAGCCACAACATTTTGAAGACGTCTGTACTGGGAAGGAGTTTATTAGACTTGTGTGCCTGCCAAGCTCAGAATGCCTTCTGAGGAAATTTAAAATATGATCCCCTTCCCTTTATAGCTGACAGGGTGGGGGTGATCTAGGACAGCACTGTCCAGCAGAAACATAATGTGAAATGTGAGCCACCTATGAAATGTTACATTTCCTAGTAGCACACTAAAAAAGAAAAAGGAGAGTAGAAAGATATAGTTGATATTTAACAATACCTTTAACCTAATGTATACAGATTACCCCTGGAGAAGGAAATGGTATCTCACTACCGTACTCTTGCCTGAAAAATCCTATGAACAGAGGAGCCTAGTGAGCTACAGTCCATGGGGTCACAAAGTGTCAGACACAACTGAGTAAGCAACAACAAACAAGCAACAATGAAGATTACCAGCATTTTGACATGTAACAAATATAAAAATAATCAGTAAGAATTTTCTATGAACTTTTTTAAATTAATCAACTGGAGAATAATTTCTTTATAACATTGTGGTGGTTTTTGCCATATGTCAACATGAATCACCCATGAGTGCACATGGGTCTCCCCATCCTGAACCCCCCTCCCACCTCCCACCCCACCCCTCTGGGTTGTCCCAGAGCACCGGCTTTGAGTGCCCTGCTTCATGCAGTGACCTTGCACTGGTTATCTATTTTACATATGGTAATACACATGTTTCAATGCTTTTCTCTCAAATTATCCCACCCTACCCTTCTCTCACAGAGTCCAAAATTCTGTTCTTTACATCTGTGTCTCTTCCGCTGCCTTGCATATAGGATCATCATTACCATCTTTCTAAATTCTGTATATATGTGTTAGTATACTGTATTAGTGTTTTTCTTTCTGGCTTACTTCACTCTGTACAATAGGCTCCAGTTTCATCCACCTCATTAGAACTGACTCAAATGTGTTCTTTTTTATAGCTGAGTAATATTCCATTGTGTGTATGTACCACAACTTCCTTATCCATTTGTCTGCCAGTGGACATCTAGGTTGCTTCCATGTTCTGGCTATTGTAAATAGTGTTGCAATGAACACTGGGGTACATGTGTCTCTTTCAATTCTGGTTTCCTTAGTGTGTATGCCCAGTACTTTTATATTCATTATTTTGCAATCTAGCATGTGCTTACTGCATATCTCAATGTGGACATGTTTTGCAGCTGCTGATCTAGTGGCTACTGTAATGGCACACAAGTGAGAGGTGGAGACACCAACGCACCTGGGGAAAAATTATCATTAATAAAGAAAAAACTCTGAGAAGTCTCCCTTAATCATAAATCTGAAGCAAGAAACTACACATGAACTTGGAGAAATGCCCTTTTCCTTATGAATTAGCAAAACTTGTCGTTCTAAATATGGATAGGAATTGAAAATTCTAAGAAAGATGTCTCTGAAGACCACAGAGATTCTCTCCTTGACCAAATTCTACTCAACCTTTTCTGAACTCTCAACTGGGCCCTGACCTTTAGGTTTCCATATTGGTTTCGGCATTTCCAATTTTATCGAGAACCCTGCTAGGTTAATTTAGCCAGAATCTTCAATCTGTGATGTCTGGTCACCCTCAATTTCCAGGGTCATCAGCCTTTATCATCCCCTAGGTGACTCTGATCATTTAATTCTGCTTTCAGCAAGAATACAATTAGGTCACTGTAGCCAGAAATTCCCAAAACCCTTGATGTTTCCATCAGCTGACCTCCATTAGACTTGTATTCTGTGTTGAGTCCAACCTCTCTCGCCAGTTACAAAGCACCACTGCAGTGGTCTTTACAAACTATCACAATAGTCCCCCTAAAAAAGTCTGCCTTACAGGTTTACAAGTGTAATTAATTTTCTTTTCCTTTAACAAACCGTTGAGATTTTCAGAATGGCACTATGAAGGACTCAGGGAAACAATATCAGTAAGGCACATCTATTGGTCAAATTCTTTAGAGATTACTCAAAGAGTTTATACAAATAGAAAAGCATTTAGTTATAAAAATCTAAAAAAATCCAGTAAGAACAATGTGAGGTAGTGGCATTCCATTCAGGGTTGCGTTCATCCCCCACAGGTAAGCCCTGGGGGAAAACTGCTCTACCAGGAGCCTCAGCACAAAGTCAGTTTCCATCTAGCCCCACCCTCTCTCTCCCCTGTTTCCTTCCATTCTGGGTAAAGCCAGCCAAAGGCGGTCATCCACAGCTAAAGCCTGGGAGCCATGCCTTTTCTCTCACTGGTTGTTGTTGTTTAGTGATTAAGTCATGTCCGACTTTTTTGTGACCCCACGGACTATAGCCCACCAGGCTCCTCCATCCATGGGATTTTCCAGGCAAGAATATTGGAGTGGGTTGCCATTTCCTTCTCCAGGGTATCTTCCCAACCCAGGGATGGAACCCGCATCCCCTGTACTAGCAAGCGGGTTCTTTTCCACTGAGCAACCAGGAAAGACCTCTCTCCTAACTCCAACTTAATAGAAAAGATACCCTGGGGTCAAGAGTGCAGTTTCTCTCTCTGAAGCAAATCAAGTTCAGCTTCCCCCTCCCCCAGCTACTCCAGATGGATCTGGCAGCTGTTCATTTCCAGCAGATCCCATCCTCCAAGGTTCTGCAGAAGATCCATACTGGGCATGTTGGTAAGCAGGGAGAGATACCAGTTCCAGCCAAGTACTAGTGTGGCCAAGTACTAAACAAATTAGAATGCCAGCATACCAACAATAGTAACAATCTGCAGAGGAATCTCCCAGCAAGTAGAAAATCTCCCTCAATTTCCCCCCTGACACTTAGTCACCAACTCTCTGGGCTGATAATATGGCAGCCCTTCCCAGAGCAATTTTTGGTGGTGCTTACAACATGCAAGAGTGGATTCAGTTATGTCGGGGGAGTCTGTAATTTCCTCAGTTCTGTCTTGCCACACCAAAATTTGAAGCGAGGGATGAATGGGTGTTACAGCTCAGTTTTATTAGGAAAAACAAAGGATAGTACACCCTCGAGGAGTGAAATGGCAACGTGAGGGTAGGCAGACCCAAAAGACAAGAGAAGCCTCAATTTTTCTAGGCTTCCTCCTTTTATACATTTGTCTCCTACCCTGCCCCCAACCCGCTGAGCCTGCCCTGTGTAAACTGGGCTAGCTAGGAGGGCTGTTTGTTTTACCTGAGGTCCTCACTCCAGTCCTTGGACCTTCCTTTGTTCTATTTTCATGGGTTTTTTTCCCTTCTTTGTCTTTTAGCCACCACCATTTTGGACTTCTTTTTCCTATTCTAACTACCTAACAGTTCCACATCATAAAAGCTATCAAGACTTGCTTCTTTCTTTCTAATTGCCTCATCTCACCCATTAAATACTTCAGCCCATCAAATATTTACATGATAAGAATGTCTTGAAGAAAGCAGACTGTATATCCTGCACATCCATGTGTATGATTACATCTCACTTTAGAATGCTGCTTGTGGGTATTATCTGCACCCCAATCTGTGAAGCCTACCATACCTATGTTATCCAGACCTTAGCATCTGTGTTGGGACATGGTTTCCAAGGAGTTAGTTGCAAAACTCTTTGATACATTAAGTTTGTTTTTCTTATCTGCTCAGTTGTTCCATCCCTGTCCTCATGACATCCATCTGACACAGGAGCCTTTGACCCCATTGTGCTTTATCAGCTCAAGACCTTTGAACACATTTCTTTGACACAGAACATCCCTAGGCAGAAGTCTATACAGATGATTAATATTTCACTACCCAGGCAGTTATGCTTTTATCTAAGACTGCTTGTGATTCCAATTAATAGGAAGACCACAAAGCAGGGCATGAGTAACACAAGCAGGAAAGTGTAATTTTTCAAGTTCCTATGAGAAGCCTAGCACAGGAGCTCTGTTTCACCAAAATTCCTTGCCTCAGCTCTATAGCACCTTTTGTAACTAAAGAAAATTGAACAAGCTACTATTCCTTGCATACTGAAAGGGCCTAACTGGTATACATATGTTTTAGAAAGTGCTAGAAAGATGTTCCCTTTTGAAGGGACAAAGATGCTTATTAGAAATCACCAGGACTATCTTTGAAAGCTCTTCAATTTTATGGTTCTTTGATTCTCTGCTTACTAGGAATATTCTGCCACTGAAGGAGATTTCCATGCGGCATGATATTTATCAGTGAAAGACAATGAACAAAAGTATGACAAACTGCATGTTATGAATTCAAGTGGAATTCCTAGCTTATAGACCAGGTTCTTATTAATTTGGAGAGCATAGTTATTCTTTCTGTGTTAATTCCAAATGCCCTGACAAAAATCTAGTTTCTGGCTCTTGCTCTCCAATACTCATCCCGTGAAGGCAAGGACACCCTCTGAGACACTATCAGATTGAGAAGCTGATGTGTGTTTATATTATCACTCTCAAAAAAAAAAAAAAAAAAAAAAAACATGTTCTGACTCTTCCTCTTGTCATTCTTCCTTTCTTTAGACTAGAAGTGTGAATGTTGGCTTCTTAACATGTATTCGAAAATGACGTGTCAATGCTCCAGGTGTGTAACCTGAGATTGTCTCATCTTCTTTACAAGGTTTCTGGAAATGTGTGTTTTCTCTTTGCAAAATGTTACAGAATACAAAGTCAGTTGCCACTCCTGCCCTTAAACAACTTACTACTCAGACAGATTGAGGAGATGGGTGACTGAGACTTTTTAACAAACATTCAATATCCATTCTCCCTCTCTTTCATTGGTAATAGAACTCACTCATTTTTCAGTAAGGAGGCTCATTTCCCTGTCTCACTTGCAGCTAGATGAGACCATGACTTTGTTCTGACCAATGAAATGTAAGTCATTGTTGTGATGGTTAATTTTGTGTCAACTTGACTGGGCTAAAGGATGCATAGATAGCCGGTAAAGCATTATTTCTGGGTGTGTCTGTGGAGCGGGGGTCTCTAGAAGTGATAGGTAAGCATTCAAATCAATAAACTGAATAAAGATGATGCCCCTCCCCAAAGCAGGTGGGCATCATTCAACCTAATGCAGACAAAAAGGCACAGGAATGGTGAATTTACTCTTTCTGTTTAAGTTGATGCATCCATCTTCTCTTGCTCTCCGGACAAAAAAAAAAAAGAGGAGAGAGGAGAGAGCTTACACTTTCCCCCTGCTCCCTGCCTTCTCTAACCTACTGTAACAGAATATGAATCCAGTTTGAACTGTGAGACAAGAGCCAGACTCTAGAAATGACAGACAGCCATCAAAATGTGAGATCCATTATAACTGCATGGCTGGACAGGAGCCTGGGTTGGGTTGCCTCAATCCAACTTTTGCAAGAGATTATATTTTGGTACTTAACTACTCTATTACTAATTAATTTTTAAGAGAACATATAAATTAACTATCTTGATTGAATTCGTTCTAAAAATAGAAAAGCATGTAACTCTGAGTTGATGAATATCTTTTATGGTTACTTTACTTATTTGATCCTTATTTTTAGCCTAAAAGCATTAAGGTATAAAAGACACAAAGATAAAATTAAATTAGAACTGAATAAAAGTAATCAATGCTTATTACATATTCTATACCCAAGATCACAAATCTTCAAGGCCATTTAAAAAATAATGGCTACCTTAATAAGAGGACTTGGCTTTAAACCACAGAGTAGAAAGAGATTGACCTTGAAAACTTTCTCTGTTGAAACCTTTGAGCTGGGTGTTAGACTCAAATTCTGAGATTAAAAAAAACAAAAAACTAAAATACTGATTTGACAGTATTAGTACAATGGTTTCCTATACTTTTATTGCATTCCTAAGCACTTAACAATTCTTATAGTGTAGTTCTTTTTTGAAGGAAACTGAAGGATATAATTTCAAATATGCAATCACGCCATTCTGTTGTGTGACATTACTGATATCAAAAAAATTTCCTTCTGGTACTGAGCAAACATAAATAACTGTGAACATCAATGAGTTCATTGAGCCAGCATGATTTAAATTAATGGAGTGACTGCTGATTGTAGTATTGATCATAAACAAAAATTTGTAATATATGTGTGCATGTGGAGTTTATTTCAGAATATCTGTACTATCTCCTCTAGTAAATAGAGCTTTGGCTTTTGCATGAACCCCTTTAAGATCCCTAATTCATAGAACCTTTATGTAATTTACTATCCCAGGTGATAAATTTCTATCTGAGAAGTCAAAAGTTTAGATGTTTAATCATTTTATGGGGCATGTCTCCATAAAATGGGCTCAAAGCTAGGCTGACATATTATTTCAAAAGAAACTTGGTTTCTGGACTACCCTGGGGGTCCAGTGATTAAGATTCTGAGTTCCCAATGCAAAGGACCCAAGATCCATCCCTGGCCAGGAAACCAGATCTCGCATGCTGCAACTGAAAAAAAAAATGCCACATGCCACAACTAAGACCTGGCAAAGCCAAATAAATACTAATAATAAACTAACTACTGATTTCAAAGAATGGATGCCTTGAACTGTGGTGCTAGAGAAGACTCTTGAGAGTCCCTTGGACAGCAAAGAGCTCAAACCAGTCAATCCCAAAGAAAATCAGCCCTGAATATTCATTAGAAGGATTGATGCTGAAGCTGATGCTCCAATACTTTGGCCACCTGATGTGAAGAGCCAATTCATTGGAAAAGACCCTAATGCTGGGAAAGATTGAAGCCATAAGGTAAAGAGGAAGAGATAGCTGATGGCATCACCAACTCAAGAAGTGAGTTTGAGCAAACTCTGGGAGATGGTGAAGGACAGGGAAGCCTGGCATGCTGCAGCTCATGGGATTGCAAAGAGTCAGACATGATTGAGAAACTGAACAACAATAACTGGTTTCAAAATCTATTTAAAGTGAGGAAAATCACAACCTACCTCAGAATACACTCTATATGTAAAAATTATTTTGTATTTTTTTAACCTTGCTAATCACAACCAAGTTGAGAACTCTCTTGAAATTTATATCAACACATATCATTGAAACTATTGTATATATCAGTGACCTGTATAGACAGAGAATGGAAAGGATCTTGCAAGTATCACAATTTATTGGAATAAGTGACAAACATATGCTGACTATTTTTACTTCCCAATTATGCTTAGAAATAATAATTATAATGCATTTCAATAATAATAACATTTCATTAGTCACTTAGGTAGTATTTATTAGTCACTTTTCATGTACTAGTCACTCTTCTAAATGCCTTTTATTAATATTTATAACAAAGGAGAAAAGAAAGATATACCCATTTGAATGCAGAGTTCCAGATAATAGCAAGAAGAGATAAGAAAGCCTTCCTCAGCGATCAATGCAAAGAAATAGAGGAAAACAACAGAATAGGAAACACTAGAGATCTCTTCAAGAAAATTAGAGATACCAAGGGAACATTTCAGGCAAAGATGGCCTCAATAAAGGACAGAAATGCTAGGGACCTAACAGAAGCAGAAGATATTAAGAAGAGGTGGCAAGAATACACAGAAGAACTGTACAAAAAAGATCTTCACCAGCCAGATAATCATGATGATGTGATCACTCACCTAGAGCCAGGCATCCTGGAATGTGAAGTCAAGTGGGCCTTAGAAAGCATCACTACGAACAAAGCTAGTGGAGGTGACAGAATTCCAGCTGAGCTATTTCAAATCCTGAAAGATGATGCTGTGGAAGTGCTGCACTCAATATGCCAGCAAATTTGGAAAACTTAGCAGTGGCCACAGGACTGGAAAATGTCAGTTTTCACTTAAATGCCAAAGAATGCTCAATCTATTGCACAATTGCACTGATTTCACATGCTAGTAAAGTAATGTTTAAAATTCTCCAAGCCAGGTTCCAGCAATACATGAACCATGAAGTTCCAAATGTTCAAGCTGGTTTTAGAAAAGGGAGAGGAACCAGAGATCAAATTGCCAACATCTGATGGATCACTGAAAAAGCAAGAGAGTTCCAGAAAAACATCTATTTCTACTTTATTGACTAAGCCAAAGCCTTTGACTGTATGGATCACAATAAACTGTGGAAAACTCTGAGAGAGATGGGAATACCAGACCACCTGACCTGCCTCTTGAGAAACCTGTATGCAGGTCAGGAAGCAACAGTTAGAACTGGACATGGAACAACAGACTGGTTCCAAATAGGAAAAGGAGTATGTCAAGACTGTATATTGTCACCCTGCTTATTTAACTTATATGCAGAGTACATCATGAGAAATGCTGGAATGGAAGAAGCACAAGCTGGAATCAAGACTGCCAGGAGAAATATCAATAACATCAAATATGCAGATGATATCACCCTTATGGCACAAAATGAAGAAGAACTAAAGAGCCTCTTGATTAAAGTGAAAGAGGAGAGTGAAAAGTTGGCTTAAAGCTCAACATTCAGAAAACTAAGATCATGGCATCTGGTCCCATCACTTCATGGCAAATAGATGGGGAAACAATGGCTGACTTTATTTTTTGGGGCTCCAAAATCACTGCAGATGGCAATTGCAGCCATGAAATTAAAAGACGCTTACTCCTTGGAAGGAAAGTTCTGACCAACCTAGATAGCATATTCAAAAGCAGAGACATTACTTTGCCAACTAAGGTCCGTCTAGTCAAGGCTATGGTTTTTCCAGTGGTCATGTATGGATGTGAGAATAGGACTATAAAGAGAACTGAGCACCAAAGAATTGATGCTTTTGAACTGTGGTGTTGGAGAAGACTCTTGAGAGTCCCTTGGACTGCAAGGAGATCCAATCAGTCCATCCTAAAGGAGACCAGTCCTGGGTGTTCATTGGAAGGACTGATGTTGAGACTGAAGCTCCAATACTTTGGCCACCTGATATGAAGAGCTGACTCATGGAAAAGACCCTGATGCTGGGAAAGATTGAGGGCAGGAGGAGAAGGGGACGACAAAGGATGAGATGGTTGGATGGCATCATCGACTCGATGGACATGGGTTTGGGTGGACTCCGGGAGCTGGTGATGGACAGGGAGGCCTGGCGTGCTGTGATTCATGGGGTCGCAAAGAGAGACATGACTGAGTGACTGAACTGAACTGATAACAATCTATTAGATAAATGCTCTGGTTATCATTCCCATTTACATCTGAGGAAACTGAGGCACAAAGAGTTGTATAACTTGCTAGAGATCATACTATTGACAAACATACATCTGGAATTTGCACCAGATTCTGGCTCCAGGGTCTATGCATTCCAATCACTATATTATTCTACTTTTTAAGATGAATTGATGACCCAAGTTGGAACTATGATCAGAGATAAGTCTCGAGGAATAATGAAAGTTAGATAGGAGTTCAAAATTGATCTAAAGTTTGATTTAAAGTTTTTCCACCTGATTTAGACAGGGGTTCAAATTCTGATTCTGTCAATAACTAAGTATATGATATTAGATAAGTGAACTGACTTTCCCAAACTAGTTTTCTCTTTTAAAAATAAAAAAGGAATGCCTGAATGGGTTAATGTGATGATTAGAAAATACACACGAACACACACACACACACACGAACACACACACGTATATAATACTAGCTATATAGCTACATGGATATACAGTGCCCAAAACAGTACCATATAGGTAGTAGAAATTAAAACAAGTACCTTCCTTCATTACTAGTCTTTTTATTAATCTAAATATATAATACAAGTCAGCCTCAGAACTAGCAGTTACCACAGTGATAGAACAAAAATGAATTGGGCACCAAGTTCATCCTTCTCACTAAGTGAAAAATTTTAAATCGTTTGACCACTCTTGGTCTGAAGATTCCCTTTCATCTCATATATTTCATCTGAATATATATGAATCACTCTATTGCTTCCCGTTAAGAACTTTGTGATTCCCTCAAATTCACTGAGACACTATCCCTGCCCTCAGTGTGGTAGTATTAGGAGAAACCTTGGGAGATAATTAAGATGAAGTCATGAATGGAACTAGTACCGTTATGTGAGACCTCCTGTTTCACTCACTGCTCCAAACCATGTGAGGAGACCGTAAGAAGCAGGCGCCTGCTACTCAGAAGAGCGATCTCGCCAGACCCTACCTGACCATGCTAGCACTCTAATCTCAGACTTCCAGCCTCAAGGACTCTAAGAATAAATATCTGTGTTTCATAAGCCTCCTGGTCTATGCTACTTTGTCATGGGGGCCTGAGCAAACTAAGACACCTTCTAACCATGAAATTAAAAGACAGTTACTTTCCTTGGAAGAAAAGTTATGACCAACCTAGATAGTACCTACAAAAGCAGAGACATTACTTTACTGACTAAGGTCCGTCTAGTCAAGGCTATGGTTTTCCCAGTGGTCATGTGTGGATGTGAGAGTTGGACTGTGAAGAAGGCTGAGCGCCGAAGAATTGATGCTTTTGAACTGTGGTGTTGGAGAAGACTCTTGAGAGTCCCTTGGATTGCAAGGAGATCCAACCAGTCCATTCTGAAGGAAATCGGTCCTGGGTGTTCTTTGGAAGGAATGATGCTAAAGCTGAAACTCCAGTACTTTGGCCACCTCATGCGAAGTGTTGACTCATTGGAAAAGACTGTGATGCTGGGAGGGATTGGGGGCAGGAGAAGAAGGGGACATCAGAGGATGAGATGGCTGGATGGCATCACTGACTTGATGGACGTGAATCTGAATGAACTCCAGGAGTTGGTGATGGACAGGGAGGCCTGGCATGCTGCGATTCATGAGGTCACAAAGAGTCGGACATGACTGAGCCACTGAACTGAACTGAATCATAAATATGAGTATTATTCCTCTTTGTTTGTACCCCCTGACAAGTCTGATGCAAAGAAGATACATGTTCTGCTTTCTGACCTCAAAAGGATGCCTGGCAAACACGGGGGTTATTCACTTAGAGAGTCTAAGAAGGCAAATTGGGGGAGGAAAACAAAATAAATGCCAGTGGTAATTCTAAGAAGAAAAGCATGTAAAGGGAGACTACATCAAGACCATGAACAGAAGCTAAGAGTTAATACAGAAACAAAAGTCAAGTCCAAAGGGTAGAAACTCTTGATGGTTGGGGAGAAAAAAAAAAAACAAACGGAATAAATTCAGATGAGAGCTCCACTGGTTTAGTGATAATCCAGAGGATCTAGGTCAGTTTCCAAAAACAATGCTAAAATATTTGTTCAAAGATACATGAGTGTGCTTGGCTGATTAAAGCACAGTGAGAGCATACACTGTCCTCCCAGACATAAAATCTTGCACTCCTCCCAAGCAATGCTTCTCAAATTAAATTCTTCTTAAGTCAAAATAATATACAAGTATGGCTCAGGTGGTAAAGAATCCGCTTGCAATGCAGGAGACCTAAGTTTGATCCCTGGGTCCAGAAGATATCCTGGAAGAGGAAATGGCAACCCATTCCAGTATTCTTGCCTGGAAAATTCCATGGACAGAGAAGCCTGGCAGGCTAGTCTGTGGAGTTGCTCTGATTCTACAGGTCTGGAGTGGGGCCTAAAATTCTGCTCTTCTGACAAGACTTGCAGTGACGCTGCTGCTGCTCTGCTGGCCAAGGAACCACACCTTGAGTAGCACAACTCTCAAAACCCTTCTTCTAATACTGACATTTTTCTTCTACCAGCAGTAACCTAGCTTCCTCTGTGGACTCTTCTGCCATTCTTCCATTTCTTAAACCCATATTTCCTGCCTCAAGCTCCAGAGAAGACTTTACTCCATCTTAATAGTGAGAGACCTTGCTCCTTTTCTAACAGTTCTGGAGCTGTGACATCTAACATCAGTTTCTGTTTGAGCACTTGACTGTCCTCCATGAGCTGGGGAAGTAGTAAGGAGTGTAGGCAAATACTTGCGGTAGGGGAGTAGGCAAATAAAAAAAGGTGCACCTGTGAATCAAGATGCACCTCCAATATTTCTAAGATAACCAGAAACATTGTTTTAAACATTACACAAGGGCTAGAAAAAGTACTAGCACTATGCTATGGACTTGATGTCTGTGTCTCCCTGAAATCTGTATTAAAAGCTAATTCCCAATATCACGGTATTAGCAGGACCTCCCGGGTGGCGCTAGTGGTAAAGAATCCACCTGCCAGTGAAGGAGACATAAGAGATGTGGGTTCTATCCCTGGGTCAGGAAGATCCCCTGGAGGAGGATTCTTGTATTCTTGTAAACTCTAGTATTCTTGCCTGGAGAGTCCCATGGAGAGAGGTGTCTGGCAGGCTACAGTCCTTAGGGTCGCAAAGAGTTGGACACAACTGAATCAACTTAGCTCCTCGCTAGCTCACTCAGAGAGGTGTTTAGGTTACCAGGGCAAAGTTCCCATTAATGAGATTAGTGCCCTTGAAAAAGTGACAACAGAGGGTCCCCTTCACATTCCAACAAGAAAGAACACGTGAAAAGATGTTAGTCCATGAACCAGGAAGTGGGCGCTCACCAGACACACGATCTGCCGGCACCTGGCCTTGAGCCTCTCAGCCTCCAGATATGTGAGAAATCAATTTCTCATTTTTTATAAGCTTCCTGACTACAGTGTTCTGTTATAGCATCTTTGAACAGACTAAAAACATACCACCTTTCAGCCAAAAACAGGAATAAAATAAGATTTGCCATGATCCAAATCACGGTTTAAGTCATTGTTTCTACAGAATAATACATTCTCATTTAAATAATAATAATATTTGCATATAATTAATTCAGAGGTTGGGGCATGCTTGGTTTAGCCACGAAGTTTTGTCTAATTCCTTTGCAACTCCATGGACTGTAGCCCACCAGGCTCCTCTGTTCATGGGGATTTTCCAGCTAAGAATACTGGAGTCGGTTGCCATTTCCTCCTCCAGCATATCTTCTGGACCCAGGGATTGAACCAGGGTCTCCTGTGCTGCAGGCAGATTCTTCCAACTGACCCATCAGGGGCATGTTTAAACATATAAAGAAAAAAAATATTCTTAATTTACTTGAATCAAGAAAGCACACCAGCTCATTTATTTGACATTACTGGTTATTTCTAAATGTAAAAGAAGCAGACTACCAGAAGCTGTCTCATAGCTGTAAGAGGTAAAGCAACATTGTGGTTTTAATAATCAGGAGGGTTTCTTAAAATTTTGAAGAAAGCTCTAATGATCTGCTTCTTCCTTATCTATCATTTTTAATAGTTTAGCTCCACTTTAATAATTTTTGTTTGGGGGGCTCTTAAGTTACTTAAAACTTAAAAATTTTGGTTGGGTTTAAATAATCAGTGATATTAAACAATATTTCAATAGTTTAACATTTTAAAATCAGATATTTAAGTTTCATGGAAATAAATCTCTTACCTATATTAAATGCTAACTTTCAAGTTGACATTTCATATTCACACCCCACCTCCAGATGAAATGGGTCAGATTTTAGAGTAAACACTATTGAGCTTAAAAGTTTGAAAAACGTTATTGCTACAACAATTTCCTTGAGAAATGTTCTTTTGACTATAGACCTCAAACAGTATTAATTTTAGATTTAAAATTCTCTACAACAGAAGTTTCTTTTAGAATTTAAATGTACTGTACATAATGTGTTAAAGTATGACAAAAATTTATTAAAAAATAAAGCCCAGTATCTTCTGATTTTAATAACATGTCAATAATTTTAGACAAAAATGTGTGAACATAAAGCCTGTACATAAATATTTGGAATGCTAAAATGATCTAGTCACTTCTAAAAGGAAGTTAGATTTCAGATAATTTCTTTGCTTCCTGATCTTATACCCCAGAACCAGACAAAAATCAATTCTTCCCACATTTCTGCCTTATAATTGGTTAAATGCTTATTAGGAAAACATAAGCTATCTAAAAATTTCCCATGATGAAAATATAAAGCAAAGAAAATAACACTTTTTCTTTTTGCCCTTTATTTGGAAAACAATAAATATGGCTTGTACTGAACTGAAAGTAATAATCCTACAATTATATGTCTCCTACAATTTTTGTTATCAACTCACTTAGATATTTCTATTACACTCAAAATGAATTAAAAAATCATTCAGACCAGATAGTAAAAGGGACTTCCTCCATCCACCTCTGTTCATGGCCAGACGCCTATCACAGATGTCATAAGGTGACTATACGAATAGTCCTGCCCTGTCTTCTCAAGTACCTGGCAACACACTATTTCCAGTCTGTTCAGGACAGAAAACCTGGATGAAATAAGATGGAACACAGGTGTTTCTTTTGTCACAGGAAGGAGAAAACTGCCCAGCCTCGGAAAATGTTCCTCGGAAAAAGACGAAATATTTAGCACTGGAACAAGCACAACTGTATAAAGACAGGACCAAGTTGTCAGCAGCTTGGAGCTCAAAGAAAAATAAGGCCCATTAAGCTTAAAATTGCCAATTTATAACTAAAAGCTAATTTTCCATCAGAGTTTCTTGCCTTACTGGGGCTACCAGGATAAAATTATAAAAAGAGAATAATACCCACCCCCTCCAAAAAGAAGTTCCCATTTAACATACCAAAAAAAGGCGGGGGGAAGGAGAGTAATGCCGAAGATTTTAAAATTCTACAAAAGACCTTTATAGAAAAGTCCTTAAGGCTTATTTCAGTATGACATTTGTAAATGGGCTTTTGTCTCTATTTGGTTCTTGTGATTCCATGGAACACTATGGATAAAACCTGAGGATTCATGGACTATTCTTATAACTTCAAATAGTCTAAGGGTCTTCATATCGGAAGACTAAAGGCATGATATGTTTTCCAGTAGTCATGTACAGATGTGAGAGCTGAACCATAAAGATGCTGAGAGCCAAAGAATTGATGCTTTAGAACTGTGGTGCTGGAGAAGACTCTTGACAGTCCCTTGGACAGCAAGGAGATCAAACCCGTCAATCTTAATGGAAAACAACCCTGAATATTTATTGGAAAGACTGATGCTGAAGCTCCAATACTTTGGCCACCTGATGTGAAGAGCCAACTCACTGGAAAAGCCCCTGATGCTGGGAAATACTGAGGGCAGAAAGAGAGTGGGGACAACAAAGGATGAGATGGTTGGATGGCATCACTAACTCAACCGCCATGAGTTTCAGCAAACTCAGGGAGATAGAAGGACAAGGAAGCCTGACATGCTGTAGTCCATGGGGTCGCAAAGAGTCAGGCAGGACTAAGTCACTGAACATCAACAATGACAAAAGACATTAATTTTTGATGATTGTTAAGATTATTATCAACTTCTGCCTCGGTATAGTGATATTTTTCTCTTTATTCATTATTGCAAAAAGTCTTTACTCAGTCACCCTATCAACTACTCAGCAAGCAACAAGTTTCAGTTAGCATGCATTTGCTCAAAAGCCCAAGTAAACATCCTGCCACATTAAAATAAACTGCTATTAAAGATAAATATGAACACTATCAAATTGAATACATGCCCATGCTGAGTTTTTTATTCCACTATTAGTTGCCAATCAACTGCAAAAACGGACAGAAAAATAAAAGCCAAATATATTAGTGATATTTAAAGAATTCAAAGGATCCAGAGGAAGAATGAAGCAATAAGCAGTAAACAGTTAAGTGGAAAATCTAATTGTAAAATTTTCAAGTGAATTGTTTAGCTGTTGCTTTAGGGAAAGAAGAGTTAATGGCTTGTCAACTTGAAACCATAGCAGCTCTTCTGCAAATATCACTACTCAAAGATCAGTTAATGCTCAAAGGCTAAACAAGACAGTGCCTATGGTACTACAAGTTTTCTGTCAAAGACACTATATTTATAGATGAAGTTGGCTTTGCTACAAAGAGAAAATTGCACTTTAAAAAGTTAATGAGAAACTTTTCACTGAATTGAACAGAATGCATTGCATTTTAATAGCATAATACTTTCACAGACAGAGTCTGTGGCATTTATTCAGTTTAATAATATTACCTAAAAATTAATCAAATGATTTAGCAACAAATTAAAATATTAAATGCTATTTTTACTCAAGCAATTATTTCATAACTATTTTAATTTTATATCACTAATATATTCTAAAAGTAATGATAAGTAATTAGCTAGTTATCTCTTTAAAGTAATCCTTAGACTTGGTTGCTTTTACCAACTGAATTAACAAGCGCTTCCATTCCCAAGAACTCACCAAAAAAATTTTAAAGTCAGAGATAAAGGCAGCTTAATTTTTATTATTTTGAAATAATTGTAATTCAAGTAAAGTTAAATAGTAGTAAGAACACTTCCTATAGAATCACTTGAGTAAATTAACATGATACTCCATTGCTTCTGAATATTTTATTTTCTATATCCTACCAAAAAGGACACCTCCTACATAACCCAATACAACCATCAACATCAGAATATTTACATTAATATATTATTTTAATCTATGCCACAGATCCCAGTCAAAGTTTACCAACTGTCCCAGTAATGTCTCTATTAGCCAAATGATCCATTTCAGAAATCTACACTTTATTTAGTTTTCATGTCTCTCATATCTCCTTTACTCCAGAAAAATTCTTTAGTCATTCACCGACTTTCATGACCTTGCCAGTTCTGCAGATTACAGGCTGGTTATTTTTCAGAATGTTCCTCAAATGGTGTTTGCTCAATATTACCCATGATTAGACTCAAATTTGTCATTTTAGCAGAATTAGCAGGAAAGTAATGCGGAGTCTTCTCATGGCTTAATTTTAAATATGCCTCTATTCACTGAGTTTGCATTTGTAAAACATGTTATGCCATCCCCTTTTAATAACCCCAGCTCCTGGACTCAGCAAGGACCTGAAATACTTACAAAAATGTAAACCATAAAAGTTGCCCTGCCTTTGGTCCAGAAAGTATATTTGAATTTTTAACTTGCAAAGATGCAGTTACTACACATATATCATAGTGACTGTTCCCTATCAGCTTTAATATATTGATAAAGTCATCTTGCATGCTAATGAAAAGGAAGCACACAATTGATACAGATCACTGAATAAAAGCCTTTATGTTTGGAACTCATGATGTTTTAATAAAGTGAGGTAGTTCTCACACAGTCATCTTCAAGTAGAAGAAAAATCTATTTTGTGCTCTCTGGTATTCCAAACAACCTACACAATGCCACTTTTCCATTTACTTGAATAATAGCTTTTAAAAACGTTGCAAATCCTCTAGTTTGTATTTCTACACAAAGTGTCTTAATAAAAGGCAGAAGCTAGGTTAAATAACATGATGGATCTCAGACATGCCCTTTCTTCCTCTCATCTCCCATCCTACAGATGTCTAGAGATTTCTCTAAACAGTAGGCGTAATGGAGATCCTGGCTCTGATTGAAAACATATTGAGGCATAATGGACTACGAAGACATGTATCATGGGTGACACACTGGTGAAAAATCCTGCAGCCAAGCACTTGTTTCCCTGGAGGGGTATCCATGCTTGTGCTGGGACTGGCCATCACACTTCCATCCATTCCTTTCCAACGCTGTGCTGCTTGGAAGAGCCAAGCTGCCATATGGCGTGTTCAAGATCTCTCCTAATAAATCTAAGCTAAGCAGCCCATTCCTTCAAGCTGCTTTTTAAATATATGTGTATAATACAGTTTATTGGTTGTTACCAACATCTGGGCCAGGGACCGAGGACAGTATGTATCCCACACTGAGGATGCTGGTTCCCTATTATCTGCACCATTGACTTTGAATGTTAGGAAGTATATTTTCCTGCTGATGCATAGCTGTCTTTATGGGATCCTGTGGAAATAAAACGTACAATGAGATGTGGTGCTGACAACAAGGGAGAGGGTGTTTAACCCCCTTTACCGTATTTTTATGCAAGATTATAGAGCTAGAAAGATTATTATAATATTATATATGTAAAATCTTTCTCGTTCTATAATATATATGTGTGTGTCTGTGTAAAGATAGATTAGATAGTGAAACCATAGCTCAAGATTAGGAGATAAGTATGGTCTGGAAAACGGTTGTCAAAATATCATCTGTTTGTCTGTTTGGCTTAATGACTCAAAGCTTGCTTCTGGGATTGTCTAGTAATAACACTGAAAATGTGAGTTTATTTTAAATACTTCCTCACATCACTCTGCCCCTCCCAGAAGGAAAAGACAAAGGAACAGGGTTAATAATAGACACCCCGTACAGTACAGAATAAAAGCTACTGAATATTCTCGAAGGTGGTAATTTGCCACAAAAAGAGTGAGACGTGGACTAAGTTATTTCCATACCTTACTTACCATGATGTTTCCACCACCAAGGAGACAGGAAACAGCCAAGGCAAGAAGGGCATGGATTGCTGATTACATTTGTGTGGCTTTAGTCATTTCTCTTTTCTTGCCTTGGGGCAAAAAAACTATAAAAACTAACTAGGATATTTACTTTATTAGTTTATTATTGTATTTGTAAATAAAGTATATCTTTCTTTTAAGCACCATGATCTGTTTTACATATACCATCACATTACCATTAGATGAAATCAGAAGGACTGCAATTTATATGCACTAGTTTTGTACGTTTTTCTGTTGGTTCTCCTCTCTTTTAACCCTTATTTAATATCAAGAATTTAATAATTCATTTTAGATTTAGCTATCTACCCCATTACTCTTTCATTTATGGACTCCAAAACACGTATGGCTTCTGACACATCACAACAGGCTATGTTTAAAGAATACATTTCCTATATCAGATTCCAGAGTTCTTCAGAAACTATAAATCTTTGAATAATGTCCTTAAAAATTTCTAGGTATGTCTTCAGGCAATCAAGATACTTTCTGAAATAATAAAGTCTATCTCAGAATGAACTGCATTGTGCAAAGTCCTGATTCTAGAGCTTTGGTAAGATCTTTTGCCAACTCTATGAAAGTAGAGCAGGCAGAGAAAAGCAAGTTAATCAGAGGAGATATAAAAATATGGGCGCTGGAAATGAATTTGGGGTAGGAATTAACTCTGATTAACATTTAAAACCATCTGTCACTAAATAAGTGTCTCCATTGCCAAAAGTCGGTAGAACTGAGTGAACCAGCCTACCATGGCATTGTTGATTTCTCTACCTACACAGATGGTTAAATCACTTTAACCACCAGGTGGCAATGACTGACCGCCTTCTAGATGTGAACTTTTTTGCATGGCTACAGGCTACATGGCTTTCAGAGAAGACCCTCTGCCCACCAGTGACATCTCAGGCACAAATCTGTCATAACAGAATGAGTGCTTCTCTTTAGGAATAAATAACTTGGTTACAGACTGGATTCAGATGATGAAAACCACAGTTAATTTGTGGGTCAGTCTAGAACTGCCAAAGTGTGACTTCATGACAGCGTTCAAGAAGAAAGAATATGCCTAATTTCCTTTCTCTTCACTGCTAGTAATCCAGGAAGGTAATTACTGGAAAATTTTTATGTCTACATCTTTCTTCATCACTCACAGCCCAACACCACTCATGAAAACAGAAACATAAATCTTAGATTTGGTAATCCCTGAGATCCAGGAACCATCAGAAAGAGGAGAAAAGAATACTTCAAGAATATCAAACAAAGAAAAAAATGAATCTGCACAAAACTAGGTTAGCAATCAGGTACATGAGTCCTGTAATCAGGTTTGGCTGAGGATGGAATCTCTCTCCACCACTTACAAGCAGTGTGACTTTGGTTAAGGAAGTGAAATCTCTGTGCCTTAGTTGTCTTCATCTTGAAAATGGAATTGTGAATAATAATTAATCTAATATATGTAAATTATTTCAAACTAGAATATATTTAAATCCTTGTAATAACAAAGACACAAATACTTAACAAATTAGGTTTATTATTCACTTACCTCTTATTCCCTGAAAGTTTTACCAAGTTAACTATGTGGCAAACAGGAAGATTGGTAAAGAAGGTCAGTGCCTCCTTTTTTGTTAATGTGCTTACACTGGGTTGTTATGGTAATAATTGTGGAAATATACATCAAAACAAAAAACAAATGTATTTGAACTCCTGCTAAAAATAGAAAGTTAAGGGGTGTCACCAACTCAATCATACTCTCAAAGCTGATTTAAACAAAAGGCAGCCTTCCAGTTGTCCACGATGTTCCACAGCAGGCAGTTGTTTAGATGAAGTTTTAAACAAAAGTGCTGAAACACGTGACCTTGTAGCATGACCACCAATAAACAACCTCCCACCAATGTGATTGTTTATGCTCCTCAGTAGAGCAGACTTGGCCACTTGAGTTCTTCATATAATGAAAAATGGTAGCACATCTGCCACCCTGATATCTGGTAAACGTTTTATGAGACAGGCGAAGCTTTCAGAATTCCGGGTGAGTTTTGTTAAACTGAATGAGTGGAAATGAAGTCGTCCAGTATGAAGGAGGGAGAGCATTTTTTAGTCTGGTTGGAAAGACAAAATCACGCTGGGTAGCTGGAGCTGGCAGCCCTGATTTAGTCACTGCCAAGCCCATCAACATTATTCATTCTGATTGATTAAGGAAAACATTCCGTTTATTTTCATATGAGAGATATAGCTACATCTGTTGAGCTCTTATATCCCATTTCAATTCATATGGGATTTTTTATTATTATTTTGCAGAATGAAGATGACTCTACCACAAATAAGAAATGATAAATAACTCAATGTTTTTTTTAAAATCTTACATGAGTAAAAGAGAACAAAATAACATGAAGAAAATGAAAACAACCATGCCCTCATCTTGCACATTTTGTGTAAGGAAGCTATGCTAGGGTTGACTTTGGATAACACCACTGTTATCTGGTTAATGATATATATTCTGTCATGCTGTTCAAACTGTTTTGGAAAAGCCCTATATATATGTTTTAAATCTTTGGACTTCTATAGATAAAAGCTGTTTTATCATAAAAGGCATTCTTTTTGAGAGCTGAATTATTCATGTTAATGAATTATCTTTAGCTGTTATTCAGTTTCTCTCGGAACCAGAAAAAGAACAAGCAAAATTTTGTCCAAAGAACAGAAGAAGCTCCTCCTCTCTTCACTCTTCCAAAATTTCATGTATCCCTCCCATCTGTAGCTTGTAGCTTAGGTTAAATGCTGGACTAAGAAAGACTTGGAAAAGACTAGTTCTAAAAACTACTTAATTGGAATGATTTATAGCTGATAATGATTTCTTCTTTCTTTATTGAAATGCTAATTCCCTATAAATTTACAAGGTTTGTAATTGATGCCCCCAAAGAAAAACAAAGGTATATTTGGAAAAATTACATGCTTCAACAAACCAGTGTCTCATACCATAAAATTAAAGGAAATACTTTTCCGATAGTATTCCTTGACAGCTAGTCATATGGAAGCACATTCAAAAACACCAAAAAAAAAAAAAAAAAAAACTTGCCAAAAATGATGGAAAAGTCCTTAATATGCTTCATGTTGAGTAGCCTTGGTTGAACTTTAAGAGGATGCTGCTGCTACTGCTAAGTTGCTTCAGTCGTGTCTGACTTTGTGCGACCCCATAGACGGCAGCCCACCAGGCTCCCCCGCCCCTGGGATTCTCCAGGCAAGAACACTGGAGTGGGTTGCCGTTTCCTTCTCCAATACATGAAAGTGAAAAGTGAAAGTGAAATCGCTCAAGTCATGCCCAACTCTTAGCGACCCCATGGACTGCAGCCTACCAGGTTCCCCTGTCCATGGGGTTTTCCAGGCAAGAGTACTGGAGTGGGGTGCCATTGCCTTGCTATACAAATAAAATTTAAATTAATCAAAGGTGTCTGGGAATATAGTATGTTAGGAGCTAAACGGAAATGATTTGGGGAAGGCTAATTTTTATTCTGATCCTTGAAAAGTTTTTTCTTCACTGTTGTATTCAGAACACCACCTAGACTAAGGGAACCATCATGTGAATTAGGAAAAAAGGCCCATCTGGACAACAGCAGCTCTGTCAGTGACTTTGTGCTGATTTTTAAATTCACCCACTTCTTCAAGATGATACAATTATGGCTTTGGAGTAGAGAAAGGGTTGTATTTTGTTCCCTAGATTGTTTCTTTTTTAGGGAATAACTGTACCAGGCTCTTTTTTTCCCTTTCTCTATGGCCATGCTCTAAACTTCTTGTTCTTCCATTTACTAATTGAGGACAATTCAAATGGCAAAATCATTTAAGATGGTCTTTAAAAGGAGAGGTTTGCCAATGTTGATTTCTTTAGGGAACTTTGCAAAGAGTTAAATAATGCCAATGTTATGTCAGTCACTTTGGATGCTTCAAGCCAGAAAGTCAGGTAATTCCAATAATGATTCATTTTTTTTCATTCAGTTCATGGAATCTTATGTTGTCAAAGATTTTGGAAGTGAATATTCTGGAAGCTTACGTTATCAAAGGTGAAACACCTAACATCATTGTAAACGCTGTTATAAAATCAGTTTAAATGTTCAGTTCAGTCACTCAGTCATGTCGGACTCTGAGACCCCAAGGACTGCAGCAAGCCAGGTCTCCCTGTCCATTACCAACTCCCAGAGTTTATTCAAACTCATGTCCATTGAGTCAGTGATGCCATGCAACCATCTCATCCTCTGTCATCCCCTTCTCCTCCTGCCTTCAATCTTTCCCAGCATCAGCGTCTTTTCAGACTCAACATTAAGGAAATTACTTGTCTTATGATTGAGTATACGAACACAAATTTTGGTAATGGCCAGTGATGACTGTCATGAAATGAACAATGTTATTGCTCAATTAAGAAACCCTAAAGAAAAGAGATGGTCTTAGACTAAGTTATAGTGGACTTATATTTCACAATTATACTTTTGCTTTTAAGAAAAAAAAATAATTTTGGCAAAGTTTTCTTGAACTATTTTATAGGGCCACTGGTATAGTGAAACTATGTGCTATATACATATTTCAAAAGTTTTATAAATATTTATAGCACTCTTTCATTCTAGGGGAAAAAAAATTAGGGTGTATTTTAAATTAGATTTTCCCTAAAAAGAACAGTCATATTTTGAGCAAAAGTGAAAAAGTGACATGCTCTTTCTCTCCAAACCCATTTTCAATAGCTGCCCCAAACATATTATCCCAACAGTCTGTAGCAGAGACTGGATCTCAGGCACATTTCCAGGGATTGCAGGAATTCATGGAGCAAGTGGAGGAGGATGAAGGTGGGACAGGGACACACAAGTTAATTGCTAATTGCTCTAATTGGTTGCCATCTGTCAGCTGTTATCATTTTTGAGCTACCAATATTGATGTTATGTTATTTCAGATTGATATTTAATGAATCCATGAAGTGTTTCCATATGTGCTTTTGTCCCTAAAGAGTGATGATGATGTTGGCTCCATGTGCCTCATTTATAACTTAGATTTTTCCAGTGTACTCTAATACAATTACTTCAGCAGTTGGGATGCATCCATTGTTTTATGAAACAAAAATCGTTCAATGGATGTGACTTTGTTAATCTGTGGATTTTAAAGAGGTCATACTAATTGAATATTGCTTCACTAAGAAGTTCAGATTAAAACCAAAGTCAAATTTGATTTTACCAGAGCAACATCACCAATAATTTTAGAGGAGGTTCTGTTGGTCATAATACTGTGAATGTTAGCACCCATAAAAAGAGAAATCATACAATATATAATTGATATAGATGTTGCCATTGAGAAAAGTTAGTCATAAAATTTAAGTGATTTTCCCCCATAAGATCTAATGGATATTTACATCTATGAAAATATTTGAAAATTGCTTGGTTGGAAAAAGTTTCAATTGGTATCTCAATTAGGAATATTTCACAAGCAGGTTTATACACATATAAGATAGCAAGAAAAAATTTTAAACTCTGCACTCCAAATAAGTTCTTCTGATCTTGTATCATTTAATTAAGAAGATTCACTCAATTGTTAAAATGCAGTGCTAAAATCTCCATATCTTTGATTTTCTCTTGTAAATAAAAAACATGAAAAATATCAGGAAAACAAAAACTAGAAATAAATATATCACATTCTCATCTTTTTTGTAATGTTTGTAAATATTAGTAACATACATTGGTTTCTGGTCAGACATGTGAAGAGCTTGAATGTCCTCACTTTTATCTGCACATACACACAAAAAACCTAAAACAATGTCAATAACAATTTTTTAAATCCATCAGAGAACTAAGGTTATGAGAAAATACTGCCTGCAAACTTAAAACTGGAGAGACAAGCAAATAGAAAGAATCACATCTTGCCTGTGAAGTATTATTGGAGCCAGCAATTGATAAGAACATTTCCAGTAAATTCAAGTAATTACTAGAGGCTGAGCGTGGACAAGCTTGAGAATTTAAAATTTCTGGGGCCCCATCCTTAGAAGGATACTTACATTTCCATGACATTTATAATACCTCCTGGAGTCCTACCAGATTCTCAGATAAAAGATTAGAGAAAATTCCCCTCAAGTTTCTGTCAGGGGTAGCAAAAAAAGTAACTGTTTTGAAATATACCTAGAGCTTTCTCTTCTCCTTAAAAAGGGCCTACCCTCAAGGAAAACTATTTTACCAAAGTCAAATCCACTAGGCTTTCCCAAGACCCAGACTGACCTTAGAAAGAAAATACCCAAACTCCAGCCCCCTCTAGCCCTTGAGGTGAGGGAAAGAAATGCACAACTCCAGGCCCTGTAGATTTCCTTATTTACTGCAGGGGTGTGGGTGAAAGCTAAGCAGTATTTGTGATGGTCACAGCCCAAGCACACAGGTTCATTAAAATACCAAGACCTAATCAAGGGGTTTGGAGAAGGAAATGACAACCCACTCCAGTATCTTTGCCTAGAAAATCCTGTGGACAGAGGAGCCTAGTGGGCTGCTGTCTGAGGGGTCGCACAGAGTTGGACATGACTGAAGCAACTTAGCATGGATGCATGTACTGGAGAAAGAAATGGCAACCCACTCCAGTATTCTTGCCTGGAGAATCCCAGGGAGAGAGAAGCCTGGTAAGCTGCCATCTATGGGGTTGCATGGAGTCAGACACGACTAACGTGACTTAGCAGCAGCAGCAATCAAGGGATTATAAAATATATTTTCCCTTCGCCCACACCTTACCACCTCCCAATAGGCTTCTGTATAAGAGGGGATTACAGCTAAAAGAAAAGCAAGTTTCAAGCTCTATTTAAGAAAGTGTCTCTAGGGAAAGTCAAAGACAGCCGTGAGATAAAAATAAGGACATTAAAGGAAATTTTATTATCTGAGGCTATAGCTACAGCAAAGAATAAACACATCCTAAATTACTAACCATAACAAAGCCTCACATAAAAATTCTACTTACCTAATCTCCTTTTACTCAATACATCATGTCCAGCTTTCAATTAAAAAAAACAAAAAGATATAATAAATGGCCAAAATGCAAGTTGAAGAGAAAAAGCAAGCCTCAGAACAAAACTTAGATATGGCAGCAATTTTGGAACTATCAGACCACGAATTTAAAATAATTCTGATTAGTATACTAAAGTCTCAGATGGTAAAACTGGACTAGATGCAAAAACAGGTGGGTGGTGTAAACAGAGAGATGGAAACACTAAGAAACAAAAGGAAATGCTAGAAACCAAAAGCACTGTCACAGAAATGAAGACTGCTCTTTGACAGGTTCATCTGGAAACTAAACACAACGGAGGAAAAAAACTCAATGAGCTTGAAGATATGTCAGTAAAACTTTCAAAACTGAAAAAAAGAAGAATGAAAACACTGAATAGAATATCCAAGAATGTAGGATAATTACAAAATGTGCAATACACACATACAGAAACATCAGAAAGAGAAGAATGAGAGAAAGAGGCAGAGGAAAGTTTGAAGTAATATTTACTGAAATTTTACCAAAATTAATTACAGGTACCTCATGATGGATCTCAGAGACCCTATGGAAGACAGAATTAATGAGTCCAATGTTAGAAATCTAAAAATAAATCAGGTAGAAGATCTTTTATAAAAAAAAAAGAATGTCTATGAGAACTATCAGGCCCCATTAGAAAGGACAGCACAAAGATAATGGATATCCCAGAAGAAGAACAGACAAAAATCAGCAGAAAGTTAATTCAAAGAGATAATGATTGAGAATTTCCCAAATCTGGGGAAGGAACTAGATAAACAAATCCCTGAAGCTAAGAGAACAACTAATTATCTCAATGCAAAAAGATCTTCTCTAAGACATTATGTTAAAACGTCAAAAGTCTAAGAATTTTAGCAGCAGCCAGGTTAAAAAGACAGTGAACTACAAAGATATGACCTCAAATATGCAGATGATACAACCCTTATGGCAGAAAGAGTGAAAAAGTTGACCAACAGTCAGAAAACAAAGATCATGGCATCTGGTCCCATCACTTCATGGAAAATAGATGGGGAAACAGTGGCAAACTTTATTTTGGGGGGCTCCAAAATCACTGCAGATGGTGACTGCAGCCATGAAATTAAAAGACGCTTACTCCTTGGAAGAAAAGTTATGACCAACCTAGACAGCATATTAAAAAGCAGAGACTTTACGTTGCCAACAAAGGTCTGTCTGGTCAAGGCTACAATTTTTCCAGTAGTCATGTATGGATGTGAGAGTTGGACTATAAAGAAAGCTGAGCACCAAAGAATTGATGCTTTTGAACTGTGGTGTTGGAGAAGACTCTTGAGAGTCCCTTGGACTGCAAGGAGATCCAACCTGTCCATCCTAAAGGAAATCAGTCCTGAATATTCACTGGGAGGACTGATGCTGAAGCTGAAACTCCAATACTTTACTCACCTGATGTGAAGAACTGACTTATTTGAAAAGACCTTGATGCTGGGAAAGATTGAGGGCAGGAGGAGAAGGGGACAAGACAGGATGAGATGTTGGATAGTATTGTTGACTCAATGGACATGAGTTTGAGTAAACTCTGGGAGTTGATGATGGACAGGGAGGTCTGGCATGCTGCAGTCCATGGGATCGCAAAGAGTCAGACACAACTGAGCAACGGAACTGAACTGAACTGAATCGACAAAGAAGCCCTCATTAGGGTTTCTCAAGAGAAACTACTGGGCAGAAGAGAGTGCAATGGCACACAGAAAATATTAAATATTAAAACTGCCAGCCAAAAATATTATATTCAGCAAAGGTATCCTTCAGACATGAAGAAGAAATAAAGGCCTTCACAGATAAATAAAAGCTAAGGGGAGTCCTCATCACTAGACTAACCTTACAAGAAATGTTGAAAAGAGATCTTCTACCTAAAAGGAAAAGGCATAAGCACATAAAACTTTTAGAAAGATGACAGAATCAGAAAACTGTGACTCTAAATATCAGAAGGTGGTTAACCACTTAATTATCACACAAAGATTAAAAGGGAAAAATAGTAAAAAAAAAAAAAAAAAATCAGCAGGAAAAGGACTATGTTATCTATAAGATGCTTTATAGAAACTCTCATGGGAACCACAAAGTATAGATGTAGCACAGATAAAAAACACAAAAATAGGAAACTGAGAAAACATCATAGACATGGCAGGCACAAACACAAGGAAAAAGAAATGATGGTGATCTAAAACAACCAGAAAACACAAAACAGAATGGCAGTTCTAAGTCTTCACTCATCAATAATCACTAGAACGTAAATGCATTAAATTTACCAAAGACAAAGGGTGGCTAAATGAATTAAAAACAAGACCCAACCATATGCTGCCTCCAGGGAACTCATCTCTGGTCTGAAAATAAATATAAGCTAAGAGTGATGGGATGGAAGATGATACTTCAAGAAAACGGCAGCTGAAATAAAGTAGGTGTAGCCATACTTAGATCAGATAAAATAGACTTCAAGCCAAGAAAACATAACTACAGACAAAGATGGACAGTATATAACAATAAAGGGTACAATTCATCAAGCAGACATAACAAGCATTAATAATTATGCACCTAATGTAAGAGTATCAAAATATATGAAATATAATAAGAGACCTAAGTGGAGAAATGGACAGCAACACAATAATGGTAGGAAACTTTAACAGCCCACTTATATCAATAGGTTATTAACAAGGAAATAGCCTTAAGGGAAATATCAGACCTGACAAACTTGATAGATTTATACAGAACATTCCATCCAAATGCGGCAGATTACAGTCTTCTTAAGTGCACACGGTACAGTCTCAGGAATAGACCATTTTTAAGGATACAAAACAAGTCTCAAGAAATTTAAGAGGGCTGAAATCATATCAGACATCTTTTCTGAACAGAATGGTATAAAACCAGAAATCAATTACAAGAATAAAGGTGAAAAAAATTCAAGTATGTGAAGACTAAACAACATGCTTCTAAACTACTGAACAACTATTGTGTCAATGAGACAATCAAAGGCAAAATCAAAAAATATCTAAAGACAAATGAAAATGAAAACATGGTATCCCAAATTCTTTGAGATGCAGTAAAAATAATACTAAGTGAGAAGTTAACAGCAATACAGGCATACCTCAAGAACAAGAAAAACAAAAATCAATCGAACCTTACATCTAAAGAAACTAGAAAAAAAAAAACAAAAAAAAAAAAAAAAAGCCCATAATTAGCCAAAGGAAGGAAATAATAAAGATCAGAGTGGAAATAAATGAGAGATTTAGAAGACAACAGAAAAGATCAATGAAACTAAGGGCTGATCTTTGGACAGATAAACAAAATTGACAATTCTTTAGCTAGACTGAGAAAAAAAGAGAAGACTGACGTAAATCAGAAGCAAAGTAGTAGATATATGAGGAGTACAACAGAAATACAAAGGATAAGAGACTACTATAAAAATGTATATGTCAAAAAATTGCACAACCTAGAAGACATGGATACATTCTTAGAATCATACAATCTTAGAAGACTGATTAATGAATAAATAGAATTCTCAATAGAACAATTACTAGTGAGGAGATTGAAACATTAATTTAAAATCTCCTAAGCAACTGTAGGTTCAGGACCATATGACTTCATGAGTAAATTCTACCAAACATTCTTAGAAGATTTAATAACTATCCAACTGAAACTCTTCCAAAATACAGAGGGGGAGGCATACTTCCTGACTCATTTTGCAAGACAACAATTACCCTGATGCCAAAACTAAACGAGGACAACACAAAAACAGAAAATGACAGGTCAATATCTCTGATGAGCATGGATACAAAATTTTTCAATAGTGCTAGTGCTAAGTTGCCTTCAGTCGTGTGTGACTGTCTGTGATCCCATGGACTGTAGCCTGCAAGGCTCCTTTGTCCATGGGATTCTCCAGGCAAGAATACTAGAGTAGGTTGCCATTTCATTCTCCAGGTCATCTTCCCGACCCAGGGATTGGACTCATGTTCTTACATCTCCTGCACTGGCAGGCAGGTTCTTTACTGCTAGTACAACCTGGGATTTCTCAATAAATGTTCAGTTCAGTTCAGATGCTCAGTCGTGTCCGATTCTTTGAGACCCCATGAATCGCAGCACGCCAGGCCTCCTTGTCCATCACCAACTCCCAGAGTTGACTCAAACTCCTGTCCATTGAGTCGGTGATGCCATCCAGCCATCTCATCCTCTGTTGTCCCCTTCTCCTCCTGCCCCCAATCCCTCCCAGCATCAGAGTCTTTTCCAATGAGTCAACTCTTCACGTGAGGTGGCCAAAGTACTGGAGTTTCAGCTTTAGCATCATTCCTTCCAAAGAAATCCCAGGGCTGATCTCCTTCAGAATGGACTGGTTGGATCTCCTTGCAGTCCAAGGGACTCTCAAGAGTCTTCTCCAACACCACTGTTCAAAAGCATCAATTCTTCGGTGCTCAGCTTTCTTCACAGTCCAACTCTCACATCCATATATGACCACTGGAAAAACCATAGCCTTGACTAGACGGACCTTAGTCGGCAAAGTAGTGTCTCTGCTTTTGAATATGCTATCTAGGTTGGTCATAACTTTTCTTCCCAGGAGTAAGCGTCTTTTAATTTCATGGCTGCAATCACTGTCTGCAGTGATTTTGGAGCCCCCCAAAATAAAGTCTGACACTGTTTCCACTGTTTCCCCATCTATTTCCCATGAAGTGATGGAACCGGATGCCATGATTTTCGTTTTCTGAATGTTGAGCTTTAAGCCAAATTTTTCACTCTCCTCTTTCATGAATTTGAAACACTAATTCAAGAAGATATATGCAATGCTGTATTTATCACACCATTAGTTACAATAGTCAAGATATGAACACTATAAGTGCCCACTAATGGATGAATGGATAAAGAAGATGTGATATATATATATATATGCAGTAAAATATAACTCAGCCATTAAAATAAAATCTTACCATTTACAATAATATGGGTGGACTTCAAAGTCATTAAGCTAAGTAAAATCAGAGAAAGACTAATGACATATGATTTTACTTACATGTGGAATATTAAATAAAATAAAAAAACAAAAACAAGCAAACAGACACAGAGAATACATTAGTTGTTACCTGAAGTGAAGGGCAGAATGGGTAAAGGTGGTCAAATGCATTGCAAAGGAATGAAATCAAACTTTTGACAGTAAGCACACATTCAGAAAATGACGATCATGGCATCCAGTCCCATCACTTCACGGAAAATAGATGGGGAAACAGTGGAAACAGTGTCAGACTTTATTTTGGGGGGCTCCAAAATCACTGCAGATGGTGATTGCAACCATGAAATTAAAAGACGCTCACTCCTTGGAAGAAAAGTTATGACCAACCTAGATAGCATATTGAAAAACAGAGACACTACTTTGCCGACTAAGGTCCGTCTAGTCAAGGCTATGGTTTTTCCAGTAGTCATGTATGGATGTGAGAGTTGGACTGTGAAGAAAGCTGAGCACCGAAGAATTGATGCTTTTGAACTGTGGTGTTGGAGAAGACTCTTGAGAGTCCCTTGGACTGCAAGGAGATCCAACCAGTCCATTCTGAAGGAGATCAGCCCTGGGATTTCTTTGGAAGGAATGATGCTAAAGCTGAAACTCCAGTACTTTGGCCACCTCACGTGAAGAGTTGACTCATTGGAAAAGACTCTGATGCTGGGAGGGATTGGGGGCAGGAGGAGAAGGGGACAACAGAGGATGAGATGGCTGGATGGCATCACTGACTCGATGGACGTGAATCTGGGTGAATTCCAGGAGTTGGTGATGGACAGGGAGGCCTGGCGTGCTGTGATTCATGGGGTCGCAAAGAGTTGGACACGACTGAGCGACTGAACTGAATACTCTAATATAATACAGATGTTGAAACAGTATGTACACTTGAGACTTAGATAATGTTATAACCAATATTACCTGAAATTAATTAATGTTAAAAAGCAGAGAAAGCATAAATGGCAAAGGAGGGAAAAAGTACAAATATAAAACAGCTACAAAAGAGGAGATATTGGTCCAAATGTATCAATAATCACTTTAAATATTAATGTGCTAAATATACCAGTTAAAGGGCTTCCCTTGTGGCTCAGTCAGTAAAGAATCCGCCTGAAAAGCTGGAGACCTGGGTTCAATCCCTGGGTTGGGAAGATTCCCTGGAAAAGGGAAAGACCACCCACTCCAGTATTCTGGCCGGGAGAATTCCATGGACAGTTCATGAGATCGCAGAAAGTCGGACACAACTGAGTGACTTTCACTTCCACTTCCATACCAGTTAAAAGACAGAGACTGAGAGTGATTTTCGTAGTGAATCAAATCAGTGATCAAGACACCAAGCCCAGATGTTTTCACCAGAGAATTCTACCAAATATTTAAGAAAGAAATGATACCAATCCCTCCAATCTATTCTAGAAAATAGAAGCAAAGGGAATACATCCTAACTTATTCTGTGAAGCCAGCATAATACCAAAATAAGACAAAAGTACTAATATTACCAAGAAAGGAAAACTACAGACAAAATATCTCTTAAGATCAAGTTGGAATCCTTAACAAAGTATCAGTAAGTCAAATTCAACAACATATGAAAAAATTTATATACTATGACTGGATGAGATTTATTCTAGTTGTACAAGCCTTAACAATTGAAAATCAATTAATGTAATCCATCATATAAACAGGCAAATGATGAAAGATGATATACTGATTATTAACAGACGTAGAAAAAGCATTTCACAAAATTCAACAGCCATCCAGGACAAAACCTTCAAGTGAAATAAAAGTGAAACTTTCTCAATTTAACAAATATCTTCTACAAAAGCCTTACAGCTAACATTTTATTTAAAGGTAAGTAATTAGATTATCTTCCCAAAGAATAGAAACAAGGCAAAAACAATCTCACCATTCCTATTCAGAATTCTACTGGAAACCCTATCTAATGCAGTAAGAAAAGAAAAGGTATACATATTAGAAAGGGAGAAATAAAACCTCTTCTTTCCGTAAATTCTTGGCTGTCTATGTAAAAAAATCCTAAGAATCAACAAAGGTTGCTGGAACCAGTAAGTGATAATAGCAAGTTTTCAAGATGCAAGGTTAATATACAAAAGTAAATTTGCTTTCGCAAATACCATTAATGAACAATTAGAAATTGAAATTGAAAAGCAACACAGCTCATATTAGCAACAGAAACTCAAGTATTTGAGTATAGTTCTAACAAAATATATACACGATCTAAGTGAGAAAAACTACAAAAATTAAACGAAAGAAATCAAAGATCTAAGCAAATGGAATGATATTCCATGGGAAATCATGGGAACTCTTTTTCTTCTCAATTTTTCTTTAATACTAAAAGAGCTCTAAAATTAAGTCTAGTAAAATAAAAAACATTACTATGGACAATGTTTCAGAAGAATAGAAAAAGGCTAAAAGAAAATATTCCAAAACATGTTAGCTCTAGATGATATGACTGTCTTCATTTCTACATACTTTTCAAATATTCAGTGATTTAGCAGTTTTGTTTCTTTAGGTAATATCCCCATATGTTTTTAATAATACAAAGTGCAATTGTTTTTAATTCACAAATAAGGATTATATTCTTGTGAAGCTTTCTGTTCTGTTCACTCACTCAGTCATGGCCAAATCTTGTGACCCCATAGACTGCAGCACGCCAGGCCTCCCTGTCCATCACCAACTCCCAGAGTTTACCCAAACTTATGTCCATTGAGTCAGTGATGCCATGCAACCATCTCATCTTCTGTTATCCCCTTCTCCTCTTATCTTCAATCTTTCCCAGCAGCAGGGTCTTTTCAAATGAGTCAGTTCTTCACATCAGGTGGGCAAAGTATTGGAGTTTCAGCTTCAGCATCAGTCCTTCCAATGAATATTCAGGACTGATCTCCTTCAGAATGGACTGGTTGGATTTCCTTGCAGTCCAAGGGACTCTCAAGAGTCTTCTCCAAAACCACAGTTCAAAAGTTTCAATTCTTTCTTCACAGCTTTCTTCACAGTCCAACTCTCACATCCATACATGACTACTGGCAAAACTATAGCTTTGACTAGACGGACCTTTGTTGGCAAAGTAATGTCTCAACTTTTTAATATGCTGTCTAGGTTGGTCAGAACTTTTCTTCCAAGCAGCAAGCATCTTTTAATTTCATGGCTTCAGTCACCATCTGCAGTGATTTTGGAGCCCCCCAAAGTCTGTCACGGTTTCCATTGTTTGCCCATTTATATGCCATGAAGTGCTGGGATCGGATGGCATGATCTTAGTTTTCTGAATGTTGAGCTTAAGCCAACTTTTTCACTCTCCTCTTTTGCTTTCATCAAAGGGCTCTCTAATTCTTCTTCACGTGCTGCCAAAAGGGTGGTGTCATCTGCATATCTGAGGTTATTGGTATTTCTCCTGGCAATCTTGATTCCAGCTTGTGCTTCATTCAGCCCAGCATTTCTCATGATGTACTCTGAATAGAAGTTAAATAAGCACGGTGATAATATGCAGCCTTGATGTACTCCTTTTCTGATCTGGAACTAGTCTGTTGTAGCATTCTAATCACTGCAGGTGGTGATTTCAGCCATGAAAGTAAAGATAATTGCTCCATGGAACAAAGGCTATGACAAACCTAGACTGCATATTAAAAAACAGAGACATTATTTTGCCAACAAAGTTCCATGTAGTCAAAGCTATGGTTTTTCCAGTAGTCATGCATGGATGTGAGAGTTGAACCATAAACAAGGCTGAACCATAAAGAAGTTGAACCATAAAGAATGCCAAAGAGTTGATGTTTTCAAACTGGTGCTGGAGAAGACTCTTGAGAGTCCCTTGGGCAGCAAGGAGGTCAAATCAGTCAATCCTAAAGGAAATCAAACCTGAATATTCACTAGAAGGACCGATGCTGAAGTCCATTGCTTTGGCATTGGAGCCAAACTCCACCTATGCAAAGAGCCAACTCATTGGAAAAGACCCTGATGCTGGGGAAGACTGAAGGCATAAGAAGGGGCGGTAGAGGATGAGATGGTTAAATAACATCACAGACTCAATGGACATGAATTTGGGCAAACTCCAGGTGACAGGAGAGGACAGAGGAGCCTGGCATGCTGCAGTCCATGGAGTCTCAAAGAATCAGACATGACTTAGTGACTGAACAACAACTAACCCTATTCTGTTAAAAAAATCTGAACTTCAAAGCAAGCCTTAAATCATCATATATCAACATATAAAATGATGCTCACTTCACTTGATTTTTTAAAAAATAAAATAAAACTGAATTATCACCTTTCACATATCAGCCTGGCAAATTTAAAATGACTATAAACTGGGTTGTCAACACTTTTAGAAAAACTCACTTTCATACATTACTAGTGGAATACAAAATAATTCCCCTTTGAGAAGAATTTGGCAACTCCTAGCAATACTACAGTTCAATGTTTTTTTCATCCAGCAGCCCCATTTCTAGAAATCTATCCCAAAGGCACATTCTATAAATAGAAAATGACACTGGGAAAAGATTATTCATTGCATCATTATCTGTAATGGGCAAAAGCTGGAAATCTATCAAATGATGATTAATAAAGAGTTGGTGAAATAAGTTTTGGAAAATCAAAACCACCTCACACCCTGCCAACAAAAAAGATCATGAAAGATCTCTCTATACTAATATGAATAATTTTCAGAATATATTGTCAAGTGGGGAAGACCACTAGGCCAGTCAAGTATGACTTAAATCAAATCCCCTATGACTATACAGAGAAAGTGACAGATTCAAGGGATTAGGTCTAGGAAACGTTGCACCCAAAGAACTATGGATAGAGGCCCATAATACTATACAGGAGGCGATGTGCTGCAGTCCATGGCGCTGCAAAGAGTCAGCTCTAGCTGGGAGACCATTTTATTGTTTTAAAATTTTAAAATCTAATTGAAATGAACAAAAAAGCAAGCCGTAAAATTGAAACTAAAACAAAACAAGCAAACCTAATGTATAACAAATTAATAGCCAACCACTTCAGGGAAAAACAAAAAGATATTTCAATTAATAGTACTTAATTGTCCATCCTTAATAGAATGTACTCAATGGTAATAAAAAGCTAGAAGGAAATTTCAAGCTGCACTCAACAATTAATTGGTGTTAGTAATATTGAAATTGATGCTTCATGCTAGTTTATATATTTTCTAATTTAAAATATATAGTAAATTTAATCTTATTAATATAAATATGAAAATATGTATTGTATAAAATATAAATACATTTTCTATATTTTTAAATTTTTGTTTTATACTGGAGTATAGCCCTTAACAGTATTGCGATAGTTTCAGGTGCACAGCAAAGCAACTCAGCCATACATATATATGGATCTATTCTCCCCCAAACTTTCCTCTCATCCACACTGCCACATACCATTGAGCAGAGTTCCCTGGGCTATACAGTAGGTTCTCACTAGTTACCTACTTCATACATAGTAATGTATATATGTCAATCCCGATCTCTCAATTCACACATTACTAGTATATTAGGATAAAACAAATAAGCAGTAATTTTGATACTGTTAAAACCAGATTTTCAGTGTAGGACAAAACATATTCAAGAATAAAATCTGTGATGTTTACTATATCTCTGACAGAAAGGGGATGACAGAGGATGAGATGGTTGGATGGCATCACCAACTCAATGGACATGAGTTTGAGTGAACTCCGGGAGTTGGTGATGGACAGGGAGGCCTAGCCTGCTGCAGTCCATGGGGTCACAAAGAGTTGGACACGACTGAGCGACTGAACTAACTGACAAGTTGAAATGGCAGTAGTACTTTTTTTTCCCCCCTTCACTGAAAAGGTCTGGCTGTCATAAATTTCCCCAGGAAACTGGCCCAAGATAGTGGGGATAACTGAATGGAGGTAACACAAGAAAGGTATAAGGGATTGACTTCATCTTGGGAATTCTTTTTTTCTTAATCTTCATAATCCTGCTTTTGGGCAATCCCTGGGATATTTCATAAAGAATATCTCCAGCCTCCTTTGATGTCTCCTTAGTCCAGAACTGGGGCTGTATCAGGGTATCTCTGCCAGTGTGAAGCTGTTGCTGTTGTTGAGTCTCTATATCATGTCCAACTCTTTGCAACCCCAGGATCTGCAGCACACCAGGCTTCCCTGTCCTTCACCATCTCCCAGAGTTTGCTCAAATTCATGTCCATTGATTTGGTGATGCCAACTAACCATCTCATCCTCTGTCCCCTTCTCCTTTGGACCTCAATCTTTCCCAGCAACAGGGGCTTTTCCAATAAGTTGGCACTTTGCATCAGATGGCCAAAGTATCAGAGCTTCAGCACCAGTCCTTCCAATGAATATTCAGGGTTCATTTCCTTTAGAATTGACTGGTTTGATCTCCTTGTTGTCCAAGGGACTCTCAAGAGACTTTTCCAGCACCACAGTTTGAAAGCATCACTTCTTCAGCACTCAGCCTTCTTTATGGTCTAACTCTCACATCCATACATGACTACTGGAAAAACCATAGCTTTGACTATAATATGAACCTTTGTTGGCAAGCTGATGTTCTTGCTTTCTAATTTGCTATCTAGGTTTGTCATAGCTTTTCTTCCAAGGAGTGAAAATGAAAGTGAAGTCACTCAGTCATGTCCGAATCTTTGCGACCCCATGGACTGTAACCTATCAGGCTCCTCTGTCCATGGGATTTTCCAGGCAAGAGTGCTTGAGTGGATTGCCATTTCCTTCTCCAAGGGATCTTCCCGACCCAGGAATTGAACCCGGGTGTCCCACATTGCGGGCAGATGCTTTACCGTCTGAGCTACCAGGGCAGATGAAACCTTCCAAGGAGTAAGCATCCTTTAATTTCACTGCTTCAGTCACTGTCTGCAGTGACTTTGGAGCCCAAGAAAATAAAATGTGTCACTGTTTCCATTTTTCCCCTATCTACTTGCCATGAGGTGATGGGACAGGATGCCATAATTTAGTTTTTTGAATGTTGAGTTTTAAGCCCATCTTTCACTCTCCTCATTCACTTTCATCAAAAGGCTCTTTCATTCCTTTTCACTTTCCGCCACTAGGATGGTATCATCAGCACATCTGAGGTTGCTGATATTTCTCCCAGCAGTCTTGATTCCTACTTGGGATTAAAATGCAAAGTTTCAGGGGGCAAATTTTATTTAACAGTCATAAGCCCATATGTATAATCATCAAGTATTTGATTTAGGTCATACCTGAATGGTCTAGTGGTTTTCCCTACTTTTTTCAATTTAAGTCTGAATTTGGCAATAAGGAGTTCATGATCTGAGCCACAGTCAGCTCCCAGTCATGTTTTTGCTGACTGTATAGAGCTTCTCCATCTTTGGCTGCAAAGAATATAATCAATCTGATTTCAGTGTTGACCATCTGGTGATGTCCATGTGTAGAGTCCTCTCTTGTGTTGTTGGAAGAGGGTATTTGCTATGACCAGTGCATTTTCTTAGCAAAACTCTATTAGCCTTTGCCATGCTTCATTCCATGTTCCAAGGCCAAATTTGCCTGTTACTCCAGGTGTTTCTTGACTTCCTACTTTTGCATTCCAGCCCCATATAATGAAAGGGACATCTTTTTTGGGTGTTAGTTCTAAAAGGTCTTATAGGTCTTCATTGAACCGTTCAACTTCAGCTTCTTCAGCATTACTGGTTGGGGCATAGACTTGGATAACTGTGATGTTGAATGGTTTGCCTTGGAAATGAACAGAGATCATTCTGTCATTATTGAGATTTGCATCCAAGTACTGTATTTCGGACTCTTTTGTTGACCATGATGGCTACTCCATTTCTTCTAAGGGATTCCTGCCCACAGTAATAGATACAATGGTCATCTGAGTTAAATTCATCCATTCCAGTCCATTTTAGTTTGCTGATTCCTAGAAAGTTGACATTCACTCTTGCCATCTCCTGTTTGACCACTTCCAATTTGCCTTGATTCATGGACATAACATTCCAGGTTCCTATGCAATACTGCTCTTTACAGCATCAGACTTTGCTTCTATCACCAGTCCCATCCACAACTGGATATTGTTTTTGCTTTGGCTCCATCCCTTCATTCTTTCTGGAGTTATTACTCCACTGATCCCTAGTAGCATATTGGGCACCTACCGACCTGGGGAGTTCCTCTTTCAGTATCCTATCATTTTTCCTTTTTATACTGTTCATGGGGTTCTCAAGGCAAGAATACTGAAGTGGTTTGCCATTTCCTTCTCCAGTGGACCACATTCTGTCAGACCTCTCCACCATGACCCACCCGTCTTGGGTGGCCCCACATGGCATGCCTTAGTTTCATTGAGTTAGACAAGGCTGTGGTCCATGTGATTAGATTGACTAGTTTTCTGTGATTATGGTTTGTGTATCTGCCCTCTGATGCCTCTCGCAATACCTACCGTCTTATTGTGGATGGAGGTTTGTGACATTGTACAGGAGACAGGGATCAAGACCATCCCCATGAAAAAGAAATCCAAAAGGGCAAAATGGCTATCTGGGGAGGCATTACAAATAGCTGTGAAAAGAAGAGAGGCAAAAAGCAAAGGAGGAAAGGGAAGATATAAGCATCTGAATGCAGAGTTCCAAAGAATAGCAAGAAGAGATAAGAAAGCTTTCCTCAGCGATCAATGCAAAGAAATAGAGGAAAACAACAGAATGGGAAAGAATAGAGATTTCTTCAAGAAAATTAGAAATACCGAGGGAACATTTCATGCAAAGATGGGCTCCATAAAGGACAGAAATGGTGGGAACCTAACAGAAGCAGAAGATATTAAGAAGAGGTGGCAAGAATACATAGAAGAACTGTACAAAAAAGATCTTCACGACCAAGATAATCACGATGTGTGATCACTCACCTAGAGCCAGACACACTGGAATGTGAAGTCAAGTGGGCCTTAGGAACCATCACTACAAACAAGGCTAATAGAGGTGATGGAATTCCAGTTGAGCTATTTCAAATCCTGAAAGATGATGCTGTGAAAGTGCTGCATTTAATATGCCAGCAAATTTGGAAAACTCAGCAGTGGCCACAGGACTGGAAAAGTCAGTTTTCATTCTAATCCCAAAGAAAGGCAATGCCAAAGAATGCTCAAACTACCACACAATTGCACTCATCTCACATGCTAGTAAAGTCATGCTCAAAATTCTCCAAGCCAGGCTTTAGCAATACGTGAACCATGAACTTCCTGATGTTCAAGCTGGTTTTAGAAAAGGCAGAGGAACCAGAGATCAAGTTGCCAACATCCGCTGGGTCATGGGAAAAGCAAGAGAGTTCCAGAAAAACATCTATTTCTGCTTTATTGACTAAGCCAAAGCCTTTTACTGTGTGGATTACAATAAACTGTGGAAAATTCTGAAAGAGATGGGAATACAAGACCACCTGACCTGCCTCTTGAGAAACCTATATGCAGGTCAGGAAGCAACAGTTAGAACTGGACATGGAACAACAGACTGGTTCCAAATAGGAAAAGGAGTATGTCAAGGCTGTATATTGTCACCCTGCTTATTTAACTTCTATGCAAAGTACATCATGAGAAACGCTGGGCTGGAAGAAACACAAGCTGGAATCAAGATTGCCAGGAGAAATATCAATAACCTCAGATATGCAGATGACACCACCCTTATGGCAGAAAGTGAAGAGGAACTAAAAAGCCTCTTGATGAAAGTAAAGAGGAGAGTGAAAAAGTTAGCTTAAAACTCAACATTCAGAAAACGAAGATCATGGCATCTGGTCCCATCACTTCATGGGAAATAGATGGGGAAACAGTGGAAACAGTGTCAGACTTTATTTTTGGGGGCTCCAAAATCACTGCAGATGGTGATTGCAGCCATGAAATTAAAAGACGCTTACTCTTTGGAAGGAAAGTTACTACCACCCTAGATAGCACATTCAAAAGCAGAGACATTACTTTGCCAACAAAGGTCCATCTAGTCAAGGCTATGGTTTTTCCAGTAGTCATGTATGGATGTGAGAGTTGGACTGTGAAGAAAGCTGAGCACTGAAGAATTGATGCTTTTGAACTGTGGTGTTGGAGAAGACTCTTGAGAGTCCCTTGGACTGCAAGGAGATCCAACCAGTCCATTCTGAAGGAGATCAGGCCTGGGATTTCTTTGGAAGGAATGATGCTAAAGCTGAAACTCCAGTACTCTGGCCACCTCATGCGAAGAGTTGACTCATTGGAAAAGACCCTGAATCTGGGAGGGATTGGGGGCAGGAGGAGTAGGGGACAACAGAGGATGAGATGGCTGGATGGCATCACGGACTCAATGGACGTGATTCTGAGTGAACTCTGGGAGTTGGTGATGGACAGGGAGGCCTGGCGTGCTGCAGTTCATGGGGTCGCAAGAGTCAGACACGACTGAGTGACTGAATTGAACTGAAGCCCATATGTATATGGAGGTTCACAGAAAAAATATAATCAGAAGTAGGCTTCCCTGGTGGCTCAGATGGTAAAGAATCCACTTTCAATACGTGAGACCTGGTTTTTATCCCTGGGTCAGGATGATCCCCTGGAGAAGGGAATGGCAACCCACCCCATTGTTTTTGCCTGAAGAATTCAATGGACAGAGGAGTCTGGCAGGCTACAGTCCATGGGGTTGCAAAGAGTCTGACATGACTGAGCACCTAACGTTTCCACTTTTTCACAGAATGTGACAGTGGCATAGTCCAATCAGCCTCTAAAGAGCTGTAAGACCTCCTGCGAGATGACAACCTTCTCGAAGTTTCTATTTTTTAAATTTATCTGTAAAATGAAGGGGAGGAAAGATGACCTCCCAGTTTCCTTTTAATAAAAGGATATTGGAATATTCAACAGGACTTACTTTACAAAGCAGGGAGTCTGTTATTGTATCAGTCAACCAAGATTCTGTCCTTTGGGGAGCCTATGGACACAGGCAATAATTTTTTATCCAAAAAGCACTCTTTTTACAATAAGGGAGGAAATAGCATTTTCTGAGCATAAAAACATGCACTCATTTCCTTTAAAAAAAAAAACAAAAAAAAAACCCTAAGTATTGGCTGTCAATGCACAAAAACAACATAAAAACAATTTCTCTCTGTCAATTAGATTCTGACACACAGCCTTTTTTTTCTTCAGGGCATTTAAAAGTACATTATGGGAGTCTCTCTGTCCAAGAAAATAACTTGCAGTGTATAATTATTTTGAAGGTATAAAATGGAGACAAAAGGAGAGATGCCTTGTGTAGATGGCACATTTCAGCCCTGCCCCCTTTTCCCAACACTTGAGTTGCTGTTTAGTTTTGCTTGTAAAGTTTGCTTGCCCTCTTTCTTGACTACCTCAAAAGAGTCATTTCTACACTAAAACACTGACCAAAACAATCACCCAGAGAATAAGCCTTTCTTTTAAGTCTCAAGTCCTAATAGAAAGAAGAGGAATAATAGCAATGCAAAAATCTAACTTGTACATGAGAGAGCAATTTGAAGGCAGCAAAGTCTTTTTCTCAGAGAGGATAGGCAGTTTGTCACACAATTACTCTGTGCAGCAGAAAACACGGTCTACTGCCAAGAAAAATTGACCATCCTTTCCTAAATCTTGAAAAGTATTTGAATTCTAAAAGATTAGTTTGGCATACAAATCAATTAACTCATTCGCTTCAATCTCCCATTCTTACCGTCGATGACACAATTATCTTGTCCCTGCTCCAGCCTTTTCCAAATCAACCTGATGATGCTCATTAATTCTACTTGTGACAGTGTGACAGCTATCATTTTTAGTGTGAAGGGGCAGTAGGTGTCCTGGTTTTGAAAACAGAAATAGCGAAGATAATAAATGTCCCTGTAGTGATGAACAATTCAGTGCAAATTTGTTCAAAGCTCAATACCTTCCAAAATAAAGGGGAAAAAAAAATACTGAACCTACTTGAAGACTCACAGTATTTACCTACCTGCAGGGAGGGTATCTGGCTCCTTGAACTGCAGTGGAGAGCAAATAAACTCTGATGCTAGAACTGGACTCTGGTTGGAAAGTGAGAGGTTTCTGAGAAAAAGAAAAAGACTTTGCCTTCGTTTTACATTACTTGAAACATGAGCATCCTTGGTCTGTTTTCTAAGATTCAGGAGTAACCCAGGTAGGGAAGTACTAATATCTGCAGAGATGAACCTTATTGCACATTCAAAAATGATGTTTCATTAAAGATTCATCAAGGATTAGGTATAAGGCAAGGGCCCTTGGAGGAAGACTGGCCCAAGAGTCAGGCCTCAGCTCCCTTAATGGGAGAACCCAGTCCAGGTCCAGCTAGGTACAAGGTGGCCAGACCAGGGGCAGAGGTGACTCTTGGGTCAAGTCAGACAGGCTAGACACAGTGACAAATGATGCTGTTCATCTGAAGCTCAAGCCTAGAAACCTTAGATATCTGGTTAAGAAAGATAGGCTGGTTGCAGGAGAAATGGAAGGGAGAAGGAAAAAAGACATCCAATCTGGCAAAAAGAGCTACAAGTGGGAAGTGAATAGGGTCAGTACACAGGTAAATGAAGCCATCTTGGGTTATGCTTGTTACCCAGGACTCTACTCAGGAAGCAGCAGGGCTTAGTGAAGTGTCCCAGGTACATCAGTCAAGGAGCAAGCGATTCAGAGTTTTAATCTTCAGATCAGCTATTGATCTCCTCTACAGATTTGCAATGAATTCCTAAACCTCTCTAAACTTTTATGCATCTGCTAGATGGAGAGTAATCATTGATTCCTCCTATGTTGTTGTGAGGATGAAATGAAGCAATGATTATAAAGAACTTTACCTAATGCTTGCTAAATGGTGATCATTCTCACTAATGCTAGCTGCAATGCCTGAGATTTTTAGTTATCAGCTGTTAAGAATTTAGGTTGAATTGTCTATAAATGAAATTTGGGGAGCAAGCAAGGCAGGAGCTTGGTTTTCAGGGTCTCAGAGGATGACAAGAAAAGAAAGGGATAGCAATGGAAACTTTATCTGTAATAACTGTCTCCTTACACATCATTCAACCACTATGACAGTCAGACTGATGGCTATATACAGGGTCAGGAAGGGACCATCAAGGCAGGCCCCTGCCTTTGAGGAGCTGGGCTGGTTGGTCTTCTTTAGCTTCACCAGGTTTCAGTGACAGGTTTTGAGTACTGTGGCCCTGAATTCATTCTGTTCAATCATCCCTTTGGTTTCATTACATAATTTTTGATAGCACAATAACTTTTAAAACACACATATATCATAGCACAACTAACTGTCCAACAAAAACTAGGTAAGTTTACTTTATAGGTATTTAAACACTCAAAGGGCTTCCCAGGTGGCACTAGTGGTAAGAACCTGCCTTCCATTTGCAGGAGATGTAAGAGATGTGGGTTCAATTTCTGGATTGGGAAGGTTCCCTGGAGGAAGACATGGCAACCTACTCCAGTATTCTCACCTAGAGAATCCCACTGGACAGAGGAGCCTGGTGGGCTACAGTACAAGGGGTCAGAAAGGGTCGGACATGACTGAGCAACTTAGAATGCATGCAAACACTCAAAAGGAAAAACATAGGAAAGAACCAAGTTGACCAACAGCTGGTTCTGATTCAAGATGAGGAAATGCTCCTTTGTCAGAAATCAACATGTGGGCCCTGGATCCCAGTCCTACTTCAGTTAAGTGGCCTTTCAAATAGCTTCCTTTATACATTGGATGATGCAAAAATATTTGAAAATACCAGATCTATGAAAGTTCCACATTTGCATCTGTGAGCAGTGAAGCGAAATGTGCTCAAGGTCATGTATCAGAAGCCTATGTCTTGATCAGCCTGAGAAGCTCTGGTACCCAGTCAGAGGTGGCAGGCAGGTGGAATTGCACCATGATGTAATTAAGAGTAAGAGGCATGAATGCAGGATTTTGCAATCACTCAGGCAAAAAATTTAATCATCTTGGGTTGAAGTCTTCTCACGTTAAATGAGAATACAAAAACCTTCCTCAGAATAGGTAGCCTTGGCATACTTGTTAATTGAAGGAAAGAACCACTGTACGAATGGAAAGAGACAGATATGTCATGAATTCACTGACATGCAAGGCCTGCCACACAGTCTGTCAATAAATAAAGTGTGTGTATGTGTGTATGTCTGTGTAAGCATTATATGTATTGTTCGTACTTCTGCCACAAATAAGCATATAACATACCGTACTGAGGGCTCCTGCAAGCCTTGTGCCTGCTCCTGGAAATAGGGAACCTTACATATCAAGATAAAAAGGTGATGAGGGAGGCATGGGTTCAGATGTAATTCATTCCACTATGACACACTAAAAGCTCTTTAGATCAGCTTACTCCCCACCCCCACGTGCAGAGAGAATGAGAGTCAACGGTCTTGTAATCATTTTCCCAACAGCCAGCTTACAAGGACCCACCCGCGTTGTACAAGGAAATTTTGAGCCAACAATTAATGTACATGGGATAGTGCAAGACCAAATAAATCTGAACAATGAAGGGAAAAGAGCTCCAGAAACAGTTTTCATAATCATTGAGCCTTCACTGGTATCGTTCTGTTTTATTCAAAATGGTTTCCCTCACCAGTTGCACGGTATATTTTACATGTCAGCCATCAAAGTGAGATTAGTAGTGTGTACGTTTTGAGAGAGCAATAGAGTACTTTAACCATCAACTGAAAAGTCTGAAAGTACCTTCCCTATGAGAATTGGTGGTTTCTCATTTATTTCTTACTCGGGCAAGAGAATGACAGCAACAGAAGAGCCGCAATCACACTTTCCTTCAAAGGAGCCTCTACGCTGGTTCAGAGTCTGCTGCAGAAAATGCTAATGTCGGCTTCGTTCTGATTAGCTGTACTCAGAAAGTCCAGGAGAGGAATAAAAGAGGGAAGTCATAGGATAATTGCTTTTATTTCAACTCATTGCAGAGAGAAAATGCATGACAGATAATATAATACACATGCATCCAAAGAGGATCATTCAATTCTGATCAAGTATGGGTCTCGAGAAAATCAAGAGCAAAACCTAAGCTGTCCCCAGATCTGAAGGACGAGAGAATTCCAACGGAAGGGGTGGGAATTCGTCTTTAAAAAGGGAATTCATCCATAAGGCATCTGAAAAATCATGGCTTTGCAGGATGAAACAAGACCATGGAGACCACCTTTCTTTTATTCTCCTCGTAAATCGGCATTTTCTGGCTGCTCTATAGCAAGCAATGAGAATTGGATAGAGCCCTGAAGGCCAAATGTTTAACCTGCCCCAGCATGGGCTTATTTCACTGTGATTTAGATTTAGATACCCACACAATGGAAGCTACTTCCCTTGATTCGAGTGAGAAACAAACGCAAGGGAGAAAGGGGGTCCCCAAATCCAATGGCCTGTCCACTTACCTGAAGTCAGAACAACTGGACAGGCTTGGTGACTGAAGCAGCAGCTGTCCGGCTCCTTTTAAGGGATGGTGTTCCCCTAACACCTTCCAGGGAAAGAGGCAACGATAAGAGTTCCATCTTTAAAAAAGATTCTGTTTTGTGATCGTGTTAAGACCTAGCCTAACTCAGGGAGTGCCCTGAGAATGGACAGATTCCATCTCTGTTTGTTGTAGAAAGTTCTTCAAGCTACAGCTTATCGTGATCTGTGTCTAAAAGCTGCTATGAGGAAGCTCCAATTAGGTAGCATTCCATTGCTCTCCAAATCATTACAGCCCCTCAGAAACAGATGCTCTTACAGTTCATTGTGCTTTTTTTTTTTTTTTCCCTTTTCTCACGCAGGTATCTGATTTGAACAGAAGCAGCTAGACCATTTTTCTTCTCAGGTGGAACAGATTAGAGAAAGGGTATCAAAGAGAACAATTCTGCAAGCAGCTAACTATCAACTGAATTAGACAAGTGCAGTAAGATCACAAGTTGTTTTCTGGTGCTGTTTATGGTTTCTGCTTTAACACAAAGCACTGGGAGTAAACAGTCAGTATCAACCACAACAAATTCAAAATGGACTCAGAAAGAATAGCACAAACATCTGGCGAACTCTTTTCCATCACTTAAATCTCCAAAGCTACTACACAACAAGACATTAATTTCAAACTGTTACCTAAAATGCCCAAATTATTTTGATTTTATTTTTAATTGAGCATCATTGAAAAAATATTTTTCATATCTTTTATATTTTAAAGGTTGAACAGCATAAAATTTAGGAATCTGAGTTCTGTTCTGTCCTGGCTTTGATTCAGTTAGCTGGTGTGACTGAGACAGGTAATTACAAAGGAGCTGGATTACATCACTGCTAAAGTTCCTTCTAGTTTGAAGTTTTTTTCAAAATATTTGCAGTCTTCTCATGGAAACTGTTGGCACTTTAGTGGCGATTCTCTACCTAGGGAGCTAATGCTATATTGAGAATACTGCTATGCCAAAATCAATGAAAAAAAGGAAACTGTTAAGTTTTATTATACATCCACTCTTTTGCATATATTAAATTATTTAATCTTAACAATGAGCCTATAGGATATTCATGCCTGTAGAAATGTCATTCACGTTCCTCTGTCCATGGAATTCTCCAGGCAAAAATACTGGAGTGGGTTGCCATTCCCTTCTCCAAGGGATCTTTCTGACCCAGGGATCGAACCTGGATCTCCTACATTGCAGGCAGATTCTTTACCAACTGACTCATCAGGGAAGCAGTAACTGCCAAAGCTAGGGATTAAAGCTTGAGTAGCCTCAAAGTCCCAGAGAAGGCAATGGCATCCCACTCCAGTACTTTTGCCTGGAAAATCCCATGGACAGAGGAGCCTGGTAGGCTGCAGTCCATGGGGTCACGAAGAGTCGGGCACGACTGAGCGACTTCACTTTCACTTTTCACTTTCACGCATTGGAGAAGGAAATGGCAACCCACTCCAGTGTTCTTGCCTGGAGAATCCCAGCGACGGGGGAGCCTCGTGGGCTGCCATCTCTGGGGTCGCACAGAGTTGGACACGACTGAAGTGACTTAGCAGCAGCAGCAGCAGCCTCAAAGTCCACAGACTGAAGTCTTCAACACTGTTTCCTTTGTGTATTAACATTCTCTTAGAAATGTAAAAACATAGAAAATATAGTTTTCCAGGTTTTACTTTAAAAGAACATCAACAATGGCATCTCTCTTAGACCCAAAGTTCCCTGAAGGCCACAGTGATGCCATTCATTGCATCGATAGGGTCAATGAAGGTATGTCATACATTGAATATTTTCAATAAATACTAGATAAATGGATAAATTAATTTCCTTATAGGTGATAAATGACTGAAAATTTTATCTAAATATGAATGAGTTCTGCAGACATATTTGTCCCTGAAAAAAAAAATACAAATTCTTGAAATGTTTTTTTTTCAAAATTTTTAGCTTATTCAGGAAACAATATTATAACATTTAAAGGGAAAAATCTGAGAACATTACAATATTTAAAAGGTGTAACCATAATGTATTAGAATATGAATGTCCAAATTCAACATACCAAAAGTTACAACTGTCATTAAAAGAAAGTAAAATATGTGCAATCTTGATAGGTTCAAATGATTCATAACTATAACTTGTGAGAATCCAAGAAGTATTGCTTTTTCAGGAAATCCTTGAAATAACTGAACATTTAATCCAAATTTATTTATCTACCTTAACTGAGAATTTAACAAATACAAATCAAACCTTTGCCATTAGCATTATAAACTCCAGTCTTTTCTACACTAATATCTTTCATCTTTTATATTGAATATGGCATCTCTGAGTCAATTTAGAAGAGAGATTATCAATTTCAGCTTCATGGTTTTTAATTGTATCACTATTTGTACAGAAGGGAGGTATAGCATCATGTGAACAAAATTTTAATCCATTTTATAAAAAATATTTCCAAATTATCAGTCTTTGAGCTGTTTTCATTTTGTGTTACAAACCAAACCGCTTTTTATGAAAGAATTATTGCCACTTAGCAAGTTTGGCACCATGGCAGAGTTCTCCACATTCTAAATCCATTTTACAAAATACACAGCTCATTTTCTACTGTCTTTATTTACCTGACTCAGAGTTCTGATTATCCTCAAGGCATTGATCCTGTGAAAGTGAAAACTGTATTATAGTTTTGCCCCAGATTTCTAATGGATACTATGGAAATAAAAGGACACCTGGGGAAAGACCATATTGAACATATTTACCATCCCTTCCACAAACATATCCCTCAGCAAGGAGATACGTGTAAAGACATAAGCATACAAAGATAAATAAAATGGGATATAAGCTGATAGCCACACAATTTTGCCACCTGCCAAATAGAACAAGCAATATGAATCAGCAGACACAGAGAAGTTGAACAAAGCAAGCACTGAAAAGAACCAAGAAGCAATGCAATTTGCGAAGCACACAGAGTACTGATCTAACCAAAATGATGATATAACAGAGTTGGAAGGATAGGACATGGGAAGTTTGTGTGTGATCAAGCTGAATCATCTTCCACAGTAAGATGTCAACACTTAATGTTTGCAGTTGAAAAAGCAAAAAGATAAAAAGAATGTTATTTAAAGATATGGAGAGAATAGTAAAGTCAATTTTTTTTTTTAATAGTTGAAAAAATTGGTTACCTCTGAGGAATGGGTGGGGGTTCCCTGGTGGCTCTGTGGTAAAGAATCTGCCTGCAACGCAGGAAGCACAGGAGCCATGGGTTTGATCCCCTGGATGGGAAGATCCCCTGGAGGAGGCCATGGCAACCCACTCCAGTGTTCTTGCCTGGGAAATCCCATGGACAGAGGAGCCTGGAGGACTGCAGTCTATGGGGCAACAGAGTCAGGCACACGGAAACCACTTACCATGGGGAAAGGGAAATTTGAAGTGAGAAAGGGGTGATGCTGTTTTTCACCTGAGGACTTACAGAATGTGTGTAGACAACATGAATTTGTAACTTTGATAAAAAACAAAGTAAACAAAGTAAACCCAACAAAATAAATGATCATTCTCATGCTCTAATGACAAACAATGAAATCATCCTGAGGCCCACATACACATAGAGTTCTCTAAAGAGCCTTTTTTCCCCATGTCACATTTATCAAAATATGGCATTAGACTGAAAGCTGTCATGAGTTAGGACAGCACATGGCCTTGGACTAGTAACTTAACCACTCAGGAATCCGTTTTTCCACCTATTTTAATTTTTGGAACATACATTTTGTTACAAAATAATATTGTATCCAAACTTTTAATTGCATTGAAGAATGGGTTTCATTACTTATATTAACAATTACCTATGCCTTTCTCAGGGGCTTCCTGGTGGTTCAGAGGTAAAGAATTCGCCTGCCAGTTCAGGAGACGTAAGAGACAAGGGTTTGATCCTTGGGTAACGAGGATCCCCCAGAGAAGGAAATAACAACCCACACCAGTACTCCTGACCAGGAAATCCCATGGACAGAAGAGACTGGCAAGCTACAGTCCATGGGGTTGCCAAGAGTAGGACAGACAGCGACTAACCCAACCAACCAATCCCTTTTTCTTCCTCTGTGCCTCTCTTGTCCGTTTGCTCTCGCTTTCTCTTTTTGCAGTGTTATGCTTGATTATCGCTCCTACCAAATGAGCCAGGCAGGATGGGAGTACCCCAGTATTGACACTGTATCGGAAGATGATACAATACATGGTGAATCCAAATAAAAATTACTAAGAAGTATTCTGTTGGAAGGAAGGCAGTGTAGTAAGAATTTGAACCCAACTGCTGCTGCTGCTAAGTCGCTTCAGTCGTGTCCAACTCTGTGCAGCCCCATAGACAGCAGCCCACCAGGCTCCCCCATCCCTGGGATTCTCCAGGCAAGAACACTGGAGTGGGTTGCCGTTTCCTTCTCCAATGCATGAAAGTGAAAAGTGAAAGTGAAGTCGTGTCTGACTCGTAGAGACTCCATGGACTGCAGCCCACCAGGCTCCTCCATCCATGGGATTTTCCAGGCAAGAGTACTGGAGTGGGGTGCCATTGCCTTCTCTGTTGAACCCAACTGAATGGGTTCAAATCTCAGCTCCATCTCTGAGTAGCTCTGTGATCTTAAACAAGTTACTTAACTTCTCTCTGTACTCCTACTTGTAAATCTCTAAATAAGGTTAATAATAGAAACTCCTAAAATTGTTACAAAAATAAAATGATTTGATGTTTTAAAATTCTTAGAACAATGTCTGAAGTACAGCTAACACACACTGATGTTAATTTCATTATTACTGACTTCAACAAATAAGCATTTGGTTGCTATATGGCTGGGAATGAAGGAAAGAGCTAGTTTCATGAGAAAGAACTACAAATTCCATTAATATATTAAAATAGCATTTTCTCTGTACTAATGGAGCTCTTTATTCCCTTTACTAATAGATGTATATTGCTGGTGCAAGAAAGCATAGACTTTTTATTCCTACAGTATTAAGATCTTGGTTCCTTATGCCTGCAGATATTTAGCTTTTGGTTACTTGATAATACTAAAGTCAGTAGAGTTCATACATTTCCCCTAGATACTTAGTAAACATGAGTTTACAGTGATAACATGATCCAGGAGACCTTAACATAAGAAGATTAGTTTTTCTTCTTGCTGCTTGTTAATTTTCAGGATTTAATTGCACAGCTTAAAAGTAATGTGTATCTTGCAAAGAAAATATTTACAAAGGGCAGGTAAGAGAACACACAGAAGAATTGATCGTGTACAAAATCAGCATTCCACATGCTATCACTCACAGTATGAATGGAAGTGGTCAGTACACAGAGAGGCACTGATAAATTTCTGTTTGAAAATTGTAATAGCCTCCTCAGAGGTCATTCTAGTTCCAGTCACTCTTACATCCACCTGCCCACAAAACTCTATCAGATACTGTTACAATCATAGCAGTACCCTGCTCAAACATCTTCAGTGGCTCCCCACCTGCTGTAAGAAATGAATTTCATCTGCTTGATCCAAGGCACAGCACCATGTGACCTGCACTTTCTAATAGGCACCGAACACAGCTTGGCTTGGCTTTGCAAGATACTGAAACAGAGCAGGACCCTGTGGTCTTTGCCCTCCCCACGCCTACATCTTCTGCCTGCCTTTTGGAAAACCTTAGTCAAAGAAAATCAGAGAAGTAAGAAACGTGTAAACAAAGGAAAACAGTCAAAGGAGACTAAATTCTAATAATGTAGTCATTAAGCATAGTTAAGGACCTTAAGTTCTTTCTCAAGGGTGATAGATAATATTCTGAGCCATATCCAGTGAGTTGTCTTTATAGATACTGAGACCTTAGGTGGAAGAAGTTAACTACATGATGACCAGACCATACCCACCACATAAGCTGTCACAATTCCCAGAAGAAGCTTCAAAGAACAAATGGACCCTGGAACTGAAGGTTAACTATACCTAAAACCATCAAGATGACACTGGTCAGACCACTGATGGCCAATCTGAAGATGACTGTGCTATATCTGCACATAATCCCCTCTCTCACTTCTACCTATAAAAGCTCTTGCCCCACTGGTTGCCAGGGTGGGGGAAGGGGCCTTTGGACAGATGTTCACCCACTCCTGCCCCCAAACTTTTCTTTCCACCAACCTGGCCTGTTTATTGGCTTTAAAGAAGCAAGCAGCCAGACCCCGTCCTCTTTTGGTAACATCACCAAAGCAGATATTTTTGACTCTTCTTAATTGCACCCTATAAGTATAGTCATCTCAAAGCCTATAGTAAGGCTTTAATCCACAATATTTGCCCACATGAGTCTACATGATAGCCCACCTCTGGCTTTTACCGAGTTATACTAATTCTTTACTTATTAAATCAAAGAGCATTTGATTTAATAAGTAATCAAAAATAATCAATCAAAGAGCATATCTTCACAAAGCCTCAGATTTTTCTTCACAACACTTTTACAATGTTTTTGTAGCTATTGATATATTTTAATCCTGCTTATGTTGTCAATATATTTTTTGGTATAGCTACCAAAAAATGGTAGTTTCATGGAGGACAGACTCTTACAGTTGTCTTTTTAAAAAGTAATTCATAGAACTTGGTAAAATGCTTTGAACATAAACCATGTTTAATACTTACTGAATTAAACTGAATTATAGTGACCACACTTACCCAAATTTGCCTTCTTAAAACAGAGATTAATTTTTCAAGCAGTAAACCTGTCTACCATTATATAAATGATTTTCTAATACCAAATGTGTAAAAACCTAACAATGATTAAGTTAATCTTAGAGACAGTGCACCACTCATTAACTCTAAAAAATCATTATTGAAAACTTTATTTTATGTTTCAGTTACTAAACTAAAACAAGTGACTGGGTTTTCACATTAGAACTATATGAATCAGAGGTTTTATCTACTTTTGGTTTTCTTTTGCTGTTGTAACAAATCACCACAAACACAGTGACTTAAAAACAACACAGTTTTTACCTTACCATTCAGAAGTCAGAAGTCTGAAATCAGTTTCACTGGGCTAACATCGAGGTGTCAACAGGGCTGCATTCCTTTTGGGAGAGCGAGGAAAGAATCCATAACCTTGGCTTTTCTAACATCTGAAGGCAGCTTTCATTCCTCACCTTGTGGTCCTAGTCCCCATTTTCAAAGCCAGCAGCAAAGTTAGGAGGCTGAGTCCTTACCATTCTGCCCTTTCTATAGTTCTCACTCATCTGCATCCTCTTATATATAAGTAGGCTTCAGTACGAGGTCTTGTGATTATCTCAGACCAATCCTGATGATCCACGTTAATTACCCTGCGGGAAAATCAGCTGATTCACAATCATCTTAATTATATCTGCAGCCTTAATTCTTCTGTGCCCTTTTTGTTATTGTTCAGTGACGGAGTCGTGTCTGACTCTTTGCAACCTCAAGGGCTTCACCAGGCCAGGACTCCCTGTCCCTCACTATTTCCTGGAGTTTGCCCAAATTCATGTCCATTGACTTGGTGATGTCATCCAACCATCTCATCCTTTGTCTCCCCCCTTCTCCTCTTGCTCTCAATCTTTCCTAGCAAAAGCATCTTTTCCAATGAGTCAGCTCTTTGCATCAGGTGGCCAAAGTATTGCAGCTTCGGCATCAGTCCTTCCAATGAGCATTCAGGACTGATTTCCTTTAGGATGGACTGGCTAGATCTCCTTGCAGTCCAAGGGACTTTCAAGACTCTTCTCCAGCACCACAATTCAAAAGTATCAATTCTTCGGCATTCTAGGGCATAACATATACACAGATACTGAGATTTGAGATGTGGACATATTAATGCTTAAAGGCCAATATTCTGCTTACCACAGCTAGTATCAAGTTTTACTAATGGATTTAAAGAAAACAAGCAACAGAGAGGCACAGGTGAACCAGGTCAACCATCCATATAACTCCCCAAGTCCTTAGCACTCTCAATATTCACTCTCTGGCCCATTCAGAACAGAGGGCACCTCTAAGTAAGTTATACAGGTTACTTTCACAGCAAGCAAGGAGCATTTCTATTGTTAAACATCTCCAATTTGTACTCAGATCATTTAATGGCTTTCATGATACCCTCCTGGCTTTCCTGGTAGCTCAGACGATAAAGAATCTGCCTACACTACATGAGACCTGGGTTCGATACCTGGGTCAGGAAGATCCCCAGCAGAAGGGAATGGCAAGCTACTCCAGTATTCTTGCCTGGAGAATTCCATGGACAGAGGAGTCTGGCAGGCTACAGTCCATGGGGTCTCAAAGAGTCAGACACGACTGACCAACTAACACGTTTATATCTTCCAGGCAAACTTGCTTCATAAATCTATCATATAAAATGATTCTTAAAACAAGGATACTTTGTCAAAAACTTTCTACTGCTAAGTACTGTTTCCCTAGCCAATGGCATTAGTCTATTTACTATGACATGCTGATGCTAAAAGGGATACAATTATATGAAGACAGAACCTCGTTTTTGAGGAGCTCAGTTTTAGCAGAAGTAAATAAGGAACTTCAAAATCAGATTAAGTGTGCTATGTGCTGCTAAAGAAACAGGACTCAGTGTGAAATAATGGTGAGCCATTTAAAAAATATTTAGTCAGATATGATTAGAAGGTGGGCCTACATGGAGATGGGCTTTCCAAGTGGTGATAGTGGTAAAGAACCCGCCTGCCAATGCAGGAGACATAAGAGGTGTGGGTTTGATCCCTGAGTGGGGAAGATCGCCCTGGAGGAGGCCATGAAAACTCATTCCAGTATTCTTGCCTGGAAAATTGCATGGACAAAGGAGCCTACAGGCTACAGTCCACGGGGTTGCAAAGAGTCAGATACAACTGAAGCATCTTTGCACACATGCTATATAGAGATAGGAAAATACATCAAAATTTTACTACCTAAGTAAAGAGGAATACTACTGAATCCTAAGGAAAGCAGAGAGTGTAGAAATAAGAGAAAAGTCATTGGGAAATGAACATAATATTAAATGTTGGCAAGAAGATGGAGCAATTGAAATTCTCACATGTTCCTCACGGGAAAGCAAATCATGGAATATTTATCAATGGAATACTATTCAACAATTCAAAGAATAAACTACTGATACAGGCAACAAGAGGGATAAAGCTCAAAAGTCATCCTGCTGAGTGAAAGAAGCCAATACAAAGGATTACAAACTGTATAGTTTCATCTGCTTTAAAATATAGAAAAGGAAAAGTACAATGACAGAGAGTTGATCAGTGATTGTCAGAGGCCAATGGTATAGGGAAAACACTAACTGCTGTAGGATATACGGGAAATGTTCAGAAAATCAAAATATTCTCTATCATGATCATGGTGGCAATTACAGAAATTACATATTTGTCAAAACAATAAACTGTACTTTAAAAAGGATAAATTAAATTATACTTTAAAAATGATTGTTAAAGAAAACAATTAACCACATTGTGGGAAATACTTTGCATATAAATCAAAGAAAAATATTAACTCAAGGCTAGAAATAATATTTAAGTCTTGCTGCAGAGCAATCATAGTCATTGGTGATGTATAAGTGTATTCCTCTGGATTATAATTTAATCCACTGGATATTATGCCCATGTCTGATTACCCCACGAAATTATTTTGTATGTACTTTTAAAAATTAAAATTACTGAATTACTTCTCTAGTGTATCATCAAATCATACAGGCATTCCTTCATTTTTCACAATATAAAATAATAAAAGTTTAAAAAGGAAGTTGAGACCAGTGTCCATTTGCAGAAAGCAGTAAAGGAAATAAAAAACTAGAATTCTCAAATTCAATGTGAACTCTATTGACCTTTGTGAATTTTTTATTATATTCTTACTTTTCTCCTACTTGTCCTTCATAAAAGTATATTGAAACCACCTTTATGAAGGCTTTGATCCCTTTAAGAATTATTCACTTTTTAACTCACTTCATTTTTATTAATATCCTATAACATCCAAACATGCATACACACACACACACATATCACATACACACACAATTAAAAGTCTATATTTATCTTCAGGAGGAAATTTCATAGGCTTTAACCATTGTTTTGGAAAGTTGAATAATTACCTGGAATCTTGAAACTATTTCAAAATAGAGTTGCTAAGGTTTCAAAAAAAAAAAAACTCAACTGAGTAGTCTATAAAATAGAATGTGTTTCTTTGTTAATTAACCATCTAATGAATAACCTATGATCTCTTCTCAAGTGAATAGCTTATTGTTTCAGAAATTTCATCTCCACCTAGTCAGAAGAATGCAAGAGACAATCTCTTCCTTTGCTTAGGAAATTAATCATTCTCAAGATATAGTGACCCCATATTTTCATGTTTGGGGTGCAAAGACAGTTGATAGTTGATGTATGAATATTCTGAGTAGATGGAATCTAAGTAGATTATCACAGTTGAAATCGGCATTACAGTATTTGTGATTTTAAGGACACCTAAACTTTATGTTATTCATGTCTTAAAATATCTTCAATCTAAAATTTCCACTGTATTTTAAATACAGCTCCCCCCAACAAATAATTATTAACCATTAATATCCTTGAAAAAATTGACATCATTTGTGAAATGTGTTCCTGAAACAAAAGAAAACTGGTATGCATTAGCTACTAAATCTAAGTAAAGATTAGGTTATAAGATTCAGTTTAGTTCAGTCGCTCAGTCGTGTCCGACTCTTTGCGATCCCATGAATCGCAGCACGCCAGGCCTCCCTGTCCACCACCAACTCCCAGACTTCACTCAAACTCATGTCCATTGAGTTGGTGATGCCATCCAGCCATCTCATCTTCTGTCATCCCCTTCTCCTTCTCCTCCTGCCCCCAATCCCTCCCAGCATCAGGGTCTTTTCCAATGAGTCAACTCTTCGCATGAGGCGGCCAAAGTATTGGAGTTTCAGCTTCAGCATCAGTCCTTCCAAAGAACACCCAGGACTGATCTTTAGAATGGACTGGTTGATTAGCACCCACAAAACTATACAGCACACAAAGCAAGTTATAGGATGAAAGGAGCAGAGAGTAATAAACTCATGGCACAAACTTTTGCATTTTGACTTGTCTCAATTAGCCTATTTGATGTATTTGTCAATAATAACTTTTAATAATACTTATTCCTATTCTCTAATGCCTTCCCTTCTCTAGCTTAAAAAATTTCCAGCATTTGCAATTAGTGACCAACTCTTCTTTCATAAAAGAAAGAAGAGTTCTCTTAACATATCCATTATTTCTCACTTTCTTTCTCAGTCTATGACCATTTCATTTCTGTCTCTTCTAATTGCTTCTAATCCTTTTGCTGCTGAAAACTAGACATTCCTCAAATTTTTTCACAGCTTTATTTTTCCTTTCAATCTTCCAGCTTGCACAGCCTGACCATTTCAACATTATGACTATCATAATGTGAAGGACTCCAAAATTTATAGTTCCCCAAATTAACCACTCTTTCCAATTGTATTATGATACGTCCAGCCCCTTGTAGGACTTTAATATCTATCTCCAAGTACCACAGGTATTTCAAACTCTACATGTACAAAGGTAAATTAGCAATTTCTCCTTCTCAGACCAGTTCCTAGTCCTAAATTTCTATTTTCTTCAAAAATACCAAATTCTTTCTGCTATCCAAACTCAGAATCATATCCTCTTATTTCTTTCATTCCTCACAATCAGTCACAAAGTCGCACAGAGATTTTCTTGACATTGCAGCCTTGTTGGCTCTCTTTTTTCCTATTTCTAGGACCACCTTTCTCTTATAGGTTCTTAGCTGAGCTGTTAAATGAACTTCTGATTTTTTTTTTTTTTGAAGGATAACTGCTTGACAGCACTTCGTTGTTTTCTGTCAAACTTCAACATGAATCAGCCATAGGTATACATATCTCCCCTCCCTTTTGAACCTCCTTCCCATCTCCCTCCCTATCTATTTTTTTTAACATTTAGTTTCTCTCCTCTGTCATGAAAACAGTACATGGTCATAGGACTAAACCTCTAGTTGTGATTTACTTACTTTTTGAAAAAATGTAAATGACTTCCCTTGTTGATGAATATAGTGCACACTCTCTTACTGGATATTTGGTGATGTTTGAATGGGTTCTCAATTTCCATTCTTTTTTCTTTAATTGGAGTATAGCTGCTTTACAATATTGTGTTAGCTTCTGCTGTACTACAAAGTAAATCAGCTATATATATATATATATGCATATATCCCCTCGCTCTTGAGCCTCCCTGCCACCTCCCTTCTCCCCTGCCCCTATCTCACCCATCTAGGTCATCACAGAGCACGGCGGAGTTGAGCTTCCTGAGTTTCCACAGTGGCTTCCCACTAGCTATCTATTTCACACATGGCAGTGTATATATGTCAATTGCAATATCTCCCAATTCTCCCCGTCTTTCCCCACCCCGTGTCTACATGTCTGTTCTCTATGTTTTTAGCCTTCTCCCACTCTACTAGTCTACCTTCATTAAAATCCACCTGGATTACTCACAAATCTTTGCACATATGTTTCATTTTTTAATCCCCATGCCTTTTCACATATGGATTTTCCATCCAGCATAATTTCTCCCATTTCCTTTAGTTGAAATCCTACCCATATCTCATTTTAAATGGGGCTTTCTTCATAAAGCTGTCTTTATTCTTTGATGAAAAAGGATCTTACTCAACACAAAATTTTCATAGACATTTACACCAGCACCTTCTGCCTAGACTATAAGTGTGCCTTATCTTCCCTATTAGCTTACAACACTCTGAAGGGAGGCACCCAGTCTTATTTTTGTATCACCCTACAAACATGGTTACAATATGCATGATCAATAAATGAACTGTTTAAATAAAACACAAAGGGTAAGAGAGGCCAGAAAGGTCTGTGAAAATATGTGATCAATACAAAGACAAGAGCTACTGATATAACAGCAGTAAATCATATGATCCCTCTAATATATTACCAGCATGGCTCTAGGCATTGGTAAACACATTTTACCATAATTTGAAGTGATTTGAGTATGGTAGTCTGGATGTTGTCTTATTTTTCTTGTGGGTTTGATTTTTTTTTTTTTTTTTTGAGGAAATGCCAGCCATGCTGTTTGGTAAATAAAATTACAGGTGGCATTAGGTTCTCCCTTTCTTTCAAATTTTTCCACTGATAATTTCCATTAAATGAATATTGTGGACAATCTCTCAGCATATAATGTACATGTGGAGTTCCAAATGAGCCAATAAGATATTTTGTTCATAGAAATGATGAGAGAAAGGGGGGAAACAGTTCAATAGCCAGATTGAGTCTATAGAATAGAAGGTCTGTAGTGCCTCAGGAGAAGCAATAGAGCAAGTTAGTTAAACTTAGATCCTCTGACGTTGGACTGTCTGACTTTGAATCTATGGTTCAGTTTTACCTAGTTTTATGACCATGATCAAGTTCCTTAGTCTTGCAAAGCCTCAATTCTGTAAAACAGCAGTAATAATATAACTCATGGAGTTGATGGAAAAATTAAATGAGTTAACATATATTAAGGGTCTAGTATACTACCTGGAATGTAGTATGTCTTAAAAATTGTTACCTGTCATTTTTTTCTATCCTCTTTTTTGTTCAAATTTAACTATGTTTACATTTTATAATTGCCAAAATAAGATTATAAAAATTTTGAAAGATGTGAAAAATAAAAGGAGAAAGGTTTCTGAAATCTTAACCAATCTTGAAAAAATCATATTAAAATGTTGGCATATATTATCATTTTAATATTTTGTTGGCACCTTTTATAACATTCATATATCTCTGATAACAAACTTAACTCACCTTACAATTCAATTGTTCAGAGAAAATGTAAACTCACCCATTTTACACAGTGAATCTAGTCTTCCTCATGCATCACCAACAACTAGCTTGCAGAATAAAACAAGTAATGGTGTCCAATCTGATATACAGCTTAGTCTCATCCCATAGTTCAGATGGGTTCAGATGGGTTGATCTTTGCATGGGCAACTTTGAGCACCTCTCAGTATACGTGTTCTGTGCTTAGAGAAAAATAATGCTAATTCAATCACTAGGATTTCTTAGTCATAGGTTCTCCAAAAACAGCTTGTATTCAAGATGGTATTTGGGTATGAGGATTCGGAGGGAAAAGGGTATGACTTTTGAAGCCAGATTATCAAGATTATCTAGATTCTACCTCTTCTAGTCTATCATTTCAAAAACTCCTTGTTCAATCAGATTGCACTTGCCCTGCTGGCATTTGTAAATAACATCTGTGGCTGGTAGGATTATGAGCCATTCCTAAAACTTGGCGATTCTCAAGGATCATTAGTATTCATACATACTACTATCTGCATTTTTCCATTTTTCTCTTTCCACAGTCTGTATATTTATTTTTCGATATGGATATTGGCTTTCATTTTCTTTCTAACAGATGCTGATTTGTATACAGCAAAGCTAATGGTATTTTCATAATAATTAAAATCTAATTTACTTTATCATTGTTTATAAACATTTTTAGTTGTTTTACTTGGATTTCCCCAAGATTGATAGTACAGCTTTTATTGAGGTGACTGCAGAGCTAGCAGGATTATCAACGGAGCAGCTCTCCTCCTGCCTCCCATATTCTAGTACAGAGCACAGAGACCTAACAGAGCTGGACCTCAGGCTCTGGGAGAGGTCCCCAGACTTTAAGCTGTAAGTCTTAAACCTGAGTGCTTAAGAAAAAGGTGGGATGAAATTGGAGTTCAGACTTTTCAACTGTAGTTGACAGAGAAGCACAGAACCTGTGGACATCGTCTCAGATCCTCAGAGCTCTCTAGAGAAGCAAGCCTTCAAGAAATTAGTCTAAATTTTACCTCTTGCAAGACTTCCCTGGTGGCTCGGATGGTAAAGCGTCTGCCTACAATGTGGGAGACCCAGGTTCAATCCCTGAATTGGGAAGATCTCCTGGAGAAGGCAATGGCAACCCACTCCAGTACTCTTGCCTGGAAAATCCCATGGACGGAGGAGCCTGGTAGGCTACAGTCCATGGGGTCACAAAGAGTCGGACACAACTGAACGACTTCACTTTCTTTCTTTCCTTCTTGCATAACCTCTCTAAATAATTGCTTTCTCCCTATTCTTTTAAATACTTGCCAATTAATTTTTGTCTTGCTTAATGACATTGTCAAGTATCTACAAAAAAAATGTAAAAAATAATGGTGATTGAGTAATAATTTTTCAGTTCTAATAACATTTTTTCACTGAACACTTAAGAACCATATACATGACTATAATTGCTAGCTCTATATGTGTGTGTATATATATATATTTATTTATTTATAAATTGTCTTACATATTTTCCCAAAACTTGATTCTATTTGATTGCTTTCTCTTGGTGTTACCTTACTCCATTATCACTTCTATTTTCTATAACTGAAAGTTAGGTTTAGAAGCTTAACAAAGAATTTCAAAGTTTTGTTTGAAGTTCTTGCAGGTTTTTTTTTTTTTTTTTTTTCAAAAAGTCTGAAGTTTTGGAGTGTTTGCTTATTATAATGTATATATAAAGTTTTATCAGGAACAAAGAAGGAATTTTAGCCAAAGCCTTTCCTGTGTATAAAAATAATTATATGGTTTTTATTCTTTAAGTGTGGTAAATTATACTAAAATATTTCCTCATATTAAACCATATTTGCACACCTTAGGATAAACCCTACTGGAGTTATATTGAGTTATATTTAATATTTAGCTCTATTGTATATTTTTAAATATTAGCCTTTTAGAATTGTATCATATTTGTTGAATTCTGCCATCTTAGACACACAACTTCACAACAAGAAGCAGAAAGCAGAACTTTTTGCCTTTTTTGCCTATTTTGGTGGAATCATTCCATTGACATAAAAATTAGATGTTCTGATATTAGATTGACAAAGTTAAAACACAGTTATCTGAACTGTGTGACGTTTCTAACTCAGACAAACTTTTTGAGTTTTTCCCTCTGGTTATTTTATTTTTGTGTTTCGTGTTTTCTTTCCATTCTTAGATCCATTTTACATATTCCAATTTTGAATACAATATAACTTAACTATCTTGGATATCAATTCACCAACAGAGTTGGATGAAATAAAATATTATCTTAAAATTATCAGGAACATTTATGCAATATTTTCTCTTTTTCTCTTGCATGGGTGAGTGGTTTGAATTCTTTTTTTCCCTAAAAATAAGCTGTTGGCAATTCTATCATTTCTATTTCCTGATTAATTTATGTTTTTCTCTTCATTAATTTTTTTTCCCATTTGTGTTCCTTAGGTTCACTGTGTTGTTTTTTCACCACTTAATAGATTTTATTCATTATTTTTGCTTGCAATAAAAACATTGAGGTTATTATTGTCACTATTTAATAAATACTCTGAAACTGTGGGGTTTTAGTTCCTTTTGCTACAAGAGTTCTTTAGAAAAGAAAGGCACTAAAATGTCAAATGCTTTGGTATTTTTGTTTCTTAAAAAATTTGACATTTTTTACTTTATTAGATTGTGGTTTTAGAATATGATCTAAAGTATTTTTCCTTTTTGGAATTTAAAGAGTATTCCTTTTTGGCTAATATGTGATTACATTTTTTTGTAAAATGCTCCAGGGGCCATTGAAAAAATATTCTCTTTTTATTACAGCTTTTAATATATGTGTTTACTTATTGATTAGAACATATCAATCTTTCACAGTATTGGTTAGATTTTCATGTAGCAACACCATATATATGTGTGTATATATATATGATATTTCAAGGACAAAAAAATTATCTCTTAAATTCTCTCTCTCCCGTTGCTCTTCCATCTGTTTCTCATTTCATTTCCCACAGTATTTTCTTCAGGTATTCTGATGTGTCAGTGGAATAGAAAGGCTCATTAAGAACTTATTTATCACAATTTTAAAGGTACCATGGTCCCATTTAATAATTTTTTTTTCTAAAATTATATTTTGGGTAACCTTGATATTCCCTTTGTTTACATATGCTAATTATATCTTAGACCATTATTTCAAATTTCTAAGTTATTTTGGAAAACTTGCTAACATAATTTGGAATTATTTATGAGTTCATATGGGTTTATTGTACATTTACTATTCACATAATATTCCTTCCACTGGTATTTTTTGTTATGCTTTGTTTTCATTGCTACAGGAGTGGAAATGATTTTTAATACTATTAGAGATTATGTTTATACATTTAAATAAAATAGTTACGTGCCTATGTATCAATGTACCATCTTCAGAAAATCTGTAGAGAGGATATCATACCATCTAAGAGAGACTGAGAAACTACAGTAAGCCCACTGCTTCTCTTCCTTGTAACTTTCCACCCTAGCTTTTGTAGTTATATTTGAGGTTTCCTTTCAGCCTTTTATTTTCAAATCATAACTATCTTAAGATACAATTCAAGAATTGTCCTTTGTATAACAATATTAACCACGTTTACTTACATAATTCATTTGTATTATTTCTATTTTAAAGGAATTTTGTGCTCATCTCCAGTGTTTTGTCAGCATTCGTATTCATGAGTTGTGTTTTCATGTACATTTTTTGAAATATGCTAATATATTCAAATCCCCAACTCCCTCCAGCCAGCTCCTGTCTTCACAGATAACTAATGGGGTGAGTCTTTGTGCTTGAGTGAGGGGCATGTATGCATATGGTATACATATACTCATATAATCAAAAAGACAGTTTAACCTGAAATGAGACTCTTCCACTTATGACATGGCTTGTATGACATGGTTCAAGCTGTTTAACCTATTTGAGCTTTAGTGTTTTCATCTTTAAATAGGAAATCCTTTATTCATTTATTGTCCAGATATTGAGTGAGCTCTCTCTGCATCAAGTTCTGTGGTAGATACTGAGATAAAACAGGAAGTAATACAGATGTGTTGCTTATGGTGTAAGAAAAGGAGTGACAGAACCTGCCTTAAAGAGTGATCTTAACTAAAACGGATAAGAAGTGTTCTGTAAGTCTTGGCTATTATAAGTACATTCTTTGTTTTCTCTTTTCACACAACTCAGTGTTGTACATATTAGTCTATTTTTGCTTTTTTTCATTTAAAAATATGTCATGGAGATCTTTCCATACTCTACATCAATACTCTTATGATTATGGTTTTATAGCTAAATAATATCCATTGTCTGGTGTACCATAATTTATATAACTAGTCCCCTACTGAGAACTGTTTAGGTTTCATGAAATACTTTGGTATTAAAAATAGAGATTGCTGCGGGCAAGGCAACAATGGAAATACAGACACAGAAAACAGTAGGGAGGACAGTGTGGGACCAATTGAGAGAATAGCATGGAAACATACAGATGACCATGTGTAAAATAGACAGCGAGTGTGAGCTCAACACAGTGCTCTGTGACAGCTTAGGGGGGTGGGAGGTGGGTGGGAGTTTCAGGAGGGAGATGACAGAGGTATACCTGTAGCTGAGTCATGTTGATGAAGGGCAGAAACCAGCACGATATTGTAAAGCAATTCTCCAATTCAAAGAGAAAAGGATTGCTGCAGTTACTACTGTTTTTAGTTTGTACATAACTGGATACATTGTAGGTGTTGGATTGTTGAATGCGAAAGTTTGTGATGTGTAATTTTAGTAGACAATACTTCCACACAACAGGACTGTACCAATTTACATTCTTATAGGCAATAAATGGATGTGGCTCTTCTCTTCACCCTCACCCACAGCAGAGTCTATTAACTTTTTGCATTGTGGATGACCTAAAAGGTGACAAGTGGTATCTCAACATAGATTTACTCCTTATTTTTGTTTTGACTCATAGACAAAGGTTTGAGGATATTTCCACATACCTAAAATCCAAATTGTCTTTCCTTTTTCTTTGCTACCTTTTCATAGCCTTTTACATTTTTAACATTTGTTTATTGGTCTTTACTTTTCAATTTGGAGGAATGCTTTATATGTGAGGGAAATTAGACTACTGTCTATGAGTTACAGAGTTTTACCCCACCTGAATTTTTAATTTAGTTGTGATGAATTTAGGCCTTTTTTTTTTTTTTTTTTTTTGCTGTTTTTATTGGTTAAGTAGTGGAAAATTTTAATCATTTCTCTTATTGAGTCTGGTTTTTCTGTCATAGAATGATTTTTCTTGTTCTTATAACTTTTATTCAGAGATTCTTATAGTAATTTCATGGTCTTATTTCCAGCTTTACATTTTTGTTCATTTGGAAGGTACTCTGGTATAAAATAAGAGACATGGAAGAAAACTTTTTAGCCTAGATGACTACCAAGAGTCCCAACATATTTGGTTTTAAGATATAATTTTTTTCACCAAGTTGTGATATTTATTATTTAGTAAATTCCTATTTGATTAGGGCCTGTTTCTGGACTTTTTAATGTGATTCCATTGATGTGTTTATTTATTTATGAATAAATAAATGTGACATTGTTTGAATCACTGAACCTACATCTGATAACACCTCCTTACTCTTCCTTTCCAGAATTTTCCTATTTATTCTTGTTAGGTTTTTTTTTTTCATATGTATTTTAAGAATTACCTGTCTCTAAAATTATTGAGTCAGTTAATTTCTTATTATGACACATTAAATGTTAAAGTTAACTTAGGGGTAACTGATAACTTTGTAATGTTTATTCCCATTAAAGTATATACTGTTTCTCTTTAACCAAGAAAACAGTGAATTTTCCCTATAGCTCAGATGGCAAAGAATCTGCCTGCAATGCAAGAGACCCAGGTTCGATTCCGGGGTCAGGATGATCCCCCGGAGAAGGGAATGCAATCCACTCCAGTATTCTTGCCTGGAAAATCCCATGGACAGAGGAGCCTGGTAGGCCACATCCATGGGGTTGCAAAAGAGTCAGACATGACTAAGTGACTAACACTACCACACTACTACTAAGAAAACAGTATGTCTTTCAGTTTGCTCAAGCACTGTTTTGTAGCTCTCTAAAGCATCTCAAAGTTTTCTTGTAATAAACTTTGCACTTTTTTTGTTAATTTTATTACTAGATATGGTAGGAAGAACAATGCTTCTTCCTGCCCCAAAGATGTCTACATTCTAATGCTCAGAAACTGTGACTATATGAGTTACATGGCAAAGGGGAACAAAAGTTGCAGATAGAATCATGATTGCTAATCAGCTGCCCTTGAAATGTGGAGATTATCATGATTACTCAGGTGGGCCCAATGTAATCACAAAGTTCTTTTATTCACGCGAGGAGGAGGCAGAGGACGAGGTGCAAAGAGAGCTAGCAGTGCAAAAAGAATTGGCCTGAAGAGGTTTTGAAGGTGAAAGAAAAAGGTTCTGAGCCAAGAAATCTGGGTTGCCTCTAGAAGCTGTAAAGGGCAAGGAATGCATTTTCCCAAGAGCAACCAAAAGGAATGCAATATGACTGACCTGATTTTAGCTTATCACTTAGAAACATCATGGTTCTAAGTGAGACATCTGACATCCAGAAGTATGAGACAATAAATTTGTATTGTTTTAATCACCAATTTTGTGACTAGGTTTAAAACACTAATTTGTTACGGCCACCATAAAAAGCTAATATATTAGGCCTTCTGTCTTTTACTGTTGCTAATATAAATGAGATCTTATACTGCATTATATCATGTAACTTATTGTTTGTATCAGTGGAGGCTATTGATTATGTATATTAATTTTGTAACTCACCACCTTATTTTATTCCCGACTGAAGTAGTAGTTTTAGCTTAAAAATTTAAGGTTTCCAAAAATATAATCATATCATCTGTGCATAGTAATAACCTTTTTCCCTAAATTTGTAGCTTCTTTCTTTTATCTAAATATGTTGGTTAGTGTCTACACAATTAATAGTGGTAATAATCAAATATGTGCTTGCTGCTGATATAGAGGAGAATACTTCTAAAGTTTTATCAACAAAGATTGGTTCAACCTTTTGTCTGAAATGCTTATTTTACCATGTTGAGGTAGTATTCATCAATTCTGACTTATTTTTAAGCATTCATATCAAGAATAGACATATAATCTTGAAAAATACCTTTTTCAGCATGGAGATTATGATAGGGTGCTTCTTAAATCAATTACTATGATTAATTTTAGTCATTATTGAATTCTTTCATTTCTTGAATTAATAGCACTTTGCAAAGGTATAATGGTCTTATAGCAACTGCTGATTACTTTGGAATTTTGCTCCCATATTCATAGTGAGATGGGTTTGTGGTTTTTTTATACAAAACTTCTTTGGTTTGTGTGTTTTTCTTTTTGCTATTTTTCTTTGCTTTAAAAAAAAAACTTTATTTTTAAAAGTAATCTTAGGGTCACAGCAAAATCAAAAGGAAATGACTGAGACTTCTCATATACCCCGTACTCTCATACATGCACAGCTTCCCATCATCAATGTCACACACCAGAATGGCAATTTTTTTTTTTCTTCCAAGGAGGAATCTACATTGACACATCATAATCACCCAAAGCCCATAGTTTACCTCAAGGTTTACCCTTGTTTTTGCACTTTTTATGGTTTTGGACAAAGGCATATTACCCATATCTATCATCCTCTTATAACTCAGCTGTTAAAGGCAGAAGACCCCTGTTTGATTCTTGGGTCAGGAAGATCCACTGGAGAAGGGATAGGTTACCCACTCCAGTATTCCTTGGCTTTCCTGATGGCTCAGCTGGTAAAGAATCTGCCTGCAATGCAGGAGACCTGGGTTCAGTCCCTTGGTTAGGAAGATCCCCTGGAGAAGAAAATGGCTACCCATTCCAGTACTCTGGCCTGGAGAATTCTATGGACTCTATAGTCCATGGGGTCTCAAACAATCGGACACGACTGAGCAAGTTTCACTTAATCACTTATATCTATCATTATAATATCCTACAGAGTATTTCGTGTCCTAAAAATCTTTTTTTCTCTCTATTCATATCTACACACCACTGGCAACTATTGACTTTCTTATTGTCTCCTTAGTTTTTCCCCAGTTGGAATCATGCAAGTATGTAGACTTTCAGTATTGGCTTATCTCACTTAGTAATATGCATTTATGTTTCCTCTATGTCTTTTCATGGCTTGACAGCTCATGTTTTTTAGCTTCCCTGGTTTAGACTTCCCTGATGGAAGGCCTCAGTGGTAAAGAATTCACCTGCCAATGAAGAAGACTCAGGGTTCGATCCCTGGGTCAGGAAGATGTCCTGGAGAAGGAAATGGCAACCCACTCTAAAATTCTTGCCTGGGAAGTCCCATGGACAGAGGAGGATGCCAGGCTACAGTCCATAGGGTTGCAAAAGAGTCAGACATGACTTAGCAACTAAAACAATGATGACATTTCATTGCCTGCATGAATCACAATTTATGTATTCATTCAGTTACTAATCACGTCAAGGTTGCTTCCAAATTTGGGCAATATGAATAAAGCTGCTATACATCTGTGTGCAGGTTTACGTATGTATATACATTTTTAGCTTCTTTGGGTAAATACCATGCAAAACAATTGCTGGATCATATGGTAGAATTATGTATCATTTTGTAAGAAACTGTCAAACTGTCTTCAAAAGTGGTTTCACTATTTTGCATTTCTGCTACTTTTCCTACTCTGTCTCCTAGCCAGTATTTGGTTTTGTCAGTGTTTGAGACTTCGGTAGATATATAGTGGTACCTCATTTTAATTTGCATTTCCTTGATGACACATATTATGTCCAGCATCTTTTCATATGTTTCTTTGCTGTCTATATATCTTCTCTGGTGAAGTGTCTGTTAAGGTCTTTGGTCCCTTTTTAAAAATCAGGTTATTATTTATTGTTTTCTTATTTTGAACTTTAAAAGTTCTTTGTATATTTTTCATAGCAGTTCTTACCAGTTTGTCATTTGCAAATATTTTCTCCCAGTCTGTGGTTTGTCTTCTCATCTCTTGACATTGTCTTTTGCAGAACAGATATTTTTAAGTTTGATAAAGTCCAGCTTATCATTTATTCATGTATAATGCCTTAGGTATTGTATCTAAAAAGTTATCACCATCATCAAGGTAACTTAGGTTTTCTCCTATGTTATCTTACAGCATTTTCATATTTTTGTGTTTTACAGTTAGGTCTATGATCCATTTTGACTTAATTTTTGTGAAGGATATAAATATATCTAGATCATTTTTTTGTTTTTTTTGCATATGGATGTCCAGTTGTTCCAGACCATTTGTTGAAAAGACTGTATTTGCTTCACTGAGTTGCCTTTGCTCCTTTGTGAAACGTCAGTTGCTATCTTTATGTGGGTCTGTTTCTGGGTTCTCTATTCTCTTGCATCAATCTATTTGTCTATTCTTTTATTAATGCCACCATTTTCTTGGTTACTACAGCTGTATAATAAGTTTTAAGTCAGAACTCCAACTTTGTTCTTCAATATTGTGCTGGCTATAATGGGTCTTTGCCTCTCTAAATAAATTTTATAATCAATTTTTTTGATAGTCATGAAATAATTCATTGGCAGTTTGATTCTTTATTCTTTCAATTAATATATTTATTTCATAAAATAATTTTCTGTGTCTTGTTATTGTTCAAATAGCCCTGGAGATATTGATTATAAGGGTTTGGTTGAATTCTCCCTTGAAATTGCATAAGCTTAGTGTGGCAACACATTCCAGTACTCTTGCCTGGAAAATCCCATGGGCAGAGGAGCCTGGTAGGCTGCAGTCCATGGGGTTGCTAAGAGTCAGACACAACTGAGCGACTTCACTTTCACTTTTCACTTTCATACATTGGAGAAGGAAATGGCAACCCACTCGTATTCTTGCCTGGAGAATCCCAGGGATGGGGGAGCCTGATGGGCTGCCATCTATGGGGTCACACAGAGTCGGACACGACTGAAGCGACTTAGCAGCAGCAGCAGTGTTACACTGGGTAATCGTGCTCTGACATCTTTCTCAATGTCTTCAGTGATAATTTGTCTTTACATATGTTTTTGTTTTCCTGCTTCTAAAGTTCAGTTCAGTTGCTCAGTCATGTCTGCCTCTTTGCGACCCCATGAATCACAGCACGCCAGGCCTCCCTGTCCATCACCATCACCTGGAGTTCACTCAAACTCACATCCATCGCATCGGTGATGCCATCCAGCCATCTCATCCTCTGTCGTCCCCTTCTCCTCCTACCCCCAATCCCTCCCAGCATCAGAGTCTTTTCCAATGAGTCAACTCTTCACATGAGGTGGCCAAAGTACTGGAGTTTCAGCTTTAGTATCATTCCTTCCAAAGAACACCCAGGACCGATTTCCTTCAGAATGGACTGGTTGGATCTCCTTGCAGTCCAAGGGACTCTCAAGAGTCTTCTCCAACACCACAGTTCAAAAGCATCAATTCTTCAGCGCTCAGCCTTCTTCACAGTCCAACTCTCACATCCATACATGACCACTGGAAAAACCAGAGCCTTGACTAGACAGACCTTAGTCGGCAAAGTAATGTCTCTGCTTTTGAATATGCTATCTAGGTTGGTCATAACTTTTCTTCCAAGGAGTAAGCGTCTTTTATTTCATGGCTGCAATCTCCATCTGCAATGATTTTGGAGCCCAAATTTAGTTCTGGTTAATTTTCCTACAAAAATTTTTCAATTCTTTTTAATCTTTGAGTAGAATTAAATATATAGTCTAGAACAAGCAGTTTTGTTTTCTCTGTATTTGTGGTTCTCATTTCTATCTTAAGTATTTGTGTGTCCTCCCATTTTTTTCCCTCAGATTAGCAGTTTATCTGCTTTACTTTATTTTTTTTCAACGAACACACTTCTGGATCTATTCCTTGGATCCAGTTTTCCATGTATTCTAAATATTGATTTCTACTTTTATCTTTACTGACATCATGAATGATATCCTTAACATTTTTTTATTGTTCTTTTCCTAATTTTCAGTTAAATCCTGAATTTTTATTATAGTTGGCTTAATAATATAAGTATTTAAGGATATAGAATTATCTCTAAGATCTCCTTTTGCTCTATTGCTAAGTTTCTAATTAGTAATGTTACAATTTTTATAATATTCCAGGTGTTTTGCAATTAAGAATTAGGTTTTCTCTTAAACCAAGAATCAATGAAAGAATTTTTTATTGTTTTGTAGATGTATTTGCTTAAGTTATAAAAAGTAGTGTACGCTTTTTAAATATACTTCCTAAAAATATATATATATACTTCCTGTGTATTTAATTGATTTTGAGATGTATTCCAATCACTTTATAATTTGCAATGTTTCAATGTTTTCTTAAATTGACACTTTTTAATTTATTAGGATTTTCCTTGAAATCTATGCATGGCCTATTTTTATGACTGCTTCAAGAATAGGTAAAGGGATATAAGATTTTATTAATGCATACAAAATTTGATACATTTCAAATATATCTGTTTTATTAATTATACCATTTGAGTTTTTGAAATCTTCACGATTTTTGTTTACATGTCACAGTAAAATCTATAAATTTATAGTTTACTGCTAATGATATATGTTCATATCTCTCTCTCCTGTAATTTCTAATTTATGTATAATGTTAGGTTTGTTTATTCATAGACATTTATAATGTTAGATCTTCTTCACTGTTAACTGCCCACCTTAGCAATTCTTTTAATTCAAACTTGAATGAAAGTAAGATCATAACCTTTTTTTTTTGGCATTTGCTCGATATATCTATCCTTATATATTTAATTTTCAAACTTTCTAAATTACTTGGGAAGTCAATTCTCTTATAAACAACATGGTACATGCTTTTGCTTTGTAATCTAATCTGAAAGTCTTCTTTGATATGCCTATTTATATTTGTTGATAAGATTATAATTGTTTAATTTAGCTTATGCTATATTTTCTGATTTTGTTACTTTCAAACATTTAACTGTCTTCTTTTAACATTTTTAATATATCCTTTGTTTATGCTTATAACTTGGTATATAATCTTATCTGATACTGATAATACTCCGTTTTGTTTGACAGTATGTATTACTTCTCTTCCCTTTTAATTCTAATTTTGTACATTGCTAATGCATTTAACTTTCATATTCTACAGTCTCCCTATCCTCATACTTTTTAATGTTACTAATACATTCAAATTATAGTAAGGATTGCTAGTGGTCCCACGGTAATGTCATCATTTTCCATTTTAATCATGAGATCCTTTCATTTTAGCTGGGCTCATAGTCACCAAACAGTAGGCTAAATTTCTCAGCCTCCAATCTACTTAAGTGTGTCTTTTTTATTAAGTTCAAGCCAGTTGAGTATGAACTAAAGCAATGTGTTCTCCTTCCAGGATATTTCCTTAAAGAAGAAGCTGTTTGCTCTTGACATCCATATTCCCCTAGGAGCATGGACTGGGGATAAGTCAGTGTAAGCCATGCAGATGAAATCTGTAGTTAGCCTGGGAGATGGTGAAGAAATATGATGTGCAGACTTAGATCCCCTAGAGTACAGCTTCTGCATCAGCTCTGGACTACTTATCCAGGGATCATTTCATGAAAACAGAACAACAACAACAACAATTTATCCAACTTAAAGCAGTGAACGTGGGGGTCATTCTCTTACACTGCCTCAGACTCTACTGTGCTGCTACTCCTTACATGCTTCAGGCATATCTGACTCTGTGCGACCCTTATGGACTGCACCCTGCCAGGCTCTTCTGTCCACGGGATTCTCTGGTCAAGAGTACTAGAGTGGGTTGCCATACCCTTCTCAGGGGATCTTCCCGACCCAAGGATCGAACCCAGGTCTCCTGCATTGCAGGCAGATTCTTTACCGCTAAACTACCAGGGAAGCCCTAGTCTCTACTGTAAGCAATACTAAAATAAATCCAGCAATCATTACTGATTTTTTTTTCTTTTTTGAAAATTTTCCAGTCACATCTTGATAAACTAAAGTTTTCAGTGCATTCCTCAAAAAGAATTCATGGGAAAATAGTCCCCATGTTTGCGCAACTTAAAAACTTCTTGTCAAGCCTCTAAATCTAATTTCCAGTTTATAAAAATTAGGAGCGATAAAGGAGCAGGTTAAATACTACAAAGAGAAAACAATCATATAAATGCAGAGTTGGAAAAATATATCGCTTGTCCTCAATTCTTCAAAAAGTGAATGTAATGGAAAAAAAACTAAGTCAAGGTATTTTCTCACTAAGAGAAACTAAAAACAAACAAAATCACTAGTAACACAGCATCAGCCTAAGTTGGATCCCAGTTCTTTAAAAAAGCAAACTGTTAAATATATAAATTATGATGATTTATAAAATTTTAACATGGACTATATACACAATGGAATATTACTTAGCTATAAAAAAAAAGAACACATTTGAGCCAGTTATGAGGTGGATGAAACTGGAGCCTATTATACATGGTGAAGTAAGTCAGAAAGAGAAACACTGTTTATTAACACATTTATGTGGAATTTAGAAAGATGATAATAATGATACTATATGCAAGGCAGCAAAAGAGACACAGATGTAAAGAACAGACTTTTGGACTCTGTGGGGGAAGGGGAGGGTGGGATGATTTGAGACACTAGCCCTGAAACATGTATATTACCATATGTAAAATGGATGACCAGTACAAGTTAGATGCATGAAGCAGAGCACTCAAAGCCAGTTCAGGATGGGGGGACACATGTGCACCCATGGCTGATTCATGTTGATGTATGGCAAAAACCACCCCAACATTGTAAAGTAATTATCTTTCAATTAAAATAAATTTTTTTTTTAATTTAACATGGGCTGGACATTAAATGAAATTATGGAATCATTTCCTACTTCTTAGGTGTGATAACAACATACTGTTACACAAGAAATTACCCTTGTCCTTGGAAAATGAATGTTTAAATAATTAGGGATGAAGTGACTTGAAGTCTTAAAGTTACTTTCAAATAAAAAGGGAGGGGAGACATTAAAGGTGTAGAAATAATGTACCAAAATATAAGTTGTTGAATTCAGGGGCGGATATATACAAGTGTTTGTCAAACTATTCTAGTATTTTTTTTTTAATTTCTAAAATAAACTTAGGGGAGTAAGTAAAAAGTATTTAAAACACTCAAAACCGTGTTGATTGCCCTAATACTTGCATGATGGTGGGTTAGACATAAAATCCCTGGGTGCATTCTCTTTTCTGTAGCAGTTTGTAAATATTGTTCTATTGACTACTTGCATAAAAGACTGCTGAGGAAAAGTATATGTTTAACTAACTGACATAATAAGTTGCTTTATAGTCTCATCTGGCTTTCTAGATGAATTATTTTTATACATTAAAAGACAAATAACTGTCCTAAAATATGTCTATTGTTAACCATCATTTTCTTCTGGGAACAACACAATAGTACCTTTCAATTTGCAAGTTCATTTATTTTTATCTCAAATAGTTATTAACATATCCTTATATATTCATTCTGTTTCACTGTTTCCATTTCTTTGTAGAGGATTCCAACTATACATACAACTTCCAAATTAGTCACATTTTAAATGTCATTTTTTCCTTAATTGTATAATTCTCATACTAATATACTTTTCTGCTTAATTTCATTTACATTTTCCATTGTAGGCTTTGTTTTCAGAAGTCTATTCTTAAATGAAATTTCTTAAGTTCACCTTAATATGCTTAATAGTTTTGTGTTTTTCCTATACTCCCCTGATCTCAGTTACTTGATAATTTTTATTATCTCAACATATCTTTCCAGAGCTTTTGCATTTTTGCTTTGTACCCTTGATAGGAGAGTTAATTTACTGATGTCTTTTTAATATTATAGTGATGAATTTCCTTCCTCTTTTCCAATTCCATCTTTGAACAGATCCTGTGCTGTTGCTTTCTTATATTAATTCTATCATTGAAAAAAGTGAGTTTTTCATGCGTCAGCCATTAGCCAGGAGTATATATCAGACAGAAAACAATAGTATTCAGGACAAGCATGAATTCTTCTTGTGATCAAGAATTCTGGGTGTGATTTTCCTCCTGCAATGAAGACAGGCATCACTGGACCTCTTCTCAATTCAATCTCTTTTCTGCTTCAACAGAAACAATATCACTTGCACATATGGATTGTCCATAGGATTGCTCATTTAGTCCCAATTCCTCTGCTTCCTGGGACCACAGTGAGTCAAATAAAACCAACACCAGATGCATCCCTCTATCTAATGCTGAAAATAAGGCACTTGGGCTTATCACCTCGCATGACCTTCATCTTTGATTCTGTGTTTTTTGCTGGCTCTTTTCTGATCTATCATCATTTATTGGCATCTTTCTGCTCACCCCACTGCATGATTTCTGTTCTAAGCCACTCTTCCAGATATTTTTTTAAACCATTTAATTGACGTACAACCAGCAGAACAAAAAGTTGTACATATTTAAAATATACAGCTTAATGAGCCTGTAGATAAGGATACATCTGTGAAACTATCACTACAGTCTACACTACAAACATATTCATCATCTCCAAAAGTTGCCTCCTATGCTCTTTATTTACTGCTATTCTTTATACCTCGTGACCTTGGACGTTAGTTGTCTTCCAATTTTATCAAACATGGTGTTTCTATCTTTCCTTCATTGTTCTCCTTGGTGCTTTTGGATAAATTCTAGGAGATAAGGGGGAAATGCTGATTTTTATACTTCAGCGTTCAAACAAAACAATCTATTCATGACTTCTTTATTTTGAATTTTCATTCTTCTATTTTTAATGTGGCTAGGTTTGGTCTTCAGGAAGACCTTTCATAATGGTTAAGAGATGAAATATACTTTGAATGTTTACATATTTAAACATTTCTTCCTGTCATTTTTATACACAACACTTGTATATATAGACCAGTAATAAGTTATTGGGACAAAAGTCTTTTCTCCTAACTCTAAAGAAAGTGCTCCATCATCTCCTGTCCTTGAATAATACTGTGTGGAAATCTCAGCCCATCCAGAATTTCCCTTTGCATGGGATGATGTGTTCTTCCAGAATGATTATAGTATTCTTTCCTTAATCTTAAAGTTCTAAAGTTTCACTCTGTTACATCTCGGCCCATTACTCTCTATTAATTTTTCCTTGTCTTAACTACATTCATAGCAACCCTTTTCAATATGGGTGACATTATGTTTTCAAAATCACCATAACAATATCCTCTAACCCACATGCCCTTCTTAAAATGTGACACCATCACTTATATAGAGGTGGAGTGTGTGGTCCTTTATCTGAAATGTTGGCAGGTTTGTGACTAGATGTGACTGTGACTCCAAGTGACTTTTGAGAGTAGGTGATGAAAATACTCTGCACCTCTGCCTCATTCTCTTAAAAGCATTATCTCTTGGAAGTCTTCAGCCACAGGATATGATGCTCTGTAGAGTCCTAAACAAGATTACCATGAGACCTCAGGGGTAGGCCATAATCTCCATAGAGAGGACTGCTCAGCCTCAGCTGTTCTAGCTCTAGCTACCTCTGAGAGTCCTTAGCCAGAAACACTCAGGAAAACAAGAGTGTATTTTTTTTTAAGTTGCCATTGTTTTAGGTCTTTAAGATTTGGACTAATTTATTTTACATCAATAGACAATGATGTAGATAAAATTTTCTTGGGCTCAAAAATTACTGCAGATGGTGACTACAGTCACAAAATTAAAAGGCTTTTGCTTCTTGGGAGAAAAGCTATGACAAAAGTAGACGGCATATTAAAAATCAGAGACATCACTTTGCCAACAAAGGTCTGCATAGTGAAAGCTATGATTTTTCCAGTAGTCATGCATAAATGTGAGAGTTGGACCATAAAGAAGGCTGAGCAATGAAGAATTTATGCCTTTGAACTGTGGTGTTGGAGAAGACTCTTGAGAGTCCCTTGGGCAGCAAGGAAATCAAACCAGTCAATCCTAAAGGAAATCAACCCTGGATATTCATTGGAAGGACTGATGCTGAACTCCAATACTTTGGCCACCTGATGAGAAACACTGACTCCTTGGAAAAGACCCTGATGCTGGGAAAGATTGAAGGCAGGAGAAGGGGACGACAGAAGACAAGATGGTTGGATGGCATCACCAACTCAATGGACATGAGTCTGAGCAAGCTCCAGGAGATGGTGAAAGACAGCGAAGCCTGGAGTGCTTCAGTCCATGAGGTTGCAAAGAGTTGAACATGAATGAGCAATTGAACAACAACAACAAGTCATTTCAGTCATGTCTAACTCTTGTGACCCTATGGTGTAGCCTTCCAGGGTCCTCTGAACATGAGATTCTCTAGGCAAGAATACTGTAGTCGGTTGCTATGCCCTCTCCAGGTGACCTTCCCAACCCAGGGATCAAACCCAGGTATCGTAAATCTCCCACACTGGCAGGCAGGTTCTTTATCACTAGCACCATCTGGGAAGCCCAGATAATGATAAATATGCATATTTAAATCTCCCTTTATTTAAATAAAGTTTTTGTCTATATTTCCTTAATTTTTTTATAACCTCATTGTTGATTTCTCTTCCTAAGAAATCTTAACTATCCATTAATTATCCATATATTGCACAGGTATTTACATAGCCATTCTGACATATGTGTGTTATCATTTTATCTCTAATCAGTTTTGTTATTTAAAAAAAATTTTTTTGCAGTATGTAGGATCTTACCTTCTCTACCTCCTATATGACTTTCTTGTTTTTTAGTGTTTACTGTTTTTTTTTTATTATTTTCATGGTTCCAGTTCTAATTTATTCTAATATGGTTTTTAAGTATTTCATATTTTATGTTTCTTTTCAATTTCTTACCCCGAATTGGTCTATTATACTATTTTATATACCCTTGTTACATAGAAATTCCATACTCACTTTAATTTCCTTGAGAATGCAGATAATTTGTTAACAATCTTTTCTTTCCTAAGTTCTTCTAAAATTTAATTCTTCATAGTCTTTTGAATGAAATGCAGAACCATTTCTGCATGTTTGTGTGCTTTTTTAGGCATTCCAGACCTTTTGTATTTATTAATCATCCTTAAATGGAGGTCATAGCATCTGATTTACAATGGGCAGAAAGAGAGTGTGGGTGAACCTCATTGACTTGCCTCTTCTTTAAAGAACATGTCTTTCAAATCATTCTATGTCCCCACCTGGAGAACTACATACCGTTTGTTTATTTTGTTTCTCTGGTTCCATGTTTAACTGCCTGTGGAGTGTTGGAACATGAAAACAATGGAAATGATGACTGCCTCGGGCAACACACAGCTAATGTATAAACATTTGTCTCTAAGTTCCAAGTCTGTTCCGTCCTCTGCACAGAGCTGGTCGGTTCTCGGCTTTAGATGACATCCTGCATCTCTCAGCCATGACGTTTGTCACTTCCTCCGGAAACTGTCTTGTCAGATGGCCTACTGCTCTTTCATCAATGCCTGTCTTCTTTCTGCTTCCTCTAGAACATCATTTGACGCCAACCAGGCCACCTCTCTGTTTAAACCCGATGAAGAGTTAAGATGATAGAGAAGTCCAAAGAGTTCTTTCAGGCCCAATTCCATGCTCTCCTAAAAAAGAAAATGGGCCTCAGGCAGTGGGGCCCTCACTCCACTTCACTCTTAGCTCCTTCCTGTGCCTCATCCCTATCTTTCCAAGATAGGGACTACTGTTTTTATGATCCCCAACTCTATCATTTTCTTTATTGAGAACATCATATTCACCATTTTGCAGTCATTGTGAATTTCAGTATTTTCTTTCATTTTGTTCAAAATTTCCCTATTTCTGCCAGACTTTCCTTATAATGTGTGTCAAGAGGTTGTTCAAGATCCATGGTTTCATTATAGATTAGCTTTTCCTTTCTTTCATATATATTATATATTTTATGGAAATATAGATAATATTCATAGAAAATTAAATATATTCATTATTCTGAGAAAAGAACTATACCACTATTAGTAGCTCTTCCAGTGTTCCCTCAAAACCCCAATCAGCCCTTTCAGCATGACAGATTTGTGATTATTTCTTTCTCCTAAATTTACATATGCTGGTGAGAAGTTCACAGGCCTCCAGGAATTTTTATTAAGAGCTTCAGTTAGTCTAGCAAGGAATTTTATCTCTTTTGACAAGATCAAGTGTATAACTGGAACTAACCATGCCTCATTTCATGCTAGCTTGCTGCTCCTCAGATAAATGTGAAATATCCTTTGTGGCCAAATATACGATTCAATAGAATTATGTTGCCTCAATGCTCTAAGTGCCTTGTGAGTGGCAAGGGGGGAGAGTGAACCCTTCCTGATTGACAGATGTCAACTGCCATGAGCCTCATAGACATATACGGTGATAAAGAAAGCTAGTGACTGCTGGGATTCATGGATGAAGGTATTTACTATAGAATCTAGTGTAATAGACACAGCGTTCACCCCTCCTGAGCTGTGGCCTGTCTCTGGCCTTAAGACTCTGCATTAAGACAGGCTGTCAAAGATAAGACAGGAAAGGAAAGAGGCCTTGCTATAGGGCACCTCAGGTAAGGTGTTAATAGCGATCTGTGGCTGAATAAGAATCCTCCTGATGCCTAGCTTTTTCTCTTAGTACAATGAAGCAGTATCTTCATATTTCTTAAAAGACATTTCCATCCGGGAGTAAGAACAGTTCAGTGCATTAATTGATGCCAATTTCACATGGAACAATTTTATGGAAAGCACTTAGTTCTGATTTTCTAGGTATATAAGATTGACATAAATGCTCCTGTTTCACCAGGTAAAGAGCTGTCTACCTACTTAGTTATGTCATGAAGAAGATAATGACCTTGGCTTCTATATAAGTGGTAGGATTATGTAAGTAATTACAGCTGGCATTCAGTTTGCCCTCCTATTTACAAATACATCCAACTGGTGCTACAGAAATAAAATATATGCCACTGAATTAAACCAATGCAATGTTTAGTGGTGGGAAAACAGATGATGGGTAAAGTGAGATAGATGAGGAAGATAACAGATGGCTGATAAATTATAAGATAAATAGACTAAAGGGATAGATTTTTCCGCTTTTCATTTTTCTGGCTTTCACAAATGTTCTCATATGTTTTTCTATAAAGCACAATAACATTCCTTGCCATATAATGTTGAGTATTTATATCTCTGCTCTGAACCAATTTTTCTTATACATTGCTCAGTCTTGACACAGAGTAATATCTCAGCGGTGTCCCAAGGACTATCAGTCAATCACAAAGAGTCACTGAACACACAGCGTATGTGTTGAGAACCATACCATCCATTTTTGAAGTGGTTCTGAGAAAGCACAAAATCAGCTATAGCCCTTGATCTAAAGATAAAAAGACCAGACAGATGAAATAGAATACAATAAAGAACATAATTTGTCGGAATTTGTAAAGGCTCCTTCCAGTTTTCTCTCCTCTCACTCTCTTCACTTCATAGGGATTTCATCTACCCACAGAAGGCGTTTTAATTCATTCTTTATACAAACATGTGCTGAGTGTTCTTAATGAGTCATGTACTTGGTAAGAGGCCAAGAATTCAAAAAATAAGACAGATCCTCTGTCCTCAAAGAGCTTGCAGTACAGTGGTGAAAATGAGCACACAGATGATAGAGTGTCACTATAAAGCAAGTGCATTACACGCATATGGGGCACAGAGTAAGAGCATCCAACTCTGCCTGGTGGGGAGGACCGAGCATTCTTGGAGGAGTTGGTAACTGAGAGAGTTTTAAAGGATGAGAAAGATTCAAACATTAATACAAGAAAAGACCTAGTCCAAGCAGATAGGACATTGGGAGCAAAGGCATAAAGAGAGAAACTGCACGACACATGTTCAGTGCTGCTGAAGCAGAGAGTGGAGGTGAATTAGAAGGGAGGACGGTCTATATGCAGAGCTTTAATTTGCACAGGAAGAAACTTAGACTAGAGACTTCTTTGGTGTTCACTGGTTAGGAATCCACCTACCAATGCAGCGGACACAGGTTGGATCTCTCATACAGGAAGATCCCCATGCAGGGAGGCAACAAAACTCACGCACTGCAACTACTGAGCTAGAGCCTGTGCTCCACAAGAGAAGCCACTGCCGTGAGAAGCCCGAGCACTGCAACTAGAGAACAGCGCCGCTCGCTGCAACTAGAGAAAGCCCGTGCACGGCAACAAAGACCCAGAGCAGCCAAAAATTAAAAAAAAGAGAAACAGACTGTATCCTCCAGGCAACAGAAACCACTCAAGCATTTTAAACAGAAGGATGACAGGGTCAGGTTTCTATTTAAGGTCGATCTCACAGATTTGAAGGGAGCAAGGTTGAAGTTGGGAAAATTGGTTAAAAGACTGTTTCAGCAATCAGCTTGTAAGATGATGAGGGTCTCATCCAAGATGGCATTTGCAGATGGAGAATAAGGGGACATACTTGAAAAAATGTTTAAAGACAAAAATGGCAAGGCTCTGTATTATAGGTACACCTTGGAGATACGGCGGGTGTGGTTCAAAACCACTGCAATAAAGCAATTACTGCAACAGAGTGAGTTACACAAATGTTTTGGCTTTCTAGTACAAATAAAAATTATGTTTACACTATACTGTACTCTATTAAGTATGCAATAACATCGTGTTAAAAAAATTAATTAAAAATACTTTATTATTTTTTAAAAATGCTAACCATCATTTGAGCCTTCACTGAAATTTTGCTCGTGGAGGGTCTTGCCTCAATAATGGTGATGGCTGCTGACTGATCAAGATGGTAGTTGCTGAAGCCTGAGGTGACTTGGAAGTTTCTTAAAGTAAGATAACAGTGAAGTTTGCTACATCAATTGACCCTTCCTTTCATGCAATGCTGTTGGATAGCATTTCACCCACAGTGGAACTTTTTTCAAAATTGGAATCAATCCTCTCAAGCCCAGCACTGCTTTATCAACTGATTTTATATCATACTCTAAATCCTCTGTTGTCATTTCAACATTCTTTAGCATGAGAAGATTCCACCTTCAGAAACTATTTCTTTGCTCATCCATAAGAAGCAACCCCTCATTTATGAAAGTTTTCTCATGAGACTGCAACTCTGCTTCTAATGGTAGCTCTGCTGCTATCTCTACCCCATGGACAGTTACTTCCCTCATGAAGTCCTGAACACCTGAAGTCCTGAACACCTACCATGAGGGTAGGAATCAACCTCTTGCAAATTCCTGTTAATGTTGATATTCTGACCTCCTCTCATGAAATCACAAATGTTCTTCATGACATCTAGAATGGTGTATGCTTTCCAGAAAGTTTTCAATTTACTTTGCCCAGATCTATCAGAGGAATTACTATGTATGGAAGCTATAGCTTTGTGAAATGTATCTCTTAGGTATTAAGACTTGAATGTCTAAATTACTCCTTGAACCTTAGGCTATAGAATGGATGTTGTGTTAGCAGGTATAAAAACGTTAAGCTCATTGTATATGAGCTTATATCTCTATTGTATATGATGTATATCTCCATCAGAGCTCTTGAGTGCCTAGGTGCATTGTTGATGAGTAGTAATATTTTGAAAGGAGTCTTTTTTCCTGAGCAGTAGGTCTCAACAGTGAGCTTAAAACATTCTGTATAATGTGCTGTAAACTGATGTATTGTCACCCAAGCTTTGTTGCTCCATTTATGGAGCACAGACAGAGTAGATTGAGCATAATTCTTAAGGGCCCTCAAATTTTTGGAATGCTAAGTGAGCACTGGCTTCAGCTTAAACCCCATAGCTGCATTGACCCCTAACAAGAGAGGCAGCCTGTTCTTTGAAGCCTTGAAGCCAGGCATTGACTTCTCCTCTCCAGCTATGAAGTCCTATTTGGCATCTTCTTACAGTATCAGGCTGTGTAGTCTACACTGAAAATGGTTGCTTAGTATAGCCACCTTCATTAATTGTCTAAGCTAGGTGTTTTGGATAACTTCTGGAAGCTACACCCTCTACATCAGCACTTACTGCTTCACCTTGCACTTGTTTTGTTGTGGAAACAGCTGCTTTCCTTATACCCTACAGACCAACCTCTGCCACCTTCAGGCTTTCCTTTGGCAGCTTCTTTGCCACTCTAAACCTTCATAGAAATGAAGAGAGGTAGGATTGCTCTGGATTAGACTTTGGCTTAAGGGAATATTGTGGCTAGTTTGCTCTTTTATCCGTACCACTAAAACTTTTCCATATCAGCAATTAGGCTGTTTTATGTTCTTATTATTTGTGTGTTCACTGGCGTAGCACTTCTAATTTCCTTCAAGAACTTTTTTGTTGCATTCACAACATGACTAACTGGAACAAGAGGCCTAGCCTTCAGTGTATCTGGGTTTTTGACATGCGTTCCTCACTAAGCTTATCATTTCTAGCTTTTGATTTAAAGTGAGAGACCTGCAGCTCTACTTGAACATTCAGAAGTCACTGCAGTGTTATTAATGGGCCTAACTTCAAATCGGTGTGTCTCAGGGAATAGAGAGCCCAAGAGGAGGGAGAGAGATGGGGAAGGGCTGGCTCGTTGGACGGTAAGAACAGAAACAACATTTATCATTTAAATCTGCCATCTTATAATGGGCATGGTTCTTGGTGCCCCCAAACAGTTACAACAGTAACATCAGAGATCACTAACCACAGATAACCATAACAATTCAATCTCAATAATAACAAAAGTTCTGCAATATTTAAAGAATTACCAAGATGTGACATGGAGACACAGGTGAGAAATGCTGCTGGAAAACTGGTGCTGATAAGACTTGCTGGATGCAGGGTTGCCACAAACCTACTTATAAAAAATGCCATATCTCTGAAGGGCAATAAAGCAAAGTGCAATAAAACAAAGGCATGCTTGTACTTGGATCTGGGATAAGGAAGAGAGCAGAGTTAAAGAAAACCCAAAAGACCTGACACACTCTACAGAAGAGTCACAATAATATTCAAGGACCCAGGGAGCTGTCCCAAGTGAGCCCAATGGTTTTTGACGAACAATTTAGTGGTAAGCAGACTTCCATGACTATTACTAAGCTGTGTTTGCAACTTCTAAGAAAGATTTCACTGATGTGGAATAGAAGACACAGCAGTTGGGAATACCTGGCCCAAAGTTCCCTGTCTTCTCCTACCTGTTCTGAAGAAGAACCTTGGCCAGTTGCTCTCTACCATGCACAAGCTCAGGGAGCCTCTGTGTGCATTTTTCAAGAGTGCATTACAGGTAAGAAGGTAGATGGTTGCAGCAGTAAGTGTCAGAGTCCACTTGTATCCTTCAAAGTGCATGATGTTTCTTCCTGTGTCTCCTACCACTACTACTGCAATGCTTCATGCTACATCGAAAACCATACACCAAAAGGAAGGAGAATCTGAATCTTCTGCCAACAGAACAAAATACAAGTCTTGGAGCCAGCTGCTTCATTATGCTCCCAGATGTACAACAACTGGCCTACTCACACCACAGACATTTGAAGAAATAATCACTATGCATGAAATGTCAGAGCTTCCTCTCCATCCAGCCAAAAGTTTCATCTTCTCAGCTAAATGGGAGATAAGAAGATAATGTTTCCTACAAAATTTTAGCTGGTTGTAGAGAGAGAATATTTCTCTCCCTGTACTCTAGATTGTCCAGTGTATTGACACTTGGTTAATATCCTGTTAATATCCTTTGTGGCTCAGCTGGTAAAGAATCCGCCTGCAATGTGTGAGACCTGGGTCTGATCCCTGGGTTGGAAAGAACCCCTGGAGAAGGGAAAGGCTACCCACTCCAGTATTCTGGCCGGGAGAATTCCATGGACTGTATAGTCCATGGGGTTGCAAAGAGTCAGACACAACTGAGCAACTTTCACTTTTCACTAATATCCTGTTAGTAGTATTAATGATACTATCATATTTAATGCTTAGAAAATATACCTGCAAATCTTAAAAATGATGAATTAAGGAAGAGTTTTTTCAATAGAAAATGTCTGTAACGTTTAGAAAACATCATTAATGAAGCATAGACTAAAAGCCTGAGACAAAAGCCATAAAAGAGCCTTAATACAGAGAAATGACACCAATTGGGTCAGGTAATTAGACCCAAATCAATACAGCTGTAAGGAATACTTACCTGAACAAGGGGAGGCGCTTCAAAAACTTGTCTTGGAAAACAAAATTCCCTTTAAGATACAGTCTCAAAGGTGCTGCACAATTGCAGGATCTAATTCATGAAAGGAAAGGGAGGCTGGCAGTACAAACCTGAAACAACTACAATGTTAACGCAGCAAAAACCACTGACAGAAAGTTTCTCTTTTAGACTCACAGACAGAAATTTAAGTGGAAAATTACTGTGCTATCTTCCAAATTGAGGGAACATGGCCACTTTTATGGCCCTAAACCTCATCTCATTCACAACCTCCTGCTTGCTTGTATCTTGATGATTGTTGAACTATTTAGTGCAAACAAGTGTGACAGGAGGAGCCTCCCAAGAGTGACGTACTCATTTTAGAGAGCTAACCCAAAAAACGTGCTGTTAATGAAAAGAACATTTCAAAGAGACAAATTCATTTCCCTATGGATATATTCATAAACTGTATTTACTGTCTTTTGGTTGTCTATTCAGAAGTGCCATATAAGCATGTAACCTTTCTTAACTAGTCCCATCCTTCACCTTTTCAGAATCCTGTCACAGTCACCTACTTCAGCCAGAAGCCAGACCGTTTTATCTGAATGTGCTATATGAATGCTATCATTTTCTATGTGTGCCATGATGTGAAAAATGCAGGAGGCATTGTTTTAGGACACAGGTTCTATGTTTTGATGTGTGTGTGAGTGTGTCTACATTTGACCTAGATATTTTGGCTCATCTCTTTGTTCCTAACTAGTGTTTTGGTCTTCTGCAAGCATGACTTGAAAGAATGTTCTTTAGTTGGTCAGTTTCTCTCTAAATAGCTGCCTCTGCGAGAGAGAAACCAACTTTCATACTACAATTTAATAGTATTCTATCTAGAAGAATTTCATTCTCTGAATCTCTAGTGGGTGAAAATAAGAGAGAACTTGACAGTCTTTAAAGTTTTCACTGATTCTATAAGTGAAGTGAAAGTCGCTCAGTCGTGTCCGACTCTTTGCGACCCCATAGATTATATAGTCCATGGGATTCTCCAGGCCAGAATACTGGAGTGGGTAGCCTTTCCCTTCTCCAGGGGATCTTCCTGACCCAGGAATCGAACCAGGGTCTTCTGCATTGCAGGCGGATTCTTTACCGACTGAGCTATCAGGGAAGCCCTGATTCTATACCTAGGAACTTTATCAAAGTTTTTCTCACATGAAGCCCACCTGGGGCTTCCCTGGTGGCTCAGTGGTGAAGAATCCGCCTGCCAATGCAGGAGACACAGATTTGATCCCTGATCTTGGCAGATCCCACATGCCACAGAGCAACTAAGCCTATTTGCCACAACTCTTGAGGCTGTGGTCTAGAGCCTAGGCCCTACGGCTACTGAAGCCCATGCACCCAGAGCCAGTGCTCCACAACAAGAGAAGCCACTGCAAGGAGAGGCCTGAGCGCTGCAACCAGAGAAGGCCAGCAGAGCAATGAAGACCCAGCACAGTCACAAATAAATAACTAAATAAAATGTACTCATTCAGTCATATCCTTATTAGTTACCTGCCACAGGGAAAAAAATATGGAGGTAAAATGAAGTGCTACATATGGCAATTATAATACATTCTCCTTTTCCTCTGGCAGTCAAGTCTTATCTCCTGTGGCAATTGCCCTATAGGCAGTTCGGGTTCATTGAGGTAACACAAGGCCACTGAACTGAAAGCAGCATTCGCCAGGCAGTGTACCTGCTGACAGCACTCTTAGCAGCCAAGACTGCAGTTGATAGTGAAAACTACAAGGAGCATAAAGAAGAACACTCAGGAATGAATATTTTCAGCCATAAGTGTTATCTGAGGACATTGCTGAAGCCACAAAGTGGTGGTTAACCTAGAACAGATCTCTCTCCTGATTAAAAACCTCTGAAGACTAGAATATAACACCAAATCTACTTTGTCCTTCATGCCTGAATATAATCTGGGCCCCCTTAGGTACCCACCTCACCTGCTCTTCCCACCCTAGATGTTTACACTGGTGAAGGGACATACAAACTGAGACGTAAGACTCTGTAAAACATTAAACTAACAAAAAAAAAAGCTCAATACTACATTTCTTTAGTAATACACAAAGCTCAGAAAAAATAAACAGCATAATAGTTAAGGAAATTCTGGAACCAGGCCCTTACTCCTTAAGCTTTCCTCAACAAACTCAGTAAATATAATTAATACATGATTTATCACCTACTGGACTGACTGTTTATGCCCCCCCTCCAAAATCTGTATGTTGAAATCTTCAGTTCAGTTCAGTTCAGTCACTCAGTCGTGTCCGACTCTTTGCGACCCCATGAATCGCAACACGCCAGGCATCCCTGTCCATCGCCAACTCCCGGAGTTCACTCAGAGCGTATAATGGCAATAGGAGGTGAGGACTTTGCCAGGAGATCGGGTCATGAGGGTAGAGCCTTCGTGAATGAGATTAGTTCCCTTATAAAGGAGACCCCAAAGAGTTCCCTCACCCTTTCCCCACGTGAGGATGCAGTGAGAGGATGACCATCTATGAACCAGGAGAGGCTCCTCATTAGACAGCAAAGCTACTAACACTTTGATCTTGAACTTTCGTGCCTCTAGAACTGTAAAGAATAAATGTTAGATGCTAAAGCCATCTATCTATGCCATCTTCTTTACAGCAGCCTGAATGGACCAATGCACCAATAGAATGTATTTTCACTTGGTCGAACACCTAAAAGCAACTTTTAGATCATCAGCACTACAAAAGAACATAGAAATGCAGCAAGGTAGGACCATTTCAGAGGCCTATACAGACAGGAAATAAACAAAACATTCCTTTACACTTACAGTATTCAGAAGATCCCAAGTACGACACCTCATGCTAAAGTACCTTGGCCTTTGTCCATAAATTACAATTTGAGGGGATCAGTCATTTTTCTGAGCAGTTTAAAGAATTATTAACTCAAATCTGTAACTAATACAGTTAAAGTTACCATGAAAGAGCTGGAATTAAGCACAAAATACTTATGCAATCACAGTTACAAGTTACAAGCCAAAATAGCAGAGTACACTGATGATCTATCGGAGTAGTCTTCTAAATGTTTAATCAGGACAGTAGAAGTATGTGTTACCTAGGTTAAAAAGTCAAAAGAAAATGTTCTATTTTGTTCGCCCGTAAGAGGAGAAATGTTGAAACAGGGGTGAGACAACCACTACTGTCTGCTAATAAAATACAATATTTTTAAATTGTCAAGCATTCTTTCATTCTAGAAAGAACCCTACTACACACTTTTTTCAGATGTTATTCTACATATTTAATATTAACAAGGAAAAAAATTTATTTCCTATCATTTTATAGCTTCATGTTCCTTATATACGCTCATTGTCAAAAACAGCTAGACTTCTCTGGTGGCTCAGACAGTAAAGAATCTGCCTGCAGTGCAGGAGGCCTGGGTTCAGTCCCTGGGTTGGGAAGATCACCTGGAGAAGGAAATGGCAACCCGCTCCAGTATTCTTGCCTGGGGAATCCCAAGGACGGAGGAGCCTGGCAGGCTACAGTCCATGGGGTCACAAAGACTCGGACAAAACTGAGCGACTAATACACACACACACTTTTTTCAGTTGTTATTCTACTTATTTAATACTAGCAAGAAAAAAAATGTTATTTCCTATCATTTTATAGGTTCATGTTCCTTATATATGCTAGTTGTCAAAATAGCTAGACTTCTTTTCTTCTTTCCATGAGAAAATGTTGAATCATGGCACAGAGGATGAGCTGTATACGCAAAGCTGTGTAGGAGCAGTGATTGTGCTTGCTATTATTCCCAAACATCTAGATAAAAGTCCAAGTGTCAGTTGTTCTATACAATGTTAGTTACTCACGGAACTGATTACCAGATGACAAAATCTTTCAACTATTTTCTAAATATTTAATACTTGCAACAACTTTAAACCCACCAATCAAAATTTGTGCTATGATTCAATGAGTATAGATGAAGGAAACATTGCTTGGATAAAATTTAAATCTAAACATCCTAATTTCTTAAGGGATTTTGTTTTTTCTTGTCAAAAACATGTTTGCTTGGAGTTGACACCCTAATTCTCAGGAATTTTGAACAAAGATTATTATCTCTTTATTCAGCAAGGATATTTTGAGCATCCTATAAGTGCCAGATAACCTGGTAGGGACTGGGTACATACTAAAAAATGATTGATTTTTTTCTCTCAACAGTCCATATGATCTAGTGGAATGTTAAACATGAAAATAAATCATTGCAGTACATTTTGTTGAATGTCATTTTTGAGATAAGTATTGAAGGGCTGAGACACAAAGAAGGGTTAATATATCACTCTTCTTAATTTGCAACTCTTCACAGAAGCATGGTATTTAAAATTTTAGGTGTCCACTTAGTAGAAAGTATGGAGAAAGGATTACAAGGACAAATGATAAAACAATCTGTATGGGCTTGCTCAGAAGGTATAGGGAGTTAAGCAATAATAGGCAAGACATGGAGTTTAAGAGGCAAGGATAACCATAACCAAACTTTAGCCATAACAGTGGATAACGGGGAACTCAAATAGCTGGTTCAGGTTAACGTTGGTAGTCAACAAGTTGGTAGTAAATTGGCTGGATTGGAGAATTAAAGCTGCACAACTCAAACCATTTGGGCTCCAAAATACAACACTGTAAATCAATGAATACCCCAATAATAAATTAACTTAAAGCATAAAATAAAATATATAGGATTACAAAGGAAACTACTTATACTGAAATACAGTTGCAAAAATATTTTATGTATTATGACATGATAACATTTATACATTTAAATAGCTTGTAAAATAACAATATCTACAGGTGGGTCTCATACCTACCACATTTTTGAAGTCATAAATGAATGAAAATGATATTTCTAAATCTTTCTAAGATTTTCATTTAGAATGGTGAAACTATTTTAGAAGTAGAGAGAAGTATGGTTGCACAACATTGTGAATGTTGTAAATATTGCTGAATTGTGATTTAAAATTGGTAAAGGAATACAACAAGGCTGTATGTTGGCACCCTTTTATTTAATTTATATCAGAGTATATTGTGCAAAATCCTGGGCTGGATGAAGCACAAGTTGGAATCAAGATAGCCAGGAGAAATATCAATAACTTCAGATATGCAGACAACACCACCCTTATGGCAGAAAGTGAAGAAGAACTAAAGAGCCTCTTGATGAAAGTGAAAGAGGAGAGTGAAAAAGTTGGCGTAAAATTCAACATTTGAAAAATGAAGATTACGGCATCTGTTCCCATCACTTCATGCAAATAGACGGGGAAACAGTGGAAACAGTGACAGACTTTATTTTGGGGGGCTCCAAAACCACTGTGGGCAGTGACTGCAGCCATGAAATTAAAAGATGCTTGCTCCTTGGAAGGAAAGTTATGACCAACCTAGACATCATATTAAAAAGCAGAGACATTACTTTGCCTACCAAGATCCATACAGTCTAACCTATGGTTTTACTAGTAGTCATGTATGGATGTGACAGCTGGACAATAAAAAAGACTGAGTGCCGAAGAATTGATAACTTCAAACTGTGGTACTGCAGAAGACTCTTGAGAGTCCCTTGGACAGCATGGAGTCAAACCAGGCAATCCTAAAGGAAATCAACCCTGAATATTCATTGGAAGGACTGATGCTGGAGCTCCAATATTTCAGCCACCTGATGTGAAGAGCTGACTCATTGGAAAAGACCCTGATGCTGGGAAAGATTGAGGGCAGGAGGAGAAGGAAGTGACACAGGGCGAGATGGTTGGATGGCATCACTGAGTCAATGGACATGAGTTTGAGCAAACACATGGAGATAGTGAAGGACAGGGAAGCCTGGAGTGCTGCAGTCCATGGTGTCGCAAAGAGCTGGACAGGATTTAGTGAATGAACAAGAAGGCCAACCACTCACTTCACCAACGTCACCCCTGATCCTTTTGAAAGAGTATGGAGACATAATCAAAGAGTCCTTGAGTGCTATCAACATACAGTGGAAGAAGCTATTTGACTGCTCCGTGAATCAGTACCAACATTGATTTAGGTTAGATAAGACACTTATGGTATAGGGAAAACAAAATGATTAAAAACACATTTAGGCAAATCTCATTTGTGGCAGATAAGGCTCTCAGACTTGGGAGTTGTTTGATCTAAGCAAATATGGCTTTAATAATGAATTAAGGCTTAATTTATAGATTTTCCACATTGGATTGTTTAGAAACTAGTGCCTGTTTGGGAAAGATCCTGTTGCACTGAAATTAGTGTATAGGGACTGGTAGAACGTTAATGAACTTGGTGTTTGGAATACATTTGTTCACTCAGTTGTTAGAAAGACAGCCTGAGGCCTAAAAAGTAAAACTATCACCATTTGAACAGCAACAGTTAGTATTTATCAAACTATATAATCAAAACAACCAGTTAGGGCCTAGTAAATCTACAAAAGAAACCAAGAGACCCTTAACCCAATTTCAAACACTAAAATATGAGACCCAGAGAAGTTAAATGGCTTGTCTAATGCCATACTTTGGGCATAAGCAAAGCCATAACTTATCCCAGGTTCATCGTTCATCATTCAGTCGCTCAGTTGTGTCTGACTCTTTGCAATCCCAGGTTGACTGACTTTAAATTGAAATCGAATATTTTTTACCACACCAGAGGGTCTCCAATTCCATAGCTACTTGTTTGTATACAATGGACAATTGTTTTCTCTCAAATGTAGACCTCAGTCATCATCCTAGATTGAATATGAGTGTAACAGTTCCCTGGGTATTGTGGCTGATTAGCATGTAAATCTTACAAAGTATCTGTCTGGTCTGTAACCTACTGTTTTTTTATTTCTGGGAATTTCCCTGACATTTCAAAGGGCTGGACCTCTTGCTACCATGTTCATACTATGTGACCCAAAATTTCAGCATATAAGCTGTAGATGGACACTGGAGTTGGACCGAGTCCGACTGATATGCCAGAAATGCTCAGAGGGCTCAGGAAAACCTTGTGCACACCAGGACGCAGAGACCCCACAGAGACTGAGACAAAACTGTGTTTGAGTGTCTCTGTGGAGGAATGGGTCAGCGGTGGACTGCCACAGGGGCGGGGGCTCTGGGTGCAGAAGACTTGGGTATGGCATAGGCGTTCTCGGAGGAGGTCACCATTAACCCCACCATAAAGTACCCAGAACTTACACAAGTCAGGGACACAGACTCTTGGTGGACACAAACAGAACCTTGTGCACACCAGGACCCAGGAGAAAGGAGCAGTGACCCCACAAGAGACTGACCCAGACTTGCCCATAACAGTCCAGGAGTCTCTGGTGGAGGCTTGCGTCAAGAGGGGCCTGCTGCAGGGCTGGGGGTACTGACTGTAGCACTGCATGAAAGGGACCTTTTGAAAGAGGTCACCATTATCTACAGCACTTCCACCATATTTCAGTTCAGTTCAATCAATCAGTCATGTCCAACTCTTTGCAACCCCATGGACTGCAGCATGCCAGGCCTCCCTGTCCATCACCAATGCCCAGAGTTTACTCAAACTCATGTCCATTGAGTCGGTGATGCCATCCAGCCATCTCATCCTCTGTCCTCCCCTTCTCCTCCTGCCTTCAATCTTTCCCAGCATCAGGGTCTTTTCAAATGAGTCAACTCTTCGCATGAGGTGGCCAAAGTACTGGAGTTGCAGCTTCAACATCAGTCCTTCCAATGAATATTCAGGACTGATTTCCTTTAGGATGGACTGGCTGGATCTCCTGGCAGTCCAAGGGACTCTCAAGAGTCTTCTCCAACACCACAGTTCAAAAGCAGCAATTCTTTGCGCTCAGCTTTCTTTATAGTGCAACTCTCACATCCATACACGACTACTGGAAAATCCATAGTCTTCACTAGATGGACCTTTGCTGGCAAAGTAATCTCTCTGCTTTTTAATATGCTGTCTAGGTTCATCATAACCTTTCTTCCAAGGAGCAAGCGTCTTTTTATTTCATGGCTGCAGTCACCATCTGCAGTGATTTTGGAGCCCAAAAAAATAGAGTCTCTCACTGTTTCCCCATCTATTTCCCATGAAGTGATGGGACCAGATGTCATGATCTTAGTTTTCTGAATGTTGAGTTTTAAGCCAACTTTTTCACTTTCCTCTTTCACATTCCTCAAGAGGCTCTTTAGTTCTTCTTCGCTTTCTGTCATAAGGGTGGTGTCATCTGCATATCTGAGGTTATTGATATTTCTCCCAGAAATCTTGATTCCATTGTGCTTCATCCAACCCAAAGTTTCTCATGATGTACTCTGCCTATAAGTTAAATAAGCAGGGTGACAATATACAGCCTTGATGTACTCCTTTCCCGATTTGGAACCAGTCTGTTGTTCCATGTCCAGTTCTAACTGTTGCTTCTGACCTACACAAGATTTCTCAAGAGGCAGGTTAGTTGGTCTGGTATTCCCATCTCCTTCAGAATTTTCCACAGTTATTGTGATCCACACAATCAAAGGCTTTGGCATAGTCAATAAGGCAGAAATAGATGTTTTTCTGGAACTCTCTTGCTTTTTTGATGATTCAGAATATTGGTAATTTGATCTATGGTTCCTCTGCCTTTTCTAAAACAAACTTGAAAATCTGGAAGTTCACAGCTCACTTACTGTTGAAGCCTGGCGTGGAGAATTTTGAGCATTACATTGCTAGCATGTGAGATGAGTGCAATTGTGCAGTAGTTTGAGCATTCTTTGGTAATATCTTTTTGGGGGATTGGAATGAAAACTGACCTTTTCCAGTCCTGTGGCCACTGCTGAGTTTTCCAAATTTGCTAGCATATTGAGCGCAGCATTTTCACAGCATCATCTTTTAGGATTTGAAATAGCTCAACTGGAATACCATCACCTCCACTAGCTTTGTTCATAGTGATGCTTCCTAAGGCTCAGTTGGCTTCACATTCCAGGATGTCTGGCTCTAGGTAAGTGATCACACCATCATGATTATCTGGGTCGTGAAGCTCTTTTTTGTAGAGTTCTTTTTGCCACCTCTTCTTGAATCTTCCGTCTCTGTTGGGTCCATCCCATTTCTGTCTTTTATTGAGCCCATCTGTGCAAGAAATATTCCCTTGGTATATCTAATTTTCTTGAAGAAATCTCTAGCCTTTCCCATTCTATTGTTTTCCTCTATTTCTTTGCACTGATCATTGAGGAAGTCTTTCTTATCTCTCCTTGCTATTCTTTGGAACTCTGCATTCAAATGGGTATATCATTCTTTATAGTTCATCAGGCACTCTATCAGATCTAGTCCCTTAAATATATTTCTCACTTCCACTGTATAATTGTAAGGGATTTGATATAGGTCATATCAGAATGGTCTAGTGGTTTTCCCTACTTGCTTCAACTTAAGTCTGATTTTGGCAATAAGGAGTTCATGATCTGAGCCACAGTCAGCTCCCAGTTTTGTTTTTGTTGACTGTATAGAGCTTCTCCATCTTTGGCTGCAAAGAATATAATCAGCCTGATTTCAGTGTTGACCATCTGGTGATGTCCATGTATAGAGACTTCTCTTGTGTTGTTGGAAGGTGTTTGCTATGACCAGTGCATTTTCTTGGCAAAACTCTATTAGTCTTTGCCCTGCTTCATTCCACATTCTAAGGCCAAATTTGCCTGTTACTCCAGGTGTTTCTTGACTTCCTACTTTAGCATTCCAGTCCCCTATAATGAAAAGGACATCTTTTGGGGGCGTTAGTTCTAAAAGGTCTTGTAGATCTTCATAAAACCGTTCAACTTCAGCTTCTTCAGCGTTACTGGTTGGGGCATAGACTTGGATAACTGTGATATTGAATGGTTTGCCTTGGAGACGAACAGAGATCATTCTGTCGTTTTTGAGATTGCATTCAAGTACTGCATTTCAGACTCTTTTGTTGACCATGATGGCTACTCCATTTCTTCTGAGGGATTCCTGCCCGCAGTAGTAGATATAATGGTCATCTGAGTTAAATTCACCTATTTCAGTCTATTTTAATTCGCTGATTCCTAGAATGTCGACTTTCACTCTTGCCATCTCTTGTTTGACCACTTCCAATTTGCCTTGATTCATGGACCTGACATTCCAGGTTCCTATGCAACATTGCTCTTTACAGCATCGGATCTTGCTTCTATCACCAGTCACATCCACAACTGGGTATTGTTTTTGCTTTGGCTTCATCCCTTCATTCTTTCTGGAGTTATTTCTCCACTGATCTCCAGTAGCATATTGGGCACCTACTGACCTGGGGAGTTCCTCTTTCAGTATCCTATCATGTTGCCTTTTCCTACTGTTCATGGGGTTCTCAAGGCAAGAATACTGAAGTGGCTTGCCATTCCCTTCTCCAGTGGACCACATTCTGTCAGTTTGGCCCCAGGTAAATAATAGGGAGGGAACAGAGCCCCACCCATCAATAGAAAATTGGATTAAAGATTCACTGAACGTGGCCCCATCCATCAGAACAATTTACATAATCCTCTTATTTTTCTCTATCAGAGGGCAGACAGACTGAAAACCACAATCACAGGAAACTAACCAATCTGATCACATGGACCACACCCTTGTCTAACTCAATGAAACTATGAGCCATGCCATGTGGGGCCACCCAAGACGGACAGGTCATGGTGGAGAGTTCTGACAAAACGTGGTCCACTGGAGAAGGGAATGGCAAACTACTTCAGTATTCTTGTCTTGAGAGCCCCATGAACAGTATGCAAACACAAAAAGACAGGACACTGAAAGATGAACTCCCCAGGTCAGTAGGTCCCCAATATGCTATTGGAGATCAGTGGAGAAATAACTCCAAAAAGAAGGAAGAGATGGAGCCAAAGCTAAAACAACACACAGGTGTGGATGTGACTGGTGATGGAACCAAGATCAGATGCTGTAAAGAGCAATATTGCATAGGAACCTTGAATGTTAGGTCCATGAATCAAGGTAAATTGGAAGTGATCAAACAGGAGATGGTAAGAGTGAACGTCGACATTTTAGGAATCAGTGAATTAAAATGGACTGGAATGGGTGAATTTAACTCAGATGACCATTATATCTACTACCGAGGGTAAGAATCCCTTAGAAGAAATGGAGTAGCCATCATAGTCGACAAGAGTCTGAAATGCAGTACTTGGATGCAGTCTCAAAAATGACAGAATGATCTCTGTTCATTTCCAAGGTAAACCATTCAATATCACAGTAATCCAAGTCTATGCCCCGACCAGTAATGCTTAAGAAGCTGAAGCTGAACAGTTCTATGAAGACCTTCTAGAACTAACACCCCCAAAAGATGTGCTTTTCATTATAGGGGGTGCTGCTGCTGCTGCTAAATCGCTTCAGTCATGTCCAACTCTGTGCAACCCCAAAGATGGCAGCCCACCAGGCTCTACCATCCCTGGGATTCTCCAGGCAAGAACAAGGAGTAGGTTGCCATTTCCTCTCCAATGCATAAAAGTGAAAAGTGAGAGTGATGTCACTCAGTCATATCCAACTCTTCACAACCCCATGGACTGCAGCCTACCAGGCTCCTCCATCAATGGGATTTTCCAGCCAAGAGTACTGGAGCGGGTTGCCACATTATAGGGGACTGGAATACAAAAGTAGAAAGTCAAGAAACACCTGGCTAAGCTGCTAAGTTGCTAAGTCACTTCAGTCGTGTTTGACTGTGCGACCCCCTGGATGGCAGCCCACCAGGCTCCCCTGTCCCTGGGATTCTGCAGGCAAAAGCACTGGAGTGGGTTGCCATTTCCTTCTCCAATGCATGAAAGTGAAAAGTGAAAGTGAAGTTGCTCAGTCGTGTCCAACTCCTAGCAACCCCATGGACTGCAGGCTCCTCCGTCCATGGGATTTGCCAGGCAAGAGTACTGGAGTGGGTTGCCATTGCCTTCTTCACCTGGAGTAACAGGCAAATTTGGCCTTGGAGTACAGAATGAAGCAGGGCAAAGGCTAAAAGAGTTTTGCCAAGAGAATGCACTGGTCATAGCAAACACCCTCTTCCAACAACACAAGAGAAGACTCTACACATGGACATCACCAGATGGTCAACACTGAAATCAGATTGATTACAATCTTTGCAGTCAAAATTGGGGAAATTCTATACAGTCAGTAAAAGCAAGATTAGGAACTGACTGTGGCACAGACTATGAACTCATTATTGCCAAATTCAGACTTAAGTTGAAGAAAGGAGGGGAAACCACTAGACCATTCAGGTATGACCAAATCAAATCCCTTACGATTATACAGTGGAAGTGAGAAATAGATTCAAAGTATTAGATCTGTTAGAGTGCCTGAAGAACTATGGATGGAGGTTCGTGACATTGTACAGGAGCCAGGGATCAAGGCCATTCCCAAGGAAGAGAAATGCAAAAAGGCAAAATGGTTGTCTGAGGAGGCCTTACAAATAGCTGTGAATAGAAGAGAATCCAAAGGCAAAGGAGAAAAAGAAAGATAAACCCATTTGAATGCAGAGTTCCAAAGAATAGCAAGAAGAGATAAGAAAGCCTTTTTCAGTGGAATGTAAAGAGATAGAGGAAAACAATAGAATGGGAAAGACCAGAGCTCTCTTCAAGAAAATTAGAGATACCAAGGGAACATTTTATGCAAAGATGGGCTCAATAAAGGACAAAAACGGTATGGACCTATCAGAAGCAGAAGATATGAAGAAGAGGTGGCAAGAATACACAGGAAAACTATACAAAAAAGATCTTCACAACCCAGATAATCATGATGGTGTGATCAGTCACCTAGAGCCAGGCATCCTGGAATGTGAAGTCAAGTGAGCCTTAGGAAGCACCACTACAAAAAAGCTAGTGGAGGTGATGGAATTCCAGTTGAGCTATTTCAAATCCTCAAAGATGATGGTGTGAAAGTGCTGCATTCAATATGCCAGCAAATTTGGAAAACTCAGCAGTGGCCACAGGACTGGAAAAGGTCAGTTTTCATTCCAATCCCCCAAAAAGATATTACCAAAGAATGCTCAAACTACCGCACAGTTGCACTCATCTCACATGCTAGCAATGTAATGCTCAAAATTCTCCACGCCAGGCTTCAAAAGTAAGTGAAACTGTGAACTTTCGGATGTTTAAGCTGGATTTAGAATAGGCAGAGGAACCAGAGATCAAATTGCCAACATCTGTGGGATCATCGAAAAAGCAAGAGAGTTACAGGAAAAAAAATCTACTTCTGCTTTACTGACTATGATAAAGCCTTTGTCTGTGTGGACCACAACCAACTGTGGAAAATTCTGAAGGAGATGGGAATACCAGACCACCTAACCTGCCTCTTGAGAAATCTTATGCAGGTCAGGAAGCAATAGTTAGAACTGGACATGGAACAACAGACTGGTTCCAAATCGGAAAAGGAGTACATCAAGGCTGTATATTGTTGCCCTGCTTATTTAACTTATAGGCAGAGTACACCATGAAAAACACTAGGCTGGATGAAGCACAGCTGGAATCAAGATTGCTGGGAGAAATATCAATAACCTCAGATATGCACACGACACCACCCTTATGGCAGAAAGTGTAGAACTAAAGAGCCTCTTGAAGAACATGAAAGAGGAGAGTGAAAAAGTTGGCTTAAAACTCAACATTCAGAAAACTAAGATCATGGCATCTGGTCCCATCACTTCAAGGCAAATAGATGGGGAAACAGTGGAAACAGTGTCAGACTTTATTTTGGGGGGCTCCAAAATCACTGCAGATGGTGACTGCAGCCAAGAAAATGAAAGATGCTTGCTCCTTGGAAGAAAAGTTATGACAAACCTGCTGCTGATAAGTTGCTTCAGTCGTGTCCGACTCTGTGCTACCCCATAAATGGCAGCCCACCAGGTTCCCCTATCTCTGGAATTCTCCAGGCAAGAACACTGAAGTGGGTTGCAATTTCTTTCTCCAATGTATGAAAGTGAAAAGTGAAAGTGAAGTCGCTCAGTCATGTCCAACTCTTAGCGACCCCATGGACTGCAGCCCACCAGGCTCCTCCATCCATGGGATTTTCCAGGCAAGAGTACTGGAGTGGGGTGCCATTGCCTTCTCCATGACAAACCTAGATAGCATATTAAAAAGCAGAGACATTACTTTGCCAAAAAAGGTCCTTCTAGTCAAAGCTATGGTTTTTCCAGTAGTCATGGATGGATGTAAGAGTTGGACTATAATGAAAGCTGAGTGCCGAAGAATTGATGCTTTTGAATTGGGGTGTTGGAGAAGATTCTTGAGAGTCCCTTGGACTGCAAGGAGATCCAACCAGTCCATCCTAAAGGAAATCAGTCCTGAATATTCATTGGAAGGACTGATGGTGAAGATGAAACCCCAATACTTTGGTTACCTGATGTGAAGAACTGACTCGTTAGAAAAGACCCTGATGCTGGGAAAGAATGAAGGTGGAACGAGAAGGGGATGACAGAAGATGAAATGGCTGGATGGCATCATAGACTCAATGGACATGAGTTTGAATAAATTCTGGGAGTTGATGATAGACAGGGAGGCCTGGCATGCTGCAGTCCATGGGGTCGCAAAGAGTCGGATATGACTGAGCTTAAATGATTGAGACTGATAGGATTCTCACTCTAGGATCTGCAAATTGGAACTGAGGGGTTCTTTCATGTCTGAGATATTCACTTGGATGCAAGTAATGGAAACTCTGGAACTGCAGGGCAGCCAGATAAAGAACTGCATGAAAATTGTCAGGAAAAGACAGAACTAAAGCTGACATGCAGAGAGCAAGAAAGGCAAAGACCAGGCAATCGCAAAATAGACTGCTTTGCTTATGCAGTTTTTTCCAGTTCCTGATGACTTTCTAGTTTCAAGGTTTCTCTATATTTTCTAATTTTGCCTTCTGTAAAATACCTCTGAATCCTTACCATACACTCATACCAGGAAATACCTGTTGCCTCTCCTGCAACCGGCTCTAAGAGAAAGTGTCATATTGGCTGAGCCAAAACAGCATAGCTACAAGGATTTCCCCTGCACCAAGCTGGCAGCTCGCACTGTTTGGAATTAAACAGGAAGAATAGGAAACATTATTTGGTAACTCTCAGAAATTTGAGTATACCAAACCAGAAAGAGATAAATTCTATTCCAGGCTTTTTACACCAAATGGAGAGAATAGAGTATATACATAGAGATGACTGATGTCTAGATCAATAAATTTATGTTAAGAAAATTCTATTTTTTGCCCATGTAATCAGTAAATATAGGCTAACTGCTGTGACAAACATCAAAATTTCTCAGGCTTAACATGCTAAAAGATTATTTCTCACTCAAGCAAAGATCTGTTTAGGAAGATATCCTACACGTACCAGGGAAACAAACTCCAGCCACCAGTAACTCTTTATGACCTCATGGACTGTAGCCTGCCAGGCTCCTCTGTCCATGGAATTCTCCAGGCAAGTATACTGTGATGGGTAGCCATTCCCTTCTTTAGAGGATATTTCCAGATGAGGGATTGATCCCTGGTCTCTTGTACTGCAGGCAGATTCTTTACCATCTGATCCACCAGGGGAAGCCCATCCATTTGTAGCTCTACTATGCCCTAATTTTGATTCCTTTGTTAAATCCTCTGAATCTAGGCAGTAGATGGAGGAAGAATAGAGTTCAAAATTTTGGAGACTTGACAGTTAAAGCACTGCCTACTTCAAACCCCAAGAAGAGTTAAGATTAAAAAAAAACTTGAGCTATAAAAATCCCTTAATATTCAGCCCTATGAAAATGATCAGATTCAGAGTGTAGCCATCCCATTTATTCTTTCAGAAGGCATTAAAGTGGCCAGATACAAACTGAGAAGGAGGCATGAGGGCAAGAAGATAAAAATCAAGCTTGGGCATTATATCTAGGAAAGAATTGGCTAGTGGTCATTGATATATAAAACCTACTCAAGCAAGTACATCAGCAGCCTACTAAACTTATAATGGAATTGTATTTCCAAAAGCAAATCCCAGACTTAATTAATCTTTATCTGTATCAAGCTTAATGTAAATTTGGGGTTCTCAAATTTGCACTAGCAGGAAATAGTCTGAAAACTATGTGGCCACTAGAGAGAATAATCTTCAGTGTCAGTTTTAGATGTGACCATGAAGGATAATTTAAAAGAAAGCATCCTCAGAAGATGGATCTTAAGTTCACAGAGAACAGCAAACAAAGCATTTTCTCCAAAGGAACAGAATCAGGTTCTAATCAAGGACATTTCCTTACTCTTCAGATAAAATTTTGTAAGTTTTATGAACCAATTATTGCCATATTTCTACCACTTTTTTCCATTTCTACATAGGAGTTTGGTTTCTATTATCTGTTGCTGGTTATGTGGGAGAAAAGATGGATGAGATAACTTGTTTTTAGTTCTATCGTCATTGAATGAAGGTGCCAAACTTTAGTCTGATGAAGATGACAAGCCAAGTGGGACTCTGGGTAATCTCCATGTGTGGGGAAAAGAGTAACACAGATACCTGGTCACCAAAAAAAGACTACTGATTGAACAGTTGCAGAGAGTGGCTTGCTACTGACAAAATTAATGTGGTTTTCCTCTAGGGCACACAACTAAACTTATCCTTCCTTGTAATGTGACTGAATTCTGTTCAATTGGAAGAGGCAATGCAAAGCCCTCAGGACCAATCATCTCTCTCTTCCCACATCTATTAGTTGGAGATACAATCCCATGAGGTCCCTGCAAGCAAATATTTTAAGATGGCAGAATTAGCTTAAGTTCTTGAATGACTGTCTTCTCCACTGGTAATCAACTAGACTTGTGAGGTAGAAACTTCTACTGTGTTAGACTGAAATTAGGGAGTTTATCTGTCAAATTCCAGAATTATCTTTGCTAATAAATCACTCTCCCCCACTTAACACACTGCAAAAAAAAGTTTAATGAACTGACTGAAAGAAATTAGATGCTTGGCTATTAGAGTAGAAATAACTAAAAGGATCCAACTTTGAGATCATTACTGGGGCCATCCAAGTATCCAGCTTGAATGTAATGAAAGAACCTAAATAAATCCAAACAAGCCAGCAACAAAACAAAACACCTAGATCTCTAAAGATGGAATGTAAATAGTCTCCACTATCTCCACATTTTTATTCTCAATAATGCCCTAAGATTAAGGCCAATAAGAAGATGAATAATATCAGTTCAGTCAGTTCAGTCGCTCAGTCGTGTCCGACTCTTTGCAACCCCGTGAATCGCAGCACACCAGGCCTCCCCGTCCATCACCAACTCCCAGAGTTCACTCAGACTCACATCCATCGAGTCAGTGATGCCATCCAGCCATCTCATCCTCTGTCGTCCCCTTCTCCTCCTGCCCCCAATCCCTCCCAGCATCAGAGTCTTTTCCAATGAGTCAACTCTTCACATGAGGTGGCCAAAGTACTGGAGTTTCAGCTTTAGCATCATTCCTTCCAAAGAAATCCCAGGGCTGATCTCCTTCAGAATGGACAGGTTGGATCTCCTTGCAGTCCAAGGGACTCTCAAGTCTTCTCCAACACCACAGTTCAAAAGCTTCAATTCTTTGGCGCTCAGCTTTCTTCACAGTCCAACTCTCACATTCATACATGATCACAGGAAAAACCATAGCCTTGACTAGACGGACCTTAGTAGGCAAAGTAATGTCTCTGCTTTTCAATATGCTATCTAGGTTGGTCATAACTTTTCTTCCCAGGAGTAAGCGTCTTTTAATTTCATGACTGCAGTCACCATTTGCAGTGATTTTGGAGCCCCCCAAAATAAAGTCTGACACTGTTTCCACTGTTTCCCCATCTATTTCCCATGAAGTGATGGGACCAGATGGCATGATCTTCGCTTTCTGAATGTTGAGCTTTAAGCCAACGTTTTCACTCTCCTCTTTCACTTTCATCAAGAGGCTTTTTAGTTCCTCTTCACTTTCTGCCATAAGGGTGGTGTCATCTGCATATCTGAGGTTATTGATATTTCTCCTGGCAATTTTGATTCCAGCTTGTGCTTCTTCCAGCCCAGCGTTTCTCATGATGTATTCTGCATATAAGTTAAATAAGCAGGGTGACAATATACACTTGTATCCAAATTTGCTGCTAAGAAACTGAAGTCTTCTTTTACCTATAGTCCAAAAGTGGTAAAGAATCTGCCTGCCAGTGCAGGAGATGTAAGTAACTTGAATTCAATCCCTGGATTGGGAAGATCCCCAGATTGGGAATATCCCCTAGAGGAGGGCATGGCAATCCACTCCAGTATTCTTGCCTGGAAAATCCCATGGACAGAGGAGCCTGGTGGGCTTCAATCTATAGGCTTGCAGAGTCAGACATGACTGAAGCAACTTCCCATGCATGCACACATGGTCCAAATCTGGCTTTTAACTCACATCCCTGCTTATGGCTTTTTAAGAACTCTTGAGAAGTCTTATAGCAAACCAAAGCTCACATATGGTGCCTGTGTTAAAGAATCCACCTGCCAATGCAGGAGACATGAGACATGGGTTCGAACAATAGGTCCAGAAGACCCCCTAGAGGAGCAAATGACAAAACACTCCAGTACTCTTGCCTGGGAAATCCCATGGACAGTGGAGCCTGGTGGGCCACAGTCCATGGGGTTGCACAGAGTTGGACACAACTGAGCATGCACTCATACAAAAGATGAACCTTAGGGCAGTGGGTTACAGCTCCTTTACATGTCCTAGGACTGATTACAAATATATAAAGCAGTGTCTTTACCACCTCCAAAGAGTACCCTACCCCCAATCTTTCCAGTGGTTCCTAAAGACCCTACCCAAGAAAAAGCCACTCAGTAAAGGAAAAAACAGAGTTCATGTTTATGAACCAATTAACACAGATTGCTACAATGAACAGTGATCCTTTCATTTACTTTGCTGTGTGCCTGTTTCATCACGCTATTTATCCTTCAGTTACAGAATTCCATGAAATATTTTGGAAATGTCAGCTTAGCCTCCTTTGCTAGTAGGAATTTTTTAATGACAGCTTTCTCTCCTACTCCTCTCCTTCTATGAAAGTGAAAGTTGCTTAGTCGTGTCCAACTCTTTGCAACTTCACAGACTATATAGTCCATGGAATTCTCCAGGCCAGAATACTGGAGTGTGTAGCCATTCCCTTCTCCAGGGGATCTTCCCAACCCAGGGATCGAACCCAGGTGGGTGGATTCTTTACCAGCTGAGTCACCAAAGAAGCCAGCATTTCCTCTGGATTACAGCTGCCCAGGCCTGTGGACTGTTGTGTATTACAAAATGGTGGAGTGATGCAGTCAAGAACATCTGTGAATATGTGGGAAGAATGTTATTTTTTCTGTTGTGCAGCCAAGGAGAAATACTAGGGAAACACCTCAGACAATGCCTCCCACCCCACGACAGCTTTCTTCCTATGGCACCTGACCTGCAGAGTCCCTGGCAGTCTGTCTATACAACCGGACTATGCAGATATCCTCTCTGGGCATAATGGATAGACTGGAAGTGGGCACAGCATTGAAAAGTAAACCAGTGAAATTATATTTCCTGGAATTTTCCAATTTGCGATTTTAGATCAACCTGACAGTCTACTCAAGCAGATCATGCAAAAACAGTGAAAATGAGGTTAGCATTATCTGCTAAGATCACAGAGGAGAGGGTAAAGCTAGACTGCAAAGAATGGAGAATGACGCAAACAGGCAGAGAATCAGAGGCAAGAGGCCATGAGACCCGGGAAGCATGAGGCTCAGAGCGGCTGCACGGACCAGCCATGAGTCCTGCTGAAGAGCAAACTGTCCTCCACCATCTCCAGTTTTGTAAAAGAGAACTCTGTATCTCCTCCACAAATGCCTTTCTGTTCTTGTCATGTTGTTGGCTCTGGCTAGCTCCTGTCAGTTTTGTTTCCTAATGCCCAAAGCACAGCAGCTAGCCACGCCCACTGAGGCTTACCCCTTTGTACCCTTAATTCCCTAACTTCCGCCTCACTCAGAGATCTGAGTTCATCTTACCGACTGTCAGTCTGTTGAGGTGTCAGCATTGCCCCCTCCAAGTCTTAACGATGCAGGGTTCCTGGTAGATTCACTAGACTGTAGACTTTTTTTTTTTTTTCCCTTCTCAGTTTTGTTGACTGCAAAATTCCTTTCCCTTTGCTTTACTGAAGTCAGATTTCAAATATGTAAGGGTTAACCTTAATATGCTTTTAAAGGGGCTTCCAGGTGGAGCGGTAAAAAATAAAAAATGAAGTAATGCCAAATGTAGAATATATAAGAGATAAAGAGTATTAGTAGCAGAATAGCCAACTGAGCGACTTCACTTTCACTTTTCACTTTCATGTATTGGAGAAGGAAATGGCAACCCACTCCAGTGTTCTTGGCTGGAGAATCCCAGGGACGGCAGAGCCTGATGGGCTGCCGTCTATGCGGCTGCACGGAGTCAAACACGACTGAAGTGACAGCAGCAGCAGCAGCAGAATAGCAGCTTTAAAAACATGTATATATGTATGTGGGGGTGGGGGGCGCACGCGCGTTACTTCACATCCGACTCTTTGCAACCCTCTAGACTGTAACCTGCAAGGCTCCTCCGTCCATGGGATTTTCCAGCCAAGAATACTGGAATGGGTTGCCATTTCCTTCTCCACGGGATCTTCCCAACCCAGAGATCGAACTCACATCTCCCGCATTAGCAGGTGGACTCTCTACTTCTGGCCAATCACAGAAGCCCATTATTTAAATCAGAGATACTTTATTCTGTCTGATCAGAAAACTTGTGATTTCTTAAAATCATTTCTTTAGTGTATTGAATTTTCTGTGCTTAGTTCAGTCTACAGTGGGGTTATTTGAGCTGACCTAGCTAAGGTCTCCTATGCTTTACACTGACTTCTTAGGCCTCCTCCAAGTCCAGGCTAAAAGTCACCTGAAAATATTTACCTTCTTATAGATTAAACATGCACAAAGCCAAGTTGCTTTTGTTTTTTATATTTTTCGCTTTGGGCTTTCAACTCTTACATACTTTAGTAAAAGTCTGTTCTCCATTTAATAGAGAAACACTAGAGTTTACTGAGCACTTCTAACACTATACTGTCCATGGGATCCTCAAGGGAAGAATACTGAAGTGGTTTGCCATCCCCTTCTCCAGTGGGAGTTGGTAATGGACAAGGAAGTCTGGCATGCTGCAGTCCGTGGAGTTGCAAAGAGTTGGACATGACTGAGCGACTGAACTGAACTGAACTCTAACCCTATGGCCTATGTTATACCAACCTCAGATGCTCTCCAAATAACTTATTTTATTAGACAATGGAAAAGTAAAGAGGAAGCACTGATAAGAAGACATCGTTTCTGCAGGTTGCTTTGTTGTTCAGTCACTTGATCATGTCTGACTCTTTTGTGACCCCATGGACTGTAGTCTGCCAGGCTCCCTGTACATGGTATTTCCCAGGCAAGAATACGGAAGTGGGTTGCCATTTCCTTCTCCAGAGGATCTTCCTGACCCGGGGACTGAACTTGCATCTTTCGAATTGGCACATGGATTCTTTACCAGCTAAGCCTCCTGGAAAGCCAGAGTTAACACATGCACACACCTAAATCGACCAGTAAATTATATAAGGTGGCCTAGGGATTTGCTATTCTAGAGCTGGCTTAGATGAGACAGCTCCACTGGGGCAAGTTTGCTCAACTGTCTCATCCACTTCCTCAGGTTAACTCAGGCATGTTCTCTTTATGGGAGTAACAGAAACACAACAGAACCACTCCGAATTCACTCAAGGCTTGATATTGGCACCCTGTCACTTCTGCCTTACTGTATTACCCAAAGCAAATCACATGGCCAAATACAGAGGCCAATGGTTGGGGAATACACTTCACTTTTATGTGAGAAACTGAAAAATCCACATGTCAAAGGTCCCAGATAAAAAGATTTTTAAAAAAAATCAAGGACCATGATTCAATCCACCACCACCACCACTCCCAGTGAGCCTGCTAGCACTATATTTGAAATGAGTAAATTGGATTTGATATTTTTAGGTTCTTTCTAGCTCTGTAATTACGGTTCTGTAATAAACTTTTCAATATATTGCTTTACAATTCCAAATTATTTTTATTATCCTACTAATCATAGGTATTTGTGCAGATTAAATTTATAACACACTACAGATGCTTCAAGAAATGTAATACATTTATTATTCTATTTCCGGAGAGGACCACAATTAGATTACACTCGAAAATCTATTAACTACTGCTTTTTTTACCTTAAGGGAAAAAAGAAAGGATTTTGTACCCTTGGATGTAATTCATATATCATCAGACCTTACTGGCCTGCAGAAATGAATGAGGTCACATCACATTTTTTACCACATCACCGTTTACTGGTTCTGTAATCCACCTGTATAAATTGCCACAGCTCCAAACTCCACACCCCACAATGCCACTGAATCATTTTTAAGAGTTCCTAGTCTGCACTGTGCATGCTTATAAATAAGTCCACTTATATTCTCCCCCTCCAGAAAATTTACTGATCCTTGTCCCTACAAATACACTTAAGGACAGCATCTTAAGTCTTCTTGACATAAAATAAAATGCACCCATTTTAGGTGTACACATCAATGACTTTTGACAAATTTGTACACTTGGATAACCTTAACCATAATCTAGATATTGAGCATTTCCATAACCCCAAAAGGTTCCAGGTCCCCCTTGCCAACAATCCTTCTCTTTCTGCCCCCAGCCCCAGGTAAACACTGACCAACTTCCTTTCACTCTAGATTAAACTTGCCTTTTTTGCAGAGGTTCATGTAAATGAAATTTTTACATCAGGCTTTGAATCTGACTTGTTTAGCTCAGCAGGATTTAATTGTGATTTATTCATATGGCTGCATGTATCAGTGTGTTTATTCCTTTATACTGCTGAGTAGTACTCCATTGTATGTATACACAGCCATCTGCTTATCCATCCAACAACTGAAGAACATTTGAGATATTTTTCCAAAGAAGGGCATCATGAAAAATGTAAATGTGTCTGGCCAAGTTTTTACATAGGTACATATTATACCTTCTCATTTAATCATTATTATAGGTATGTAATGGAATTTGTGGCATTTTTTAGAAGGCTAATGATGCTGAGCAACTTTCCAAGTGATACTCATTTGTATAAAGTATTTTATGTTAAGTATTTTCAATCTTTTGCCTATTTTTAATTGGCTCAACTTATTACTGAGTAGTAAGAATTTGTACATATTCTGGACACAGATCCTTCATCAGATACATGTGTTGAAATATTTTTTACCTGTCATTATATTAACTATCTTATGTGATAATTTTTTTAACTAAAACACCTTTATCAGTTTACTCTTTTATGGTTTGTGCATTTATGTCCTATGTCAAAAATTTGTGTCTATCTCAATTGATTTTATATCCAATTGTTTACTGCTAGTAAATGATACTGTTGTTAAACCTATTTATTAAATGTAATAGCTTTGGTGACTATTTTTTAGTGTTTTTTAAACAACAATTTTATTAACAGACACCTTTGCTTCTTCCTGTTCAATCTGAATATCTTTTTTTTTTTAATATGTTATCGCTGAAATGTTGAATAAGAGTGAAGAGAAAGGACAATCTTGCATTTTAACCAATTTTAGAGCAAAACTATTCAATGTGATGACTAAGCATGGGGTCGCTGCTATATTTTTCTGTAAAAGCTCTTTATTAGATTGAGGAAAGTCTCTTTTGTTTCTAATTTGGCGATAGTTTTTCTCACAAATTGGTTAAGTTTTTGTTATTTTTTCCCTGCTTCTATTTAGGGAATCATATGGATTTTCTCCTTTATTTCATTTAATGTGGTGAAATATATTTCTAAATGCAAAATTAAATTCCTGATTTAACATTATTTGGTCAATTACTTGATATTATCAACCGTGGTCTTGTTTGTTTGTTTTTTACTGAATTTGATTTGCTAGAATTTAAAAGTTTTTAGTTTTCTTTTTTATGTCTTTGGCAGATATTCACATCTGAGTAAGTGCTGCCCTTATAAAATGAACTAGAAAGAATTCCTTCCTGCTCTATTTTCTGAAAGAGTTTGGTGAAATTAGTGTTATTATTTGTTTGATTGTTTGATAGAATTTACAAATGCATCTATCTTGCAGTTGTCTTTGTGGGAAGAATTTAGTTATTAATTCAAGTTCTTTAATAGTTATAAAGCTATTTAGATTTTTATTTCTTCTTGAGTCAATTTTGGTAATTTGTGTCTGTTAAGAATTTGCTCATTTCATGAGGGTGTTATAATTTATTAATATACAGTGGCTCGTAATATTTCCTTTTATCTCTACAATATCTGTTGAATCTCTGTTACATCCTTTCATTCATGATATTGGTGGTGTGTGTCTTTCCTCTTTTCCCTTCTTTAATCTGGTTAGAAGTTTCTCTATTTTATCACTCTCAAAGCTTTTGTTTACACAGAGTCTTTTCATTTTCTCTTTCATGGATTTCTTTTTACATCCCTACTTCTATTGAGGTTGAAATTAATTTGGCCTTGCTTTGTAAGTTGAAAACATAGGTAATTTATTTTGGACCGTGTTGCTTTTCTACTATAAATATTTAAAGCTCTAAAATTTCTCTAGGTGTCACATCCTATAATTTCAGATATTTATATTTTTACTTTTTCCCATTTCTAAATATTTTTATTTCCCCTGTGATTCTTTTTTGACTCATTAGTTACAGAAACATTTTTAAATTTCTGGGTATTTGGCTTTTTCCTAGAATATTGGAAAACACCTTGATGCTTGGAAAGATTGAGGGCAAGAGGAGAAAGGGGCAACAGAGGATGGGATGGTTGGATGGTATCACTGATTCAATGGACATGAGTTTGAACAAACTCTGAGACATACTGAAGGACAGGGAAGCCTGGCATGCTACAGGCCATGGGTTGCAAAGAATTGAACACTACTTACCTGAACAACAAGGTATCTTATTATGTCTAATTTAATTATATCATGAACAAAGAACATAATTTTTATGGATTTGGACCTTTAAATTTATTGAGACTTTTCAAATAGCTGCATATAGTTTAACTTTAAGAATGTTTCCATGCACACTTGAAATGAATGTGTTTTCTTCAATTGCTAGGTGAAATATTCTATAATGTCAGTTAGGTCAAGTTGGTGACAATGTTGTTCTAGTCTTCAATATCCTTACTGATTTTCTTTCTACCTGTTCTATTGATTACTGGCAGAAGACTGTTGTAGTTTCCAAATATAATTGTGGATTTAGCTATTTTTCCATTCAGTTTGTCAGTATTTAATTCACGCATTTTAAAACTCTATTGTTAATTGTACCCATATTTAGAATTACTAAGTCTAACTAATTAAATGGGACCTCCCATGTGGCACAGTGGTAAAGAATCCACCTGCCAATGAAGGAGACGCAAGAGGTGCAGGTTCAATCCCTGGGTCAGGAAGATCACCTAGAGAAGGAAACAGCAACCCGCTCCAGTATTCGTGCCTGAGAAATTCACGTGGGCAGAGGAGCCTGGCAGGCTACACTCCATGAGGTCACAAAGAGTTGGACACAACTGAGCAACTGAGCACACACACAAACACACATGTCTAATTAATAGACTGACCTTCTATCATTTGAAATTCATCTCTTTATCTCTTGTTGTGAAGTCAATGTTTCTAAGATTTATTGTTAACCTTGTATATTTTGTTTCATCCCTCTAATTTTCATCTAGCTGTTTCTTTATATATTAAGAGAGTTTCTTGAGAACAGTTCAACTGGGATTTTTCAACCAATTTAACAATCTCTTATTTTTAATGAAGTGTTTAGATTATTTACATCTAATGAAAGTATTAGTATTATTAGGTTCAGGTATTTATTATACTATATGACACTTTAAATCTTTTTTTCTGATATTCTCCCTTCATGGAGTCTTATTACACAATTTTGTCACACAATTCACTAAAGATCTCTTCATTATTTTTTTCAGAATTTTGTTCTCACTGTGCTTGATTTTGCAGTTTTTGTTGCTAGGATTTTAAGTTCATTGATTTCCTTCTGGAGTTTCTAGCCTTTTACTAATACCATCAGTGACTATTTCATCTTAGATATTGTTTTTTTCCTTTAAGTTTTATTTTATTTTGTTCTTTTTATATCTTATATTTCCCAACTATCATATTTTCTTCTATGTAGTTGAGTATATTTGTAATAACATACTGGTAAAACCTTTATTTTTCAATTGTGGATCTTTTTCTATACACTCATCCAATGTTATGTTAAAGTGCCTCACCTATCAGCATATTGAGAAACTTTTCTTTGAAAATCAGACACTGTAAACTTTATGTGGTTAAATGTTTCGTCTTTGTTCACTACCTTTAAAAGGTGTTGAGTATTGTTCTGCTTATCAGTTTTGTTATTTAAAGTTAAGCTTGATCCTTTCAAGATTTACTTTAACTTTTGGGAGTACTTCTAGAGAAGTACTATATACTTTTATATAAGTATATAGTATAGAACATTATGTATTAGCTTGTACTCTATGGAATGTTTAGCCACATTTCTAAGGAATAACTTTTTGGATGTAGAGTGAATGCCTTGAGTGATCAATGAGGACTCACAACTCTGGCTACTGGAAAATTAAGTATCTTTCAATCCCACTGTGCAAGATCTGAAAAAAGCTCACAGATCACACATACTTCTTTGTTCAACCTTCTGGAGTTTCATCCTTCACATGTTCAATTTAATATTCAGAATAGAATCAATAGGGTACTTGGGCAGGTTTATAGAACACTTGTTCTATGTAAATACCTTATTTTCAACATCTGCCCCCACAACTTTCAACCATGATCTATTTTGGGATCCTTTTCCCTGATCTAAGGTTTAGATGGTGCTTCCAAAGAGAAAGCAGAGTTGATTTTAGGGTTAACCTTGTTTCCTTACCCACTCCCCCAAATCACACTATTGCACTGGATGTTTTCCAATATAAAAAAACTCTTTGTATTATTTTCTTATTTTCTAGCTGTTTTTGATGGGAGGTTAAATATTGTCCCTGTTACTCCATTGTTCACCAAAAGCAAAAATTTTAACTGAGAAGTGGGTAAAGTAGCATAACTAGGAAACAGTTTTAAAGGGAACATTATTGTTTTTTAACACCAAGCATGGGAAACAGTAATAGTTTTGAAGTTACTCCAAAACAAAAGCCAATGGAGTGTAATAGCTATGGCCAACCTGACTTAAAATAATCAAATAACAATCTTACCAATAAGAGCAGTGTGGCTGAGTAGAGAGATTTTATGGAAAATTTTAAGAAACTTTCTCTGATTCAAAATTGTATGTCAGCAATTTATAAAGGCAATTCTAATGCAGGCGATTCTAGAGAAGCCCAGAGACAATCATTTCCAAAAAAGCATTCACAGCTTAAAGTACTGTTCCAACATATTACACAGATAAGATACTGAACAAATGATATAAACTGTCAATATCCAGCTCTGTTCCAGTTAAAGAGAAGGGTTTGGATAACAGGGAAATAGAATATGTAACAGTTCAGTGAAAATGTCTCTATGTACGATGAGTTAAACAAAATAAATATGAAACTATTTGACAGTTAAAAGGTATGGCGGGATGGGTTACAGTGTGTATTGGGTGTGGGGAAGGAGAAAAAGAGTCCATGAAGAAAGGTAGATTAAGAGAAATTTAATTCATTATTCCAGAAAACAGAAGAAATTTTAATATAACTGATTCATGTTATCAAAGATATAAAGGCAGATGTGGACACTGAAATAGAAGTTTCAGAATGGGTTATTCAGCAAGAAAGCAAGATAAAGCAGGTAATGACTGATTAAACAGTTATTGACTGAGCAAAGAAATCCAGTGGATAATAATGCAATGGCAGACTTTACTTGGAAGGGATAAAAACTTTAGAGAGAATAAGAGAATATACACTATTTTGATGGGTGAGATTTTCTGAGAAAAAACACAGAAAGATAAATAGAAGAGAAGTAGAATTTTGAAGAAAGGTGAAGAATATTGAAGGCAAACAAATGAGTTGACATATAGTTATCTGATGTGTCTAAAGAAGAGATGTGTACAAATGAAGCAAAATGCACTGTTAAATAAGGAAAAAAAAATACAAGAAACTAAGGTGGCCCCATATCTACAGTTGAACAGGCCTCCCTATCATACACACACAAAAAGAGCTACAAGAAGATATACCTTAATGATGATATTTAGCTTCAAGGGGCAAGAAGAAAACCTTGCCTAATAGGGAAAAAAGAGAGCATCTACTAATCAGAGAAGAAAAATGTGACTGGCCTGAATATTCTCAGTAATCTCAGATAACACAGTTTTGATGAGAAAAGTCTTTTGACAAAATTATCTATTCCATCAGTCCAGTTATTAATCATATTTGAAGGGATTAAACAGACAGTCTCAAATATTCAGGGACTGTGAAATTAGATAGACAGACAGACAGTCAGACATTTCCTGGAGAGAAAAATGTTTAAGCCAATCTAGGTAACCAACATATTCAAATAAAAAAACTCACAAATGAATACATTACAGTATGAACAGGAAAAAAAGGAGCTGAAAAAAGAAATGGAGAACTTCATCATCTTTGGAAATAAAGTCAGTGTCTACTGTTTAATTTCAGAAATTTATAAATTAGGAAATATACTAAGTATACACTTAAGATTACTATTTGAAGTTATAAGAGTGATAATTAGTTGAACCGAGGACATGCAGCCTACCTAACAAAGGATCAGCAGTAGCGGGCAGGCGCAGGAGGGCCTAAAGGAGCTATCCCATGTTGACGGTCAGGAACTGTGGCGGTAAGGAGATACCCCTCGTCCAAGGTAAGGAGCAGCGGCTGTGCTTTCCTGGAGCAGCTGTGAAGAGATACCCCACGCCAAGGTAAGAGAAACCCAAGTAAGATGGTAGGTGCTGCAAGAGGGCATCAGAGGGCAGACACACTGAAACCATACTCACAGAAAACTAGTCAATCTAATCACACTAGGACCTCAGCCTTGTCTAACTCAATGAAACCAAGCCATGACCGTGGGCAACCCAAGATGGGCGGGTCATGGTGGAGAGGTCTGACAGAGCATGGTCCACTGGAGAAGGGAATGGCAAGCCACTTCAGTATTCTTGCCTTGAGAACCCCATGAACAGTAGGAAAAGGCAAAATGATAGGATAAAAAAGAGGAACTCCCCAGGTCATTAGGTACCCAAAATGCTACTGGAGATCAGTGGAGAAATAACTCCAGAAAGAATGAAGGGATGGAGCCAAAGCAAAAACAATACCCAGTTGTGGATGTGACTGGTGATAGAAGCAAGATCCCATGCTGTCAAGAGCAATATTGCATGGGCGCCTGGAATGTCAGGTCCATGAATCAAGGCAAACTGGAAGTGGTCAAACAAGAGATGGCAAGAGTGAACATCGACATTCTAGAAATCAGCGAACTAAAATGGACTGGAATGGGTGAATTTAACTCAGATGACCATTGTATCTACTACTATGGGCAGGAATCCTTCAGAAGAAATGGAGTAGCCACCATAGTCAACAAAAGAGTCCAAAATGCAGTACTTGGATGCAATCTCAAAAATGACAGAATGATTTATGTTCGTCTCCAAGGCAAACCATTCAACATCACAGTTATCCAAGTCTATGCCCCAACCAGTAATGCTGAAGAAACTGAAGTTGAATGGTTTTATGAAGACCTACAAGACCTTTTAGAACTAACACCCAAAAAAGATGTCCTTTTCATTACAGGGGACGGGAATGCAAAAGTAGGAAGTCAAGAAACACCTGGAGTAACAGGCAAATTTGGCCTTGGAATGCAGAATGAAGTAGGGCAAAGACTAAAAGACTTTTGCCAAGAAAATGCACTGGTCATAGCAAACACCCTCTTCCAACAACACAAGAGAGGACTCTACACATGGACATCACCAGATGGTCAACACCTAAATCAGATTGATTATATTCTTTGCAGCCAAAGATGGAGAAGCTCTATACAGTCAACAAAAACAAGACCAGGAGCTGACTATGGCTCAGATCATGAACTCCTTATTACCAAATTCAGACTCAAATTGAAGAAAGTAGGGAAAACCACTAGACCATTCAGGTGTGACCTCAATCAAATCCCTTATGACTATACAGTAGAAGTGAGAAATAGATTTAAGGGCCTAGATCTGACAGATAGAGAGCCTGATGAACTATGGAAAGAGGTTCGTGACATTGTACAGGAGACAGGGATCAAGACCATCCCCACTGAAAAGAAATGCAAAAAAGCAAAATGGCTGTCTGGGGAGGCCTTACAAATAGCTGTGAAAAGAAGAGAAGTGAAAAGCAAAGGAGAAAAGGAAAGATATAAGCATCTGAATGCAGAATTCCAAAGAATAGCAAGAAGAGATAAGAAAGCCTTCCTCAGCGATCAATGCAAAGAAATAAAGGAAAACAACAGAATGGGAAAGACTAGAGATCTCTTTAAGAAAATTAGAGATACCAAGGGAACATTTCATGCAAAGATGGGCTTGATAAAGGACAGAAATGGTATGGACCTAACAGAAGCAGAAGATATTAAGAAGAGGTGGCAAGAATACACGGAAGAACTGTACAGAAAAGATCTTCCCAACCCAGATAATCATGATGATGTGATCACTCATCTAGAGCCAGACATCTTGGAATGTGAAATCAAGTGGGCCTTAGAAAGCATCACTATGGACAAAGCTAGTAGAGGTGATGGAATTCCAGTTGAGCTGTTCCAAATCCTAAAAGATGATGCTGTGAAAGTGCTGCACTCAATATGCCAGCAAATTTGGAAAACTCAGCAGTGGCCACAGGACTGGAAAAGGTCAGTTTTCATTCCAATCCCAAAGAAAAGCAATGCCAAAGAATGCTCAAACTACCGCACAATTGCACTCATCTCACAAGCTAGTAAAGTCATGCTCAAAATTCTCCAAGCCAGGCTTTAGCAATACATGAACCCTGAACTCCCTGATGTTCAAGCTGGTTTTAGAAAAGGCAGAGGAACCAGAGATCAAATGGCCAACATCTGCTGGATCATGGAAAAAGCAAGAGAGGTCCAGAAAAACATCTATTTCTGCTTTATTGACTATGCCAAAACCTTTGACTGTGTGGATCACAATAAACTGTGGAAAGTTCTGAAGGAGATGGGAATACCAGACCACCTAACCTGCCTCTTGAGAAATCTGTATGCAGGTCAGGAAGCAACAGTTAGAACTGGACATGGAACAACAGACTGGTTCCAAATAGGAAAAGGAGTACATCAAGGCTGTATATTGTCACCCTGCTTATTTAACTTATATGCAGAGTGCATCATGAGAAACGCTGGGCTGGAAGAAGCACAAACTGGAATCAAGATTGCCGGCAGAAATATCAATAACCTCAGATATGCAGATGACACCACCCTTATGGCAGAAAGTGAAGAGGAGCTAAAAAGCCTCTTGATGAAAGTGAAAGAGGAGAGCAAAAAAGTTGGCTTAAAGCTCAACATTCAGAAAATGAAGATCATGGCATCTGGTCCCATCACTTCATGGCAAATAGATGGGGAAACAGTGGAAACAGTGTCAGACTTCATTTTGGGGGGCTCCAAAATCACTGCAGATGGTGACTGCAGCCATGAAATTGAAAGATGCTTACTCCTTGGGAGAAAAGTTATGACCAACCTAGACAGCATATTCAAAAGCAGAGACATTACTTTGCCGACTAAGGTCCGTCTAGTCAAGGCTATGGTTTTTCCAGTGGTCATGTATGGATGTGAGAATTGGACTGTGAAGAAGGCTGAGCGCCAAAGAGTTGATGCTTTTGAACTGTGATGTTGGAGAAGACTCTTGAGAGTCCCTTGGACTGCAAGGAGATCCAACCAGTCCATTCTGAAGGAGATCAGGCCTGGGATGTCTTTGGAAGGAATGATGCTAAAGCTGAAACTCCAGTACTTTGGCCACCTCATGTGAAGAGTTGACTCATTGGAAAAGACTCTGATGCTGGGAGGGATTGGAGGCAGGAGGAGAAGGGGACGACCAAGGATGAGATGGCTGGATGGCATCACGGACTCGATGGACATGAGTCTGAGTGAACTCCGGGAGTTGATGATGGACAGGGAGGCCTGGTGTGCTGCGATTCATGGGGTTGCAAAGAGTCGGACATGACTGAGCGACTGAACTGAACTGAGTGGATAGGAATTGCATAATAGATCATATAGCAAAATTTAGAAAATTAAGAAACCGACAAAGAAGTCTAGAGTTAACATAAACAAGATGAAAAACAACAAACTATTATGACAATAAGTGTAAATAGAATTGATCCTCAAAATAGTAATTAATTGAACAACACTCTGAGATCTTTTTATGTGCCAGGCACTAGAAACAAGATAAGCAAAATAGATCAAATTCACACCTCTATTTAGTTTGCCAGAAAACAGAAAATTAGAAAAGTAACGAAACTCATGAGTGCTATAAAGAGAAATACGGAATGCTAAGAACTCTACAACCGATATATACGTTCTTTTCTTCTGGAAATTTAATGGCATCTAATTAAAGCTAATATTTCTGACTATCTAGTGAGGATATATCATCCAAACTGATTATTTTGTTTGTACAAATGCCCTAAAAGTTTGTTAACTTTAACCTTTTATATTTTTCTATTTATCAAAATTAGGTTTAAATTTTCATCCTTTGATCCCCTTGACAATGTGGATAGAATACCTAATCTATTCATCTCTATGATGAACTGTAGAAATGCTTATTTTTCATGTTTTCATTTTTTCTTAAACAAAGAGTAGAAAACAAGATTTACTTCTGATTCATGGCAGTCTACAGTGTTACAATACCATTTCCAGATTTGCATAAGCTAAGTGGATTCCAGGGATAGGAAGGAAAAGAATTTGCATGCGAGCAATTCAAATCCTTTCAAATTTTCTGCATTGTGCACACAAGGATCTCCAGTCAGAAAAAAAAATTCCTTATTTTTTTTTTCTTGCCTTCCTTTATTTTTACACTGACTTAAGTAGGAAGTAAATGTTTCTGACAGGTACTTGGTTGGAAAATACTTTGTAAATGTTTCCATTATATTTTCCTCCAAGGCTCTTTCAGAGTACCAGGGCCTACAGCACTGACCACATAATTAATGAAAAGTCACTGAACTGTGCAAAGATACAAAGAGGCCAAAACACGAACAGTCCCCACCCCCACCCCCCACAATTCAGCATTTTTCCTGAGGCTTTATCATTTCTAACTGTGATCTAATTCAAATTGACACCTGGCAAGTGGTTGTTCTACTAATGGTACTTTCCTAGTAACAAACATTTTGTTTCCTTAGATGTTTGTCATTGCATCATCGCAGCTTCTTGGAAACACTTTGATTTTAACTAGAAAAATCAAAACTGTTTGGAGACAACACTGAAGACGCCTTTATTCCTTGGGGCCAGCTCTAAATGTGAACACAAACAATGCAAATATGTGTTTCATTAGGTGTGTCCTTTGGTCAAGCCTCAGTGCAGACACACTTTCAACATGTGCACAATGAGGCATTAAGCTTTATGAATTGCCAAGGGAGGTCCTGGGGAGGTGGCTTGGTCTGCCAAATTTTTACACATCTGAACTAACAATTTAAGGATCAGTGCAACCTCCTTAACTGTTTGATAGAATATGTGAATTTTACCAATACTCTAATATCAGTAGATAAATACAAATGTGACAGTGAAATAAAACCTTTTAAGAAATGATGGCAGGCAGATTTTCATACAGCCTTCAAATATATTCTAAAAACCAAGTATGAATTCAGAACTGTACTCAGTTATTCCAGTTTAATGGTGACTTTAGGGGGAAGAAGGAAGGAAGGAAAGATGGAAGGAGAATGGAGGGGTAAAGAAAAGGCTATTAGCATAAAAAGTATTTTATTTATATTAACTTCATTAGAAGAGCAAAAGTGTTACAATAAGTCAGATGCGAAAAACATTCTTTATAAACATGAAATTAAACAGTAGACACTGGCTTTGTTTATTCTTAGATTAATGAAGAAGTCTTTGTGGCTCAGCTGGTAAAGAATCCACCCACAATGTGGGAGACCTGGGTTTGACCCCTGGGTTGGGAAGATCCCCTGGAGAAGGGAAATGTTAACCCACTCCAGTATTCTGGCCTGGAGAATCCCATGGACTGTATAATTCATGGGGTTGCAAAGAGTCAGACACAAGAGACTTTCACTTGGAAAATTAATATTGACTTACAGTAAAGAGATGGGAAATAATCGCTCAGAAGACAAGACTCAACTTCCTATAATTTCCTAAATAGGTATTAAGATATAGTACTGCAAAGGCAGTGTGCAATTTGATATATTCCCATCACCAAGTGCAAGACTTGGCATACTCATTCATTGTGTCAACAAATCTTTAGTAAGCTATCCTATTCAAATTACTATGTTAGGTTGTGTTAGTCGCTCAGTCATGTCTGACTCTCTGTGACTCCAAGGACTGTAGTCCACCAGGCTCTTCTGTCCATGGAATTCCCCAGGCAAGAATATTGGAGTGGGTTACCATTCCCTTCTCCAGGGGATCTTCCCAACCCAGCGATTGAACATGGGCCTCCTACAAGTGCAAGCAGATTCTTTACCATCTGAGCCACCACAAGCATGTAATACTGGAACCTTCCCTATAAAACTTATATTTTGACAGGAAAGACAAATACTGAATAAAAGACTGACACATTAATGGATAACTCATTGGACTGATAGATGGGTGGACAGATGGAGAGATAGCTGGATGTAATGGATACTAAAACAGATGACCTGAGAATTTGCATGAGGCTCTGAAACCTTAATCTTTAGTACAATAGTGTCAGGCAATACTTGCTACTGAAGAAATGTTTGTTCAGCGTATGAATGATTGACTAGATGATAACACAAAAGTTATAAATCTTCAAATACTCAAATACCTATTCTATAGGCCTATTATATTCTAAATGCCACAAACAAGTCTTCTATTAGCCTGATATAACACTTTAAAATCTCACTGCTAAATCGCCCATTTCTAAAGAATATGGCACAGAGTGCTGTTTCTCCACTACTAACTTATTAGAGCTAATCATAGTTAATGAATAATCACAGTTGATCTCACAAATGAGAGAAATTTTTATAAAAGCAAAAATCTCATTACCAAGAAAATGAACAGATGAGTACTGAAGGAGTGAACGATGAGGTGGGTAGGATGGTAGTAGAAAAAGGCCTTCAGTCCAAAATTCACTTCTTAGATAGCCATTGTAAAAATCAGGATTTTAAGTTGCTATTAGGTAATAACTGAACAAACCAATGATTCATTTCAATGATGTCATCCTAAGTGAAAAGTTAGTAAGTAAAGATAAGATGAGTAAAGTTCAGTTGCTCAGCTGAGTCTGACTTTGCAAACCCATGCACCACAGCGTGCCATGCTACCCTTTCTATCACCAACCCCCAGAGTTCGCTCAAACTCATGTCCGTCAAGTTGGTGATGTCATCCAACCATCTCATCCCTTATTGTCCCCTCCTCCTCCTGCCTTCAATCTTAATTGCATATTCATGTTATTATTTTCCCATTACAATCATAGACCAAGCAACACAATACTAATATTAAAATCTGAGAAGTCTAAGAAAGTTATACATAGTTTATATATGTATAGGCAAAGTCTGAAATTATAGCCATACTCAATTGCTAATCACTTTATAAAAATTTTGGTTGTCTTTAACTCAATGTTACTATTGAGAAAACCAGTTTAACCTCCTCCTATCTGCATTGACTTTGTTCTCTACATTTGGACTATCCGTAAACCTACAAAAAATGCATAAAATTAGATTCTTATTATTATTTTCATTCAAACTGATCACCTTCTAATTAGTACCAAAAAAAAGACCAAATAACATTGGGGATTTCTGCTGAAAATTCTGTCTTGAAATCATAGCTTACCAATATTGGGGAAGATTATATCTATTTAGTACTGAAATGGTTCTGCAGTCATATTCACAAAATCTAGAGTGGACAAGTCAAATTTTTTATTCTCCATTTTCAGTATTATTGAAAATATCCAAAAGGCAAAGACTATTCTAACCAGTATCACTGTAGGAAACGTGTTTGAAGGAAGAGCTGGAAGGGAAAAAGAAATGATTGGGTTTAAGGCTATAAGTATTCATGGAAGCTCAGAGCCGTGTTCAAAAATATTTATGAAATAAGTGAGCCTGCCTCTTAGTTAAAAATTTTTAAATACTCAAAATGATTTTAACTGTATAGGACACTGAAACTATGGCAACAAAATGAATGATAGATTTAGCTGACCTCAATTTAGAAATTCAATTAAGTAATAAAAAACAATACAGCCATCTTTATTTGGCAATGTGTTGAAAAGTTGATTAATTTCTCTCTCTCTTTTTTTTTTTTTTTTTTGCTTTGAACGTTTCAGCCAGTTGCTTTGTTCCATTTGAAGCACAGCTTCTAACTCTAGAAAGTGAAGAGCTTGTTTAAAGCGATAGTTAATATTTTAGAAGAAGCCCAATTAATTATATTGTTGTTTTTCCACACCCAAAGGGTGAACCAATTAAGAAATAAGACAGAAAGTCTGACAGAGTGAAGATTTTAAAAAATCATCTGTGTTACTGATAAAACTAATACCGATTAATGTGGCTTTCAGAGGGAACTGCAACTGCTCCTTGAGTCTGCCCAGAGTTGGACAATTCACCCACACATTCAGAGGCTGAGCAAGGCAAAACTCCCCACATGGAGCCCTTCTCTGTCAAACTTAATTCATGGCAGAGGTCAAAAGGCCTGTTTTCTACAGGCAGGTTGACCTCAGAGAGTAGGATGGGGGATGGATTCCCACCACTTCTGCCAAACTCAACAATGAAAGAACTCTCCTCACCTCCTTGGGGAGAAATAAATGTTAAGACCCAAGGTTGAGAGTATTTAGACAAAGAATATCCTCCTACATGGAAACTGTCATGGAAGTCTCCTTCCCATCCAAAAGTTTTATGAGGAAACTCAAGTTTATTGTGGAACTAAGAAGCCCTAGGGTTCAACACTGATACAGGACAAGAGCATCAAGTGTTTAGAGAGAATTCATCTCTTTCCTAAAGAAAATCAATTATGGGAGCTCAGAAGCCAAACAGATTTTCTTAAATGACTAAACTTTCATTAAAATATCATGAGCACATTTGCCGATTAGTCCAGGTTTTAAAGTCATGTGGTTGTTAGTATCTGATGTGATAACCGTATTTTCAGAGGTAATGGCTTGAGATTGAAATGTCTTAAAAATTATGCCACTGCATATATTTTATTTTTCTCCTAGTCTTATACCCTATTCCTCCACCCATCATGCAGAAAAGTGGTTTACTGTAAGGTTAAAACACTGGCAGTGATACTGTGATTTTGAGATTTTTGAGTGATTTACAGGTCTTTTTTTTTTTTTTCCTGATGTATTTTCCCTTTTCCCCTCACCACATATATTTCATCTGCCTTTTTTTCCTATTGCAAACAGGGAACCAGCTCAGAGCAAAGAAGGTACATAAAAGAACTCAAAAAATGAGTAACCTGCAATATTTCTGGTTTTCCAATGCTTAAGTCTGTAGAAAAATTAGTAAGTTTGTTGAAAAAGTAGCTTGCAAGTAGAGGCCTGATGATTTGAAGAGCTCAGAGAAAGACATCCTTCACCCAAATTTTCAACCCCCACACAAACTATATTTATATCTCTTAGTGCTGGGAAGGAAAGGAGGAGGGCCTCTTACAAAACCTTGAAAAAGAAGGGAAGCCCAAGATTTACTGAGAGTAAATTCCATGCTCTCTGGGCAGGATATTGGGCTTAATATGGGAATCAACTCATCTATGGAAAATAGAGAAATGTACTGTTTCTTGTTTGCTTGAGTTTTCAGAGTGATTTCATGCCCATAGAAAATTCTAAGTCCTCATTTTATTATGATACCATATAATACTCAATTTGTAGAGATTTAGTTGAGAATTTATGTGGGCAATCAACAGGAAATTTATTTACTTAACATAATAGAGAGATCAGGATACAAAGGATGAGAAAAGTTGTGTTCAAGTCCTATTGCCACCATTGACAATATTACTTTGGATACAAAACACTTTCTTGACTGTAATAATTCTTAGACAACTATCTTTTGCTTTGAAGAAAAAGAGCAGGGAATTTCTGAGTAGTTTGTAAATCACACAAGCTCCAGGTATTATTGTAATGATTATGACTGGGAATGTAAACAAGATTATCGGATGATGTTTAGATATATAGTTGGAGATGGATAAGAATAATTCTTACGTGAGAAATATATAATTTGATGGAATTTAATTCAAGGTTATTGACCTTTTCCCTTTAAAAATAAATTCAGCTTTCATTGTATTTTTAAATCATGCATACATGTCATCCCACTCAGAGAGAATGAGACTGGGGATCAAATACTTCATATTAGAAAGTAGAGACAATTAAACCTCTTGGAGAAGATCCATTACTGATCATGGCTTGGGAAAACAATATTCAGGGCAGGTGCCTTTTTGCTGTAATTTGAGCTTCAATTTCTATCACTATCAACAGCACAGGGACGAGATTAGCAGAGTGACTTGTGAAGATGTTATGGATACTGAGAAGAAGAGAAGCCCTTAGCTTCCTTAGATGGTCAGGGGAGACTTCAAAGAGGAGTAATGCTTGACTGGTAGGCAGTCTCCTAAGTGGACAACAGGAAGGGGGAGGTGTTGGAGGTGAGGTGTTGTGAGAAGAGACAGAATGTACAACATCTTAGGCAAGAGAGAATATGGCATAGTAAAAAAAAAAAAAGAAAAGAAAAAAATTAAAATGTTCTCAAGTGGCTAGAGATTAAGGAAGATGTGGTGGAGAGCTGGAAACTGAGTCAAGAGTGATAGCTGGGGATAAAAATGATGGTCCTTCTATGACATATTCAAGAGTTTATAACTGATCCTATAGGCAGTGGAATTCCAAAGGATTTGTTAAAGAATAATTTATAAGATTGATATAATAGAAGGTCTCCAAGACTGAGCAAATATGGTACCTTAAGCTTTCGAGACTACTTCACTGCCTTGCACACCTGCTTCAGTTCAACTACAGAAGCCAGGAGAGTCAAACTTAGAAATCAGTTCTTACTCTGACGGAAACCTAAATGTACCAAGGATGAGACAGTTCATTAGTCAATGTGTGCTCAGTTGCTTCAGTCATGTCCAGCTCTCTGCACCGCTATGGACAATAGCCCACCAGTCTCCTCTGTCCATAGGATTCTCTCGGAAAGAACACCGCAGTGGGTTGCCATTGCCTGCTCCAAGCCAATGCGTGGATCCACTGTATTAAATTTTTAACCTACGCAAATTGCCTTGGTTTCTTTTACCACTGTTTTCCATTTTTAGTGGGTCAATAGTTAATAATCCACGTGTCATGCTTATTTTCATGACATTTTTTCATTTTCAAAAACTTCAGTGCCTTCCTGGTCCTCCAAGACTGTCTGTTCTGGCTCGTGACCTAATTCTGATATTTCATCCTCTTTTTGGTGGTTCATCTGATTCCAGCAACCTGGCTCTGATTTGACTCTTTTCTTAGCACAAATAGCCCATAAATTTATCACCTACCTAAATCTACATTCTACATTTTGCTTTGGGCTTCTTATCTAAAGAACATGTCTTGAATTTCAAACCTTTTATGCCTCCAGATCCCTGTATAGTGAGAATCTTATCAAGCTCTCTCTTTCCCTGAAGGAGAGCCAAATTTCCCCCTTTCTCTCAGTAATACGGGTCAAACGAAGGAAAAGTCAACATTCAGGTCAAATATCATTAGCAAATCCAGCTTGGGTTTATGTTGAAAACAGAGTGCCTTGATAAAAAGTAATGCCAAAATATACTCTTTTTCTCACAGTTATAAGTAACCTTACATTCCTCAACAGGCCAGCTATAATGTGTGCAAGGTCATTCTGTATCTCCTTCCACACTTTTATTTGACAGGAAGACTGCAGCATATCTGCTTCCCTGGACACTCATGGAACTCTTGTTACCATTCTCCAGTACCAATAAGTCTGTTGCCAAAAGAAGCATGGTGAGATGGGAGCTGCCTGGGTGTGTGACTGCCTTTGAACCTTGTCATCACTTATTAATCATCATGTTCTGCTTGAAACACATTGGACTTTTACCAAATCCCAGTAACCAATATGAAATGAGGCAAAACACACCTTCTTTATTTTTTAACTTATTTTTGTCTCACAGCATCAAAATCAATTCAAAAGGATCTTGCTTTTCTCCTAGAGGATAGAAATCAATTCATGTGTTAGACTTTCCACCTGAGAATATGTTATTCCTTCTTAAAGGAAGGCTGTATGTCTCTTATTAAAAGATGACATGTTTGCTTACAAAATCTGGAAAGCAATATTCTAGGGGAGTTGCTTTATGATTTAAAAGTAACAAAACAGCAAAGGGAAAATATCAAAATGGAAAACTTAGGTATACTCTGATCTGGCAATCCAATTTGTAGAAACGTATACTACAGTTACACTTACAAATGGGCAAAATAAAATTTATAAGAATATTTCTTTGTAGCATTGTTGACAGCAGTAACAAAAAATAATACTCTAAATCCTGATCAACAAGAAGTTGGTTGAATCCATTGTGCTCCATTTCTAAATGGAATAAAATGTAACTATTTAAAAGAATTTTATGAACTATTTTGTGTACTATTAAGAGACATGGCCAAGGTATATTGTTAAGGAAATTGATCCTTATTATTCACAGATTCCACATTTGCGGATTCACCTACTTGGTAAAATCTCTTTGTAACTCTAAAATCAATCCTCACAGAAGCTCTGCATTCACTTGTGGATATGGACAGGGCAGCAAAAAAAAATCTGAGACCCCCTGGTGCACATGTCCAGAGCTGAAGTCAAACAAAGTGATTCTCTGCCTTATTTCATTTCTTATACTGTAAAGAAGTATTTTGGGGGGCCTCTGCTTAGTGCCTCGTTCTTTATATTTTTATGCTTTTTGTTGGTGATTTTCCTGTTTAAAATGGCCCCAAGCATAGTGCCCAAGGGGCTTCTCCAGGTGGTATGGAGGTAAAGAATCCACCTGCTAAAGCACGAGATGCAAGAGACACAAGTTCGACCCCTGGGTTGGGAAGATCCCCTGGAATAGAAACTGGCAACCCACTCCAGTATTCTGGCCTGGGAAATCCCATTGACAGAGGAGCTTGGCAGACTACAGTCCATGAAGTCACAGAGTCAGACATGACTGAGCAACGGAGCACACATTGTGCCCAAATGCTGGTTGGAATTACTTAGCACAAAAAGGCTTTCATGTGCCCAATCAAGAAAATATATGCCTGCTGGTTACAGTGGTAAGCTCTGTGGAAGGTCATAAATTGACTACTAGAGAGTATATTTTTGCCCTTTGGGGAATTTTATATCAACTGCATGCATTACTGAACCAAAAAAAAATTTTATACAAGAACAACATTTTACTCTCCCTGCTCACAGTGATTTGAAGAGCAGCTTCTGACGTGTGGCCAATGCAGCAAAGAGATTACTTAAAGATTATAATTCCCAACATCTGCCTCCGGATTTGTTTTACCCAAGGAGAACAACTCCTGTCGGATAGACTGTCATCCCTGGTGCTGTCCATACCCAGTGCTGAAAAGGGTCCCCAGACTACATGCTTTGTTTCTTTCGTGGAGAGAGAAGCAAATGTACACTCTTCCAAAATTTCACTTGGAAAATAGAAAGGGCAGAAAAGGGATTAGAATTTGCTATTTTAGTGAGACTATGTGGCTCTTTATTACCATAGTTTCACAAAAGAGTATCTTACGCAAGGTGTTAACATAAGCACCATTACTGAAAATAGTTGCAGGTGTCTTTATAGCAATTTAAATTAAACCAAAACCTTGTATTTTTGGTACAAGATTTGGTACAAATTTATACATTTTCTTTTTACATTTTTGTATAAATATTTATATACACGTAATGCTCATGATACCATACATTGATTTGCTCAAGTATCATTTCCTAGATATAATTAGGAACCAGAGAAAAAGATAAGTAATTAAGAGATGAAAATAAACATTTGGTAGAAATGTGGATTCTCTAAATCTGTTTTCATCAATACAAGTCATGGAGAAAGGGACAGGCCAATAGCATGTATAAATATGGAGTAGGATCTACGATAAGATTTCTCTTTTTCTAGCTTTTTTAGAATGTAACTGAAATCAGGGACATTTGAGTGAAGAGGGTGCTGGTTATAGACTGTTGTAGGCAATTCTAGGAATGAGGGCAGAGGTGACGGGTATCAGTCTCACAGAACCTTGAGAACACTGGCGATCAAGGTCTTTTGAATAATTAGACAGGCTGTTATTGTATCATTGTGGGTGTACAAGGATATAATGTTGTGAAAACCAAATACACTCCTTTCCAATCTGTTTATCATGTGACCTCCCCCTGCCTGAAGTAGCCAATGTCAAAAATTCTTCTGTTAACCAGGAGGGCGTAAAGGAGAATGTGGAAACATGATAAATAAATTTTTCTATTGATAGTATCTTTGAACTTAATAACAGTAAATTTAGCAAGAGCTTTCCTGCAATGAATAGAGATGCAAATCAATTAAAAATAGGGGCATTTTTCAAAAGAAACCATTTCTGTAGTGTTGAAAATTGTGGATAGTGCCTACCCTAATTGGATACTTTTTACTTGAACATCCCAGTTACACATTTTGAACAGAGTACAATAAAACCAATGTGTATTTGAGGCCTTAAACAATAAAACAGCTCCCTCACTACATAGCTTCCCCCTCACTACCATCACAGTCACACACACACACACACACACACACACAACACAAACACACATATTTTTAAACTGGATTTTACTTTTGGTTCCTCTGCCTTGGCTTCCTTTTGGTTTTCAGCCCCATTTGGGTTTGTGAGGTTTGCTTGTTTGGTGCTTTTCATTTGGGGGGAGCTATGGGGGCTGATTGAAAATATGTGTTTCAGTGTTAAACCAGATAAATACCTGCTTCAACATTTACCAACTGTGTTATTTATCTACTGCTACTGTAAGTAGCTTAGCTAGTAAAGAATATGCCTGCAATGCAGCAGATCCCAGTTCAATTCCTGGGTTGGGAAGATCCACTAGAGAAGGGATAGGCTACCCACTCCAGTATTCTTGGGTTTCCCTTGTGGCTCAGCTCATAAAGAATCTGCCTGCAATTTGGGAGACCTGGGTTCGATCCCTGGGTTGGGAAGATCCCCTGGAGAAGGGAACAGTTACCCACTCCAATATACTGGCCTGGAGAATTCCACGGACTGAATAGTCCACGGGGTTGCAAAGATTCAGACATGACTGAGCAACTTTCACTTTCTCTGTAAGAAATCACTACTAACTTGGTGGTTTGAAACAATACAAATTTTTATCCACATTTCTTGAGGTCAGACCCCAAAATGTGTTCCACTGGGCATGCTTGAAGGTGTGAGCAGAGCTGCATATTTTCTGGATACTCCAGGGAAGAATCTGTTCTCCTGTCTTTTTCAGCTTCTCAAAGCCACCCACATTCCTTGGCTCATGTCCCTCACCTCCATCCTCAAAGCCGGCAGTGTAGCATCTTTAAACCTCTCTCTGACTTCGACCCTCCTACCTCCCTGCTTCACTTACAAGGACTCCTTTGATTAAATCAAGGCCACCTTGATAATCCAGATTAATATCACCAACTCAAAATCCTTACCCACATGTGCAAAGTTCTTCTAGATAACATAACCACAGATTCTAGAGGTTAGGACATGGACATCTTCGGAGTGAAAAGAGGTCATTATTATGCATACCACGCTGGCTGTCACTGGACAAGTTATCTGCTCCTTAAGCCTGCTTCCTCCTCTGCTAACTTAAGATAATAATAATGTTTATCTCACTAGCTTCAGCTCTTGATTTGGGGAGATTAAAAAAATCTCCTTAGATTTTCCACACTTTTCATTTGCCTTTGCCAAACACTCTTCTAAGAAAGATATTTTAGAATCTAAATTTATTTTGAAAGTTTTTGCATACTAATCAGAAAATTAAAGGCCACTGAATGTTTGGAATTTTAGTACCTTTTCATGGTATAACACTTCTCACGTGAATTTTGTTCATGTTAAAGATCTACAAAAGTGGCTCTTATTATGCTAAATGACACTTGTGAGATTGTGTCATTTGGTACAATAGTCACACGGAGTAAAGTTACAGAATACATGTAAGGGGTGTGACCCAGGGGAGGAACAAACTTTAGATTTAGACTAAGACAGTCTATGAAGTACTGTTGTGATTAGTAAGAGCATTGAGCATGCAACTTCACATCTCCAGTATGTAACCAATTGACTAATCACCCTGACAGAGAATCTGACAAAACTCCAGCCTGTATGGAGATGGGACTAACCCAAATAGTTGTAGGGGATATAAAAACAAGACTGAGGAGCATCTCCTAATGCCTAGATAAGATAACCCACGGTAAAAAGTGTACAGGGATATCCAGCAAGACTTTCTGAACTTGTTTTCATAGATGATCAAATCTATACCTATCCTCTTTCTACACATTCACTGTAGTAAATTCAAAACATACAGAAACAGAAGTAGACAGAAACAAGCAAAACAGTGGTTTAATTAGCAACAAGGCAACTTTCAACCACAGATGAGAGTTCATCAATACAATTATTAACCAAAGAATTCTCAACTGAGTTGGCCAAAAGTTCATTAGGGTTTTTCCATAAGATTGTATGAAAGACTCAAATGAACTTTCTGGCCAACCCAACATAAACATCATTTGTTGCTCAATGAAAAATAATTGGAACTCAGATCCAACTCAAGACTTGCCCCACCATTCTGGTCAGGGGAGGTTCCCGGGTCTTATGCTGTGGCCTTGAAAGGCATCTTAGCTGGATCCCAGTAAACTTTAAGATATATAACTAGCTTTAATAAAGTAAAAGCTAAGATTATTTAAACTCATTTCAGTAAGGGAGAAAGAAATACCATCTTGACAAAGTTTTAAGGTATCAGAAGGGGGATTTTAGAAGTGAGATATTTATAGAGTTTGGATTCTGGTCTCAACTGATTTAAAGCAGGCTCTTCAAAGAAGGGAAGTGATTGGGATCAAAGTTCAGGACCGGGCTGTACAGGATTGACGGAGATAGTAAGGGAAGGAAGGGTCTTAGTAAGTACTGAAATACTTTGATAAGCAACCTGTTTGAACAGAGGAGCAGCAGACTGTTGTCTCAGGCAAATTGATTTATAAGAATTTCTTGAAGCAAATAGTGAAGTTATTTATTGATTTACAGTCTTATCTCTTCTGAGCTGAAACAAACAGCTAAGTCATGTTGACACAGATGCTCTCAGTTCTTAGTCCTAGTTATGTCACATTGATGTAGGTGTCATAGTTCTGAGTCATGGGGGCCACCCAGTTAAAGACATGGTTTCCTAACCCCAAGTCCTGCTTGCAGGTATGTGAGATCATATAATTTTGAACAGTGGGATAAGAGTGGAATTGATAAATGTAACTTTAGAGTTGTACTCTTTTTGGGGGGTTGGGGGGGAATGTACCTTATAGCTTTCAGGATTTTAGGCACCTGACCAGGGATTGAACCAGGGCATTGGCAGTGAAAGCACCAAGTCATAACCTCAGGACCACCAGGAAACTCCCTAGACTTGGAGAGTTTTCTTTGCTTAAGAAGAAAATAAATGCACCCTCTTTATTCCCTTTCTTCCTTTCCTCTGCTTGGAAAGTGATAGAAGGATCCAAAGCAGTTACCATAAACCAGAGGGAAAAAATTTAATGTTGAAGATATGTGTGCTTGCATGCTCAGTCATGTTCGACTCTCTATGACTCTGTGGACTGTAGCCACCCAGGCTCCTCTGTCCATGGGAGGTTTCCAGGCAACAGTACTGGAGTGGGTAGCCATTTTCTCCTCCAGGGGTTCTTCCCAACACAAGGATTGAACCCATATCTCCTGCATTGCATGCACCAGCAGGGAAGCCCAATGTTGAAGATAACAGAAAAAAACAATAATAGACCCTAGGTTCCCATCGAAAAAGCAAGAGAGTTCCAGAAAAACATCTATTTCTGCTTTATTGACTATGCCAAAGCCTTTGACTGTGTGGATCACAATACACTGTGGAAAATTCTGCAAGAGATGGGAATACCAGACCACCTGACCTGCCTCTTGAGAAACCTATATGCAGGTCAGGAAGCAACAGTTAGAACTGGACATGGAACAACAGACTGGTTTCAAATAGGAAAAGGAGTAC